>NC_086452.1:192073993-192737743 GCF_028390025.1 Pseudophryne corroboree | reverse complement strand
CTCCTTCCACCATCAAAATAAATTAGTTCAACATATTATTGCAGTTGCCATCTTTTAATGTATTTTGCATTTCGTTAATCTGTCAATAAATAAAAGGTTTAAAAGAAAATGAAAAACCCCAGCATAAACTAGTTTTGTGTTTATTGCACTTGTACCAGTCCTTCCGTAATTCTTAATAAAACACTGATTGCTCTTCCTAGCTTCCTTCCTGCTGCTGCCTGGATACAATTCTAAAAAAGCACAGCAGAGGAATGTGGTACAGATGTGTCCTCATACGTCATTGCTGCAGTTGCACCAAACAACCCCACTCGTTGCGCCAGCCGCCAGGTCCCGTGAAAAAACTGCTAGCGTTGGGCATCTTTTTTGCTGAAAATGCGTCTTAGTCGCTTCAATGTTGCAGCGGCAGCTTTTTTCTGATACAAGTTCCATTGTGCACAGCATACAGACTCAGTCACATACTAGTGTTGCATATCAAATTAATCAACATAGGCTCCTGGTGCGTCCTAGTTGCATCACACTGTGATTGAAATGCAGTTTCGGCAAAAAAGACCCCGAAGCTAGCAGAGTTTCTTGGAACCTAGTGGCTCACTTGTGCCAGGCATCTCACGCTGCATGGCGTACTGAGGCTAGATGTATGAGGACACATCTGTGTCCCAGATCAGCTTTAGTTTAACATTTCCACCTTATTATACAAAGGTTACATTGAAAAGCACAACAGGGAACATTTGCAAAGGGCGTGTACAAGCCAATAAATTTACCTGAAGGTGGGAAGTCGCTTAGGGAAAAGTATACTGTCATTAATGTGTCATTAGGTGATTAGCTAATTCATGGTTTTGCTGAAACTGAAAGTTTCACAATACACAAGGATCAACGTATGATCACATAACCTGGCATTGTTATTAAATATATTTGCTAAAGTAACAACAATGTTAAGAACAGAAATCCACTCACTCTGGATCTAAAGTTTTCATTCCCAAAGGTCCCATTAGCTTCTTCTCTACAACATCAAGAGCTTTCCAGGCATGGAGAGGAGTGAAGAGCTCTGGGGCCTGAAATAATTGTGTTTATTACTGCACAAGTGGTTACCACACTGACATTGTAAATTCTTGCTTTTTGATTATACAAAATAATAATTATCATCATTTATTTATATAGTGGCTTTTTCCAATAGGATTCAAGCACTTAACAGATATTAAGAACATAATATAGTATAAAAACTATGGACATAGTAAAGAGGTTTAGCTTTGCATAATATAGAGACCATGGAGATAATACAAAAGGTATGGCAGTCATTTTGGTTCATCAGTTGCAAGGACTATTCATCCTACCCACAAAGGATCCAGGTGAGGCAGCCATTTTATGCGCACTACATATACTGTAATTACACTGGGTAGTGAAGGCAATGTTTGGAACTGATGACACATAATGGGAGAGCTTGAGTATTAGGCAAGATCCTTGCAAGTTCATCAGAACCATGCATTGCTCATTCTTCACAGAGTACAAGGCGAGGCAGCCATCTTGGGCACTCTACATTGGAAACAATGTGCGAATAAGCAATGCATGGAGATAAAACATACAATGAACAGTGAACTAACATGATACCCACTGTATAATAATTCAATGGGTTGCTCTTTGTGCATTTTAAAGTACCAGACAAAGCACCCAGCTAGGGTGCACTACATAGGTTCCAGTGGACAGGATGAGCAATTCATAGCCATGACATGCAGTGGGAAATTGCAGAATAAAAAAGAAAAACCCCAACTGAGGTGGAATCCATGATGTAGTAGTATGCAAGAGAGACAGTTGGTTACATTAAAGTATTAAAGTAGCACTGCCACCTGAATTCCCCATGGTCCTTTCAGGAACCCCAGCATCCACTAGGACGATAGAGAAATGGTGGTAGTGTAACCATCCTCCATTCCTCCAACAACTCCAGGGGAAAATTGGGAGCAGCACCTTACATTAAGGAGGAAAACCATCTATACAGGTTGAGTATCCCATATCCAAATATTCCGAAATACGGAATATTCCGAAATACGGACTTTTTTGAGTGAGAGTGAGATAGTGAAACCTTTGTTTTCTGATGGCTCAATGTACACAAACTTTGTTTAATACACAAATTTATTAAAAATATTGTATTAAATGACCTTCAGACTGTGTGTATAAGTTGTATATGAAACATAAATTAATTGTGTGAATGTAGACACACTTTGTTTAATGCACAAAGTTATAAAAAATATTGGCTAAAATTACCTTCAGGCTGTGTGTATAAGGTGTATATGAAACGTAAATGCATTCTGTGCTTAGACTTAGGTCCCATCTCCATGATATCTCATCATGGTATGCAATTATTCCAAAATACGGAAAAATCCCATATCCAAAATACCCCTGGTCCCAAGCATTTTGGATAAGGGAGACTCAACCTGTATTATTATTATGTTATAAGTCAGTAGAAAGTACGAGATACAGGTGCTGCTACTTGTCCTATCTCTGTAATTCAGCAGCCTGTTTACTCTATTTCCCAGTTGTGCGAGAGTAGAACAACTCTGACAATGGCAATAAATATGTATGAACATAGTGAGCAAGTGCCTTAAACAGAAGGGTTTGTGTTTTAGTGATGTGCAGAGCCCCACGATGCACTCACCACCACCATGGCAACAGCAAAGTTTGGCCGCAGCTGGTAATCACACCAGGGACTGGATGCCCCATAGCTATCCTTGTAAATGCCACATTTGTGGACCAGGTCTGGACGTTGTTCATTGGGATCAGAAGGGTCCTCTGAGACATAGAAAGATCTCTCAAAGTGATCCTGTACGCACTGGTTCCACTCTGAGTAGGTAAGCAGCACCTCTTTTCCTGGGCGAGACATAAGAACAATGGTAAATACAATAGTGAGAAGCGGAGGAGCAGTTATAGCACAAGCTACATTAAGGACACCTACTACACCTACTGTAGCACAACTAGACTGCTATACAAGCATAATGTACAAACCATGCACAGATATATGTTGTATATATGCTCCAAAGCCTGTTGTAGAAATCATACAATACCATAGTGGTTATTGGTGAAGGATAAAGAATTTAATTACTATCCCTAACCTCTAAAGACTAACACATAAAACTTTAGCTGTAAAGTTTTCTAAGTAGTAATAAAAACACAGAATTACTATACAAGTTTTGTTTGGGCTGAACACAATGTAAAAATAAATACAGCAGCCAAGTTTGAAGCAACAAAACCCACTGTACAAACATGCTCTGCTTATGTAGATCATATTTATTGGTCTGCTGGGAACATTGTTGAGAAGAAAAAGGCAATTAACCATGAATACCTAAAAATAAATAATACATTCCTTTATGCATGGATGTGATAAATCCCTTCTACATCTCACCTTTCCTCTGCACTGTAACTCCTTTGTATGGATAAATATTTTTCTCACTTAACTCCTTTAACCAACGCACTGCAGATTTACTGAGGCCGACAATTTCCACGGCAGAGCCATCCCTAAAATAGGAAATTATAAGACAGTAAGTAATACTATAGTGCCCTGAGGAAGCCTATAAAGCGAAATGCGCATTGGTTAGACAGCGATGTGTTTCTAAATAATTATGTAATGATGTATGTCAGTATATACTCATGAACAAGCAACTGATGATTACAGTGGGAGCGTTACTAGTACAATAAAGTTGAAGGAATAGCAGCAGGATAGTGGAGTACGAAAACTGACACACTGCACTCGCGGCTACCTAGTATTTATTACAGGTGGCTACTATAAGTCCAGCACAAGCATGATCGAGAATTTAATTGGCAGCATCATATATTGTTAGTGCCATTTATATATATATATATATATATATATATATATATATATATATATAATCCATCCTGTGGAGTACCATATTTTAACTTAAGAGCCAGTATGCTGCATACGTGGTCACTCCAGTCAGATATATAATCATTGCTACCTTGCTGACATCCTCGTCTGGCACCGATTACAGTACACTTGAAAAAGGTTGACCTGGCAGATATTAATGCTTGACAATAGCAATTCTTCTATATTGGTTGACACAATCTTCTTGAATCAAGTACAAACATGCATGTGAGACAATAAATGTACAGCAGTATCATTATGGCTGCGTTAATCACGGTGTAAAATGGAACTACGTATTACCTTGCTATCTTATGTTAACACTGTGGGGTGTCATCACATAAAGTACACTCACAGCCATAACATTATATGATCGTGTGCACATTTATCGGCACACTGCGTAGGTATTTATCTTGCTGATAGCCAAATAACAATTACATTTTGGCAACTATATTTAAATAATACCATAGTGGTATATCTTGAAGACCACATTATATCCTGAAATCACAATCAGAATTTACCGATCATTAATGTGCTATGGGTGTTTGACAGTCATTATTGTGCTTCCAATGGTCCTTATACCGGGCTACTAATATACTTTAGCCAGATTAATTGAAACTCCCACTGCTTGCAGCAGACTAATTAAAACGGTCTTATACTGCACTGATCTATGCATGTAGGACATAAGTGTTGCAGAATTATGGTGACAGATGTATATTGTTACTTTATTTGATACATCAGTAACACTTGCAAGAGTGCTCAGATATATGAGATATGATACTTCTTCTCAGCACTGTGCTATATTGAAGTCTGCTGAATCACCACGGGTTGTCATACATAATTGGTACTGTTACAGTACCTGGGGCAACTAATAAGTAGGCTCCTGTATGAGTGAACAACACATACTAAAAACATAATATAGGAATAACACATCTGCTCGTTTTTAAATCTTTATTCACAATATTTTCACACTTTCTCACGGGTGTAGTATGGTATGCCGGCAGCTCGGATCCCGGCGGACAGCATACCGGCGCCAGTCCCGACCGCTGGCATACCGACAGCTGAGCAAATGAGCCTCTTGCTGGCTCGCCACGCTGCGGGCACGGTGGCGTGCTACGTGCACCACGCTATTTATTCTTCCTCCAGCCGGGTCGAGGACCCCAAGAGGGAGAATAGTTGTCGGTATGCCGGGTGTCGGGATTCCGGCGCCGGTATACTGAGCGCTGGGATCCCAACAGCCGGCATACTGAACACCACCATCTCACTTATTCCTTTTGTTTTTAATACTTTGCTTGAAACTCATAATAAACGGACCGTTATAGTCCACTAAACAATAAATTGACGAATATACTGTATAACTGTATGTACGTGATATTTTGGCATTTGGCAATCATCTTATATTAACCTAGGGGATTTATGAATCCAAAATAATGATTGTATTTTAACGCTATTAGTTGGGTTGTGTGCACCCAAAGCGTAGCTGGTCTCTTCTTCTTTCCCCTCCCTATGGGGATTTGGTCATATACCTTAAATATAGCCAGTTGGTAGCACCAGCAGAACCCTTTGTTCCTTATTTACTTAGAATTACCCATATTCTTAATCTGGGTTTAATTGGTATCAGAAAGGGTACCCCAACTCTTTTCAAATCTCCATAAATACCCTTGTCTTGGTGCGGGTTACTCTCCAGGAATGGTTAGAGTTTTTACCTTTCCCCTTTTGGAACTTTTCAAAGTAAGTAATACATTGCTATTTACTGCATGAATACAGCCAGTGCAATCTGAAAGGACCTGCCAGTAAGGAATTGGAGTTAAAGTATTAGAAAGGTACAACATCGCCACCTACTGTGAACTCAGGATGGTAGCAGGCAGAAAAAACAAATGTAAGGCACATACATGTCAAAAGGAAGGTGACTGCTACTGTAAAAAGAAAGTTTTGTTCAGTCCTAAACTGAAATACAAGAAACAGCATCTCTTGATATGGGAAGAGTGACTGACTGCCAAATCATATATGATTTGGTAGAATTTCAGTCAGTCACTCTTCCCATATCAAGAGATGCTGTTTCCTGTATTTCAGTTTAGGACTGAACAAAACTTTCTTTTCACAGTAGCAGTCACCTTCCTTTGCTTGTATTGGAGCCTGTTCCCTCGCTCTCAGCTGAGACCTTGAGACTTCACTGCAACACCCAGCTGGTCTAGTCCATTAGTTACTTTATCAAGCAGTTTAGTTTGGATGTTTTCTACCAAAATGACTTGATATTGTACTTTATATGACCCCAAAAGGATCATTCTGGATAATCAAAATCCAGCCTGCCTATGTTTACTGTAGGATATGAAAACATAAAGTCTGGTCAGTCCATGACTCCCATCTGATTTGGTTGTCTTATAAACCGGAGGTTGCCCTTTACTCTGTGTTTCCAAATGTCCAGAAATCTAGTATTTCTGCAAAAGTGGGAACAAACCTATTACCATATGTGGGGGTATCAAAAGAGAGTAAGAGTATATCCTGCAGTGGATTGAGTGTAGATCAAGGGCATATTCTAGAAATAATACAAACCAAAATAAAGTTCCTGTACACAAATACGAATGGATATATTTGTGTGCATATAAAAGTTAATGTAAGCCATTATAACTGCGTGCAGGGGCACATTTAAGGTCAGACAATAAATATTAACAGCATGGGGCGTTTTAAGACAGGAGAGGGCCCGTGTGCAGAATCCATGCGGGCCCCCCTCTTCTCTGGCAGCGTAACAGACTCTGGCTTTGTGCAAGAGTTCTACTGTGCATGCGCGGGTCTTCAGGAACATGCGCAAATCACTGCGTATAAGGCCGTTGCACCATTTTCCCAGAGATTTCTGTCTGCAGCGCCGTTCTCTGACGGACTCCGGAGGGGTTAGTATAGTTTTATGAGTGCAGGGTGTGTGGTGCGGGCGCCGCACACCTTGAACCCATTATAGATATGCCAATGGTTAGAACTGTATTTATAAATATGTTTCTGTAATTGGAAAATAATATTACTGTAACCTTACATAAGTTATACTCATATGTAGTACCATGACTGCAGTCAGTTTCTTAATAGGACACTCAGGGCAGTTTGAGCATATAGCCAGCATCATACCCCCAAGGATGCCTATGGGTGTCACACTGCATACTGGCACAAGGCAAAGCAAAGACTTATCACTATCAATGTGCAAACCATAAGAGGAATCAATTTATAAGCATGGGAATGAATGCGGTGTACACATATCAAAAAAATCCTCATTACATAATCTACACAAGGCAGGATTTCTGGTACCTTGGAGTTGCTGGAATTCCTCTATTTCTAGCTTTTTCACTTTCCCCCATTTTGTCCATCCAGGTCCCACAATTTAGCCGGTTCCCTCCGAAAACAAAACCAGTTACCGGATCCACCCCAGCATTGATATTAAAGCCTGTAAACCAACACCAGAGTAAGGCGGTTTGGAAGTACATGCAAGGTTGCTGTAAGGTATTGTAAACAGGACTCACCTTCATCTCTCATGTTCCGGTCTATTTGGGGCCCAGCGTTCCTCTCTCGGAAGTTGATACCTTGTGCATGGCGTTGCAGAGCCTCCTGGATAACGACATAGAGGGGCTGGTCCTGTACAAAAAGAGGGGATATTACTCTTATCCCAAGAACATTAAATGTGATGTGAGAGATAGAGATACTGTAACAGTATAAGATATGTAGGGTGATATAAAATGACGTGTGTCATTGATGGGCTCAGTATGATATACCGTCGCCCGGCATGCTGAACGTCAGGATCCCGACATCGGCATACCGTTGTGACAGCCGGGATTCCGACGAGCGGTATGCTAACGGCATACCTCATTGATGTCCTCTGTGGTATAAATATTAGTATATTTACAAGCCCCCTCTGTGATAGGTCCTCCTTTGTTAAGTACAGGAATTAAATAGCCACCAGAAAAAAAAAAAAAGGAACAATCACACACCCGACGCCACCACGTGCCTGTGACTCTAGCATGTAAATTAACCCAGTTAATACGCTGAGAAAAATTAGCAGGTAAGGGATACTGTAGATCTAGGCTAAAGGTTTGAATAACCTATCACACAGGACCTTGCCCTTAATACACCATGATATTAGGCATACAGAAGTGGTTTGTTTACTGAAAATCTTAACTCACCCTTTCATATGCCCCTAAGACCTCAGAGCATCCCTGATTACTCAAGATGAATAACACGGCAATGTTTCCTACTACTCTATTTTTAGAATCTTTTTTATGTTTTCATACATTACTTACTTTTTTTTAGGCTTACATATACATTTCAACTAGCAGCGATGTCTGCAAAGTGTATCGGAATGCTGGCACTTTGCAGTCACCAACATACACTACAATGTTTTCTCTTGCGCCCCATAGATGTAATTCTTGGTGATATGCGCAGTCGCACATCGCAACTGCCCAAACTGAATTCCCATCAAAGGATCATTTACAAGCTGGAAAACTTCAGCACAAGTGCTTGTGTGTACAGGCAAATGTGTCCGGTTCCCTGCCAAAGCACATGGATCTGCGAGCAAAGACAGCAGTGTCTGTGAGGGCCCAAAGGTTGGATTCTGCCAATCAGAGGAGTTGGGCAGATTTAGCATGTTCCTTACATAGTGAACAGTTGCTTGAGAGTTCTTACATTAGCACTGTAGTGCAGAAGAGAGATTTGCGGCTGGATGTAACGGAGTCCAAGATCAATGAATGTGCGGGATGCCGGACGACCTCTGACTTTTTTTTAAAGAGGCAAACACAAAGCAAAACCATGCTTTGTAAGTGATTGCCCCTTTAAAAAAGTCTGAGATAGGACAGAATCCTGCACCTCCGGCGATCTCGGACTCCATTACATCCTGCCGTTGATGTTGTGGGATGGGATTATGTACATGAGATAATAAGATTTTACTTACCGGTAAATCTATTTCTCGTAGTCCGTAGAGGATGCTGGTACTCCGTAAGGACCATGGGGAATAGACGGGCTCCGCAGGAGATAGGGCACTTTAAGAAAGCTTTGGACTCTGGGTGTGCACTGGCTCCTCCCTCTATGCCCCTCCTCCAGACCTCAGTTAGGGAAACTGTGCCCAGAGGACAAGGACAGTACGAGGAAGGATTTTTGTAAATCTAAGGGCGAGATCCATACCAGCCACACCAATCACACCATACAACTTGTGATAAACTTACCCAGTTAACAGTATGAACAACAACATAGCCACGGTTCAACCGAAAAACTATAACATAACCCTTATGTAAGCAATAACTATATACAAGTCTTGCAGAAAAAGTCCGCACTTGGGACGGGCGCCCAGCATCCTCTACGGACTACGAGAAATAGATTTACCGGTAAGTAAAATCTTATTTTCTCTAACGTCCTTGAGGATGCTGGGACTCCGTAAGGACCATGGGAATTATACCAAAGCTCCCAAACGGGCGGGAGAGTGCGGATGACTCTGCAGCACCGATTGAGCAAACAGGAGGTCCTCCTCAGCCAGGGTATCAAATTTATAGAACTTTGCTAAGGTGTTTGTCCCCGACCAAGTAGCTGCTCGGCACAACTGTAATGCCGAGACCCCTCGGGCAGCCGCCCAAGAAGAGCCCACTTTCCTAGTGGAGTGGGCCTTAACTGATTTCGGTAACGGCAATCCTGCCGTAGAATGCGCCTGCTGAATCGTGTTACAGATCCAGCGAGCAATAGTCTGCTTTGAAGCAGGAGCGCCAACCTTGTTGGCCGCATACAGAACGAACAAAGCTTCAGTCTTCCTGATTCTTGCCGTTCTGGTCACATAAATCTTCAAAGCCCTGACTACATCCAAGGACTCGGAATCCTCCAAGTCCCGTGTAGCCACAGGCACGACAATAGGTTGGTTCACATGAAAAGATGAGACCACTTTTGGCAGAAAGTGAGGGCGAGTCCTCAACTCTGCCCTATCCACGTGAAAAACCAAGTATGGGCTTTTATGTGATAAAGCCGCCAATTCGGAAACACGTCTTGCCGAAGCTAACGCCAACAACATGACCACTTTCCATGTGAGGTATTTCCACTCCACAGTTTTGAGTGGTTCAAACCAAGGTGACTTGAGGAAACGCAACACCACGTTAAGATCCCAAGGCGCCACCGGAGGCACAAAGGGAGGCTGAATATGCAGCACCCCCTTCACAAAGGTCTGTACTTCAGGAATAGAGGCCAATTCTCTTTGAAAGAAAATGGATAAGGCCGAAATCTGGACCTTTATGGACCCTAATTTTAGGCCCAAAGTCACTCCTGTTTGAAGGAAGTGAAGTAGACAGCCCAAATGGAACTCCTCCGTAGGAGCAGCTCTGGCCTCACACCAAGAAACATATTTCCGCCATATACGGTGATAATGTTTTAACGTCACGTCTTTCCTAGCCTTGATCAGGGTAGGAATGACTTCCTCTGGAATCCCTTTTTCCGCTAGGATCCGGCGTTCAACCGCCATGCCGTCAAACGCAGCCGCGGTAAGTCTTGGAACAGACAGGGCCCCTGCCGCAGCAGGTCCTGCCTTAGAGGAAGAGGCCACGGATCCCCTGCGAGCAACTCTTGCAGCTCCGGATACCAAGTCCTCCGTGGCCAATCCGGAACAATGAGTATTGTTCTGACCCTGCTTCTTCGTATTATTCTCAACACCTTGGGTATGAGAGGAAGAGGAGGAAACACATAGACCGATCTGAACACCCAAGGTGTCACCAGAGCGTCTACCGCTACCGCCTGAGGGTCCCTTGACCTGGCGCAATACCGCTTTAGCTTTTTGTTGAGACGGGATGCCATCATGTCGATATGAGGCAGTCCCCAACGACCCGTGATCTGTGCGAAGACTTCTTGATGAAGTCCCCACTCTCCCGGATGCAGGTCGTGCCTGCTGAGGAAGTCCGCCTCCCAGTTATCCACCCCCGGGATGAACACCGCTGATATCGCGCTTACATGGCCTTCCGCCCAGCGTAGAATCCTGGTCGCTTCTGCCATGACCATTCTGCTCCTTGTTCCGCCCTGGCGGTTTATATGAGCCACTGCCGTGACATTGTCTGACTGAATCAGAACCGGTTTTCTCCGAAGCAATTCCTCCGCTTGACGCAGGGCGTTGTATATGGCCCTCAACTCCAGGACGTTGATGTGGAGACAAGACTCTAGGCTTGACCAGAGACCTTGGAAATTTCTTCCCAGTGTCACTGCTCCCCAGCCTCGGAGGCTTGCGTCCGTGGTCACCAGGACCCAGTCCTGAATGCCGAACCTGCGACCTTCTAGTAGGTGAGCACTGTTCAGCCACCACAGGAGACAGGGTGATCCTTTGATGCATTTGTAAATGGGACCCGGACCACTTGTCCAAGAGGTCCCATTGAAAAGTCCTCGCATGGAACCTGCCGAAAGGGATGGCCTCGTAGGAAGCCACCATCTTCCCCAGGACCTGCGTGCACTGATGCACTGAAACCTTTTTTGGTTTTAATAGGTTCCTGACCATGGCTATGAGTTCCTGAACCTTTTCGATCGGAAGAAAAACCTTTTTCTGGTCTGTGTCTAGAATCAGCCCCAAAAAGGTCAGACGCGTTGTAGGGACTAGCTGGGGCTTCGGTATATTGAGAATCCAACCGTGTATCTGCAACGTCTTCATGGACAGAGACACGCTGTCCAGCAACCTCTCCCGAAATCTCGCCTTTATGAGGAGATCATCCAAGTATGGGAAAATTGTGACCCCCTGCCTGCGCAGGAGCACCATCATTTCCGCCATTACCTTGGTGAAAATTCTCGGGGCCGTGGAAAGCCCAAACGGCAACGTCTGAAATTGGTAGTGACAGTCCTGCACTGCAAATCTCAGGAACGCCTGATGCGGGGGGAATATCGGAACATGAAGGTAAGCATCCTTTATGTCCAGGGACACCATCCAATCCCCCCCCCCCCCTCCAGGATGGCGATGACCGCCCTGAGTGATTCCATTTTGAACTTGAACCTCTTCAAGTAAAGGTTCAGAGATTTCAGGTTTAAAATGGGTCCGACCGAACCGTCCGGTTTCGGGACCACAAACAGGGTTGAGTAATATCCCTCTCTTTGCTGGAGATGAGGAACTGTGACAATCACCTGTTGAATACACAATTTTTGGATTGCTACCAACACTAGCTCCCTCTCTGACGGGGAAGCCGGCAGAGCCGATTTGAAAAATCGGCGAGGAGGCAAGTCTTCGAATTCCAGCCTGTATCCCTGAGAAACAATCTCTAACGCCCAGGGATCCACCTGCGAGTGAACCCAGACGTGGCTGAAAAACCGAAGACGAGCCCCCACCAGATCTGCCTCCCCTCGGGAAGCCCCAGTGTCATGCGGTGGACTTTGCAGACGCAGGGGAGGACTTCTGCTCTTGGGAATTAGCTGTGTGCAGCTTTTTTCCCCTGCCTTTCCCTCTGGCAACAAAGGATGATCGCCGTACCTTCTTGTTTTTATTGGAACGAAAGGACTGCATTTGATAATGAGGTGCCTTTTTTGTATGCTGCGGGGCGACATAAGGTAAGAAATTTGACTTACCAGCCGTAGAGACAAGATCCGAGAGGCCGTCTCCAAACAACTCCACCCCTTTGTAAGGCAAGGACTCCATATGCCGCTTTGAATCGGCATCTCCCGTCCACTGTCGGGTCCACAAGAGCCGCCTAGCAGAAATAGACATAGCATTTATTCTGGAGCTTAATAAACAAATGTCTCTCTGAGCATCCCTCATATACAAGGCAGCTTCTCTGATATGCTCTATGGTCATATGAATGGCATACCTATCTAAGGTGTCAATTTCCGTAGATAAGGAATCTGCCCATGCCACAACCGCACTACAAACCCAGGCCGACGCCATAGCCGGTCAAGCAATAGTACCGGAATGATTGTAAATGTGCTTTAAGGTAATTTCCTGCCTGCGATCAGCAGGTTCCTTGAGGGAAGCCTTATCCTGAGAAGGCAGTGCCACCTTTTTGGACAAACGTGTCAGCGCCTTGTCAACTTTTGGCGAAGATTCCCAGCGTATCCTATCAGTTTGTGGAAAAGGATACGCCATGAGAATCCTTTTGGGAACTTGTGGTCTCCTATCCGGAGATTTCCAAGCCTTTTCGCACAAGTCACTTAATTCAAATGAGGATGGAAAAGTGACTTCAGGCTTTTTCCCTTTATACATGTGTACCCTCGTGTCAGGGACAGGGGGTTCCTCAGTAATATGCAAAACCTCTTTAATGGCAATAATCATGTACCGTATACCCTTTGCCACCTTCGGCTGTAATTTTGCATCTTCATAGTCGAAACTAGAGTCAGTATCCGTGTCGGTATCTGTGTCATCGATCTGGGATATGGTGAATTTCTGAGACCCCGAAGGACCTGGCGCCCCAGGGACAGGCATGGACTGGCTACCTGACTGATCCCTAGCTTCTGCCTTGTCTAACCTTTTATGCAATAGACTGACATTTGCATTCAAGACATTCAGCATATCCACCCATTCCGGTGTCGGCGTTGCCGACGGCGACCTGACATTCAAGCACTCCCCCTCCACATTAAGCGAGCCTTCCTCGTCAAACATGTCGACACACGCGTACCGACACACTTCCCCCACACACAGGGAACCCCTTTCCTGAAGACAGTATCCCTGTCAAGGCCCTTTGGAGAGACAGAGAGTATGCCAGCACACACCCCAGCGCAATGACCCTGGAGACCAACACAAAATGTTTTTCCCCAGCAGCGCTGTATAATATGTAAACCGCCAATTATGTGCCCCCCCCCTCTCTTTTAAGCACCCTTTCACCGTGTGTAAGCAGGGGAGAGTCCGGGGAGCTTCCTCTCAGCAGTGCTGTGGAGAGAAAATGGCGCTGGTGAGTGCTGAGGGAGAAGCCTCGCCCCCTCGGCGGCGGGCTTCTGTCCCGCTCAAACTTAGTAAAATATGGCGGGGGCTCTTTTATATACATGTACAGAGCCCACCTGTACATGTATATAGTCTTTTTGCCATGCAGAGGTTTATATTGCTGCCCAGGGCGCCCCCCCCCCCTGCGCCCTGCACCCTTACAGTGACCGGAGTATGTGAGGTGTATGGGAGCAATGACGTACAGCTGCAGTGCTGTGCGTTACCTCAGTGAAGCTGAAGGCTTCTGCCGCCTGACGACTTCTGTCTTCTGTACTTCTAGCTCTGTGAGGAGAACGGCGGCGCGGCTCCGGGGGTGGACGCCCAGTAAGAACCTGCGTTCACCCCCTCTGGAGCTAATGGTGTCCAGTAGCCGAGGAAGCAGAGCCTATCTTTGACAAGAAGGTCTGCTCCTCTCTCCTCAGTCCCTCGATGCAGGGAGCCTGTTGCCAGCAGTGCTCCCTGTGAAAAAGTAGTAAAAGGTAGAAAAAAATCCAAACAAAAATGCTTCTAGGCAGAGAACTCTGGAGAGCTCTCTGCAGTGCACCCATCTTGCTCTGGGCACAGTGTAAAACTGAGGTCTGGAGGAGGGGCATAGAGGGAGGAGCCAGTGCACACCCAGAGTCCAAAGCTTTCTTAAAGTGCCCTATCTCCTGCGGAGCCCGTCTATTCCCCATGGTCCTTACGGAGCATCCTCAAGGACGTTAGAGAAAACAGGGTATAACGAGTGCAGTTACAGGGGCGTACCCTGCTTTGTGGGAAAGTACACCAAATTTCTTCCCTGTACTTCACCACCTCTGTAGTCCCAGACATATAAACTTCTAAAAGGATGCATTTTGCTCCTCTCAGTTGGGCACTGATTGATGCCCCCTGGGGCCATGCACCCTAACCTGTACTTGAATACATAAAGCAGAATTATCAGTCCGCAAATACTTTGGCTGGTATAAGATCTTTACAAAGAACAGAAAATGTTCTTTTATCCAGGACTTCTTTCTTCTTCTTCACATTCAGCATATAAACCATAACAATGCCCACTGAGCAATGTCTTCAGGTCAGTTAATATGCAGTCCATAAACACCCAATCAATTATCAGAACATTTTGTGTGAAATGAAAAGAAAAACGTACTACTTCTCCGGCAGCTGTTGGGGAAGAATCATCTTTGGGGTACATCCTGGAGACCGGACACTTCAGGATTGATATGCCATTAGGAACAATGTTACAGTAGTCTTGTATACACTGCAGCCACCACCACACAGCATCACGGCAGTTATATCTGGCATACGTGCCCTGGCCAAGAAGGTTAGGGATTAGCCCATGTCTCAGAGTGCCGGCAAATGCAAGAATAATGTTTCTGAAGACACAATGGTTACAATTATCGACCGGAACTGCAAGGCAAAGCTACAACATGAAACACTGAAATAGGAATGACATACTGTATTTACTTGACAATGACAAACAAATGAATAATGATTGTGAAAACACTCAGTGATTAATGCCATTTGTTTCCTATGTCTATATGGATCCAAGGGAGCTGATAAACATGTCTTTCTCATTCATCCAATTTGGTAACATTGCATCATGGGTATAAAGAGTGTCCATTAGGACTTTGGCACTTTAAAACCTTACAGGATGGAGTAGGTAGGAACTTACAGATGTTTCAAGTACTTTTTTGTTTTATTCGCTGGACTACGGTGGCAGACTATAATTTATTTCTTTATATGAGTTTACCACGGGTATAATGAATTTATCACCACTTTGACGTTGAATCGGTCATTGGAAGTAAACAGCCTAGCTAGACTATCGGTGAAAAAGAGCGAGCTGAGGAGGAACAAATACCTTCTACCACTGTCTCCCACTCCTGATGCGGGACATCTTCCAAAGAGGAAAACCCTTCACTTGCCCCAGGCTGTCACCAGGGACAATGCACTGACACTACACATCGAGTACATCAGCAACAGACCACGCATAGGAAATGTGTCACCAGTGTAAATTATGCAATCAGGGAATAATGGATATATCTCAATTAACCAGATCATGTTTAGGAAAAAAACTGGCTTTAACAGCTGACATTCTGGCCGGGATGTAGTGAAGTCCACATTCGGCAGCCGTGCGTAGTGCTGGATGAGTGTGGACTTCACTACATCTGATGGGGTTTGTTTTTTTTAAAGGGGCAATCATTTACAAGGCATGGGGTTTAGCCTTGTAAATGATTGCCCCTTTAAAAAAAAAAGTCCTGGCCACCGAACTCGGATTTCATTACATCCCGCTCCCCATGTCTAAAGGTGATCTGTTGGTTACTCAAAACTCTTTTTGATTGGTATGTTGTTTGGGTTTAGCACTTTATAAAACATTAACTACAGATGTCAGCACATCCCCACAGCAAAGTGTGTAAGGACGTGGCCTGGTGCTTACAATTTTCAGAAGCAACCACACCAGGAGTACGGATGACTGGACTTTTCCAATTTGATTGTAATCTCTTTTATGATCTCAATTAATTGAATTTGTCTACCTTGTACGTCTCTTATGTGTGCTGTTTTCCCCATTGTCTGGTGCTGCTAAGCGCCATGGCACCTTTCAAATCAAAACAGTAATAGTAATATCTACTTGTGGGTTGGTGTTATGCAACAAATGAAACAGTAATATTGTTCATCACGTGTGGCCAACGTCATGATGTGAGGGCGGGAATGGAGGTAGCAGGAAGTCACAGAGTACATGTGGAAAAAGCAGCCTTCCCCCCTCCACTGTGATATGCACTGGTAAGGTCAAATTGCATTAAGTTAAGGCCAGTACTGACGGGGAGATTTCCCCAGAGATGTGTGCTGAGCGATATATCAGTGACCGCTCAGCACACATCTCTCCCCCCACTCAGCACAGCGCGATGTTTGCTGAGCGAGGTGGGGGAAGGGGGGGGGGGGGGGTGCGCTCATTTCACCAAGCGGTGAAATGAGTGACCTGTTAGATTGTCAGGTCAATCTAGCACGGGCGATAGCGATGCGGGCTATCGCTGTAGGGTATACACACGGAGAGATCCGTGCTTAACTTCTAAGCAATCAAGTCAGATTGCTTAGAATTTAAGCACTGATATCTCCGTGTGTACCCCCCTTTAAACTGTCAGATAGGGCATTGTTTAAACTGATTTACTTACCTAGCCTCAGTTTTGCGGCCAGTGATGAGCAGCAAACCCCTCAGGGAAATGAACGTGTCTCTACCCCAGCAGCGGAAAATCCCAGAAGAGAAATGGGGAAGACCTAGGGAAAAAAAAGAACACAGCACGGAGCTTTAGGGGTTTTATTGTTTGTGCCACATAAATGAATAAGAACATATGTAAATAAAGTACTCATGGTATAAAAACAGAAGATGTACTGGATACCACAAATCATGGAAACCACAGGGGCTACATTACTAACATGAGCAACTATAGACATGAGAAAAGTAATATGGAATATAAGAATAAAAAATAGGTGTAGTATGAAAAATGGTCAGCAGTTTCTATAGATCCACTAAACTAACACACTTCTTCATCCAAATGGCATCTAGCAACATTCACATGTGTATAGGCATAAGCTACTGTCCTCTGCAATAAATTATTCTAGGCAGGGAATGGTTCAAAGTATTATTAGAAATAATCTCAGTTCCTGTTTGTTTTTCTCTCTGTAAACTCTGTGGTATGTAAGAATAGGTTTTAAAATAAAAGTGGCACAGACAAGATACTGTCGAGTAAAAATAAACACAGTCCTTGTTTTTGAGCCATCAGTTGTTCATTACGAAACATACAACAACTACAGATCACAGATGACTATAATATAATAGTTATGGTAGACGTACCGCTGATAACTCTATTTCGCCTAAGCCCACAGTATCCACAGGATAAACATTGGGATATGAGGTAGCAACAGCGGATTGGCACCAACGATCAAAGCTTTCGGCCTCCCAGAATGCAATGGGCCAGTCCCCTATATCCCCGCCTCCTGGTTCAGGCAATTCAGTTGTTTTCCAAAGGTCAAGGCAGGAGCATCATAGAGAGCCCTAATTAGGCGAGAAGAACTCACATGCACACCCTTCCGTACAAGAAGGAATAGGTTAGTAGGTGAAAGGATCCTCAAATCAGGTGCGTCAGGGTGGGATCCCTGTGGATAATGTGGACATAACTAATATTTCTCCTGCAGGGTCCACAGGTTATCCACAGGATGAACATCGGGATGTCCCAAAGCAAATTTAGTGGTGGGGACGCTCCTGATTGGACAGGAGAATCCTTTGCCCGAATTCAGCGTCCTGAGAGACAAAGGTATCAAAGGCATAATGTCTAATGAATGTGTTAATGGAAGACCATGTGGCTGCCTTACATACAGTATCTGTTCAGCTGAAGCACCATGTTGTGCTGCCCATGATGGACCTACCTTACGAGTAGAGTGAGCAGAGACATTAGCCGGAATAGGGAGATCAGCTTGAGGCTATGCTTCTGAAATCGTCATCCGAAGCCACCTCGCCAGTGTCTGCTTGTCAGCAGGCAATCCTCTCTTGTGAAATCCATAGAGAACAAAGAGAGTGTCTGTCTTTCTGATGGCACTGGTACGATCCACCTAGATCCTTAAGGCACGGACTACGTCCAACGATGCATCTCCCACAGAAAGATCCGGCCCTTAGAAGGCTGGAACTACATTTTCTTCGTTAAGATTGAATTTAGACACCACCTTAGGTAGATACCCAGATATGGTTCTGAGAACCGCTCTATCTGGATGTAAAATCAGAAAAGGAGGGCGAAATAATAGTGCCCTTAGATCTGAAACTCTTCTAGCTGAAGCAACAGCCAGTAGAAAGGGAACTTTAGCTGTCAGCCATTTAAAATCCACTTGCTTTAGTTGTTCTAATGGAGCAACTTGAAGCGCCTTTAGGACTAATCTTAAATCCCAAGGCACTGCAGTTGAACAAAAGGAGGTTGGATGTGAAGCATTCTCTGGAAGAAAATGCAAACATCCTGTAGGTTAGCGCCGTTTCCTTGTTTTACCTTTCACATCACCCTGGGTAACAGCCCATTAATTTGTATGAATGGCGTGTCGACTGAGAAAATCCGCTTCCCAGTTCAGGACTCCTGGAATGAATACTGCGGACAAGGCTGGGTGATGAAGCTCTGCCCACGTTAACGTGTGGCTTATCTCCTTCATTGCTTTTTGGCTTCCAGTTCCCCCCTGGTGATTGAGGTACGCTACTGCCATTGCACTGTCCAAGCGAATTTGAACTGGTTTCCCCTGGAGGATGTCCTTTGCCTGAATGAGTGCCATATATGTAGCCCGAAGTTCCAATATATTTATTGGCAGGCAACTTTCTTTCTTGGTCCACTGCCCCTGGAAGCAACTTCTTCCTGACACTGCTCCCCAGCCCTGAAGACTGGCATTCGTTGTCAGAACTTCCCAATCTGATATCCAAAAGGGTATTTCTTTGTCCAGATGGGATGTCTGCAGCCACCAGGCTAATGACCTACTTACTTCCAGAGGAAGGACCATAGTCTGTGTTTTCATTGTCTGATGTAACCCATTCCATTTGGAAAGGATCAGATGTTGTAGAGGCCTCGAATGGAAATGAGCATACTCCACCATGTCGAATGTCGACACCATAGATCCCATCACACGCATTGCTGCGTGAATGGATTCCCTTTGACTGTGTAGCAGCTCCTGAATCCTTGACTGAATTTTGGATATTTTGTTCAGAGGTAAAATTACTCTCTGAAGACTCGAATCGAACACAGCCCCCAAGTGAGTCATCAGTTGTGACGGCACCCGGGACGACTTTGCCCAATTTATGAGCCAACCGTGTCTCTGCAAACAAGCTATTATCTGTTGCAGATGACACGGAAGCAATTCAGAGACTGTGTCAGGATTAATAAATCGTCGAGGAATGGAAAAAATAGGATTTTGGTACTTACCAGATAAATCCTTTTCTTTGAATCCATAGGGGGCACTGGAGTACTCTTGGGTTATGGACGGTTCCACCGGAACTAGGCACTGAACAGTTAAACTTTGACTATACCTCCCCTCCATATCCCAGAGTACCTCAGTTAGCCGAACTGGAGCTATAGAGGTTGACAATGGAGAAATACATATAACAAAACTGGACAACAATAAAGTTGACACCAACAAAAAAATGACAACTAACAGTTGACACCAACCCGACAGAATTTCTAATTTGAAACAGTCGGTAAGAGTGTGTTACCTTAATATTCCCTGCACTTACCACAACCAGGTAATAACTGCTCTGGGTGGGCGTCCAGTGCCCCCTATGGATTCAAAGAAAAGGATTTATCTGGTAAGTACCAAAATCCTATTTTCTTTTTCATCCACTAGGGGTCACTGGAGTACTCTTGGGACGTACCAAAGTTTCCCCCATGGGCGGGAGAGCTATTTGGCACTTGTAACACTAAACGGCCAAAGCTAGATGCTGATGCCGCAAAAGTATCAAACTTATAAAAGCGCACAAACGTGTGCACTGATGACCATGTAGCCGCCCGGCAAAGCTGTGTCGTAGAGGCTCCACGACCAGCTGCCCATGAAGTTCCAACAGAACGTGTGGAATGAGCTGTTACCGATGTAGGCGGCTGTAATCTAGCCTGAAGATAAGCCTGATGTATGGTCAGTTTTATCCATCTGGATAGGGTCTGCTTAGAGGCTGGCCAACCCCTCTTGGCAGCATCATAGAGAACAAACAACGTGTCCGTCTTACGAAGTGTAGACGTTCGAGACACATAAACGCGTAAAGCGCGTACCACATCCAGAGTTTCAGAATGTCCTAATAACACAGGAACTACTATTGGTTGGTTGATGTGAAAAGATGACACTACTTTTGGTAAGAAAGCGGGATTCGTCCAAAGTTCCGCTCTGTCATCATGAAACACCAAATATGGTGGCTTGCATGACAAGGCACCCAAATCTGAAACTCGCCTTGCCGAAGCCAAGGCTAGAAGAAAAATTGTTTTCCAAGTGAGAAATTTAATATCCACCTGTTGTAAGGGTTCAAAATGAAAAGACTGTAAGAAATCTAAAACCAGATTCAAGTCCCATGGCGCTGTAGGTGGAATGAATGGAGGCTGTACTCTGAGGACACCCTGCATAAAGGTGTGTACTGATGGCAAAAGAGCCAATCGTCTTTGAAAGTAAATTGACAAAGCAGATATCTGCACTTTTAGTGTGGATAAACGTAGACCTCCATCTAATCCCATCTGTAGAAATAACAAAAGACGGGATAACTTGAGAGATGAAGTTGGAAACTTCCTGGCTTCACACCAACCTATATAGGCACGCCAAATTCTATAATAATGAGCTGCCGTAACCGGCTTCCTAGCTCGTAACATGGTTGGAATGACTGATTCTGGAATGCCCTCTCTTCTTAAGAGGGCGGTCTCAACAGCCACCCCGTCAAACGCAGCCTCGCTAAATCAGGGTAAAGAAACGGACCCTGTTGTAACAGGTCCGGACGTAGTGGGAGCGGCCAAGGATCGTCTGCGAGTAATCCGCGAAGATCCGAAAACCAAGCTCTCCGTGGCCAATGAGGCGCCACTAGTATGACTGTGACGAACTCTCTTTTGATCCGTTTTAGCAATAGAGGGAGCAGCGGAAACGGTGGAAACAGATATACTAGACTGTATGGCCACCTGACTGTGAGAGCATCCACCGCCACTGCCTCTGAATCTCTCGTTCTGGATACATACTGGGGCGTTTGATGATTGTGGCGAGATGCCATCAAGTCCACCTGCGGGTAACCCCACCTCTGGACCAGCATGAGAAATACGTCTGGATTTAATGCCCATTCTCCTGGATGAAAATCCCGACGACTGAGATAATCCGCCTCCCAGTTGTCCACTCCCGGAATGAATACTGCCGACAATATGACCTGGTGGTATTCTGCCCAATTGAGGATTCAAGCTACTTCCCGCATTGCCATGCGGCTTCTCGTTCCGCCTTGTTTGTTGATGTATGCGACCGCCGTCGCATTGTCTGATTGCACCTGGACTGCCTGAGCCTGCAGCATGTGCACTGCCTGTCGTAACGCATTGTAAATTGCCCGGAGTTCCAGGACATTTATAGACAGCAATCTTTCGTGATCCGCCCAGAGACCCTGGAGCTGAAGATTCTGAACTACAGCTCCCCAACCTCTGAGACTTGCGTCTGCCGTGAGAATTATCCAATTCCAGGTGCTGCACTGTCTTCCTGCGGTTAGATTCTGTACCCTGAGCCACCAAAGTAGAGACACTCTGGTCCTTGGAGACAACCTTACCCTGTGGTGAATCTGTAAGTGCGAGCCCGACCACTGTGCGAGCACATCCAGTTAAAAAGGACGTGAGTGAAACCTTCCAAACTGAAGTGCTTCGAAAGCCGCCACCATTGTGCCTAAGAGGCGAATGCACAAATGAACCGAGACTGTGCGTGGCTTGAGCACTAATTGTACCAGATGACGAATGACCTGTACTTTCTGTTCGGGTAGGTAGATCCTTTGGTCTACCGTATCGAGAATCATACCTAGGAATTGAAGTCGTTGGGACGGAACTAGATGTGATTTCTTGAAGTTGACAATCCAACCGTGGTGAACCAGTACATTGTATGTCAGCAATGCCTGTTGAAGGAGGATTTGTTGAGACGGAGCTTTGATGAGTAGATCGTCCAAGTATGGAACTATTATCACTCCTAGAGATCTGAGATGAGCTATCATCACAGCCATCACCTTGGTGAATACCCGAGGCGCTGACGAGAGGCCAAACGGTAGAGCCTGAAACTGGTAATGGTTCTGTCGTATTGCAAACCGCAAAAACCTTTGATGAGGAGGCCAAATCGGAATGTGTAAGTACGCATCCTTGAGATCCAGCGCAATCATAAACTCCTGTGGCTCTAGACCTACAATTACTGATCGTAGAGATTCCATTTTGAATCTGTAGTAAGTGACGTACTGGTTGAGGCCCTTTAAGTTCAATATTGGCCTGACCGAGCCATCCGGCTTCGGTACCACAAACAGACTGGAATAATAACCCTGACCCTGTTGGTGCACAGGGGCCGGAACCAAAACTGCTGCGTCCAGCAGAGACTGAATGGCAGTCTGCAGAATCGCCCTCTTGTCGTCCGACAGAGGCAGTCCTGTCCTGAAAAACCGCATTGGCGGGAGACAGTCGAACTCTATTTTGTAACCTGTTAAAACTAGATTGCGGATCCACCCATCTGTGGACGTCTGAAGCCATGCCAACTGGAATGACTGAAGACGTACTCTACAATAGGAGAACCGAGATGGGCTGGGAGCCCGTCATGCCACTGGCTTTCCGGTGACTTTAGTATCCTGACGAGTGGTATTGGCTCGTTGGAAACTACGTCCCCGACCTAGTCTACCTGGTGTGGCCGTTCCCCTGCCACGCCCGCGAAAGGACTGAGGTGTAAAAGATTTGAACGCCGATCCAGAATATCTTTTTCTAGGCACTGTTGGAGGAAATGGTAAGAAAACCGACTTCCCTCCCGTGGCCTCAGAAATCCATTTGTCCAATTCAGGACCGAATAACTTCTCGCCCTCATAAGGTAATGCTTCTATTCCTTTTTTGACCTCTGTCTCCGCTCGCCAAGAACGTAGCAAGAGCGCACGTCGTGCTGTGACTAGTGATGATGAAAGGCGAGAAGTGAGCTGACAGACGTCAGTAGAAGCTGTACATAAATAGTCAGCCGCTTCCCAGATTTGATCAGCGAGAAGTATAAGATGATCATCAGTTAAGGCAGATCTGAGTTCTGTTATCCATACCATTAGAGCTTTAGTTACCCAAATGCCACTCAACCCAGGTCTAAGCAGCACTCCTGCCGCTGTATACATGGACTTCAGCATAACCTCTATTTTACGGTCCGAAGGGTCCTTGAGTGTAGTTGCAGCTGGTACTGGTATGGTTAATTTCTTTGTAAGTTTAGACACAGATGAATCCACCAACGGCGGATTCTCCCATGTAGCTGTCATAGAATCTGGAAACGGATAGCTAGACCTAAATCTGTGAGGTACAGAAAACCGTTTATCCGGATTCTTCCTTGTTTCTAGTAACATTTTATTAAGAGATTCTGAAACAGGAAAACAAATTGGAATTCTCTGTCGTTTATTAAAAACGACCTCATCATTTGTCAGAGGCTCCTCAGTTTCTGTAAAATTCAGAGACTGACGCACTGCTCTGATGAGATTATCAATACCCGGCCTGTCAAAATCGTCACCATCTGACTGCTGGTCTACTTCGCCCTCCTCACCCACATCTTGTACAGTGAGGTCTGGTGAAGAATCATCAGACAGTAACATAGCAGAAACCGGTAGTTTATAAGAAAAATGAAACTTATCCCCTTTAGTCAAAGAGGATCTGGACCTTTGGTAAGGCTGAGACCCCTCAGGAAGTTCTAGCGGTCTCACCCTAGATTCAGATCTTGCCGCCTCTCGCTCCTGCCGAGAGGCGGCCAACTCTGATTGCAAACCAGCTAAAACATCTGCTAATATAGCCCATGGCGGGTCCGGGGTAGAAACTGGATTTGGAACCGGAGCAGGAGTTGTATTTGTTTCGGAATTTACCACACATACTTTACATGTGGTAAATCCGTCAGGTAATACACCCTTACAGACATTGCAGAAAAACTGCTTCTTAGACTTTGCTGGTGTCTTACTCATTATGTAAATAATAATTAAAAAAAAACAATATAAATACAAAGACAAGAGAGAGAAAACCTGTGCGACTCAGTAAATAGTACTAAGGTGTCTCTATATATCTGGCCAAGTGTGCCAGTAATATGCCTGATCCCAAAATCCCCCTAACACCCCTGCGCCTTCAATGGTGGAGAGATGTATTACAGGAAAATCTGGAGAGAAACAGGAAAAACAGGAAGAGTGGTTTAATATGTCCCCATGCTCACAGAAAATCACAAAGTGCAAACATTTAACTTATGCAGCAGATTGTACTTAAATGTATATATGCCATCCTGTTACTTATCTATACAGCGCTGCTGGCTCTGTGTTAGACCATACACCCTGGATAAAGAAGTGTGTGCCTCCCTCTCTCCCCCGTGCTCCGTGTACCGCTACTCTGTATCCGGAGACCGCTGCTATGACTCCGGAAGTGCCAGACGATATGCCGCATGGAGCCGTGGAGCGGCTATGCACCAGTGTGGCTGAGCGCGGCGGGAGAGGTGTTCACAGCGGCGCTGAAAGCGGCAGCGGGCGGCTGCGGGCAGCGCACGGCATAATACACAGGCACAGTAATCCCACACAGCGGGGCGGCAGCATGAGCTGACCGCCCCAAACACATACCTGGACCCTGTGGTGAGGGCAATGACGGGGCTTCTCTGCAAGCACTGTCAGCCTTTTACTGCAGGTGTCCTGCACGTGGAAATGAGGGAGCTCTTCTAGAGAGGTCCGACACCCACAGCTGCATCAGCAGCTTTCACTATCCCAAACCCTCGCCTTCTTGGAAGGGGGAAAGGGATGTTTTTTAAAAAATAATCAAAAGAGAAAAATCAATAATTGTGGATCCACTTCCACAAGCCTAGTTGCTCTGTGAGCACCGAAAAAACACTGAGGTACTCTGGGATATGGAGGGGAGGTATAGTCAAAGTTTAACTGTTCAGTGCCTAGTTCCGGTGGAACCGTCCATAACCCAAGAGTACTCCAGTGACCCCTAGTGGATGAAAAATAAATTCTTATCCCCTGCTGACGGAGATAAGCTGTCATTACCACCATAATCTTTCTGAACACTCTGGGAGCTGTGGCCAGTCCAAAAGGGCCTGAAACTGAACATGTTGCTGAAGGATAGCAAATCTGAGATAGCACTGATGGGACAGTGCTATAGGAACATGCAGGTAAGCATCCTGGATATCCAGGGATACCATAAAATCCTCCGGCTCCATGGCCAAAATAATGGAACGTAAAGTCTCCATATGAAAACGAGGTACCCAAATGTACTTGTTTAGCACTTTGAGACCGAGTATGGGCCAGAACGACTCATTTGGCTTCTGAACTAAAAACAGGTTGGAATAAAAACCTTGTCCTTGTTGCGCATGAGGAACTGCAATTATCACTCCTGACTGAAGCAACTTCTGTACTGCCTCTTACAAAGCCCTAGCCTTTGTTTCCACTGAAGATGGGCTGGTACAAAAAAACCTTTGAGGAGGGTGTTTCTTGAAGGCAAACGCATAACCGTGAGATACCGCTTCTTGCACCCAGGCATCGTGGTGGATTGCTGCCAGATCTGTGCAAAATGAGGAAGTTGGCCTCCCACGCTGGGATCCCCCAGGTGGAGGCCCGAACCATCAGGCTGATGGTTTATCTTCTGACTTGGAAGCCGGCCCTCTTGTAGCCCAATGCTTTTTAGTCTTACCAGACTTGTCAGATTGAGACTGTTTGCCATAGCTCTTTCCTTTTGCTTTTCCTTGAGCCCGAAAGGGCCAAAAAGCTTGAAATCTAGGCTAGGATTTGTATGCAGTAGGAAACTTCACTTTCTTGGAGTCTGCTTCTGATTCCAAAATACTGTTTATTCTCTACCAAAAAGAACATCTCCAGTAAAAGGCAAAGACTCTTAGAACCTTCTTAGATTCTGAGTCAGCTTTCCATGTACGTAGCCAAACTGCTCTGCGAGCTGCTACTGCTGAAGCTGATGCTTGAGAGGCAATTGTACTATATCAAAGGCTGCTTCTTCCATAAAAATAGCCGCCTGTTTAACATGTGCAATATGGGATTTTTGCTCTCTAGATGCCAATGAAAGGTCATCCTCCAATGCGTCAGCCCAGGCTGCCACTGCTTTTGCCATCCAGGCTGAAGCCATGGCTGGTCTTATGATTGCTCCAGACAAGGAGAAAATGGTTTTTCAAAAACCATCTATTTTCCTATCCGTGACATCATTTAATGATGTTGAAGGCTGAGGTAATGTAAATTTTCGTACCAATCGAATAACATGCGTATCTACTTAGGGAGCCGCCTCCCTTTTTAAACAATCCCGAGCCGGAAGAGGATAATTGGAATTCCATTTCTTCGGAATTCTAAACTTCTTACTGGGTGTAACCCAAGCCTCTTGCATAATTTTCGTCAACTGTTCTGACCTAGGAAACTCAGTCCTAACTGTTTTGGGACGTTTAAACACAGGTGTCTTAGATTTTAACAAAGGCTCTGCTTCCTCCTTTAAGTATAGAATGGCTTTCATAGCACTAATTAGGCTCAGGTATGTCCACTGAGATGAAGCCTTCATCCTAGTCTCTGTATGCAGACCCGCAGTGCGATGAGTCCTCACCCTCCAATGAGTCCTTATCTGAAATAAGTGTAGACTGTGATGATGTTGTTTCATGTCTATGTGATTTACTTACCACCGGCCTTTCAGGCTGTTTTTGTTGAGAGGCTGCCGATTCCTGTACTGGATGTAATAAACCCCAGGTGGAATGTTGCATGTAAGGGTTAATAGGGTAACCTATCCCTGGTATAGGATCTGGCATTATCCGCTCAGCTATACTGGATGATGTCTGTGCAAAAGTAGCCCATGGGGGTTCAACTTGAACCTGTGCCTGCCTAAGATTATTCAAGAGGCTTTGGTGAAAACTAAAACAATTTGCACATAAACCATTTTGAACCAGATCCTGAGAAGTTATCCCAGGTTTGCAAGACATACATAAAATGAGTGTTGGTGCAGCTGTGGAGAGTGTATCCTCCTCACCCTTGCCTCTCTTAGACATGATAGATAAATAAATCACACACCTGTACAGTGTTAACTACACAATTTGCACCAGTATTGAGGATCGGAATACACAGAAACTGACAGAATTATAGTAAAGTCAGCAATCACACCAGCAATGAGTCACAGGTTATACATTAGTATAATAAGCAATATGAGCACATAAACAACTACAGATACATTTCAAGTATGTAGGAGAAACATTACTGCATTATCTTATATAGGAGTTTAAACGTATTTAGTCGCACAGCGAAAGAAACAGCAGCAATAGTTTAGACTCGTATGCATCAGGCACTTATCCAACTATTCGTACTCAAAGGTAGATAGAGACTTAGTGCTGTATCACCCGACTCAGGAGAGTGGGATACAGGGAGACTTACCCCGCTTCCAGGATCGATCAATACATTAGTGAACGCTGAGTGGATCCAGATGCTATCAGTGTACACAACCGCCCCGTGAACCTACAGTTAAGACAGACTCCCAAGTGAATACCAATGCACCAGTCATACAGCCGCCTATGCTGCGACTAGGTCCTTTTAGATACACAGCGTCTCAGACGGAAGCGGGAACTCAGTTCATTGCAGGAAACTCGGAGGAAACTAGTCTTGAACCGGGGGAAGGGGCGACTAAGGGAGCGTCTTAATCCCCACTGACAAAATCAACCCTAGGGATCACGGTCTCATACTACCCCTGGAGCCTATGATCCCTGAGGCTTAGCGCTGGTGCACCCGAGGTGGCAGCCGCATCAACGACTGTTCGGTAGTCTCCATCCCGAAACAGTGTGGTTTGGTCTCGCGTTTCCCCTACTAAGCGGAACTGATGCCTTACCTTCTCCCCGTGCTCTGGCCACAGCCTGGTAACGTCTGCTGAACTTGCTAGTACAAGCGTTGTCGCGACCAGGCGGGGAGTTGTTGGAGACGCTTTTGAGAAAGATCGCTCAAAAAAATAGTAAGACTATAAAAATAAAATAATAAAAAGCTTACGGCTGCTAAAAACCAGCAACTCATTGACCATAGTCCGGCTCCTGCCGCACCAAACAACTGAATTGCCTGAGCCAGGAGGAGGGTATATAGGGGACTGGCCCGTTGCATTATAGGAGGCCGAAAGCTTTGATCGTTGGTGCCAATCCACTGTCGCTACCTAATATCCCAATGTTTATCCTGTGGATAACCTGTGGACCCTGCAGGAGAAAATATATATATTTTTGTTTTATGTTGCTGAAGCACATGGGGGGTAATTCCAAGTTGATCGCAGCAGGAATTCTGCTAGCAATTGGGCAAAACCATGTGCACTGCAGGGGAGGCAGATATAACATGTGCAGAGAGAGTTAGATTTGGGTGTGGTGTGTTCAATCTGCAATCTAATTTGCAGTGTAAAAATAAAGCAGCCAGTATTTACCCTGCACAGAAATAAAATAACCCACCCAAATCTAACTCTCTGCAAATGTTATATCTGCCACACCTGCAGTGCACATGGGGGGTCATTCCGAGTTGTTCGCTCTGTAAATTTCTTCGCATCGCAGCGATTTTCCGCTTAGTGCGCATGCGCAATGTTCGCACTGCGACTGCGCCAAGTAAATTTGCTATGCAGTTAGGAATTTTACTCACGGTTTTTTCTTCGTTCTGGTGATCGTACTGTGATTGACAGGAAGTGGGTGTTTCTGGGCGGAAACTGGACGTTTTATGGGTGTGTGTGAAAAAACGCTACCTTTTCTGGGAAAAACGCGGGAGTGGCTGGAGAAACGGAGGAGTGTCTGGGCGAACGCTGGGTGTGTTTGTGACGTCAAACCAGGAACGACAAGCACTGAACTGATCGCAGATGCCGAGTAAGTTTCGAGTTACTCAGAAACTGCGCAGAGATGTCTTATCGCAACATTGCGAATCTTTCGTTCGCAATTTTAAGAAGCGAAGATTCACTCCCAGTAGGCGGCGGCTTAGCGTGTACAAAGCTGCTAAAAGCAGCTTGCGAGCGAACAACTCGGAATGACCCCCATGGTTTTGCCCAACTGCTAAAAAATTTCCTGCTGCGATCAACTTGGAATTACCCCCATGATACAAGGCCTAATTCAGATGTGGTTTGAATCTATTACAAGCAGACGCCTCCTGCTGCAGTAGTGGTCCGACCTGTGTCCTAGGACGCAGCATCGGATCTCACTCACCATTGGGTAGCTTTTGGCACCCATGGCGCTGCACAAGCACTGCGTCACAGAAGCCTGGAAATCTTCATCCTACAAGGGAGCTCCCTGGCCTCTTCCCTCTCTATAAACAGCAGTGATACGTCTCCATTTTCACAAACAGTGGCCGTCACTTCCCCCTCCTCGCCCCCGATGACAACAGACTATCAGTCACTGACAGTCTGCTGCCGTCTTGCGCATTCGCAAAGTACCGATACTCGATAACTGTAGCTCCTACCACATCTGAATTAGGCCCACAGTGTGGAAGGTTATGAAGTTTTCTTTTCAGTCCTCAAATTATTCTACGTGTGCATAGTATAGTATCTTCATATTGCCATTACTCAGATGACGGACAGTGTCTTTGCGGTTGCCCATTCATACTTTCATGCAAAATACAGATCTCGTCATATTCTGCTGTAGTCCTGATTTTAAAAGAAATGTGCAAACTTCTTAGAAACTATTTTTAGACTCAAAGGAATACTGAGAGATTGAATGAAATGACATGATATATACGATGATACAGTAGCTACCTTTTATTATTACCCTTTGTTTATAGGGTGCCAAAAGGGGTACCCAGCACTGTACAAAGTACAAAAGTACAGTACAAGCACAACAGGACAAAACAATATATACAAAGCAGTCTATAGCTATACATATATGCAAATATAGTAACTATAAAAAGATAAAAAAAAGTCCTGACTTAATCTGTACCCTAGTTGATGGGTGTAGCAGACAGGTTCAGAGCCACTGATTACAGAAACAATACCATCTACCAGGAGTAGATGATGATGATGATGTAGGTAAGGAAAGCATGGTGTATGTTCAAAAGTTTATTTGGAATCCTAAAAAGTGCCTGCTTTTCCAGTGTATTTGTGTTATAGATCGTTCACACAGGGAATTATGGAGGAACTACAGTAATCCCAATATCCCTCAGGACACTACTAACTGAGAAACTATTGAAGCAGGAGAGCTATAGTGTTAAAAAGGAAAGAGCCTTCAGTTCCTACTGCCATCATGTGGAGTGAGAGGATAAAGAGATCTCTTCCTCTGTACAAACATGTAGACCAGGGGTGGGGAACCTTTGACCCTCCAGCTGTTGTTGAACTACACATCCTAGCATGCCCTGCAACAGTTTTTGCATGGCCAAATAGCAAAACTGTAGCAAGGCATGCTGGTATGTATAACTCAACAACAGCTGGAGGGCCAAACGGTTCCCACCCCTGATGTAGACCAACAGAGGAGGCCCTGTTAACATTTGAAAAAGTACAGGCCCCATGGGGGAGAAACACACAAACTACCTATGAGACCAAACATATATTATAAATACAGATATAGATTATATAGGATTATAGTGCATATGTGTCTCCCTTTCCATCATGTTTGCTTAACACTTATTGTTTAATTGCCTCATAGTTACTGTACCTGAATATACAGTGCATCCGGAAAGTATTCACAGCGATTCACTTTTTCCTCATTTTGTTATGATACAGCCCTATTCAAAACTGGAATAAATTAATTTTTTCCACAAAACTCTACACACAATACCCCCATAATGACAACATGAAAAAAATATGATTTTAAACCTACCGGTAAATCTTTTTCTCGTAGTCCGTAGAGAATGCTGGGGACTCCGTTAGGACCATGGGGATAGACGGGCTCCGCAGGAGACATGGGCACTTTAAGAAAGACTTTAGGTATGGGTGTGCACTGGCTCCTCCCTCTATGCCCCTCCTCCAGATCTCAGTTAGAGAAACTGTGCCCAGAGGAGACGGACAGTAAGAGGAAAGGATTTTTGGTAATCCAAGGGCAAGATTCATACCAGCCACACCAATCACACCGTATAACTTGTGATATACTAACCAGTTTACAGTATGAAAACAACATAGCATCAGTCCAAGACCGATGAAAACTATAACATAACCCTTATGTAAGCAAAACTATATACAAGTCTTGCAGAAGTAGTCCGCACTTGGGACGGGTGCCCAGCATCCTCTACGGACTACGAGAAAAAGATTTACCGGTAGGTTTAAAATCTTATTTTCTCTTACGTCCTAGAGGATGCTGGGGACTCCGTAAGGACCATGGGGATTATACCAAAGCTCCCAAACGGGCGGGAGAGTGCGGATGACTCTGCAGCACCGATTGAGCAAACAGGAGGTCCTCCTCAGCCAGGGAATCAAACTTATAGAACTTGTAAAGGTGTTTGAACCCGACCAAGTAGCAGCTCGGCATAGTTGTAGTGCCGAGACCCCTCGGGCAGCCGCCCAAGACGAGCCCACCTTCCTAGTGGAATGGGCCTTGACCGATTTTGGTAACAGCAATCCAGCCGTCGCATGCGCCTGCTGAATCGTGTTACAGATCCAGCGAGCAATAGTCTGCTTTGAAGCAGGAGCGGAACCTTGTTGGCTGCATACAGGACAAACAGTGCTTCTGTTTTTCTGACTCTAGCCGTTCTGGCCACGTAAATTTTCAAAGCACTGACCACATCAAGGGACTCGGACTCCTCCAAGTCTCGTGTAGCCACAGGCACCACAATAGGTTGGTTCATATGAAAAGATGACACCACCTTAGGCAAAAATTGAGGACGGGTCCGCAATTCCGCTCTATCCATATGGAAAATTAGATAGGGGCTTTTATGAGACAAAGCCGCCAATTCCGACACTCGCCTAGCCGAAGCCAAGGCTGACAACATGACCACCTTCCAAGTGAGATATTTTAACTCCACCGTCTTAAGTGGTTCAAACCAGTGCGACTTAAGGAAACTCAACACCACGTTAAGGTCCCAAGGCGCCACCGGAGGTACAAAAGGAGGCTGAATATGCAGCACTCCCTTCACAAAAGTCTGTACTTCTGGGAGAGAAGCCAATTCTTTTTGAAAGAAAATGGATAAGGCCGAAATCTGAACCTTAATGGAGCCTAATTTTAGGCCCAAATTCACCCCAGTTTGTAGGAAGTGAAGGAAACGGCCCAGATGGAATTCTTCCGTAGGAGCATTCCTGACCTCACACCAAGAAACATATTTTCGCCATATACGGTGATAATGTTTAGCTGTCACGACTTTCCTAGCCTTTATCAGAGTAGGAATGACCTCATCCGGTTTGCCCTTTTCCGCTAGGATCCGGCGTTCAACCACCATGCCATCAAACGCAGCCGCGGTAAGTCTTGGAACAGACAGGGCCCTAGTTGCAACAGGTCCTGTCTTGGAGGAAGAGGCCACGGATCTTCTGTGAGCATTTCCTGCAGATCCGGATACCAGGCCCTTCGTGGCCAATCTGGAACAATGAGAATTGTCTGTACTCCTCTTTTTCTTATTATTCTCAACACCTTTGGGATGAGAGGAAGAGGAGGAAACACATAGACCGACTGGAACACCCACGGTGTCACTAGGGCGTCCACAGCTACCGCCTGAGGGTCTCTTGACCTGGCGCAATACCTCTGCAGTTTTTTGTTGAGGCGTGACGCCATCATGTCTATCTGGGGCAGGCCCCACTGACTTGCAATCTGTGCAAAGACTTTCTGATGAAGTTCCCACTCTCCTGGATGCAGGTCGTGTCTGCTGAGGAAGGCTGCTTCCCAGTTGTCCACTCCCGGAATGAACACTGCTGACAGTGCGCTTACATGATTTTCCGCCCAGCGAAGAATCCTGGTGGCTTCCGCCATTGCCACTCTGCTCCTTGTGCCGCCCTGGCGGTTTACATGAGCCATTGCGGTGATGTTGTCTGACTGGATCAGAACTGGTAAGTCGCAAAGCAAGGTCTCCGCTTGACGAAGGGCGTTGTATATGGCCCTCAGCTCCAGGACGTTGATGTGAAGACAAGTCTCTTGACTCAACCAAATGCCCTGGAAGTTTCTTCCTTGTGTGACTGCTCCCCAACCTCTGAGGCTCGCGTCAGTGGTCACCAGAACCCAGTCCTGAATGCCGAACCTGCGGCCCTCTAGAAGGTGAGCACTCTGCAGCCACCACAGGAGAGATACCCTGGCCCTCGGGGACAGGGTGATCAGCCGATGAATCTGTAGATGTGACCCGGACCACTTGTCCACAAGGTCCCATTGGAAGGTCCTCGCATGGAACCTGCCGAATGGAATGCCACCATCTTTCCCAGGACTCGAGTGCAGTGATGCACTGACACCTGTTTTGGTTTCAATAGATTCCTGACGAGAGTCATGAGTTCTTGAGCCTTTTCCATTGGAAGATAAACTCTTTTCTGGTCCGTATCCAGAATCATGCCCAAGAAGGTCAGACGAGTCGTAGGAACCAGCTGCGACTTTGGGATATTGAGAATCCAGCCGTGTTGCTGTATCACCTTCAGTGAAAGTGACACGTTGTTCAGTAATTTCTCTCGTGATCTCGCTTTTATGAGGAGATTGTCCAAGTACGGGATAATTGTGACACCCTGCTTGCGCAGGAGCACCATAATTTCCGCCATTACCTTGGTGAAAATTCTCAGGGCCGTGGAAAGCCCAAACGGCAACGTCTGAAATTGGTAATGACAATCCTGTACCGCAAATCTCAGGTACGCCTTATGAGGTGGATATATGGGAACATGAAGGTACGCATCCTTTGTGTCCAGAGATACCATAAAATCCCTCCCTTCCAGGCTGGCGATGACCGCCCTGAGCGATTCCATCTTGAACTTGAACCTTTTCAAGTATAGGTTCAGGGATTTTAAATTTAAAATGGGTCTGACCGAACCGTCCGGTTTCGGGACTACAAACAGGGTTGAGTAATATCCCCTCCCTTGTTGAAGTAGGGGTACCTTGACCACCACCTGTTGAAGATACAATTTGTGAATTGCATTTAACACTATCTCCCTTTCTGGGGGATAAGTCGGCAGGGCCGATTTGAAAAACCGGCGAGGAGGCACCTCTTCGAATTCCAGCTTGTAACCCTGAGAAACAATTTCTATTGCCCAGGGATCCACCTGTGAGTGAACCCAGATGTGGCTGAAAATTCGAAGTCGTGCCCCCACTGGGGCGGACTCCCTTAGCGGAGCCCCAGCGTCATGCGGTGGATTTTGTAGAGGCCGGGGAGGACTTCTGTTCCTGGGAACTAGCTGTGTTGTGCAGCTTTTTCCCTCTGCCCTTACCTCTGGTAAGAAAGGACGCACCTCGTACTCGCTTGTTTCTTTGTGACCGAAAGGACTGCATTTGATAATGTGGTGCTTTCTTAGGCTGTGAGGGAATATAAGGCAAAAAATTTGATTTACCAGCTGTAGCTGTGGAGACCAGGTCCAAGAGACCTTCCCCAAACAATTCCTCACCCTTGTAAGGTAAAACCTCCATATGCCTCTTTGAGTCGGCATCACCTGTCCATTGCCGGGTCCATAGGACTCGCCTAGCAGAAATCGACATAGCGTTGATTCTAGAACCCAGTAGACCAATGTCTCTTTGAGCATCTCTCATATATAAGACAGCATCTTTTATATGTCCTAGGGTCAATAAGATGGTATCCTTATCCAGGGTTTCAATTTCCGCTGATAAGGTATCTGTCCATGCTGCTACAGCGCTACACACCCAAGCCGACGCAATAGCCGGTCTGAGTAAGGTACCCGAATGTGTGTAAATGGACTTCAAGGTAACCTCTTGCTTGCGATCAGCAGGATCCCTGAGGGTAGCCGTATCTTGGGATGGCAGCGCTACCTTTTTGGATAAGCGTGTCAATGCTTTATCCACCCTAGGGGAGGATTCCCACCGTATCCTGTCCGTTGGCGGGAAAGGATACGCCATAAGAATCCTTTTAGGAATCTGCAGTTTTTTGTCTGGAGATTCCCAAGCTTTTTCACATAACTCGTTCAGCTCGTGTGAGGGGGGAAAGGTTAGCTCAGGTTTCTTTCCCTTATACATGTGTACCCTCGTGTCAGGGACAGGGGGTTCCTCTGTGATATGCAAAACATCTTTTATTGCAATAATCATATATCGAATACATTTAGCCAATATTGGCTGTAACTTTGCATCATCGTAGTCGACACTGGAGTCAGAATCCGTGTCGGTATCTGTGTCTACTATTTGGGATAGTGGGCGCTTTTGAGACCCCGAAGGTCCCTGCGACATAGGGACAGACATGGGTTGACTCCCTGGCTGTTCCCTAGCTTCAGCTTTGTCTAATCTTTTGTGCAATAAATTTACATTAGCACTTAAAACATTCCACATATCCATCCAGTCAGGTGTCGGCGTTGTCGACGGAGACACCACATTTGTCTGCTCCTCCTCCTCCCTAGGAAAGCCTTCTACCTGACATGTCGACATACGCGTACCAACACACCACACACTCAGGGAATCCTCTTATCTGAAGACAGTTCCTCCACAAGGCCCTTTGGAGAGACAGAGAGAGAGTATGCCAGCACACACCCAGCGCTATATGACCCAGGAAAAAACACAATAAATATATGTTTACCCAGTAGCGCTGTTTATATATATATATATATATATATATATGCGCCAAATTATGTGCCCCCTTCTTTAAAACCCTCTTTCACCGTGGAATAAGCAGGGGAGAGTCCGGGGAGCTTCCTCTCAGTGCTGTGCTGTGGAGAAAATGGCGCTGGTGAGTGCTGAGGGAGAAGCCCCGCCCCCTCGGCGGCGGGCTTCTGTCCCGCTCAAATATACTAAAAACTGGCGGGGGCTCTTTATATATACAGTGCCCAGCTGTATATATATATATTTTTGCCAAAGAGAGGTTCATATGCTGCCCAGGGCGCCCCCCCTGCGCCCTGCACCCTTACAGTGACTGCCGTGTGTGAGGTGTATGGGAGCAATGGCGCACAGCGTTACTGCTGTGCGTTACCTCAGTGAAGATCATGAAGTCTTCTGCCGTCTCTGAAGTCTTCTTTTCTTCTGATACTCACCCGGCTTCTATCTTCCTAGGAGGACGGCGGCGCGGCTCTGGCACGGACGGCGAGGGTGAGACCTGCGTACCGATCCCTCTGGAGCTAATGGTGTCCAGTAGCCTAAGAAACAGAGCCTAGCATTAAAGTAGGTGTGTTTCTCTCCCCTCAGTCCCTCGATGCAGGGAGTCTGTTGCCAGCAGGCTCCCTGAAAATAAAAAACCTAACAAATATACTTTCTGACAGGAAACTCAGGAGAGCTCCCTGTAATGCACCCAGTCTCCTCTGGGCACAGTAGTAAACTGAGGTCTGGAGGAGGGGCATAGAGGGAGGAGCCAGTGCACACCCATACCTAAAGTCTTTCTTAAAGTGCCCATGTCTCCTGCGGAGCCCGTCTATCCCCATGGTCCTTACGGAGTCCCCAGCATCCTCTAGGACGTAAGAGAAAGTTGTTTTGAGATTTTTGCAAATTTACTAAAAATAAAAAACTAAGAAATCACATATACATAAGTATTCACAGCCTTTGCTCAATACTTTGTTGATGCATCTATGGCAGCAATTGCAGCCTCAAGTCTTTTTGAATATGATGCCACAAGCTTGGCACACCTATCTTTGGCCAGTTTCGCCCATTCCTCTTTGCAGCACCTCTCAAGCTCCATCAGGTTGGATGGGAAGCGTCGGTGCACAGCCATTTTCAGATCTCTCCAGAGATGTTCATTTGGATTCAAGTCTGGGCTCTGGCTGGGCCACTCAAAGACATTCACAGAGTTGTCCTGAAGCCACTCCTTTGATATCTTGGCTGTGTGCTTAGGGTCGTTGTCCTGCTGAAAGATGAACCGTCGCCCCAGTCTGAGGTCAAGAGCCCTCTGGAGCAAGTTTTCATTCAGGATGTCTCTGTACATTGCTGCATTCATCTTTCCCTCTATCCTGACTAGTCTCACAGATCCTGCCGCTGAAAAACATCCCCAGAGCATGATGCTGCCACCACATTGCTTCACTGTATGGGTGGTATTGGCCCGGTGATGAGCATTGCCTGGTTTCCTCCAAACATGATGCCTGGCATTCACGCCAAAGAGTTCAATCTTTGTCTTATCAGACCAGAGAATTTTGTTTCTCATGGTCTGCAATGTGCTTTTTACTAAGAAGTGGCTTCCGTCTGGCGACTCTGCCATAGAGGCCTGATTGGTGGATTGCTGCAGAGATGATTGTCCTTCTGGAAGGTTCTCCTCTCTCCACAGAGGAATGCTGTAGCCAGGGGCAGATTGGGATGGAAAACCAGCCCGGGAAATTCATGGAAGCCGCCCTAATGGGGGTGTGGTCTGTTGTGGAGGGCGTGTTCCCTCCTCACAGGGCCTTATTGTACACAATTGCAGCCTTCCTGCATCTTTTGCTGCAGTTGTATGAGACCAGAGGCAGAATAGGAACTAAAAGAGGCCCTGTAAAATTTTGTAGAAGTGGCCCGACATAGGCAGCACAAGAGTTATAACATACCGTGTAGCCATGGCAGCATCACTGCAGCTGCTGTACTGCAGAGATGGAATAACAGAATGAATGGGGACAATGCAGTAGGCTGCCTGTCATGTGGGGGTGGGACCACATGGCAACACACAAAACAGGTCCACAGACCACAAAAATCTTCCTGGTGAGCCCTATGGCCAATCCGCCCCTGGCTGTAGCTCTGTCAGAGTGACCATCGGGTTCTTGGTCACCTCCCTGACTAGGGCCCTTCTCCCCGATCGCTCAGTTTAGACGGCTAGACAGCTTTAAGAAGAGTCCTGGTGGTTCCAAATTTCTTACATTTATGGATGATTAAGGCCACAGTGCTCATTGGGACTTTTAAAGCAGATGTTTTTCTGTACCCTTCCCCAGATTTGTGCCTCGAGACTATCCGGTCTCTGAGGTTTACAGACAATTCCTTTGACTTTATGCTTGGTTTGTGCTCAGACCTGCACTGTCAAGTGTGGGACCTTATATCGACCGGTGATATGTAATCATGTCCAATTAACTGAGTTTACCAGAGGTGGACTCCAATTAAGCTGTAGGAACATCTCAAGGATGATTAGTGGAAACAGGATGCACCTGAGCTCAAGTTTGAGCTTCATGGTAAAGGCTGTGAATACTTATTTACATGTGATTTGTTTATTTTTAATAAATTTGCAAAAATCTCAAAAAAAAACTTTTTCACATTGTCATTATGGGGTATGGTGTGTGGAATTTTGAGGGAAAAATGAATTTATTCCAGTTTGAAATAAGGCTGTAACCTAACAAAATGTGGAAAAAGTGAAGCGCTATGAATACTTTCTGGATGCACTGTATCTCACTGAGAAGTACTTTAATGCCTTGGTCACATAATGTACTATGTTTAGTGACGCCCCAATGCCCCTTTAAGGATTAGGGGCACATACTGTATTTTATGAAGTTGGCCAGATGCTATAGGCATCAGATGTTCAGCGTGGTTCTGTGGATACAGAGGAAATTCCTGACTTTGTGATCTCCAGTGCAACCACATACAGGACATTGACAGTGTGAATATGAAGTCACGCCCCCTATTATCATAAACTTGAAACTCACCTGGCAATCAGTGCTAGGTGATTACCCTTGTTGCCTTGGAGCTGTGTTAACCTCCCTTGTGTATCCAATACCTGTAACCAACTTGTTTCTTCCATTAACTGTCCTTACTACTGCTGTATTACCTTTTGAACCTCTGTGTACTGACCCAGTTATATTTACCGGGACTTCCAACCTCTGCTACTCTGTAACTCCTTGCATACTGGACTGGCCCCATTCACCTGGGTTACTTTATTGTTTTTTTTTAACTGCACATAAAACCTTTTGGGTCTTAAGTGGAAAAAGATGACAAGTTAAATTCAAATACACTTCACCATATTGGTTTTGTATATTTGGGCAGCCCTAGATGTCGAGCATTCTAGTTGCCCTAAGAAATGCTCAGGACCTCTTACTGCATAGCTTCCTGCTGTCACCATCTAGTTGCTGATCACTATGTTGTTTATAGCTAAGCTGTTGTTCATTATGTTGTTCATGTTGTCAGGCTCAAATACACAGAGAGATCATATTCAGACACACGTAATATCTATGTATAATGCATGGATTCTGTTCCCTAGGGCACCACTTAAACACTGAATGCAGTCAGCCTTCCTAATGAGCCACTGCTCAATATCATACTGTACATACTAATTGTCTACTGCTCTCCCTACCTCATGTCTGTGTTATTATGGCTGATCAGTGACACTTGTAACTCTGAAACATTAGGGCACAATAGGTAATTTTTCACGTCACCCATCCAGGCACGGAAACTCTTCCATTCTACCTGTACATCCAGTGTATTAATAATTACCAGCTGCTAGTGAAGGACAGCACTGCTCTTTCTCCTGTGTAATGTTGTTGTTACGGTAGGGCACATCCTGCAGAGAAGGTGACAGAACGGGCAAGGCAGGAAATCTTCCGACTCCACACATCTGAACTGACCCCAGTGCCAGGTGCTTCACCAAGGTAGATCCATTCTGTACAAAGCTGTGGAAGAGAGACTGATCAATACGCCACAGTACATGTAATTGGATAATCATGTTGTGGACGTTATTCAGACCAAAAAGCTACCAGCTAATATCATCTAAACATTGAACCAGATAACAGCAGCAGCGCTTCATATTACGTGCCCATGTACTTTATAAACTTGAAACTTACAGACCCAAAGACATTACATTTTCAATTAAACATTATACTACACATTAACAGCTACTGCATAATTACTTGAACAACCTACTACTTTATACGTAACAGTGAAAATGAAACCAGTAGTAAAACATACTGTAAGTTCAGAAACCGAAATATTATAGGGGGAGCAAGGATGATGTAATGGTTAGCATTGCTGTGTCACAGCACTGAGGTCATGGTTCAATTCCCACCATGGCACTGTGTGGAGTTTATATATTCTCCCCGTGCTTGTGTGGCGTTCCTCCGGGTACTCAGGTTTTCTCCCACAATCCCAAAAAATATACTGGCTCCAACATAAATGAACCATAGCGTGAATGTGTGTGCATGTACATGTGATAGGGAATATAAAGTGTAAGCGCCAATGGAGCAGGGACTGATGTGAATGGCTAAATATTCTCTGTAAAATGCTGCAGAATATGTGTGCGCTATATAATAATAATAATAGTGCTACAGAAATGCTGTAATGTTTTGTGACCTCATGCAGCCATTTTTACACAAATGCATTAGTGTTAATGGGGAAGCACAAATATGGTTGTGCATAGCGTGAAAAGATTGCAAAGATGATGTAAATGAGATAACCACAGTGGGGAAGTCCCTGCTTTGTCAGAGGGCCTACACCTTCTTCTTCCTTCAAAACCACCTGCATTTTTGGGCCTAATCCTATGCTTGCACTGGGATGCACTTTGATGCCCAAGCATAATAAGTATAATTGACCAGCATTTCAGGGAAATAATACATTTTGCAAAAAGAGCATAAGTGAAGAGCAATTGGGTTAATTAATAACTGTAGAATGGTGGATTATCAATTAAAGAAGTGTAACTGTCATTTATAGTGAGATGGAAATAACCTATTTCACAGCCTTGATTAGTAATACATGGTCAATGCCCAGTATAACCCTCTTGTAGCATATGCCTAATGTCATTTTCATATCTTTTCTTATTCTGCTTGTTATATATACTGGATTTAATGTTCTATATCTGCTGCTATTATTAACTTATGAACCATGGAGCAAAAACACATTGGTCAATGTTACCTTGACACGTCACTACTGCACTAATAAATACCACACATTCCCTACATGGCCACCTGCTGCATAATACTGACAGACGGACCACGGCAGACACATTGGGCGAGATCCAATTGTTTTTCTCGCCGACAGCCACTAGATGGCGCCCATTGGAGGAATTCAATTGTTGATCTGTTCGGGCGCGATTGGCTGATATGCACAGAAAGTGGCCCATTTGAGCACGCATGCGCGACTTTTTTGCGTTGTGCCTATTAGTTTGGTCGGACCTCTATGTGCGTGATCAGCGCAATAAAAAAGATCAATTGTATATCGCCCCGCGATCTTCTATCACTTTAGACGGGAGATCGGGCACGATATAACAATTTAATATCGCCCATTTAGTGAAGTATAAATATTCCACAGTTATTTTAGCTATAGTATACAGCTCAGTATTACAGAACCTAATTATATACTGTATATATAGTTTCCACCTTATGTTTCCCTACAGTGTCACAGTGTAATTACTGGGAGGGAGCAAGGATATACAGATGTGTCCACTAACATCTTAGCCGTGTTTTGCTCAATTTGGCACAATATGCAACACATGGCTAAGCTGTTTTTCACGAGTACCGAGTGGATGGATTTAAAAAAATTTGTTTGCCATAATAGAATATGTATAAAGTAACATATTAAAGAAGCAAATTAAGAAAAATCACAAGGCATGGCTCAACCTCTGAGTCTATTGCATGCAAAATCGTGCCATACATGGCGGGATATAGCAAAGATGTATGTACTGCTTTTCTCCCTCAACAAGGCTCATTAGCCATTCACAGAGGGTGCTGATGTAGATACTGGCGAGGAGAAACAGAAAGCTGAGCTTTCACTTCACCTCTGACTGCTTTCCCAATAATACTATGTGAGGAAGCAATATGTGCTGTGATTAGGAAGACGGCAGATGAAATCAGACTTTTCCCTGCCGGGTCTCATTATTATGAAACAACTACAGCTCCCAAATAGGCCTAAAACAAAACTGCATCGATCCAGCACTGGTATAAAAGACAGATCAAAGTAAAGCTCCAGCTGGAAGAAGTTGGGAGGTTTGTGGGGTGAGGGAATAACAGACACAACCAAAGCTATTCTTTAATTGTTCATAAGGGTATAAACCTACAATACATTTTTCTGTAACAAGTCAAATATCAATATTAAATGGCTATGACTCAAAACCAGGGATTTGGTTACAAACAAAGTAGAGATGAGCGGGTTCGGATTTAAAGCCAGAATTAACGCAGTTCGGTTTTATCTGGATTTTTTTTATTGGCTATCCAAAACACGTGACATCCGTGAGCCAAAAAGATGCCGTTTTGAGATCCGAGTAAATCAGAGTAAAACCGAACCCGCTCATCTCTAAAATAAAGAGACTGAGGCTCTACATGTTCTGCTAGTTTCAGATGCTTCCTACCTGGACATCTGCTTCCATGCAGCATCCAAGAGCGTGGTGTATGCCCCAACCAATATGGCATCAAAATAACACGGGATAAGGTAACGTGGAATTTGCTTCAAGTAGGAGAACATAGCTGCAAACCACTTTCCCACCTTAAAAAACAATGAAATCCATCTCTTTATTACCAAATGCAACAATATATGTTATACAGCAAACATAATTATACATTAAAAGTACACAGAACTGTTCTGCATATTTATAGAACACTTGAGTTATACATTTACACGCAGGCGCTATTTTTACTAAATAAGCGTGTTTTAATATTTCTCAGGGTTGCAGAGGCTAGCGTAAGAACCAGTACACGTGATCCCCACTCACTTCTGCACACGCCCCTCCACGTGTAATCAGACGGTTACTGACATAATCAATCATCCAATCTCCAGAGCGCAGATTATCACAAAATGGATGTCCCAAGTCATTCTTAGGCCTAATGTCAACCATGACAGATAGTAAGCCTGTCAAATTAAGAAAAGGTTGTTAGATACAACGCTGACAATATATGATTATGAGCAAATGGTGAATAACAGAATTTATAAATTGATGTCATAAGAGTGTCAAAGTCCAAGAACAAGAGAAGGTTCTGTATAACTGTACAGCAATTAAAAAAAGAGATGTCAACATTATCGACATTAATTATTAAAAGACAATTCCACTCCACCAAAATAATAATCTCTGGATTAATTACTTTAAATAAAACATAGGGGGAGAGGTTCTAAGCAGTAAAAAGAGTGTAGAAGTGAGCCAGTGGATTAGTCGCCCATGGCAACCAGTCAGCATTGCAGTAACATTTATAATTTGTTTACTATAAAAATATACAGAGCAGCTGATTGGTTGCCATGGGCAACTTCTCTGTTTTTTTCATTGCCTAGTTCATCTCCCCCTCAGTCACAAAAGCTATGTACCTGGTTTCCAGGTTCAGACTATTTAGCGTGTTTCCGCCACTGCTCTGCAAACCTCCTAACATGCTCCCAAAGGCAGAGTGCTGTGGGAGGAGAACACACTGCATGTCTGAAAAAGGAAAGGATCAGGAGTGAGAAGAGCATAGCAGTCAGAGCGGGAGATTTGGCTGGAATAATCCTTTAATACTTAGATGCATATAGCTGCATACTGAATTAGCCATAGGGCTTACCACGGGAGGCTAGCCTCAAGCTTTAGTGCTCTGAGCGTTTCAATTTTCAGCCCATTTCTTAGCATGGTAAAGCCAGGGCTAATGAATATTAATGCATATGTTCCAAGTTAAGTGCCAAGAGCTGAGTTAACACCCTCGCAGCAGCTGCGATAAGGGCAAAAGTCCAACGGAACGCAGATTTCCGTTTGCGCCTCAGGAGTACAGTATGCGAGCAGAAACCTGTCGTCTTACCGCAGGCTGCAACTGAATAGCTCTGAATAGCTTGTTCAGACCATTTTGTATTTACTGCTTTATTGGTGGAACTACAGTTCCTTCTCTGCACCTTAATGGACTATTATTTTTAACTAAGGTATTACCTAATTATCGCTCATTAAATAATGGAGTGGTACAGTATATAACCTAAACAGCACAAGAGCCAAGCAATATGAGCAGTACATAACAATACATAAGTGAGACCTCGCTACTCTTGCCAAAACATAGTGGACTTCTAAATAGTGATCCCAATTTAATAAGAGAATGCAAACCAAAAGTATTGTTTTTGCAATGGAATAACAGAAATTCCCTATATTATAAACTCCTTTTAAGGTCATTAGATTTTAATGAGGAATACCTTCCAAAACATTTTAGTAAGTATGAACAGCCTGCAAATAATAAGAATTTACTTACCGATAATTCTATTTCTCGTAGTCCGTAGTGGATGCTGGGAACTCCGTAAGGACCATGGGGAATAGCGGCTCCGCAGGAGACTGGGCACAAAAGTAAAAGCTTTAGGACTACCTGGTGTGCACTGGCTCCTCCCCCTATGACCCTCCTCCAAGCCTCAGTTAGGATACTGTGCCCGGACGAGCGTACACAATAAGGAAGGATTTTGAATCCCGGGTAAGACTCATACCAGCCACACCAATCACACCGTACAACCTGTGATCTGAACCCAGTTAACAGCATGATAACAGAGGAGCCTCTGAAAAGATGGCTCACAACAGTAATAACCCGATTTTTGTAACAATAACTATGTACAAGTATTGCAGACAATCCGCACTTGGGATGGGCGCCCAGCATCCACTACGGACTACGAGAAATAGAATTATCGGTAAGTAAATTCTTATTTTCTCTGACGTCCTAGTGGATGCTGGGAACTCCGTAAGGACCATGGGGATTATACCAAAGCTCCCAAACGGGCGGGAGAGTGCGGATGACTCTGCAGCACCGAATGAGAGAACTCAAGGTCCTCCTCAGCCAGGGTATCAAATTTGTAGAATTTAGCAAACGTGTTTGCCCCTGACCAAGTAGCTGCTCGGCAAAGTTGTAAAGCCGAGACCCCTCGGGCAGCCGCCCAAGATGAGCCCACCTTCCTTGTGGAATGGGCTTTTACAGATTTTGGCTGTGGCAGGCCTGCCACAGAATGTGCAAGCTGAATTGTACTACAAATCCAACGCGCAATAGTTTGCTTAGAAGCAGGAGCACCCAGCTTGTTGGGTGCATACAGGATAAACAGCGAGTCAGATTTCCTGACTCCAGCCGTCCTGGAAACATATATTTTCAGGGCCCTGACTACGTCCAGCAACTTGGAGTCCTCCAAGTCCCTAGTAGCCGCAGGTACCACAATAGGCTGGTTCAAGTGAAACGCTGAAACCACCTTAGGGAGAAATTGAGGACGAGTCCTCAATTCTGCCCTGTCCGTATGAAAAATTAGGTAAGGGCTTTTATAGGATAAAGCCGCCAATTCTGAGACACGCCTGGCTGAAGCCAGGGCTAACAGCATTACCACTTACCAAGTGAGCTATTTTAAGTCTACAGTGGAGAGTGGTTCAAACCAATGTGATTTTAGGAACCCCAAAACTACATTGAGATCCCAAGGTGCCACTGGAGGCACAAAAGGAGGCTGTATATGCAGTACCCCCTTAAAACGTCTGAACTTCAGGAACTGAAGCCAGTTCTTTCTGGAAGAAAATCGACAGGGCCGAAATTTGAACCTTAATGGACCCTAATTTTAGGCCCATAGACAGTCCTGTTTGCAGGAAATGCAGGAAACGACCCAGTTGAAATTCCTCTGTAGGGGCCTTCCTGGCCTCGCACCACGCAACATATTTACGTCAAATACGGTGATAATGTTGCACAGTTACATCCTTCCTGGCTTTGATCAGGGTAGGGATGACTTCATCCGGAATGCCTTTTTCCTTTAGGATCCGGCGTTCAACCGCCATGCCGTCAAACGCAGCCGCGGTAAGTCTTGGAACAGACAGGGTCCCTGCTGGAGCAGGTCCTTTCTTAGAGGTAGAGGCCACGGGTCCTCTGTGAGCATCTCTTGAAGTTCCGGGTACCAAGTCCTTCTTGGCCAATCCGGAGCCACGAGTATAGTCCTTACTCCTCTCCTTCTTATGATTCTCAGTACCTTGGGTATGAGAGGCAGAGGAGGGAACACATACACTGACTGGTACACCCACGGTGTTACCAGAGCGTCCACAGCTATTGCCTGAGGGTCCCTTGACCTGGCGCAATACCTGTCTAGTTTTTTGTTGAGGCGGGACGCCATCATGTCCACCTTTGGTTTTTCCCAATGGTTCACAATCATGTGGAAGACTTCTGGGTGAAGTCCCCACTCCCCCGGGTGGAGGTCGTGTCTGCTGAGGAAGTCTGCTTCCCAGTTGTCCACTCCCGGAATGAACACTGCTGACAGTGCTATCACATGATTTTCCGCCCAGCGGAGAATCCTTGCAACTATTGTCATTGCCCTCCTGCTTCTCGTGCCGCCCTGTCTGTTTACGTGGGCGACTGCCGTGATGTTGTCTGACTGGATCAGCACCGGCTGACCTTGAAGCAGAGGTCTTGCTAGGCTTAGAGCATTGTAGATGGCCCTTAGCTCCAGGATATTTATGTGAAGTAATGTCTCCAGGCTTGACCACAAGCCCTGGAAATTTCTTCCCTGTGTGACTGCTCCCCAGCCTCTCAGGCTGGCATCCGTGGTCACCAGGACCCAGTCCTGAATGCCGAATCTGCGGCCCTCTAGAAGATGAGCACTCTGCAACCACCACAGGAGAGACACCCTTGTCCTTGGTGACAAGATTATCCGCTGATGCATCTGAAGATGCGACCCGGACCATTTGTCTAGCAGATCCCACTGGAAGGTTCTTGCGTGGAATCTGCCGAATGGGATTGCTTCGGAAGAAGCCACCATCTTTCCCAGGACCCTTGTGCATTGATGCACTGAGACTTGGCCTGGTTTTAGGAGATTTCTGACTAGTTCGGATAACTCCCTGGCTTTCTCCTCCGGGAGAAACACCTTTTTCTGGACTGTGTCCAGGATCATCCCTAGGAATAGAAGTCGTGTCGTCGGGATCAGCTGCGATTTTGGAATATTGAGAATCCAACCGTGCTGGCGCAGCACTATCTGAGATAGTGCTACCCCGACTTCCAACTGTTCCCTGGATCTTGCCCTTATCAGGAGATCGTCCAAGTAAGGGATAACTAAAACTCCCTTCCTTCGAAGGAGTATCATCATTTCGGCCATTACCTTGGTAAAGACCCGGGGTGCCGTGGACAATCCAAACGGCAGCGTCTGAAACTGATAGTGACAGTTCTGTACCACAAACCTGAGGTACCCTTGGTGAGAAGGGTAAATTGGGACATGTAGGTAAGCATCTTTGATGTCCAGAGACACCATATAGTCCCCTTCTTCCAGGTTTGCAATCACTGCTCTGAGTGACTCCATCTTGAATTTGAACCTTTGTATGTAAGTGTTCAAGGATTTTAGGTTTAAAATTGGTCTCACCGAGCCGTCCGGCTTCGGTACCACAAATAGTGTGGAATAGTACCCCTTTCCCTGTTGTAGGAGGGGTACCTTGATTATCACCTGCTGGGAATACAGCTTGTGAATGGCTTCCAATACTGCCTCCCTGTCTGAGGGAGACGTCGGTAAAGCAGACTTTAGAAAACGGCGAGGGGGAGACGTCTCGAATTCCAATTTGTACCCCTGAGATACCACTTGAAGGATCCAGGGGTCCACTTGCGAGTGGGCCCACTGCGCACTGAACTTCTTGAGACGGGCCCCCACCGTGCCTGAGTCCGCTTGTAAAGCCCCAGCGTCATGCTGAGGACTTTGCGGAGGCGGGAGAAGGCTTTTGTTCCTGGGAACTGGCTGTTTGTTGCAGCCTTTTCCCTCTCCCTCTGCCACGGGGCAGAAATGAGGCGCCTTTTGCCCGCTTGCCCTTATGGGGCCGAAAGGACTGTGCCTGATAATACGGCGTCTTCTTAGGTTGAGAAGCTACCAGGGGTAAAAAATAAGATTTTACTTACCGATAAATCTATTTCTCGTAGTCCGTAGTGGATGCTGGGGACTCCGTCAGGACCATGGGGATTAGCGGCTCCGCAGGAGACAGGGCACAAAAATAAAGCTTTAGGATCAGGTGGTGTGCACTGGCTCCTCCCCCTATGACCCTCCTCCAAGCCTCAGTTAGGATACTGTGCCCGGACGAGCGTACACAATAAGGAAGGATTTTAATCCCGGGTAAGACTCATACCAGCCACACCAATCACACCATACAACTTGTGATCTGAACCCAGTTAACAGTATGACAACGTAGGAGCCTCTGAACAGACGGCTCACAACAAGAACAACCCGATTTTTTTGTAACAATAACTATGTACAAGTATTGCAGACAATCCGCACTTGGGATGGGCGCCCAGCATCCACTACGGACTACGAGAAATAGATTTATCGGTAAGTAAAATCTTATTTTCTCTAACGTCCTAGTGGATGCTGGGGACTCCGTCAGGACCATGGGGATTATACCAAAGCTCCCAAACGGGCGGGAGAGTGCGGATGACTCTGCAGCACCGAATGAGAGAACTCCAGGTCCTCTTTAGCCAGGGTATCAAATTTGTAGAATTTTACAAACGTGTTCTCCCCCGACCACGTAGCTGCTCGGCAGAGTTGTAATGCCGAGACCCCTCGGGCAGCCGCCCAGGATGAGCCCACCTTCCTTGTGGAATGGGCCTTGACAGATTTAGGCTGTGGCAGGCCTGCCACAGAATGTGCAAGTTGAATTGTGCTACAAATCCAACGAGCAATCGTCTGCTTAGAAGCAGGAGCACCCAGCTTGTTGGGTGCATACAGTATAAACAGCGAGTCAGATTTTCTGACTCCAGCCGTCCTTGAAATATATATTTTCAATGCCCTGACAACGTCCAGCAACTTGGAATCCTCCAAATCGCTAGTAGCCGCAGGCACCACAATAGGCTGGTTCAGGTGAAACGCTGACACCACCTTAGGCAGAAAATGAGGACGCGTCCGCAGTTCTGCCCTGTCCGAATGGAAAAATCAGATATGGGCTTTTATACGATAAAGCCGCCAATTCTGACACTCTCCTGGCTGAAGCCAGGGCCAGTAGCATGGTTACTTTCCATGTAAGATATTTCAAATCCGCCGATTTGAGTGGCTCAAACCAATGGGATTTGAGAAAATCCAAAACTACATTAAGGTCCCACGGAGCCACTGGGGGCACAACCGGGGGCTGTATATGTAGTACTCCTTTTACAAAAGTCTGGACTTCAGGAACTGAAGCCAATTCTTTCTGGAAGAAAATCGACAGGGCCGAAATTTGAACCTTAATGGACCCCAACTTGAGGCCCATAGACAATCCTGTTTGCAGGAAATGTAGGAATCGACCCAATTGAAATTCCTCCGTGGGGGCCTTCCTGGCCTCACACCACGCAACATATTTTCTCCAAATGCGGTGATAATGTTGTGCAGTCACCTCCTTCCTGGCTTTAACCAGTGTAGGAATGACCTCTTCTGGAATGCCTTTTTCCCTTAGAATTCGGCGTTCAACCGCCACGCCGTCAAACGCAGCCGCGGTAAGTCTTGGAATAGACACGGTCCCTGCTGAATCAGGTCCCGTCTTAGAGGTAGAGGCCACGGATCTTCCGTGAGCATCTCCTGAAGTTCCGGGTACCAAGTTCTTCTTGGCCAATCCGGAGCCACGAGTATCGTTCTTACTCCCCTTTGCCGTATAATTCTCAGTACTTTGGGTATGAGAGGCAGAGGAGGAAACACATACACTGACTGGAACACCCACGGTGTTACCAGAGCGTCCACAGCTATTGCCTGAGGGTCTCTTGACCTGGCGCAATACCTGTCCAGTTTTTTGTTGAGGCGAGACGCCATCATATCCACCTTTGGTTTTTCCCAACGGTTCACAATCATGTGGAAGACTTCTGGATGAAGTCCCCACTCTCCCGGGTGTAGATCGTGTCTGCTGAGGAAATCTGCTTCCCAGTTGTCCACTCCCGGAATGAACACTGCTGACAGTGCTATCACATGATCTTCCGCCCAGCGAAGAATCCTTGCAGCTTCTGCCATTGCTCTCCTGCTACTTGTGCCGCCCTGTCTGTTTACGTGGGCGACTGCCGTGATGTTGTCCGACTGGATCAACACCGGCTGACCCTGAAGCAGGGGTTTTGCCAGGCTTAGAGCATTGTAAATCGCTCTTAGCTCCAGTATATTTATGTGAAGAGACATCTCCAGGCTTGACCATACTCCCTGGAAGTTTCTTCCCTGTGTGACCGCTCCCCAGCCTCTCAGACTGGCATCCGTGGTCACCAGGACCCAGTCCTGTATGCCGAATCTGCGGCCTTCTAACAGATGAGCACTCTGCAACCACCACAGAAGAGACACCCTTGTCCGTGGCGATAAGGTTATCCGCTGATGCATCTGCAGATGCGATCCGGACCATTTGTCCAGCAGATCCCACTGAAAAGTTCGTGCGTGGAATCTGCCGAATGGGATTGCTTCGTAAGAAGCCACCATCTTTCCCAGGACTCTTGTGCATTGATGCACAGACACTTTTCCTGGTTTTAGGAGGTTCCTGACAAGTTCGGATAACTCCTTGGCTTTCTCCTCCGGAAGAAACACCTTTTTCTGAACCGTGTCCAGAATCATTCCCAGGAACAGCAGACGTGTTGTCGGGGTCAACTGAGATTTTGGAAAATTCAGAATCCACCCGTGTTGTTGCAGCACTACTTGGGTTAGTGCTACTCCGTCCTCCAGCTGTTCTCTGGACCTTGCCCTTATCAGGAGATCGTCCAAGTAAGGGATAATTAATACGCCTCTTCTTCGCAGAAGAATCATCATTTCGGCCATTACCTTGGTAAAGACCCGAGGTGCCGTGGACAATCCAAACGGCAGCGTCTGAAACTGATAATGACAGTTTTGCACCACGAACCTGAGGTACCCTTGATGTGAAGGGCAAATTGGGACATGCAGGTAAGCATCTTTTATGTCCAGGGACACCATAAAGTCCCCTTCTTCCAGATTCGCTATCACTGCTCTGAGTGATTCCATCTTGAACTTGAATTTTTGTATGTACAGGTTCAAAGATTTCAGATTTAGAATAGGTCTTACCGAGCCGTCCGGCTTCGGTACCACAAATAGCGTGGAGTAATACCCCTTTTCCTGTTGTAGGAGGGGTACCTTGACTATCACCTGCTGAGAAAACAGCTTGTGAATGGCTTCCAATACCGTCGCCCTGTCTGAGGGAGACGTTGGCAAAGCAGACTTTAGGAACCGGCGAGGGGGAGACTTCTCGAATTCCAACCTGTAACCCTGAGATACTACCTGCAGGATCCAGGGGTCCACCTGTGAGCAAGCCCACTGCGCGCTGAAATTCTTGAGTCGAACCCCCACCGTTCCTGAGTCCGCTTGTAAAGCCCCAGCGTCATGCTGAGGGCTTTGCAGAACCCGCGGAGGGCTTCTGTTCCTGGGAAGGAGCTGCTTGCTGCCCTCTCTTACCCTTTCCTCTGCCTCGGGGCAGATATGACTGTCCTTTTGCCCGCTTCTTATAGGACCGAAAGGACTGCGGCTGAAAAGACGGTGTCTTTTTCTGTTGGGAGGGGGTCTGAGGTAAAAAGGTGGATTTCCCGGCAGTTGCCGTGGCCACCAAATCCGATAGACCGACGCCAAATAATTCCTCCCCTTTATACGGCAATACTTCCATATGCCGTTTGGAATCCGCATCACCTGACCACTGTCGCGTCCATAAACTTCTTCTGGCAGATATGGACATCGCACTTACTCTCGATGCCAGAGTGCAAATATCCCTCTGAGCATCTCGCATATAAAGAAAAGCATCCTTTAATTGCTCTAAAGTCTGTAAAATACTGTCCCTATCCAGGGTATCAATATTTTCAGTCAGGGAATCCGACCAGACCACCCCAGCACTGCACATCCAGGCTGAGGCGATGGCTGGTCGCAGTATAACACAAGTATGTGTGTATATACTTTTTAGGGTAGTTTCCAGCCTCCTATCAGCTGGATCCTTGAGGGCGGCCGTATCAGGAGACGGTAACGCCACTTGTTTTGATAAGCGTGTGAGCGCCTTATCCACTTAGGGGGTGTTTCCCAGCGCGCCCTAACCTCTGGCGGGAAAGGGTATAATGCCAATAACTTTTTTGAAATTAGCACTTTTCTATCTGGGTTAACCCACGCTTCATCACATACATCATTCAATTCCTCTGATTCAGGAAAAACTACAGGTAGTTTTTTCACCCCCCACATAATACCCCTTTTTGTGGTACTTGTAGTATCAGAGATATGCAAAGCCTCCTTCATTGCCGTGATCATATAACGTGTGGCCCTACTGGAAAATACGTTTGTTTCTTCACCGTCGACACTAGATTCAGTGTCCGTGTCTGGGTCTGTGTCGACCGACTGAGGTAAAGGGCGTTTTACAGCCCCTGACGGTGTCTGAGACGCCTGGGCAGGTACTAACTGGTTTTCCGGCCGTCTCATGTCGTCAACTGATTTTTGTAATGTGCTGACATTATCACGTAATTCCATAAACAAAGCCATCCATTCCGGTGTCGACTCCCTGGGGGGTGACATCACCATTACCGGCAATTGCTCTGCCTCCACACCAACATCGTCCTCATACATGTCGACACACACGTACCGACACACAGCAGACACACAGGGAATGCTCTATTGAAGACAGGACCCCACTAGCCCTTTGGGGAGACAGAGGGAGAGTTTGCCAGCACACACCCAAGCGCTATAATATATATGGGAACAACCCTATATAAGTGTTGTATCCTTATAGCAGCTTAAATATAGTAATATCGCCCAAAAAAGTGCCCCCCCTCTCTGTTTTACCCTGTTTCTGTAGTGCAGTGCAGGGGAGAGTCCTGGGAGCCTTCCTCACAGCGGAGCTGAGCAGGAAAATGGCGCTGTGTGCTGAGGAGAATAAGCCCCGCCCCCTATTTCGGCGGGCTCTTCTCCGGAGTTTGTGAGATCTGGCAGGGGTTAAATACATCCATATAGCCTCAAGGGCTATATGTGATGTATTTTTTAGCCATAAAAAGGTATTATACATTGCTGCCCAGGGCGCCCCCCCAGCGCCCTGCACCCTCCGTGACCGCTGTGTGAAGTGTGCTGACAACAATGGCGCACAGCTGCAGTGCTGTGCGCTACCTCAGGAAGACTGAAAAGTCTTCTGCCGCCTGATTCTGGACCTCTTCCATCTTCGGCATCTGCAAGGGGGGTCGGCGGCGCGGCTCCGGGACCGGACTCCATGGCTGGGCCTGTGTTCGATCCCTCTGGAGCTAATGGTGTCCAGTAGCCTAAGAAGCCAATCCATCCTGCACGCAGGTGAGTTGACTTCTCTCCCCTAAGTCCCTCGTAGCAGTGAGCCTGTTGCCAGCAGGACTCACTGAAAATAAAAAACCTAAAAACTTTTTCTAAGCAGCTCTTTAGGAGAGCCACCTAGATTGCACCCTGCTCGGACGGGCACAAAAACCTAACTGAGGCTTGGAGGAGGGTCATAGGGGGAGGAGCCAGTGCACACCACCTGATCCTAAAGCTTTATTTTTGTGCCCCGTCTCCTGCGGAGCCGCTAATCCCCATGGTCCAGACGGAGTCCCCAGCATCCACTAGGACGTTAGAGAAATGTGGATTTTCCAGCAGTTGCCGTGGCTACCAGGTCTGATAGACCTACCCCAAATAACTCCTCCCCCTTATAAGGCAATACTTCCATGTGCCTTTTAGAATCCGCATCGCCTGACCACTGCCGCGTCCATAAACCTCTTCTTGCAGAAATGGACAGCGCGCTAACTCTTGATGCCAGTCGGCAAATATCCCTCTGTGCATCACGCATATATAGAAATGCATCCTTCAAATGCTCTATAGTCAGTAATATACTGTCCCTATCTAGGGTATCAATATTTTCAGTCAGGGAATCCGACCACGCCAGGCCCGCACTGCACATCCAGGCTGAGGCGATTGCTGGTCGCAGTATAACACCCGTGTGAGAGTATATACATTTTAGGATATTCTCCAGCTTTCTATCGGCAGGTTCCTTTAGGGCGGCCGTATCAGGAGAGGGTAGTGCTACCTGTTTAGACAAGCGTGTGAGCGCTTTATCCACCCTAGGGGGTGTTTCCCAACGTGCCCTATCCTCTGGCGGGAAAGGGTACGATGCCAATAACCTTTTAGGAATTATCAGTTTTTTTATCAGTTGGCGTTTGAGACCCCTGGACAGGCACAAGCTGAGTAGCCGGCTGTCTCATGTCGTCAACTGTCTGTCGTAAAGAGCTGACACTATCACGCAATTCCTTCCATAAGCTCATCCACTCAGGTGTCGACTCCCTAGGGGGTGACAACTCTATAATAGGCAATTGCTCCGCCTCAATCTCATTTTCCTCCTCAAACATGTCGACACAATCGTACCGACACACCGCACACACACAGGGAATGCTCTGATAGAGGACAGGACCCCACTAGCCCGTTGGGTAGACAGAGGGAGAGTATGCCAGCACACACCAGAGCGCTACATATAGACAGGAATACCACTATAAAATGTGCTTTTCCCTTTATAGCTGCTGTTAGTATCAAAACTGCGCCAAATTAGTGCCCCTCTCTTTTTTTTACCCTTTTCTGTAGTGCAGGACTGCAGGGGAGAGTCAGGGAGACGTCCTTCCAGCGGAGCTGTGATGGAAAATGGCGCCCGTGTGCTGATGAGATAGGCTCCGCCCCCTTCTCGGCGGCCTTTTCTCCCGCTTTTTAGGTGAGTTCTGGCAGGGGTTAAAATACATCCATATAGCCCTGGGGGTTATATGTGGTGTATTTATGCCAGCCAAGGTGTTTTACATTGCTGCTCAGGGCGCCCCCCCCAGCGCCCTGCACCCTCAGTGACCGGAGTGTGAAGTGTGCCTGAGTAACAATGGCGCACAGCTGCAGTGCTGTGCGCTACCTTGTTGAAGACTGAGGTCTTCTGCCGCCGATTTTTCCGGACCTCTTCTTGCTTCTGGCTCTGTAAGAGGGCCGGCGGCGCGGCTCTGGGACCGAGCTCCGAGGCTGGGCCTGTGTTCGGTCCCTCTGGAGCTAATGGTGTCCAGTAGCCTAAGAAGCCCAATCCACTCTGCACTTCAGGTGAGTTCGCTTCTTCTCCCCTTAGTCCCTCGATGCAGTGAGCCTGTTGCCAGCAGGTCTCACTGAAAATAAAAAACCTAAACTTAAACTTTCACTAAGAAGCTCAGGAGAGCCCCTAGTGTGCACCCTTCTCGGCCGGGCACAAAAATCTAACTGAGGCTTGGAGGAGGGTCATAGGGGGAGGAGCCAGTGCACACCAGGTAGTCCTAAAGCTTTTACTTTTGTGCCCAGTCTCCTGCGGAGCCGCTATTCCCCATGGTCCTTACGGAGTTCCCTGCATCCACTAGGACGTCAGAGAAAATAACAATCATAATAATATATATTCTGTATGGAATGTTTACAAATGGTATATTTTATTGCAAGAGATACAGACAAGAGTACGTAACAATCATTTGGCTGGGACCTGAATACACACAATGTTGAAACATTCTTACCTTGCAGGCCCGCGTACTTCAAAGGAGTCCAGTTTGGGATGTTGTAACAACCACCCCCATCTTCCTGTTCCTCTGCATCACATCGATACAATACTTGGTTGAGGTCAGCTAAAGACAGTTTATGGACAATGCTGCAAGATAAGAAGGATAGAATAGCCGTAATTTCCTAAGCCCCACAGTATTTTTACACTAAAACATTAAACTTAAGCAGACATCGGAAGATTGTGTGTACATACTGGAGTGACTTTAATGAAGGACGGAACAATCATGTTCCGTCCATTATTAGCATACTACAGGATGCTAGTGATATCTCTTGGGTTGATGTGCAGCAAATCAAACCAAGCGTCCGTCGCTAGTGACTACGGAAGTGCGCAATTCTCTGTACACACTGAGCAATGTAGGCAATATGTTGTTACAAAACAGCACATTGTGCTGACATCACTCCAGTGTGTACCCAGCTTTAGCTTGCATTACCATTAATCTTTACATAGCTCCAGCATATCACACCACACTTTACAGATAAGGCCTTATTCAGAAATGGATGCAGCGGCTGCATTCACCAGATCTGCGCCCGTGCACTGGCGATAGTGCGCGTGCGCGACCCTTCACCATACGGCTGCATCACTGAAGGATGCAGCCTCAATGTGACTGACAGTGGCAGACGTTGACATAGTGGGCAAAATGGGGGCGTGTCTGGAGATTTTCGGAACGGCTGCGTGACGTCACACGCAGCCACTCCGAGAGAAAAAAATGGTGCCAGACCACCTGCCAGCACATTCAGGCTGCGGGTCGACCTTAAATCAATGCATCCGCAATTAAATTGCAGACACATAGTGAGGCGGCGCCACACACATGCTGGACGGCCCCCAGCATATGAGTAGATGGATACAGATCTTGCTGCGGAAGTAAGATCTGCGTCCATCTCTGAATAACCCCCATGTTTGTTTTTTTATCAAGTATTTTTATTAATTTCAAAAATTCATTAACATAAAGAAAAAGAAAGTTACAACAGAACCTCACTAACAAATAGCAATAATATTAAATATCCAGCATACGTCATATTAGAATAAGATGGTAAATAAGCAGTATAAATAAATAAAAATATACGAATATCGAACAGAAATATGCAACATAAAACAGTATTACTGGCAGTATATGTTTTAAGGCATGGGCTGACTGAGGGACAGAAGCAAACCAGGAATCTAAGTCCCAGGCGGAGGGTCGTTGGAAGAATCAGCAAAAGCATAATGGGATTCCTGCACAACGACCAGACTCTCTCAGACTTTGAGTGGCACTTTCTATTCTCATGCATAAACCTCTTATGAGAGACAGTAACATTAGCTAATGCTATCCAGGAAGAGAGAGAGAGGGGGGTCAGATGCCATCCAACCATGGGCAATGCAGGCTCTGGCCAACATTAAGAGGTTATTCACAAATAGACTTATAGGAGCAGGAAGAGATTCCTCCAGGCCAAGACAAAATAGCCAGACACGTGGGGCTAGTAAAGGCAAGGTAATAACAGTAGTACATATAGAACCAACCACCCTAGCCCACTAGGAGACCACTCTAGGACAAATCCACAGAAGAAGTCAGAAGTCAGCAGAGCAGAGCATTTAGTACATAAGTCAAAACCTGCCAAGTTTACAGAGTCGAGTCCAATAGACCTTATTACCCCTTTCACACCGCCAATGCGGATCCCACCCGGGAATTGGAAACGGGTCCTTCCCGGGTGGGATCCGGCATTGGACGCTACTGCTGGCTTCCCCGACTCGGCAATATGCCTGGCGGGTTGCCATAGCGGCGGGGGAGCGGAGCCGGCAGCGTGGTCGGAGGCGGCACTGAGAGATGAAATCGTCTCTGCGCCGCCTCTCCCTGTTGTAGTGAACGGGTCCCGGGTCGAGCACGCTTACGCTGCCACTGACCCGGTATTCAACCCGGGAATAACACTGCTTTATTCCCGGGTTGAATTACTGGGTCAGACGACCCGGGATTTCGACTATAGCGGGTCGATACCGGGTTATTTGTGCTGTGTGAAAGGGGTATATGTATAATATATAACTGTATCTGCTGAAACCTGGCATACTCTGTGGCAACCCCAACATAACACAGTATAAAATCCCACTCCTCACCGATGAGTGCACAAAAATCTACAACCCAATGAGACCTATGTATTAAACTAAACACCTACACTGTAGTGAAAGATGAGGCATGTCCTCAGTATGTACTTTAAGACTGTGGGGGAAGAGTACCACTTGTCTAAGCAGCAATTAGTTGGACTTGTAAAAAAATTAATTTTACATCGTCCCAACTGGTCCAGACTACCGTTGGGGCTTACCAGCAACTGCAGGGGCAGATTGAGAAGTCACACAATTGTGCAAAGATATATACAGTTGCAAGAAAAAGTATGTGAACCCTTTGGAATTTCATGGATTTGTGCATAAATTGGTCGTAAAATATGTTCTGATCTTCATCTAAGTCACAACAATAGGCAAACACAGTCTGCTGAAACGAATACCACACAAACAATTATATGTTCTCATGTTTTTATTGAACACACCATGTAAACATTCACAGCGTAGGGTGGACAAAGTATGTGAACCCTTGGATTTAATAATAAGAATTTACTTACCGATAATTCTATTTCTCATAGTCCGTAGTGGATGCTGGGACTTCCGTAAGGACCATGGGGAATAGCGGCTCCGCAGGAGACTGGGCACAAAAAGTAAAAGCTTTAGACTAGCTGGTGTGCACTGGCTCCTCCCCCTATGACCCTCCTCCAAGCCTCAGTTAGGATACTGTGCCCGGACGAGCGTACATAATAAGGAAGGATTTTGAATCCCGGGTAAGACTCATACCAGCCACACCAATCACACTGTACAACCTGTGATCTGAACCCAGTTAACAGTATGATAAACGTAGGAGCCTCTGAAAAGATGGCTCACAACAATAAACAACCCGATTTTTTGTAACAATAACTATATACAAGTATTGCAGACAATCCGCACTTGGGATGGGCGCCCAGCATCCACTACGGACTATGAGAAATAGAATTATCGGTAAGTAAATTCTTATTTTCTCTGACGTCCTAGTGGATGCTGGGACTTCCGTAAGGACCATGGGGATTATACCAAAGCTCCCAAACGGGCGGGAGAGTGCGGATGACTCTGCAGCACCGAATGAGAGAACTCCAGGTCCTCCTCAGCCAGGGTATGGAATTTGTAAAATTTTGCAAACGTGTTTGCCCCTGACCAAGTAGCTGCTCGGCAAAGTTGTAAAGCCGAGACCCCTCGGGCAGCCACCCAAGATGAGCCCACTTTTTTTGTGGAATGGGCTTTAACAGATTTTGGCTGTGGCAGTCCTGCCACAGAATGTGCAAGCTGAATTGTACTACAAATCCAACGAGCAATCGTCTGCTTAGAAGCAGGAGCACCCAGCTTGTTGGGTGCATACAGGATAAACAGCGAGTCAGATTTTCTGACTCCAGCCGTCCTGGAAACATATATTTTCAGGGCCCTGACTACGTCCAACAACTTGGAGTCCTCCAAGTCCCTAGTAGCCGCAGGCACCACAATAGGTTGGTTCATGTGAAACGCTGAAACCACCTTAGGGAGAAATTGAGGATGAGTCCTCAATTCTGCCCTGTCTGAATGAAAAATTAGGTAAGGGCTTTTATATGACAAAGCCTCCATTTCTGAGACACGCCTGGCTGACGCCAGAACTAACAGCATGACCACCTTCCATGTGAGATATTTTAATTCCACAGTGGTGAGTGGTTCAAACCAATGTGATTTTAGGAACCCTAAAACTACATTGAGATCCCAAGGTGCCACTGGTGGCACAAAAGGAGGTTGTATATGCAGTACCCCCTTGACAAACGTCTGAACTTCAGGCAATGAAGCCAGTTCTTTCTGGAAGAAGATCGACAGGGCCGAAATTTGAACCTTAATGGATCCTAATTTTAGGCCCATAGACAGTCCTGCTTGCAGGAAATGCAGGAAACGACCCAGTTGAAATTCCTCTGTGGGGGCCTTCTTAGCCTCACACCAGGAAACATATTTTCGCCAAATGCGGTGATAATGTTTCGCAGTTACATCCTTCCTGGCTTTGATCAGGGTAGGGATGACTTCATCTGGAATGCCTTTTTCCATCAGGATCCGGCGTTCAACCGCCATGCCGTCAAACGCAGCCGCGGTAAGTCTTGGAACAGACAAGGTCCCTGCTGGAGCAGGTCCTTTCTTAGAGGTAGAGGCCACGGGTCCTCCGTGAGCATCTCTTGCAGTTCCGGGTACCAAGTTCTTCTTGGCCAATCCGGAGCCACGAGTATAGTCTTCACTCCTCTCCTTCTTATGATTCTCAGTACTTTTGGAATGAGAGGCAGAGGAGGGAACACATACACCGACTGGTACACCCACGGTGTTACCAGAGCGTCCACCGCTATTGCCTGAGGGTCCCTTGACCTGGCGCAATATCTGTCCAGTTTTTTGTTGAGACGGGACGCCATCATGTCCACCTTTGGTTTTTCCCAACGGTTTACAATCACTTGAAAGACTTCTGGGTGAAGTCCCCACTCCCCCGGGTGGAGTTCGTGTCTGCTGAGGAAGTCTGCTTCCCAGTTGTCCACTCCCGGAATGAACACTGCTGACAGTGCCACCACATGATTTTCCGCCCAGCGAAGAATCCTTGCAGCTTCTGCCATTGCCCTCCTGCTTCTTGTGCCGCCCTGTCTGTTGACGTGGGCGACTGCCGTGATGTTGTCCGATTGGATCAATACCGACTGACCCTGAAGCAGAGGCCTTGCTTGACTTAGGGCATTGTAAATGGCCCTTAGTTCCAGGATATTTATGTGAAGAGACGTTTCCATGCTTGACCACAAGCCCTGGAAATTTCTTCCCTGTGTGACTGCTCCCCAGCCTCTCAGGCTGGCATCGGTGGTCACCAGCATCCAATCCTGAATGCCGAATCTGCGGCCCTCTAGAAGATGAGCACTCTGTAACCACCACAGGAGAGACACCCTTGTCCTTGGAGATAGGGTTATCCGCTGATGCATCTGAAGATGCGATCCGGACCATTTGTCCAGCAGATCCCACTGAAAAGTTCTTGCATGGAATCTTCCGAATGGAATCGCTTCGTAAGAAGCCACCATTTTTCCCAGGACTCTCGTGCATTGATGCACTGACACTTGGCCTGGTTTTAGGAGTTTCCTGACTAGCTCGGATAACTCCCTGGCCTTCTCCTCCGGGAGAAACACCTTTTTCTGGACTGTGTCCAGAATCATCCCCAGGAACAGTAGACGTGTTGTTGGAATCAGCTGTGATTTTGGGATATTTAGGATCCACCCGTGCTGACGTAGCACTACCTGAGATAGTGCTACTCCGACCTCTAACTGTTCCCTGGACCTTGCCCTTATCAGGAGATCGTCCAAGTAAGGGATAATTAAGACGCCTTTTCTTCGAAGAAGAATCATCATTTCGGCCATTACCTTGGTAAAAACCCGTGGTGCCGTGGACAATCCAAACGGCAGCGTCTGAAACTGATAATGACAGTTTTGTACCACAAACCTGAGGTACCCTTGGTGAGAAGGGTAGATTGGGACATGGAGATAAGCATCTTTGATGTCCAGAGACACCATATAGTCCCCTTCTTCCAGGTTCGCTATCACTGCTCTGAGTGACTCCATCTTGAATTTGAACCTTTTTATGTAAGTGTTCAAGGATTTTAGATTTAAAATTGGTCTCACCGAGCCGTCCGGCTTCGGTACCAAACAGCGTGGAATAATACCCCTTTCCCTATTGTAGGAGGGGTACCTTGATTATCACCTGCTGGGAATACAGCTTGTGAATAGCTTCCACTACCACCTCCCTGTCGGAGGGAGACGTTGGTAGAGCAGACTTCAGGAACCGGCGAGGGGGAGACGTCTCTAATTCCAATTTGTACCCCTGTGATACTACCTGCAGGATCCAGGGGTCCACCTGCGAGTGAGCCCACTGCGCGCTGAAATTCTTGAGACGGCCCCCCACCGATGCCTGAGTCCGCTTGTAAGGCCCCAGCGTCATGCTGAAGACTTGGCAGAAGCGGGGGAGGGCTTCTGCTCCTGGGAAGAGGCTGCCTGGTGCAGTCTTTTTCCCCTTCCTCTGCCCCGGGGCAGAAATGAGTGGCCTTTTGCCCGCTTGCCCTTATGGGAACGAAAGGACTGAGTTTGAAAAGACAGTGTCTTTTTCTGCTGAGAGGTGACCTGGGGTAAAAAGGTGGATTTTCCAGCCGTTGCTGTGGCCACCAGGTCCGATAGACCGACCCCAAATAACTCCTCCCCTTTATGCGGCAATACTTCCATATGTCGTTTGGAATCCGCATCACCTGACCACTGTCGCGTCCATAACGCTCTTCTGGCAGAAATGGACATCGCACTCACTCTAGATGCCAGGGTGCAAATATCCCTCTGTGCATCTCGCATATATAGTAATGCATCCTTTAAATGCTCTATAGTTAATAATATACTGTCCCTATCCAGGGTATCAATATTTTCAGTCAGGGAATCCGACCAAGCCACTCCAGCACTGCACATCCAGGCTGAGGCGATTGCTGGTCGCAGTATAACACCAGTATGTGTGTATATACCTTTTAGGATATTTTCAAGCCTTCTATCAGCTGGTTCCTTAAGGGCGGCCGTATCGGGAGACGGTAACGCCACTTGTTTTGATAAGCGTGTGAGCGCCTTATCTACCCTAGGGGGTGTTTCCCAACGCGCCCTAACCTCTGGCGGGAAAGGGTATAGTGCCAATAATTTATTAGAAATCAGCAGTTTTTTATCGGGGGAAAACTACGCTTTATCACACACCTCATTTAATTCATCTGATTCAGGAAAAACTACTGGTAGTTTTTTCACACCCCACATAATACCCTTTTTTGTGGTACTTGTAGTGTCAGAAATATTCAATGCCTCCTTCATTGCCGTGATCATGTAACGTGTGGCCCTACTGGACATTACGTTTGTCTCCTCACCGTCGACACTGGATTCAGTATCCGTGTCTGGGTCTGTGTCGACCATCTGAGGTAACGGGCGTTTTAGCGCCCCCGACGGTGTCTGAGACGCCTGAACAGGCACTAATTGATTTGCCGGCTGTCTCATGTCGTCAACAGTTTTTTGTAAAGTGCTGACACTGTCACGTAATTCTTTAAATACGACCATCCAGTCAGGTGTCGACTCCCTAGGGGGTGACATCGCTAACACAGGCAATTGCTCTGCTTCCACATCATTTTCCTCCTCATACATGTCGACACAATCGTACCGACACCCAGCACTCACACAGGGAATGCTCTGAAAGAGGACAGGACCCCACGAGCCCTTTGGGGAGACAGAGGGAGAGTTTGCCAGCACACACCAGAGCGCTATATATATATATATATATATATACAGGGATAACCTTATGTAAGTGTTACTCCCTTTATAGCTGCTGTTTTATATTAGCTGCCAATAGTGCCCCCCCTCTCTTGTTTTACCCTGATTCTGTAGCAGGACTGCAGGGGAGAGTCTGGGAGCCTTCCTTCCAGCGGAACTGTGAGGGAAAATGGCGCTTGTGTGCTGAGGAGATAGGCTCCGCCCCCTTCACGGCGGCCTTTTCTCCCGCTTTTTTTAGGAAAACTGGCAGGGGTGAAATGCATCCATATAGCCCAGGAGCTATATGTGATGTATTTCTTTAGCCATATAAGGTTTAAACATGTTTTATTGCGTCTCAGGGCGCTCCCCCCCAGCGCCCTGCACCCTCAGTGACCGGAGTGTGAAGTGTGCTGAGAGCAATGGCGCACAGCTGCAGTGCTGTGCGCTACCTTATCTGAAGACAGGAACGTCTTCTGCCGCCGATTTCTCCGGACCTCTTCGCTCTTCTGGCTCTGTAAGGGGGCCGGCGGCGCGGCTCCGGGACCCATCCAGGCTGAACCTGTGATCGTCCCTCTGGAGCTAATGTCCAGTAGCCAAGAAGCCCAATCCACTCTGCACGCAGGTGAGTTCGCTTCTTCTCCCCTTAGTCCCACGATGCAGTGAGCCTGTTGCCAGCAGGACTCACTGAAAATAAAAAACCTATTTAAACTTTTACTTCTAAGCAGCTCAGGAGAGCCACCTAGCATGCACCCTTCTCGTTCGGGCACAAAAATCTAACTGAGGCTTGGAGGAGGGTCATAGGGGGAGGAGCCAGTGCACACCAGCTAGTCTAAAGCTTTTACTTTTTGTGCCCAGTCTCCTGCGGAGCCGCTATTCCCCATGGTCCTTACGGAAGTCCCAGCATCCACTAGGACGTCAGAGAAAACTGGTTGACCCTCCTTTGGCAGCAATAACCTCAACCAAACGTTTCCTATATTTGCATATCAGACCTGCACAACGGTCAGGGGGAATTTTGGACCATTCCTCATTACAATACTGTTTCAGTTCAGCAATATTCTTGGGTTGTCTGGTGTGAATCGCTCTCTTGAGGTCATGCCACAGCACCTCAATCAGGTTGAGGTCAGAACTCTGACTGGGCCACTCCAAAAGGCGTATTTTTTTCTGTTGAAGCCATTCTGTTGTTGATCTACTTCTGTGATTTGGGTCGTTGTCCTGCTGCATCACCCATCTTCTGTTGAGCTTTAATTGGTGGAGAGATGGCCTTAAGTTCTCCTGCAAAATGTCTTGATAGACTTGGGAATTCATTTTTCCGTCGATGATAGCAATTTGTCCAGGCCCTGAGGCAGCAAAGCAGCCCCAAACCATGATGCCCCCTCCACCATACTTCACAGTTGGGATGAGGTTTTGATGTTGGTGTGCTTTTTATAGGGCAGGGCAGCTTTATCAAACACCTCCAATCTCGTCTCATTGATTGGACTCCAGGTTGGCTGACTCCTGACTCAAATTAGCTCTTGGAGAAGTCATTGGCATAGGGATTCACATACTTTGCCCACCCTGCGCTGTGAATGTTTACATGGTGTGTTCAATAAAAACATGAGAACATATAATTGTTTGTGTAGTATTAGTTTCAGCAGACTGTGTTTGTCTATTGTTGTGACTTAGATGAAGATCAGAACACATTGTATGACCAATATATGCACAAATCCAGGAAATTCCAAAGGGTTCACATACTTTTTCTTGCAACTATAACTATAACTATATATATATATATATATATATACACACACACACACACACACACACACACACACACACACACATATATATATATATATATATACACACACATGCATATATATATATATATATATATATAAATAAAATGAGAATGATGGTAAATCCACTCTTTCAAAAGACTTGGCCCTATAGCAGCTTCTGTCTGGTGATCACCAGACAATACCACCCAGCATTACAGAATGTTTTTTGTTGTCCATAAATGGCCACATCATTTGAAAAAGGGGACTCAAATGAAGTGCTTCTGAGTTTATTGAAACCAGGATGGAGAAGGTCCTTCCCAATTCCTTGACTTCATAATTATTTCTGTAGTAATGACTGGATAGCCAGATAATGACCCTTTCAAATGAGGTGATGCCTCTTCCACGTTTCTAGTTGATTAGATGGCAGAGACAGTCACAGCCCCATCACTTGGCACTGCACTATTTCTGTAGCAGTAACTGCTGGTCGGGGACTGGCAAGTACATTTTTTACAAGGGGACAACTGAGACTGTTCTCATTACTTTTGAGAAATATGCTAAGAAAGACTCCAACTCGTTCTTAGCACTGAAGGGGTTAAATAAAGTTGTAGGTGCTAGAATTTTCTGCATCTGCCACTGTAATGGAGGTGATATAACTTATATACTTAAGACTCAACCTAATCAGTATCAAACCACATGAGACAATGGCACAGAAGCGTCAGTGTATATTACTCACTTTGTAAAAGGCACTTTCAGGATTGGATACAGCTCATCATCTTGCAGACTGCCTGACTTGAACTGAGGGGTGAACTGGATCAGATGATTACGTAAGATGCCCGCAGCTTTCTGTGCATTCGGATCTAAACCCACTCTGTCAATAGCAAAAACCAAATCATTAGTCAATACATAGCTTATCATGGCTAAAGGTCCAAAACAAATATCTATATTTTTCCATCCTTGATAAAGTGACAAGGTTTAATGGAGTAATGAGAGAAAACCACCCCACACACTCCCTGCAAGAGGATTTATGTCTTACCTTGTTGAATTCTTTTTATTTGAGTCTACAGGGGTCACCGGACCGCAGGCTTAACACTGGATATAGGCTGGCTGGGAGCAGACAGGCACCAAAAGGGTTACTTTTAAGTACCCAGCAGGCCTTGCCTCCCTATACCCCGCCCCCGATAGGCCCGCCAGTTTATTATAGCAAGACATAAGCAGGAGCAGCAGAAAGAGGAAGCAAGAACATCTCACACAGAAGGACAGAAGAAGGAGGATAGCACACAACCTACACAAGAACCCAATCCTGCAGGACAGATGCAACAGGGAGGGCATCCGGTGCCCCCTATGAACTCAAAGAAAAGGATTTAACAAGAAAAGACATACAGATGCTCCTGGACTACAGTCAGGACCCTGTGCCCGAAGGCTGCGTCTTCTGATGCAAGGGTGTCGAACGCATAAAATTTGATGAACGTCTGGACAGAGGACCACGTGTCAACCTTACATAGCTGTTCAGCGGAGGCCCCATGCGAGTACGAGGAACTGCTCTATCTGAGTGAAATACCAGAAAAGGTGACCGCCAGGATAAAGCACTGAGATTTGATACTCTGCGAGCTGAAGATACAGCCAATAGAAACAAGGTCTTCCAAGTGATCCACTTAAGGTCTTCCATTTCCATAGGTTCAAAAGGAGGCTTCTGTAGAGCCTTAAGGACCAGTGACAGTTACCAAGGGGCCACTGGATCCAAAAACGGAGGTTGAACGTGTAGAACGCCTTGGAGGAATGTCTTGACATCCGGCATCAGTGCCAGTTGTTTCTGGAACAGCACTGACAGTGCTGACACCTGAACTTTTAGTGACGATAACCGGAGGTCTAAGTCCAGGCCTGATTGAAGAAACGACAACAAGCGAGTCAGTCTGAAAGAGCGCGGACTGAAACCACGAAGCACCTTGTTTTACCACGTGTAATTTCATACAGGACCCTGCAGCATTATCCAGGAACCAGCACGGTGGTAACTATCACGGTGTGTATGCCTCAAATAACTTTTTACCTATTGCGGAGCTATACCTTCTAATACTACACTGGGACGCCAGTGTTTTTAGTAGCTGGTATTATAGAAAGAGCTTTTCCTTGTTTAAACCAACAGTGAGCTTTACAGTTTGCTGTTATAATCAGCACAGTTTTAAATTAGACACATTGTTATTCTTTAATGTGCACATTGTAAGTTAAGACACATATGTCTTTTTAATATGTTTCATATATAAATTGATTCTTTTGTATCTGTGGAATATAACAATTTGATATAAATATTTGTGATTTAAAAGAGTTGCATTGAGTCAATTATTCACCTTGCTAGACTGCACTTAAATAATTAATCAATTTATCAATTAATCAACTACTAATAAATTTGGAGCGCAGAGCATATTTTTCCTTTATTCTATTTACATCTTTTCAGTCTAACCAGCTGTTTTTGCTCAGCAGCTCCTCGGCTTTTCATAATTTTTTGAATTTTTCAACTTAATAATTTAACTATATACAGCGCCAGGTTATACAGTTTGAGAATATTCTCTAACTGTATTCACGGACTGAAACCACGACTAGCACACCAGGAGAAGTATGTTCTCCAAACCCTGTGGTAGATCCTAGCCGAGGAAGTTCTCCTAGCTTTAAGCATAGTCTTGATGACCCGTTTGGAAAATCCTTTAGGCTTTAGGACGGATGTCTCAATAGCCAGGCTGTCAAAGCAAGGCGTTGAGGATCTGGGTGTACACAGGGACATTGAGACAGAAGGTCCGGGCGAAGAGGGAGGCGCCACGGTTTGTCTATGGACAGACATAGTAGGTCCGCTTACCATGGGCGACGTGGCCAGTCCTGAACTACCAGCATCATCTCGCCTCCTTCTTGTTTGAATTTCCTGATTAGTCTGAGAATCATAAAGCGAGATGGAAAGACGTATATCAGGTGAAACGACCAATGAGCCGTGAGGGCATCCACTAGAAATGCCTTTGGATCTCTTGTCCGAGGGTCGTACTTGCTTATTTGGGTCTTGCGTCAGGATGCCATAAAGTCTATGTCCGTCATCCCCCGCTTGGACACCAACTGTTCGAACACCTCTGGGTGTAGCATCCACTCCCCGGAGTGCCGTCCTGATACTTAGAAAATCCGCTTCCCAGTTGAGAACTCCTGGGATGAAGATTGCGGACAGAGCTGGAAGGTTTTGTTCTGCCCATTGGAATATCTTGGACACCTCTCACATGGCTCCCCGGCTGCGAGTGCCCCCTTGTCGATTGATGTAAGCTACCGCTGTCGCGTTGTCCGACAGGACTTTGACTGAGCAGAGGTCGTGCTGAGCGAAGTGTGTTGAGGATTGTCCTCAATTCCAGCACATTGATGGGGATTGAGTTTTCTTGAGGAGTCCAGCTACCCTGGAACGTGTGGGACTCCGATAATGCTCCCCAGCCTTGAAGATTGGCATATGTGGTGACCACTGTCCAGTGCTGAATCCAAAAGCGGCGACTCTTGTCTAGGTTGTCCCGAATGAGCCACCATGTTAAGGACAGTTGAACCTCTGGAGTGTTATGGTCTGTGATCGGATGTGGAGATGAGAACCGTTCCACTTGCGAAGAACTTCCAATTGTAGAGGACGAGAATGGAATTGCACGTACTCCACCATATTGAATGCTGTCCCCATCGAGCCCAGTACTCTCATGCAAGCTTGGACTGAAACTATGCGCTGATAGAGGAGCATCCGAATTCTGGATTGAATGACCATGAGTTTTTCCAGTGGTAGAAATATCCATTGTTCTGTGGAATTCAGGAGCGCCCCTAAGTGAAGCATTGTCTGGGAAGGCGTCAACGATGATTTTTTCCAATTCATTCTCCAGCCACGAGATTGTAACATCTCTATTGTTGACTGAATGTGAAGCGTAAGAGTCTGTTGCGATTGTCCTAGGAGTAGGAGATTGTCCAGGTAGGGCAGGATTCGGATTCCGCTGCGTCTGAGATGTGCTGCCATTACTTTCGTGAAGCCATGGATAGACCAAATGGTAAGGCTCTGAATTGGAAAGGTTTGTCCTTGACTGTAAACCTAAGAAACCATTCATGACTTAGACGAATTTGGATATGCAAATATGTATCCTCTATGTCCAGGGATGCCATATAGTCTCCCGGTTCCAGCACCAGGATGATCGTTTTGAGGGATTCCATGTGGAACTTGGGGACTCCCTGGTATAGGTTAAACTTCTTGAGGTTGAGAATAGGGCGGTAGGATCCGTCCGGTCTCTGGACCAGAAAGAGCGATGTGTAAAACCCTTATCCTCTCTGGTCCTGTGGTACCGGAACAATGACATTGGAGGCGAGAAGAGAGCCGACTGATTTCTGTGGAGCCTCTGCCTCTCTGAGATCCCTTGGAATCAATGTGGTGAAGAACCTCTTTGGGGGACGGCACCAAAATGTCAAGGCATATCCTTTTGTCACGACTTCCTTGACCCAGGCATCCGTTGTGATGTCCCACCACTTTGGAGCAAAAGACAGAAGTCGGCCCCCCACTCTGGGATCCCTCAGAGGAGGGCCCGTCCCATCACGCTGCAGGTTTGTTGGCCTGTTTGGCAGCAGGGCATCTTGTAGCCCAAGGTTGATTTATTCGAGGCTTGGTGGTCTTTGCTTGGGCCTGGTAACTGGAGGCCTGGCCCTTACCTCGTTTTGGACACTAAAGGGATGAAAGGTAGTTTTATGCTTGGGGGCTGCTGCAGATGGCAGAAAAGCCATCTTAGCAGTAGCCAGTTGAGTGACAATATCGTTCAGTTCTTTCCCGAATAGGGTATCTGCTGCATATGGAAGAGCCTCCAAAGCTTTTTTGGAGGAAGCGTCTGCTCTCCAAGAACGCAACCATAAGGATCGTCTTGCTGCCACTGTAGAAGCAGAGACTTTAGATGTAAGTATGGCCGTGTCTAGGGCTGCTTCCGACAGATAGGCGTTTGCTTTTTGAATATGTGCTACCAGTGTCAGTAGATGTTTTCTACTAACTGAGGAGGATAGGCCCTGTTGAAGCTGGTCAACCCAACAGGAAACTGCTTTGGTGACTCTTACCGAAGCGAATGCCGGTCAGGTAATAGCTCACGCATGAGAATATGCTGTCTTAAGAAAGGTATCTAATTTGCGATCCATTGAATCTTTAACAGATGAAGTATCTGGGATTGGGAGAACCGAGGAACGCTCTATGCACGCTACATGCGCGTCCACTATGGTGGGGGAGTTTCCCACTTGGACCTCGCCTTGGCCGGGAACGGATAGAATGATTGATACCTTTTAGAGAGCTGAAACTGTTTATCCGGTTTAGCCCATGCTGCCTCCAGTAAATCTTCCAATTGCGCAGAGGAGGGAAACTATGTTGAATCCTTTTTAGGTTTCTTAAAAACTGGAGTCTTACTTGCTCAATATCTAGTACCAACCTCACTTGCTTGACTAGGGCCTCTACGTCAGCTATAGAAAAAGAATCCTCTAGACCTTAAGCTGCATCCAGATCAGATTCCCCTAACCTACTTTCTTGTTCAGAATTCGGGGTGCCTGAATCCGAACCCCCGTCTGAGCGTGGGGTAGCAGGTCCGCTAGAAGTGTGCATCAGCCTGGGACGCTTACCTCTATCTAAATGTTGTTGCATGGAATCAGAGACATGAGATAATCCCTGGACTGATTGCGCTAGTGTGTTAGCCCATGGGGGATCCACTTGTGGGGGCGGACATATATATGTATGACCTTGTGCTGAAGTTGACGGCGGTTCCATTTGCGGAGCCACCTGCTGCGTATTCAAACGGTCCACTAGTTGCGTCATAACCTGCGTCAGTGTGGTTACCGATGCTGGATTCTGAGGAACCAGTGGAGGTGGGGGATCCTGTTGCGGTGGTACGACCACGCAGGCTCTGCATCTGCCAGTGTCCTGTGGATCCCGAGGAGACAGAATAGCATAACATGCAGCACAAGTGGGAGGCTAGGGTGTGACCACCTTTTTGCTCCTGGATGACACTGTACAGTATACTGTAAAACAGCACTGTATGTCCCAAAAGTGCCACTTAATTTAGCAGCGGCCTGTCCCTGGGGAACCTATGCCGAACTAAGTCCTTGTACAGGAACCATGCTATCAAGCTCCACACAGTGCTAAAACACACACACACAGTTACTCAGCCACTTAAATGCAGTAGAACAAGAGGGGCCAAGCTACTCAACTGTCCTGTGATATCAGCAGACAGGAGAAAATGACTGTACCCGTCTGCAGAAGCGGGGTACAGGGGAGACAGTGTCCAGACCCTCCTCTCTTATCAACTCCCAACCAGCATGTACTCTAAAATGGATGCCAAGCATTAAAGGGGAGGGATTGGAAGAGGAGGGAGGAGATATAGCCCAGGGGCAGACCTTGAGCAAGCTACTGTTCTGTCCTGGGTCGGGAGAGGGGCTGCAGGCTGTCAACCCTACCCCCTCAGATGTTATACCCCAGGGACTATGCCCACCTACCCTGCTGGCTGATGCCCTGGTGGTCTAGTGGAAAACAGGTGCAGCGAACTGGGCCCCCACTCATCTGCCATCCCCCCCTGGCTCCCTTCAGAGGGAGGGGATCGCCACATGTCTGCGTGCAGTGAGCCGGTCAGCTCTGGAACCCGTTGCGGCTGTGGGGGAGGCTGATGAGCATGTTGGTGGCCTCCCCCAGTGGAAGACCCCGGACCCATTACCACCGTTGCCACCGCGGAGTACGGGTGCTGGAGCGGGCATACTGGGCTCTAAGTGCGCCAGCATGCCACTCTGGGTCACTGCACTGTAGCGCTGAAGAAAAATTCTGTAAAGAAAATAACCATGGCTGTTTTAACAGCCATCTCTAAAAATAACCATGGCTGTTTTAACAGCCATCTCTAAAACGGTGCTGCTCCTGCGGCAACAAAAGAAAAACTGGCAGGCCTATCAGTGGGGGAGGGGTATAGGGGGACAAGGCCTGCTGGGTACGTAACCCTTTTGGTGCCTGTCTGCTCCCAGCCAGCCTATACCCAGCGTTAAGCCTTTGGTCCGGTGCCCCCTAGTGGACGAAAAAGAAATAATGATTACATGTATAATGCCACTGGCGTTGATGGCCATCTGGCTGCCCAATCTGGAAGAGAGCAGCAAGGTCGGAACAGCACGGAGCAGTGCGGGGGAGTGTGTGTGTGGGGGGGTTATATGAGTGATAGGAGGCGGGGCTTCGGCACAGCAAGTCAGAGGAGTGTGTACCGGGAGTGTTTTCTCCACGATTGGTTCATCATGGCCACGTTCCCCCACTATACAATGCCAGGAATACCAGCATTGAATGTTTTTGTGGGCGGCTGTGAGGGCCATCCAATTTTCAAGAGCCTCCCGGCCATCCTGGGCGGGTATGCAAGTATGCTGACAGTTTGATAAACCAGGAAGCAAAGCAGTGTTGATGTCAGAACGTGCAACGGTCCTGGGTATGGGACATTAATATTTAATTGTTAATTCTCCATAAAGAATCTGTTCTAGAGTGAAACATTGCTGCTACTGATCTCAGATTAAATAAGAGTTCTTACAGGCAAATCATATTTCCCACATAAACGTAAAATCTAGTAGGTTAGATCAGGAAACCCCCATTGACAGTGATTTACAGTTAAATAAAAATGTATTTGAACGTAATAATGAAGATTCTCTTTATGCTGCAGACAACAATGAATTCATGGCAAACTAGAACGCAGAGCACCCATGGACTACAAGGTGGTGTCACGATGTTTCAATGGAATGACATCTGAGTATATAAATACCTGAAGATGATCACGCTTCCTGGAGTCAAATTCTCAAAATCTATTTCTTGAACATATTCATTCGGTCCTTTTGTGGTGACTCCTGCTTGCCTGACAATTTTACTGTCTTTGAGCTGCAAGTGAAAATCATTAATGACTGAAATGAAAAGTTTGATGTGATGGAGATCTGCAATAAAACGTAGCGCAATGGTACCTGAATGTGTTCCCTGATCTCCACAGTGTATTGCGGCAAGCCGTTAATGAAATGCTCATCCTTTTTGTATGGCTCAGTTTTCCACTCCACAGTCCTGGCTTCTAGTATTACCTCCTCAATTGTTCCTTCACACAGAGAAACCACAATATCCAGTTGTTATAAACCCAAATCATTACATGGAAACAAAAATGTGTTTAACTTGACAAACTAAATGGCTCACATCTCTGTGTCACTGGAAGAAAAATAAATGTGAATCACGTAAAAAATAGTTAAAATGAGCCAAATTCCTTTTTATTTCACAATTTTATTGCTAGATGGGGGACATCCTGGGGATACATCTACATACATTTGCTAAAAGTATGACAGCTTGTTTAGCCTGGGCACATATTTAAACAAAGTATCAGACTCACCATGCTGTGAAAATGGAACCACCAAGCAGGTAACAAGCATGGTGAAACTTTAATATAAAACTAAATTTTAAGGTAATATCTCAACTCAGCAATCGCTCAGTAATGATTCTCATATTTGTTCAGTACTCAAACCCATGTACTCAAGCTATCCGTCATGTGTTCTTCTTTCTTGTATGTTTTTTGTTGTATGTCATATACTGTCTGGGAGCAGCAGCTAGCGGAAACAAATTCCTCGTGTAATATGGGAGTTGATCGCAGCAGGAACTTTGTTAGCAGATGGGCAAAACCATGTGCACTACAGGAGAGGCAGATATAACATTTGCAGAGAGAGTTAGATTTGGGTGGGGTGTGTTCAATCTGCAATCTAAATTGTAGTGTAAAAATAAAGCAGCCAGTATTTACCCTGCACAGAAACAAAATAACCCACCCAAATCTAACTCTCTCTGCATATGGTTTTGCCCAACTGCTAACAAAGTTCCTGCTGCGATCAACTCAGAATTATCCCCTATGTACTGATATACTTGGCAGTAAACGGATTCTGATTCTGAAAATCTGAATAAATAATCTAGCTTTTTTTTACGTTTTTTCAGTAATGGAATCACCTTTACTGTTGTACGTTTTAATTTAACTATATCACGGAGAGAGAATTATTTATGGCAGTTTTATTGCCTTATTTACATTAAATCAAGCCTGATATCAGTGGTGCAAGTAGAAAAAATGTCTTACGGGTACTGTGTGCGCGCGCCTCCGGCGCGCGGGCAAAAAATGGGTGTGGTCAAATGTCACATGGGGCGTGGTCAATGAAAATGGGGGCGTGATACACATATGGGGGGAGGGGCAGATACACGTATGACCCCAATAGTGCCAGATACACGTTGCCCCACAGAGCCAGATATATATTGCCCCACAGTGCCAGATATACATTGCCCCCACAGTGCTAGATAGAAAATGCCCCCACAGTGCCAGATTTACAATGCCCCACTGTGCCAGATATACATTGCCCCCACAGTGCTAGATATACAATGCCCCCACAGTGCTAGATATACAATGCCCCCACAGTGCCAGATTTACAATGCCCCCACAGTGCCAGATTTACATTGCCCCCACAGTGCTAGATATACATTGACCCCACAGTGCTAGATATACAATGCCCCCACAGTGCCAGATTTACAATGCCCCACTGTGCCAGATATACATTGCCCCCACAGTGCCAGATATACATTGCCCCCACAGTGCCAGATATACATTGCCCCCACAGTGCTAGATATACATTGCCTCACTCAGGCTGCTCCACGTCCCCTCCAACTGATGTGCTCCCTGCTCCGCCTCCTCCTAACGCGCGCGGCTCAAGCAGCCTCAGTAGCCAGCCCCACTCTGTGCCCACTGCCGCGGGAGCGTGATGACATCACAATCACGCTCCCTGCACACTGGGAAGGGGAGGAGCAGCAGCGGCAGTAGCAGTACCCGGCCGGCCACAGCAACTGGTGAGCGCTGCGCACATCAACGCTGTGAGCGGCGGCCCGGCGGAGTGGGTACGGCGTACCCGCGGCTAAACTCTTAAGGGTACGCCGTACCCGCCCACTTGCAGCACTGCCTGATATTGAGATATTATGTTATCATTTAATCAAACCTCTACAATGTCATTGCTTTATATGTAAGCCTGCCCATAATACTGTTTCATTCAGTGAGCTGTGATAGTTTAAAGAGCCCTTATATGAACTACTAGATCACAAATCAAAATAATTAGCCTCTATTAGCAAAATAAAGCACTTCAACTGATTAACAGCGCCAAAATCTTGTACCCATGTTGACTTTTATGTTTCAGGCTCTATGTCCATATTTTCATGGAATTGCCCAAAAGTGCTAATCTATGTGCCTGGTACACTGTAAGCGATTTCGTATGCTCCTACAATGTGAATAAGATGTAAAACTCTGGAAAAAGTACAAGCAGCCACCTCTGATGGGTCATTTAAGTTGTGCCAAGCATCTTGCGTCATATGGCGGTGCAAAAACTCTGGGTAAATGAGGCCAGATCTGTGGCGCTCTTCCCATTCAGCTTAAAGCTGACATCATTATAAAGCATTGTTTGTATTGAAACTTTTGTAGCTGTCAGTCCTGGAGAAGAGTCAAGTGTGCGCAACAGCTTGTTGGTGGGAAATAAAGGACATTGGCTCAGATTTATCAAGCCTTGGAGAGTGATAAATTGCACAGTGATAAAGTACCAACCAATCAGCTCATGACTATCATTTTTTAAACACAGCCTGTGACATGGCAGGTAGGAGCTAATTGGTTGGTACTTTATCACCGTGCTATTTATCACTCTCCAAAGCTTGATAAATCTGAGCCTTTATCTGCAGAAAACTGATGTCATAACCACATCATCGGTCACAACTTTTTCATCACCTTTCTTTTCTCGCACTAATTTTTCTGACAAAATGTTATCCCAAAGAATGAGGTTCCTTTCCCTTTTTGCTGATAAACATGCCCCACGTATCATTTATTACAACCGTCTTGCCAACAGACGTCAAATCATGTAGGATATTACAGCCAATGCTGGCGGAGGAGATATCTTGCAAATGGTTAGACAATAGGACACCCACTATTGCATCATTATTATTGTCACTAATCAATCTGGACCCAACTGGACCAATTCTCTGTACCTGGAATGCACATCTGTGGAACCTCTTTGCTGTAAAAAGAGGTTTGGGGGTCTCTAAAGGCCGTCCTGGACACTGCAACAACTGATTGATGTGTATGGGGGCAGTGCCGTGTAACCGCTACTATATCCTCATCTACCTGATCCACGTAAACCTGGTAAGAAGAGAGAGGGGGTAGTGAGAAACACATAACAGACATGGAAGTTAAGGAGGTGGTGATCTCCGTTTATATGGCTGGGATACAAGGACAGCTTTTCTAGTGGACTTTATGAAGACATTGCACAGTTCTCATACAATAGCAAGGGATGAATTACTTGAATGAATCCATGGGAGGCCAGTTCTTGGTGAAGTCTGTTTAGTGCTTTCTTCCCTGCAATAATCCCAGTGTGCTCGTTCACCTCTCCAGCATTGGGAACAGTCACATTTGGGTTCCACTTAGTGTAAAACCGCTCCTCTGTCACCACAGAAATCTGTCAGGACGAAGCAGAGTCTGTCAGCTGTGCATCATCATTAGTAGTCTGACACACATTCATTTGCATTGGGAAATGGATTTGGAAGGGAACCGCACCAGTCCAGACAATAATGTATAAACAATTAGTAACCTCTGAAAAACTGAATTTATATAGAATTTCTTCTGTATATGGCAAGTATAGATGTTGTAAGAATTTTTTAACACCAATGTTGCTTTCAGTGGTGCTCCCTAGAGTCAGAAAGTATCAAGTACCAAAAAATAACCAAAGAAGGTTCAAAGAAAAGGACTCTTTTGTGGGAGCACTCTTGATTCAGAGGAAAATATTATACTTAATGAATTTTCAAAACGACAAGTTAATTAACATAAATCAAATCCTAGGAGTAAATGTGTGTGAGAAACATAGCTTAGCGAAAATATTAATAATTATAATTGTTCGTGATCTTAGATTCACGATTGATGAATTGCCGGAGAGTAAAATTCTGTGATGCCTATGCCAAAAAGAATCTGCATTTATTGAAGTGTATGACCATCATTCATACTGCTAATATCCATTACGGATTATATAGGTGCAGAAAATAAAATCATTGGTCATGCGAATCCCAATCTTGCAAGACATAAAGTTGAGTGCCACTTTGTCCAATAGTCAAAATTTTTTTGCAGTACCAGAGTGTTCAAAGGAGGTCTCCCTTCCTTATACTAACCCGGCCTTTCACTGCTTAGCTTCCAAGTTCGGAAGAGATTGGGCATCTCCAGTGAAGTATGACCGCAAATATTGGACTTTCCTCCTTGGTCACTCCAAATGTATGTCAAATAGTTGCTGTATGTTAGGAGTGGAAATAGCAAATGATTCGTAACAAAAGTGTTACAAAAGAAAATTACATGCAATCAGCTAAATCATCAACATATGACACTGTGGTCACAAGAGTTAATTACATCTGCATGACACGGCGGTCATAAGAATACATATATATGATTATGAATAATCAGCAGATGCAGTGAAAACAGTCACAGACAGGGAAGGAGAAAATTAACGTATGCAATTATCCTAATAATCACCAGCTGGTTAATCAGCATAAGACACAATGGTCACAGACAAAGATAATTATACATACACCTCCTAATTATGTGACTGAGTTTTGTTGATTGACCTGTAATTAGCTGAAAAAACAATTACATGACACGGCGGCCATATAGAAAAATTATATGCATGTAATAAAACAATCATCGACTAATTAATTGGTATATGACACAATGGTCACCAAAGGATGATTATAAGCACTATTCCTTGATTATACAGCATGTGATAATGAAATCACAGAAGACATCTTGTTAAGGATAATGAGTGTGGGAAATTCACAAATGCCACATATGATTACTAAATGATTATCCTTATATCATCTAGGCTCAGAGCGAATTATCAGTACGGCCGTACTAATTTAAATAATTAATGTAAATTATGCTGTGAAAGACAGCATACATGTATAGAAAAATATCTGACAGACGGGCATAAGTTATCAGAACACCCGTTCTTTATGACAGACTTGTGTGGCGTAACAGCAAATGAACGGAATAGTGAGGCAGCGGGTTATAATTAAACCCGAAAAAAACCTATAACTTAATTTTGCAAAAAAGAAAAGAAAATAACTGAAAATGACAGATTTTAAAGTATTGCAATTAAGTACTGAAGGAGTAAATAGGTTTTCTCATTGTCGTATATACGATACCAGTACTGTCATTTATGATGTAGTTCCGTTTGTAGCTGAGTAGAAGCTCCGGGAATTGCAGCGGCGTGTGTCCGTGTTAATGCTCCAAGTGAGCGGTGGTTAGGAGCCGTTGCTATGGGAATGCTTCAGGAGCCGCTGCCGCGTCTGTCTGTGGTCTCTCCGAGGAGAGCGATGGCTGGGGCCGTTACCTAGCAAGGGTCTGAGCGCTCCGGCTGGCGCGGTCACGTGTGCGCATCACGTGATCGCTATTCCTCCTGACGTACGTTTCGCAAGAAAAGCTTTGTCACAGGACGTGATGAGGTCACTGGGGATTTCAGTTTATGTAGAGCAGAGCTCATGGTTGATTGGATGGAAATAATGATGGACATGCTGATCCCCCAATCATAGTAAAATAGAGTAAATCTCTCAAATTGTGTATCGTAGCTAATTGTAACCACCTGGGTTTAATTAGTTTAACAGTCTAATAAATTAGCTGGGTGAGCTTGAGGAAAAATAAAAGGAAGAGGATATGTAGAAAAAAGTATATACGGAGGAAGGAAATATATTTTTATATAAGGAAAAGGGAAAAAATATATAGTAGTGAGATGACTGGTATTAGAATTGTATATGGTTGATTGTGCAACTGATAGTGTTAATTGTTTGTGTCAGTGATGGAAATAATGGTTTGATAAGTTAGATAATAATGTGTGGTTGATAGATAAGTAATTATTAAGGTATATATTGTTTGAGTGGAAGGGATGAGATGAATGGGATGTGAGGGTGAAAAAGTGAATGCGGAATATAAATAAGGAGTGAAATATATTAAATATATTGAGGAAAGCAGGTGTAGTGTTTATTTGGGAAACCTATGTGATAAAAGGAGAGAGAGAGAGAGAGAGAGAAGTGAATTGTGATTTTGCACTGATGTGAATGTGTAAAGTGTTAGGAAGATTGTATATATATTTTTGTACACTAATAATTATTTTAGGTTGGCTGTGAAGAGATGAGAGGGAGTACTATATGGGATACCAGAGGTTATGGTATGAGGACATTAATTTAAATATACCCCATAATTTATGTGTTCATTCATGCCTGCTGGTTGTAAAGATCCCATCTTGAAGATCCATTCACTTTCTTTTTGCAGTAAGTTTTCAGTTAGGTTGCCTCCTCGTATTCCGAGTTTAATTTTCTCCAAGCCGAAGACTTTAAGCTCCTCCCATCTGTTTTCATGATGGGTATTGAAGTGACGAGCGACTGAGGTTAGTTGTTTCATCTTTGCTCTGTCTGAAGTGGCGTTACGTATAGATCCTACATGTTCTAGGACCCGCTGTTTAAGCGGACGGGTTGTCATGCCAATATAGTTTTGGTTACAGCTGCATTTTAGGCAATAGATAACCCCTTCAGTTTGGCAGTTCATATAGTCTTTAATTTGTATCTTCTTTCCGAATTTGTCTTCTACTTCCTTTATTGGGTACATATATCTGCAAGCTTTACACTTGCCACAGGGATATGTTCCAGTGACGGTTGGTTTTTTTGTAGGAAGTTTTTGAAAGTGACTGCTTACAAGTCTGTCTTTAAGGTTAGTGGATCTGCGCCAACTCATGGCGACCTTAGGACCCAAATTTTCGGATAAAGTGGGGTCTGCATGCAAAATGTGCCAATGTTTTTGTATTGCCGTATTCACCTTCTTCCACTCTCGGCAGAAATTTCCGACAAAGCGAATGGTATTGTCAGTGTTAGAACTCTTGGGTTTTTTCTTGAAAATTAAATCCTCTCTTTTAATAGTTTTGACAGTTTTTAAAGCTTTTTTTATGGAGGTATTGCTATATCCCCTTTCACATAGTCTATTTGTTAATTCTATACTTTGTATTGTAAATTCCTTGTCATCTGAACAATTCCTACGAAGTCGGAGAAATTCCCCTTTTGGGATATTTTCGATAGTTGGAGGAAAATGGGAACTGGTTTGGTGTAGTAAGGTGTTTGTTGCTGTGCTCTTCCGAAATAGTTTTGTGGCAATCATTCCTTCAGAATTCTTGTAGATCATTAAGTCCAAAAATGAAAGTTCTGATTGGCTTATACTGTGTGTTAGATGAATATTCAGATCATTCTGGTTAAGATGTTCTATGAATTGGTGCAACAGGTGTAGATCACCCTCCCAGATCATGAAAATGTCATCTATATATCTGTTCCACATGACGACATGAGACGTAAATCGATCGTTATGGTCTTTGAAGATAATTTCCTTCTCCCACCAACCAAGAAATATATTGGCATATGTGGGCGCACAGGCCGCCCCCATAGCCGTACCCCTTGTTTGGAGGTAGTATTTGTCGTTGAATGTGAAGAAATTGTAATGTAATACAAAATACAGTAACTTAATCAGAAAAGGATGAAAGTCATTCTTGGGTTCATTGTGTAGAAAGTGTTCTACTGCTCTTATTCCATCTTTGTGACCTATTGATGTATATAATGCTTCAACATCCAGTGACACCAGGTATTGATTTTCTTCCAGTTTTAAATCATGCAGTTTCCTCAATATATCGGTTGTGTCCTGGACATATGAGGGAACTACATCATAAATGACAGTACTGGTATCGTATATACGACAATGAGAAAACCTATTTACTCCTTCAGTACTTAATTGCAATACTTTAAAATCTGTCATTTTCAGTTATTTTCTTTTCTTTTTTACAAAATTAAGTTATAGGTTTTTTTCGGGTTTAATTATAACCCGCTGCCTCACTATTCCGTTCATTTGCTGTTACGCCACACAAGTCTGTCATAAAGAACGGGTGTTCTGATAACTTATGCCCGTCTGTCAGATATTTTTCTATACATGTATGCTGTCTTTCACAGCATAATTTACATTAATTATTTAAATTAGTACGGCCGTACTGATAATTCGCTCTGAGCCTAGATGATATAAGGATAATCATTTAGTAATCATATGTGGCATTTGTGAATTTCCCACACTCATTATCCTTAACAAGATGTCTTCTGTGATTTCATTATCACATGCTGTATAATCAAGGAATAGTGCTTATAATCATCCTTTGGTGACCATTGTGTCATATACCAATTAATTAGTCGATGATTGTTTTATTACATGCATATAATTTTTCTATATGGCCGCCGTGTCATGTAATTGTTTTTTCAGCTAATTACAGGTCAATCAACAAAACTCAGTCACATAATTAGGAGGTGTATGTATAATTATCTTTGTCTGTGACCATTGTGTCTTATGCTGATTAACCAGCTGGTGATTATTAGGATAATTGCATACGTTAATTTTCTCCTTCCCTGTCTGTGACTGTTTTCACTGCATCTGCTGATTATTCATAATCATATATATGTATTCTTATGACCGCCGTGTCATGCAGATGTAATTAACTCTTGTGACCACAGTGTCATATGTTGATGATTTAGCTGATTGCATGTAATTTTCTTTTGTAACACTTTTGTTACGAATCATTTGCTATTTCCACTCCTAACATACAGCAACTATTTGACATACATTTGGAGTGACCAAGGAGGAAAGTCCAATATTTGCGGTCATACTTCACTGGAGATGCCCAATCTCTTCCGAACTTGGAAGCTAAGCAGTGAAAGGCCGGGTTAGTAAAAGGAAGGGAGACCTCCTTTGAACACTCTGGTACTGCAAAAAAATTTTGACTATTGGACAAAGTGGCACTCAACTTTATGTCTTGCAAGATTGGGATTCGCATGACCAATGATTTTATTTTCTGCACCTATATAATCCGTAATGGATATTAGCAGTAAGAATGATGGTCATACACTTCAATAAATGCAGATTCTTTTTGGCATAGGCAAGCTATGTTTTGGCATAGGCAAGCTATGTTTCTCACACACATTTACTCCTAGGATTTGATTTATGTTAATTAACTTGTCGTTTTGAAAATTCATTAAGTATAATATTTTCCTCTGAATCAAGAGTGCTCCCACAAAAGAGTCCTTTTCTTTGAACCTTCTTTGGTTATTTTTTGGTACTTGACACATTCATTTGCATACATTAGAAAATACACGAAAGCTGGGCGTTCTAATACATATTATTGCACTGTGCTAAACTGCGTTGTAAACAGTGCAAACAGCTGTAAAAGTTCAGAACAAACCTGATGTGGAACCAGCTCATCATACCCCCGACTACTGCCTGTAGCACAGCATGCCATAGATACAATGGCAGAACTAGGCAATGAATCGTAGGCGGATCGATGCTGTCAATATAAGAATGAGCAATTAGCTTTCTGGAAAACATGTCAGTGTTCTACATGTGCTACATACATAGTAATGACAGCAGATATTAAAGGAACCATTGAGTTTAAAACATTGTTAAAAATGAAAGATCACACTCTTAAAATGTGTTTCTCTTTAAAGAAACTAAAAATACAAACTAAACTTTGTTTCTGCAGATTAACATAATATTTTCCCAAGTAACAGTGCAGATGCAGGGGTTTATTCAGGTAGCGATGCGACCGCTATATTCCCGTTTGCAGCACACCTACGTACACACAAATCCCGTCCTGCACGTGCACAGCCAATACGATAGCATTGGCTGCGAACGCCTCTACCTGACTGAAAGGCAGAAGCATTTGCGGGGCGGGCAGCATCGGACCATTGTGAGTGTGCAGCGTGGGGAAAACGGGAGCGGGTTGTCTGCATTTTTGGGACAGCTGCATGACGTCACGTGCAGCCGATCCGATGGAAAAAATGGCAACGGGCTGCCTGCCTTCGCTTCCAGTCTGCGGAGGCAGGTGGTCATCCACAGTTACTGTGACTGCAATTAAATTGCGGTCACAGCTGCTGGGCGGCCTGGTCAGCATGCTGGTCGGCCTTGCCCTGCATTGGGCGGCCCCCGGTATGCGAAAGAATGGATTACAGATTCTGCTTTTTAGCAGAATCTGCAATCCAACCTGAATAACCCCCACAGTACCTACTTCCTTCCATATCTATTCTACCTTGTGAGACATCGTTTGTACAGCCAATGAATTATATATCAGAAGAGCATCTGTGAATGGCATTTTTCACAGATACTGTATAGGACATCGGTTGGGGTGCAAGGCAGATGCGATATATCTGATAGACATATTGTTTATCGGTTCCCATCTGCATGTGTGTACCATATACCTACCCACATGCTATTCACAGGAACCAGAGACCATGACATCACAACTGGGGGGCATATTTGAATGCCTGCACAGTTGTGATGTCTGGACAGACATATTGTTTAGCGGATTGGTAAGTGAGTATGTTTATGGAAATCTGTCACATGATCGCTGGAACCGTTGGTCAGTGGTTCTGTGGGCCAGGCGTATACCCACATTAGTGTAATAAAGGTGCTTTTTGTTCATAAAGGTAAAAGTCATCATTCAGTTTTCAACTGAAGTTGGTCACTCATGTTACTATCCCATAGTATTAGAATGAACTGGTAAAATACTGAAGTGTGTAATAATCTAATACGAGTGAATGAACACTGTCAATGATCATTTTAAAGTGACAAATATTTATCTGAAAGCAATTAGCCTGAAAGACCTATTATAAAGTATGCTGCAAATACAAGAATACAGTCTAACAAATGCTACAACTATATTACACTGTGCGGGAGGTATTTGATATGCCGGCTGTTGTGATCCCGGCGCTCACCATACCGACGCCGGAATCCCGACAGCCGGCATACCAACAACTATTCTTCATCTTGCAGTGTCCACGACACCCCTGGAAGGAGAATAAATAGCGTGACGTCTGTAGCTCGCCACAGTGCCCGCAGCAAGGCGAGCGCAGCGAGACCGCAAGGGGCTCTTTTGCGCTCAGCCTGCTGCCTGCATGCCAGTGGTATGCAGGGCGCCGGGATCCCAAGCACCGGCATAACATACTACACCCCACTGTGCATGCCCTGAAAATATTTATCTGCTCGCTCAGATGTAAGCTGTGATGTACTTATGCCAAAATTCTTAAGTATATGTTTAGATTTGATATTTCAGTTACGGTAAATGACTAATTACAGACATTGCGACAGAACTACTGTAAGCGTTTTGTGTGAGAAACAAATGTGAAAAAAACACTTTTGGGTTGTGATGTCACTTCCACTAAATAAATAGACCCACAAACTGTTCCCAACCTCCCCTGATATTAGATAGCTGAGCATCTTCTTACTTCTATTGGACTCTCATTGTCATGTGTAATGTCCATGAAGAGAGCGTGAGCGATTCCTGGAACCAGTGGTCTGAGACATGGCTGCACAAAGGAACCCACAGGCTCCCCTCCATAGCGATATACAAGCCGGCCTTCCTCATGGCTATTGTATGCACTCATGGCCTCTGTTGAGGAAAGATTAACATTTATCCACATCTCTTGTCATCCATAGTAAATCATAGCTGGAAGATGTGTGATGAAAACAGATATTTGCAAAAACAGAATTATTGCAATAAGCTGCAGTAGTAATTACATCTTGCAGTGCAATGTGACATATTTATTTTATTATGCAATGAACATATTATTGTCATACTCATACTACATGATCAGAATGTAGTTGTGTGCGTGTCTGTGTGCGTACATACTGTATATCAATAAAGAACCCTGCATTTTGTATCCAGTTACCTTATACCCCTTTTACACCAAAATGTAGGATCTGACCCGGGATTTGGAACAAGTTTACACTGTGGTGTCGACACGGAATATTCCCGGGTCTGCACTGTTTACACTGCACACGGGTACAGTGTCTTTTAAGGCTGGCTCTTGGAGATTACATCATCTCCAAGCACCGGGAAACCTGCTGATCGGGACCCACTTCAGCAGCTGCTGGGCAGCCCAAGCCTCCATCTGCAGTGAATGGCACCGAACTCATGTGCGGGGCATCCATTCATCTTCCCCCCCGGCACTGCTGCTATCTGCATAACTGATTATGACCCCCAGGACGCCTACGTCACGCTAGCGGCAAGCCCAGCACTCTGGCAGCTGCTGGGATGCCCCCAGCCTTCATCTCTGCAGTGAATGGAGGCCACTGCTGTATGAATAGCAGGGAAGACAGCAGCGGAAACTGTGTGCGCCATGTCCCCCAACATCTAGCCCGCCTGCATGATGCTTTGGTTGGGAGGTATGAGCTCTCCCATTGCTGTAAATGGGTCCCGGGTCACTACCCCTCAACAGGGGTCCTACCCGGGTTGGATTGTCGGGTCACAGGACCAAGGTTATCTTTTCTGGAGCCTTTTACATTGAGGCCCGACCCGGGTCGACCCAGCAATAACCCGGGATTTCGACTTGGCGTAAAAGGGGTATTAGTGTAACAGATTAAGCAGTTTGTCACAATGGTACGACAGCTCGTTGTCACCCATTTTCCTCATTCAGTGAAAACTGAATTTATCTAGTGAAACTGGATTGGAGGGATGAATAGTGCTCAGATCCCTGTGGAAGGAACACCTACCCAGATGTGTATATAAATATACTGTATCACAAAATAAAATATCCTTTTTTCTTGACAATACTGCTCACCCTAGTATGTGCTTGTGTCATTGAATACTGGGTTGGTAAAAGTTAAAATAAAATAAGATTTTACTTACCGATAAATCTATTTCTCGGAGTCCGTAGTGGATGCTGGGGTTCCTGAAAGGACCATGGGGAATAGCGGCTCCGCAGGAGACAGGGCACAAAAAGTAAAGCTTTTCCGATCAGGTGGTGTGCACTGGCTCCTCCCCCCATGACCCTCCTCCAGACTCCAGCCAGGTACTGTGCCCGGACGAGCGTACACAATAAGGGAGGATTTTGAATCCCGGGTAAGACTCATACCAGCCACACCAATCACACCGTACAACTTGTGATCTAAACCCAGTTAACAGTATGATAACAGCGGAGCCTCTGAAAGATGGCTTCCTTTAACAATAACCCGAATTAGTTAACAATAACTATGTACAACTTATGCAGATAATCCGCACTTGGGATGGGCGCCCAGCATCCACTACGGACTCCGAGAAATAGATTTATCGGTAAGTAAAATCTTATTTTCTCTATCGTCCTAGTGGATGCTGGGGTTCCTGAAAGGACCATGGGGATTATACCAAAGCTCCCAAACGGGCGGGAGAGTGCGGATGACTCTGCAGCACCGAATGAGAGAACTCCAGGTCCTCCTTAGCCAGAGTATCAAATTTGTAAAATTTTACAAACGTGTTCTCCCCTGACCACGTAGCTGCTCGGCAAAGTTGTAATGCCGAGACCCCTCGGGCAGCCGCCCAAGATGAGCCCACCTTCCTTGTGGAGTGGGCCTTTACAGATTTAGGCTGTGGCAAGCCTGCCACAGAATGTGCAAGTTGGATTGTGCTACAGATCCAACGAGCAATCGTCTGCTTAGACGCAGGAGCACCCATCTTGTTGGGTGCATACAATATAAACAACGAGTCAGATTTTCTGACTCCAGCTGTCCTTGCAATATATATTTTTAATGCTCTGACAACGTCCAGTAACTTGGAGTCCTCCAAGTCACTTGTAGCCGCAGGCACTACAATAGGCTGGTTCAGATGAAATGCTGACACCACCTTAGGGAGAAAATGCGGACGAGTTCGCAGTTCTGCCCTGTCCGAATGGAAAATCAGATATGGGCTTTTGTAAGATAAAGCTGCCAATTCTGACACTCTCCTGGCAGAAGCCAGGGCTAGAAGCATGGTCACTTTCCATGTGAGATATTTCAAATCCACCTTTTTTAGTGGTTCAAACCAATGAGATTTTAGGAAGTCCAAAACCACATTTAGATCCCACGGTGCCACTGGAGGCACCACAGGAGGCTGTATATGCAGCACTCCCTTAACAAAGGTCTGGACTTCAGGGACTGAAGCCAATTCTTTTTGAAAGAAAATCGACAGGGCCGAAATTTGAACCTTAATAGATCCCAATTTGAGACCCATTGACAATCCTGATTGCAGGAAATGTAGGAATCGACCCAGTTGAAATTCCTCCGTCGGAGCACTCCGATCTTCGCACCACGCAACATATTTTCGCCAAATTCGGTGATAATGTTGCACGGTTACTTCCTTCCTTGCTTTAATCAAAGTAGGAATGACTTCTTCCGGCATGCCTCTTTCCTTTAGGATCCGGCGTTCAACCGCCATGCCGTCAAACGCAGCCGCGGTAAGTCTTGAAACAGACAGGGACCCTGCTGAAGCAAGTCCCTCCTTAGAGGTAGAGGCCACGGATCTTCCGTGATCATCTCTTGAAGTTCCGGGTACCAAGTCCTCCTTGGCCAATCCGGAACCACTAGTATCGTTCTTACGCCTCTTTGCCGTATAATTCTCAATACTTTTGGTATGAGAGGCAGAGGAGGAAACACATACACCGACTGGTACACCCAAGGCGTTACCAGCGCGTCCACAGCTATTGCCTGCGGATCTCTTGACCTGGCGCAATACCTGTCCAGTTTTTTGTTGAGGCGAGACGCCATCATGTCCACCATTGGTCTTTCCCAACGGGTTACCAGCATGTGGAAGACTTCTGGATGAAGTCCCCACTCTCCCGGGTGAAGATCGTGTCTGCTGAGGAAGTCTGCTTCCCAGTTGTCCACTCCCGGGATGAACACTGCTGACAGTGCTATCACATGATTCTCTGCCCAGCGAAGAATCCTTGCAGCTTCTGCCATTGCCCTCCTGCTTCTTGTGCCGCCCTGTCTGTTCACATGGGCGACTGCCGTGATGTTGTCCGACTGGATCAATACCGGTTTTCCCTGAAGCAGAGGTTCTGCCTGGTTTAGAGCATTGTATATTGCTCTTAGTTCCAGAATGTTTATGTGAAGAGACGTTTCCAGGCTCGTCCATACTCCCTGGAAGTTTCTTCCTTGTGTGACTGCTCCCCAGCCTCTCAGGCTGGCGTCCGTGGTCACCAGGATCCAATCCTGTATGCCGAATCTGCGGCCCTCCAATAGATGAGCACTCTGCAACCACCACAGAAGAGACACCCTTGTCCTTGGAGACAGGGTTATCCGTAGGTGCATCTGAAGATGCGACCCTGACCATTTGTCCAACAGATCCCTTTGGAAAATTCTTGCGTGGAATCTGCCGAATGGAATCGCTTCGTAAGAAGCCACCATTTTTCCCAGGACTCTTGTGCATTGATGTACAGACACCTTTCCTGGTTTTAGGAGGTTCCTGACAAGCTCGGATAACTCCTTGGCTTTTTCCTCCGGGAGAAAAACCTTTTTCTGAACCGTGTCCAGAATCATCCCTAGGAACAGCAGACGAGTTGTCGGCATTAACTGGGATTTTGGAATATTCAGAATCCACCCGTGCTGTTTTAGCACTTCTTGAGACAGTGCTAATCCCATCTCTAGCTGTTCTCTGGACCTCGCCCTTATTAGGAGATCGTCCAAGTATGGGATAATTAATACGCCTTTTCTTCGAAGAAGAATCATCATCTCGGCCATTACCTTTGTAAAGATCCGAGGTGCCGTGGACAATCCGAACGGCAGCGTCTGAAACTGATAGTGACAGTTTTGTACAACGAACCTGAGGTACCCCTGGTGTGAGGGGTAAATTGGAACGTGGAGATACGCATCCTTGATGTCCAAGGATACCATAAAGTTCCCCTCTTCCAGGTTCGCTATCACTGCTCTGAGTGACTCCATTTTGAACTTGAACTTCTTTATGTACAGGTTCAAGGACTTCAGATTTAGAATAGGCCTTACCGAGCCATCCGGCTTCGGTACCACAAAAAGAGTGGAATAATACCCCTTCCCTTGTTGCAGAAGAGGTACCTTGACTATCACCTGCTGAGAGTACAGCTTGTGAATGGCTTCCAACACCGTCTCCCTTTCGGAGGGGGACGTTGGTAAAGCAGACCTCAGGAAACGGCGAGGTGGATCTGTCTCTAATTCCAACCTGTATCCCTGAGATATTATCTGCAGGATCCAGGGATCTACTTGCGAGTGAGCCCACTGCGCGCTGTAATTTTTGAGACGACCGCCCACCGTCCCCGAGTCCGCTTGAGAAGGCCCAGCGTCATGCTGAGGCTTTTGTAGAAGCCGGGGAGGGCTTCTGATCCTGGGAAGGAGCTGCGTGTTGCTGTCTCTTCCCTCGACCTTTGCCTCGTGGCAAATATGAATAGCCCTTTGCTCTCTTATTTTTAAAGGAACGAAAGGGCTGCGGTTGAAAAGTCGGTGCCTTTTTCTGTTGGGGAGTGACTTGAGGTAGAAAGGTGGATTTCCCGGCTGTAGCCGTGGCCACCAAATCTGATAGACCGACTCCAAATAACTCCTCCCCCTTATACGGCAAAACTTCCATATGCCGTTTTGAATCCGCATCGCCTGTCCACTGTCGCGTCCATAAAGCTCTTCTGGCCGAAATGGACATAGCACTTACCCGTGATGCCAGTGTGCATATATCCCTCTGTGCATCACGCATATAAAGAAATGCATCCTTTATTTGTTCTAACGACAGTAGAATATTGTCCCTGTCCAGGGTATCAATATTTTCAATCAGGGATTCTGACCAAACTACCCCCGCACTGCCCATCCAGGCAGTTGCTACAGCTGGTCGTAGTATAACACCTGCATGTGTGTATATACTTTTTTGGATATTTTCCATCCTCCTATCTGATGGATCTTTAAGTGCGGCCGTCTCAGGAGAGGGTAACGCCACTTGTTTAGATAAGCGTGTTAGCGCCTTGTCCACCCTAGGAGGTGTTTCCCAGCGCTCCCTAACCTCTGGCGGGAAAGGGTATAATGCCAATAATTTCTTTGAAATTATCAGCTTTTTATCAGGGGCAACCCACGCTTCATTACACACGTCATTTAGTTCTTCTGATTCAGGAAAAACTATAGGTAGTTTTTTCATACCCCACATAATACCCTGTTTAGTGGTACCTGTAGTATCAGCTAAATGTAACGCCTCCTTCATTGCCAAAATCATATAACGTGTGGCCCTACTGGAAAATACGGTTGATTCGTCACCGTCACCACTGGAGTCATCGCCTGTGTCTGGGTCTGTGTCGACCGACTGAGGCAAAGGGCGTTTCACAGCCCCTGACGGTGTTTGAGTCGCCTGGACAGGCACTAATTGATTGTCCGGCCGTCTCATGTCGTCAAACGACTGCTTTAGCGTGTTGACACTATCCCGTAGTTCCATAAATAAAGGCATCCATTCTGGTGTCGACCCCCTAGGAGGTGACATCCCCATATTTGGCAATTGCTCCGCCTCCACACCAATATCGTCCTCATACATGTCGACACACACGTACCGACACACAGCAGACACACAGGGAATGCTCCTAATGAAGACAGGACCCACTAGCCCTTTGGGGAGACAGAGGGAGAGTTTGCCAGCACACACCAAAAGCGCTATATATATATCAGGGATAGCCTTATAATAAGTGCTCCCCTATAGCTGCTTTGTTATATAAAAATATCGCCATAAATTTGCCCCCCCTCTCTGTTTTACCCTGTTTCTGTAGTGCAGTGCAGGGGAGAGACCTGGGAGCCGTCCTGACCAGCGGAGCTGTGAGAGGAAATGGCGCCGTGTGCTGAGGAGATAGGCCCCGCCCCTTTTCCGGCGGGCTCGTCTCCCGCTATTTTGAGAAATCAGGCAGGGGTTAAATATCTCCATATAGCCTCTAGGGCTATATGTGAGGTATTTTTAGCCTTTATAGGTACTCATTTTGCCTCCCAGGGCGCCCCCCTCCCAGCGCCCTGCACCCTCAGTGACTGCCGTGTGAAGTGTGCTGAGAGGAAAATGGCGCACAGCTGCAGTGCTGTGCGCTACCTTTAGAAGACTGCAGGAGTCTTCAGCCGCCGATTCTGGACCTCTTCTGTCTTCAGCATCTGCAAGGGGGCCGGCGGCGCGGCTCCGGTGACCATCCAGGCTGTACCTGTGATCGTCCCTCTGGAGCTTGATGTCCAGTAGCCAAGAAGCCAATCCATCCTGCACGCAGGTGAGTTGACTCCTTCTCCCCTCAGTCCCTCGCTGCAGTGATCCTGTTGCCAGCAGGAATCACTGTAACATAAAAAACCTAGCTAAACTTTCTCTAAGCAGCTCTTTAGGAGAGCCACCTAGATTGCACCCTTCTCGGCCGGGCACAAAAATCTAACTCTAACTAATTCGGGTTATTGTTAAAGGAAGCCATCTTTCAGAGGCTCCGCTGTTATCATACTGTTAACTGGGTTTAGATCACAAGTTGTACGGTGTGATTGGTGTGGCTGGTATGAGTCTTACCCGGGATTCAAAATCCTCCCTTATTGTGTACGCTCGTCCGGGCACAGTACCTGGCTGGAGTCTGGAGGAGGGTCATGGGGGGAGGAGCCAGTGCACACCACCTGATCGGAAAAGCTTTACTTTTTGTGCCCTGTCTCCTGCGGAGCCGCTATTCCCCATGGTCCTTTCAGGAACCCCAGCATCCACTAGGACGATAGAGAAAATGTATTTGCAGAGTGATTTTCTGCTCTCGTGTTATGTGTCGAAGACATGTTGGGTTGTAAAAGAGTACACAATAAGATTGCAACTATACAATAAATATCAAGTTAAAAAAGCAAAAGTTGGAGCAAGTTAGTTCATGCAAAAACCAAGCGGCCTACCTCGTATGAGAGAATTAATGGCCAGTCTAGTGACAAACACATTGTCCAGCTCCTCACTCCCAGTGAACAGCTCAGCCACTACATACAAGTCCGGACACACCTTCCTGGCAGCATCCAGCAAGTACTACAAACAGCGCAGCCAGGGGAGAGAGAAGGAAGAGAAGGAGGGACAGGAGAATGGGAAAGAAGAGTGAAGAGAGGGCCGGAGAGACAGAATGTAAGTAGTAGAGAGCAAATAAGAGATGAAGAATAAAATGAAGACAAAATCAGGGGCGACAAAGAAAGGAGATGAGAGAAAAGGAGAGACAAGAGGGAAATGAGTTGGCAAACATCAGAAAGGCAGAGCCATAAAGAACAGAATGACAATAGAAGAAAGGATTGCAGAAGTGAAAAGAAAAGGCATGAGAAGGCATGGCAGAGAGAAGAGAAGAGAAGAGAAGAGAAGAGAAGAGAAGAGAAGAGAAGAGAAGAGAAGAGAAGAGAAGAGAAGAGAAGAGAAGAGAAGAGAAGGATGCGAGTGGAGAACATGTGAACAGAGGAAAGCAATGATAGAACAAGGGCAGACAGAAAGTAGAGGAGAGGAAGGGAGTGAGCACTAGGCACAGAGGTGTTTGGGGCAGAGGATGAAGCCAATATTCATGTACGGTGAAAGGGAGACGTGAAAGACACAGAATGAAAACCGAGGATGCAGACAGGGGGAGAAAAAAAAACACAGCAACATTTAGTATTTGACAGCAGCATTAATACTTATTACAGCAGCAGCTTTATAATGCAGATACCTCGAATGAGGCTGGTTATCCCCAGGCGGTTGACAAACACATTGTCGATATATTCACTGCCTGTGAACAGCTCAGCAATCACATAAAGATTGGGTCTGACTAACCGGGCTGCGGCCAGCATTTCCTACAGATACAAAGTGCTGTGTGTGATACGGTTGTACATATAGGTGCCCACATGTCACAGACAGACAAACTATGTACTGGGTGTAATACACTGACAAATACACAACCACTGTTATCTCATTGATTGTGAAACTCTTTAAAGTTCCAGCACATACAACAAAGCTCTATAAAGTGACAAACAGATATGATATGAAACATAAACCCAACCACACGTACACAAGCATAAAACATTATTCAGAATTCTAGTAGATAATTATCTACAGAGTGCGTAATCCACTCATACTGGACTGTCACACAAATACAGACAAAATACATATACAGTGTACAGCTAGTGAACAAACTGACACACAGGAGGGTATTCAATTAAATGGCGTTTTTTTCGACTGGTCGAAAAAACTGCACTGATCCGAAACAGGGTATTCAATTGCAGGCATTCAATTTTTTGAACCCTAATTCACCCATGCGGTTTCACTTTTTTTTTTGTCAAATCTGCATTTTTAGACTAGTCGAAAAAAGGGCATGGGCATTGAATAGGTTGAATGTAAATTCGACCTAGAAACAGACGAAAAGTGCAGTTTTTCGACCACAATTGAATACCCCCTACAATCATAAGATACTTCTTGGAATACATATAGAACACCTAGTTAAACCCATATATAAAGCTACAGCAATCAGTCAGACATGCACTCAGGTCTCTAACAATTACTATTCACTGTTTGCAAAATATGGAACCGCTCATTAGGTTCTGCAATTATTGTAATAAAGGTTAGAAAATGAAGGATACTATTAGAATGCTGTGGGCAATACATCCTTTCCAAATAGTTTTCCCTCCATTTAAACAATGACATATGCGTCCTCATAAACCTAGCCTAAATATACTGCATGGAGTGAGATCCCTGGCGCGAGTGAACCGAGTTGAGCGATGTAGCATCTTTTTCGACTAAACATGTGTCTTAATCGCATTGCGATATGACTAACCGCTTCACAAGATTGCACGGATTCATTTGATAAGTAACACATCTGTATACGAAGCACAATGGAGAAGTCAGCCAAGGCCGTTGCATTGTAGCACTTCGTATACAGATTCAGACTCATTCATATACAGATATCCATGTGTCGCAAATCATACTAATCAGTGCAGTCTCGTGAAGCGGTTAAGTTGCATAGCAATGCAATTAAGAGGCACGTTCAGCCAATAAAGACGCCTGACGCAAGCTGAGTCGCACAGGACCTGGCGCACCGGGAAAGAATGTTTGGCGCGACTTAAGCAATAGTGTATGAGGACATACTGTATCTGTATATTAACAGATTTCAATGCAAGAATCTACAGTGCAAGTGGAACACAAGCTTTGACTAATAATAGCAGACAATCAGGAATTGCCTTCCATTAATCTGACATACTGTATCCAGTTTGAATATAAAATGTGACTTAATACTATTCATTATACCATGTTGTTGCTTTTGCACAATGTTATACGGTAAGTCCCTATGCCTTACTGGTGGCTGTTATTACTTTGGTGTGACGTTCCACTTATATTCATCCTAGTATAACTTAAGCTCAACATGACACTTTCTTCAGTACTGACTAGGAATCACAGCACTGCTATCTTTAGACTTGTGCCTTTATCATAACACCTTCCATGTCATGCAGAGCTGCTTACCTCAGCCACGTGAATGGGAGTGGAATGGCAGTTGTCAAGACGCACACCATGAAAGTGTGTGGCACTGATTTCTGTATATTTCCTCATGTGATCCCAGAGATAGGGACAGTCTGATGGCTTGTCACCATAACGTAGCTTTACACTGTCCCCCCAGCAGATAAGCTCTCTGCGCAGGTACACATTGGAGTCTGGAGAGAACAACACAATATTTACTGCCTTGTAAAACCACAGTTTCCAGGATAGGGCTGTCAAAAGTTACATACAGTGGCTGAGAACAAATATATCATAACTACCAGAATTTTACACTCCCAAAACATGGCAGCAGACAGAAATAAATCCTTTACATTTGTGATAGAGCCACAATGGGGTGAACAGTGTCACCTTCCCCTGGGTGGGACATGGCAGGCTGACTTACACTCCAGTGAGTGTGGGACAATGCCATTAGATTTAGGATTCTTTTGGACTGGAAGAGCAGGCAAGTGCATATGTGGGGTGCAAGTGATACATAAACTTCCAGAGTTACAATTGTAGCTGGTGGTGGGGAACGTCTGTGTGGCTGCTGTAAGGAACAAGCATTATCCGTTACCAACATTACAGCAACCATTGGCTACAGGAATTTATGTGCAGCTGCTGCACAGTTTCAATGAGGAGAGACAATGGAGATATAAAATATTAACTAGTTATTGTAAAAATCTTATTAGCTAGCTGCTGATAACCATCATTTCTGTCATCATTATATAAACAAATTTTAATAATTACCGTATATTATTATAAAGGTAACACATGCCATAACTTTCACACTACTAAAACCATCCTACCCAACACGTAATTTAACTACATATTAGAATCAATTTAATTAATTTCGAAGCCAGATATTCACTCTTTATTTTGGTTAAAAATCAGAATGTGTCAGATCAAAGGGTTAGTAGTTATGAATCCATCAACAATGCAACATTGGCTGTGGTGTTATTACTATTGTTTCCATTTATTCAGTACAATTGCCTGCAAGCAGGTAGCAATGTAAAAGTATATTTAAAAAAAATGATATATTTGTATGTGTGCTAATATAATTCTTTTTAGCTTCTGGTACCATTTGCTGCAATCCATTTATTAAAGATATGCAAGTCTACTTTTAATAGTGTATGCCACATTATAATCAAATCCCGAGATGCCACTTCAAGCTTTTTCCCCCTAAAATGAAATTAAAACGTTATAAAATTGGGCCATAATTGTCTCCTTGCTGCTAATTAGTAAACAAAATTATAGTACAGCCAACGACACAAGACAAATTCTTGATTAGAACTCTTTTGCAAAGCTTGAGGCTCAAGGGAAATCTGATGCCAGGGTTCTAGCACCGGAGAATGTTACTTTGCAATTCAAATGCATAAAAAGTGCTTTAACTACAGCAGTTTATTTTCCAACCTTCTCCAGTAGTGTGACACAGTGCAGGAATTGATCACTTCAGGATAACGCTCCCTCGGGATTCTCATGTATCTTTAACTGTACTCTTACTTTTACTATAACATAGTAAGTCATCACTTGCATGTAGGTATCATTACAATATTTATAACCCACTCTATTAACATATTGTATTTCTATATAGAGTGACAATATTCCCCAGTTATTGGAAATGATGTTTTTATAAATAATAAAAAAAAAAAAAAAATAGGTATGTATTGTAAAACTTAGATATCTAAATGTGGATGTATGCAGTACGAGGTCGGTATTAATCTAAGGAATAAGTCACTACCTGATTCAGCAAAGTTCCGTAGAGGGTCATCCCCCATGACCCAGCCATTGTGAGCCAAGAAGTAACATGCTTTCTCTGGCTGGTGCATTAGCGGCTCCTCTTCTTCCAGAGACATCGCTCCAAATGGGAAAGTGAAGTATCTAGAAAGAGCGGAAAAGATTAAGTAACAACTGATAAAATTGGCTTTATTCTAAGTATATAAAAAATAGCTCATGTCATAATAGCAAGTATAGGGCTGCTCAACAACTGTTGCAGACAAGAAGAGTGCAGCCAGAGGTGTTACAGTCTGTCCTGTCCTCTGTGGTAGTGGACCTCTGTAAAGCTCTATAGGATAAACTGGACAGGTTGTGAATAACTCACAGGTTGTGAATAACTCACAGTATGATCAGGCATGGGTCCCCTTTTAAGGGCAAACTCCAACTATTTTATTGAAGTATACATAAACACTATCATGGTACATCCTTACATTTACAAGATACTTTCTCAGTGACACTGTGCTGTATTTAAAGGCTGCCCAAAGAATCACTATTACCCTTGCTTGCCACAGATATCCTTTTCAACTCGGGTTTCAGAACCCCAAGGGTATAAAACACATATGTGACAGTTAAAATAATGGGGCAGTATGGGTCAGTCAATGTACTGTCTGCACCGGAATTTTAAATGGTATCAAAACTGAAAACACAGTATCATCCAGATATTTCTAACAGTTATCTTCCAAAGAAAAAGACTATATTGCCTCTTAACTGCACGCAGGGTGAGTGAATATGGAGATCATCACAAAACCTAAGCAATTAAAAATTGAGCAGTCCACAAACATCCCGCTACACTGAATTCTCCCCCTCTTCACAGTACTCTCAGCCAACAGGTAGGGATTTAACATTGCTTAGCTATCCAACCTTATTAAGATAATAAGAGAAGTTTATTCCTCCCCTGATCTTTCCATGTAACGCTCCTTTTCCTTATTTCTTATTCCTTACTACCTCTCGCTACTGTACAACTGATTTGCGGGTAGTGTAATTAATGCTCGGTGGACTGTACGCCCCAGAGTCTGTCTCTGCCAGGCCATGTGCTTTTGGGGGTTTTTAGCTTTGCCCCCCTCTTCCCTTTTTTTTTTTTTCTTTTTGTATATTGTCTGTTGTACTGGTACCAGTACAGCGGTTAGCTTAGGTAAGTGTAGTTTAGTTTAGTTGCTGCAATTAACAAAAATTTGTTATAATTAACGACACATACAACTACGGATTGACATTGCATTTGTTTATTGATCTGCAAAACTGTGAACATCTTATACAGATATTTGTATCTCCTATATTTTGGATTGTTAACACTATGGTATATGCTTGTAATTTCATTTACAAACTGTACTTTGTCATCCGCATTTTCTATAATCTGTAATTGCCATTATTCCTTTTTAAATAAAAATGTACTTTATTAAAAATAAAAAAATAAAAGATAATAAGAGAAGAGACCTCCTCACCGCACGTTTATTTGTGTGCTGTATGTTTAACGGGTGTAGTATGTTATGCCGGCGCTTGGGATCCCGGCGCCCAGCAGACTGGCGCCAGGATCCCGACCGCCAGCATGCAGGCAGCGGGGTGAGCGCAAAAGATCCCCTTGCGGGCTCGCTGCCCTCGCCACGCTGCAGCACGCAATGCTATTTATTCTCCCTCCATGGGTGTCGTGGACCCCCAAGAGGGAGAATAGTTGTCGGTATGCCAGCTGTCGGGATTCCGGCATCGGTATGGTGAGTGCCGAGATCCCGACAGCCGGCATATCAAATGCCTCCCTGTTTAATGCCTCTTAAGAGCAAAACCCATTTTTTTGTGTTGTACGTGTAGTGAGTGGTGGATACATAAATTTATTGAGTCATAGGGGTATATGCAATTGCGGTCGAATTCCCGAAATTGTCGAAAAACGGGACTTTTTCGCCAAAAAAAAAAATATCGACAATGCAATTCAGTACTTTCCGTCAAAAAAACGGACTTTCCAAATTCGACTTTTTGAAATTCGACATTTGTCAAATTCGACATTTCTGCAATGGTACAAATGCGGCAATTCGCCAAAAGTATATTCAATTGAAGTTTTGAAATTCGACAACAGTGCTTTTAGACAGTAAATTCGTCATTTTCAATCCGCCACACTTTGGTTGCGGAATCTAATAAAATTGTTGTTTTTTTTATTGGTAATAGCATATCTATTTATATTAGAAGGGATTAGGTACTTGGTTTGTCTATTTTGGAGGCACAAGTATTATTTATATATTTTTAAAAATATATATATATTTATTTATTTTTAAATGGAATGGTAAAAATCAGAAAAAAAATTGCGTGGGGTCCCCCCTCCTAAGCATAACCAGCCTCGGGCTCTTCGAGCCGGTCCTGGTTCTAAAAATCCATGGGGGAAAATGACAGGGGATCCCCCGTATTTTTAAAACCAGCACCGGGCTCTGCGCCTGGTGCTGGTGCAAAAAATACAGGGGACAAAAAGAGTAGGGGTCCCCCGTATTTTTTACACCAGCATCGGGCTCCACTAGCTGGACAGATAATGCCACAGCCGGGGGTCACTTTTATACAGCGCCCTGCGGCCGTGGCATTAAATATCCAACTAGTCACCCCTGGCCGGGGTACCCTGGGGGAGTGGGGACCCCTTCAATCAAGGGGTCGTCCCCCCAGCCACCCAAGGGCCAGGGGTGAAGCCCGAGGCTGTCCGCCCCATCCAAGGGCTGCGGATGGGGGGCTGATAGCCTTGAGAAAAATGAAAGAATATTGTTTTTTTCAGTAGTACTACAAGTCCCAGCAAGCCTCCCCACAAGCTGGTACTTGGAGAACCACAAGTACCAGCATGCGGTAGAAAAACAAGCCCGCTGGTACCTGTAGTTCTACTGGAAAAAAAATACCCAAATAAAAACAGGACACGCACACCTTGAAAGTACAACTTTATTTCACACATGTCGACACACACATACTTACCTATGTTCACACACCGACCTCTGTCCACTTGTCCAAGTAGAATCCACGTGTACCTGTGAATAAAATTATACTCGCCTGATCCAGTGTCCAGATTATAATCCACGTACTTGGCAAAAAAAAAAAAAACGAACACCCGGACCAAACGGGGTACCATGTTTACACATGGGACCCCTTTCCACGAATGCAGAGACCCCCCGTGACTGCTGTCACAGAAAGGTCTCTTCAGCCAATCAGCGAGCGCAACGTCCTTCCACTCTGCTGATTGGCTATGCGCGTCTGAGCTGTCAGACAGCGCATCGCAAAGCCTCTCCATTATAATCAATGGTGGGAACTTTGCGGACAGCGGTGGGGTCACCCGCGGTCAGCGGCTGACCGCGGGTAACCCCACCGCTGAACGCAAAGTTCCCACCATTGAAACTAATGGAGGGAGCTGTGCGATGCGCTGTCTGACAGCAGACGCGCATACAGCCAATCAGGAGAGTGCCACGAAGTAGCGCTTCCTGATTGGCTGAAGGGACCTTCTGTGACAGCAGTCACGGGGGGGTCTCTGCATTCGTGGAAAGGGGTCCCATGTGTAAACATGGGACCCCTTTCAGTCCGTTTGGTCCGGGTGTTCGTTTTTTTTTTTGCCAAGTACGTGGATTATAATCTGGACACTGGATCAGGTAAGTATAATTTTATTCACAGGTACACGTGGATTCTACTTGGACAAATGGACAGAGGTCGGCGTGTGAACATAGGTAAGTATGTGTGTGTCGACATGTGTGAAATAAAGTTGTACTTTCAAGGTGTGCGTGTCCTGTTTATATTTGGGTATTTTTTCCCCCAGTAGAACTACAGGTACCAGCGGGCCCGTTTTTCTCCCGCATGCTGGTACTTGTGGTTCTCCAAGTACCAGCTTGCGGGGGAGGCTTGCTGGGACTTGTAGTACTACTGGAAAAAACAATATTCTTTCATTTTTCTCAAGGCTATCAGCCCCCCATCCGCAGCCCTTGGATGGGGGGGGACAGCCTCGGGCTTCACCCCTGGCCCTTGGGTGGCTGGGGGGGGACCCCTTGATTGAAGGGGTCCCCACTCCCCCAGGGTACCCCGGCCAGGGGTGACTAGTTGGATATTTAATGCCACGGCCGCAGGGCGCTGTATAAAAGTGACCCCCGGCTGTGGCATTATCTGTCCAGCTAGTGGAGCCCGATTGCTGGTGTAAAAAATACGGGGGACCCCTACTCTTTTTGTCCCCCGAATTTTTTGCACCAGCACCAGGCGCAGAGCCCGGTGCTGGTTTTAAAAATACGGGGGATCCCGTGTCAGTTTTTTCCCCGGATTTTTAGAACCAGGACCGGCTCGAAGAGCCAGAGGCTGGTTATGCTTTGGAGGGGGGACCCCACGCAATTTTTTTTCGTGTTTTTTCCCGTTTTTTCCCGTTTTTAAAAAATCGGATCAAAATCCGTCAAATCGTCCGTTTTTCGACAGCGGGACTGTCGAATCCGTTTTTTATTGAATATGTTGAATTTCGGCACCCACTTGCCGGAATTCGACGGTCGAATTGTGTCGAATTAAAAAACGGGTGAAAAATTGCCGCGATTCGCTGCTAATTGCATATACCCCATAGTATTCCTACTGGATAACTGAGCTGCAGGCAGCCACATGCTTAATCATATGCCAGAAGGAGTTACCACCACTTACTACACACAGAGATTATACACTGAAACAAATAAAATTAACGTTTTAAGTGTCTCTGTGCCTGATTCAGGTCATGGCAGACTGTTCGGTACTGTGCTCGTACGTACACATGAGCAGTATGGGTCTGCAGCATTGGATGCAGATTGGCAGGAGACGGTCAGTGATTTACAGTATGCTGCCGTTTGGGGGCGGAGAGGGAGGTTCCTGAAACGGAGACTTGTCACCGCCGAAGGGGCCACTTTGTTGGATCTGCAGCGGCAAGTTTGTGTGAGACCCATGTGTCACACAGCCGGTGGATGGTGACGCAGGTGATGCGATGCTGTCTCTTAGGATGCAGCCTGGATCACTAATGCATGCAGGAGGGGATTACTTATATCAGATGCCTCCTGCTGCATTAACATATTAGTGCTATAGCTGCTGCTTCCGTGTAAACAGCAGCTATAGCACCTCCAACCACACCTGGATCAGGCCCTCTGTTATCTCCTCAAACAAAACCATACACATAACAGAATAGAATTACCATGGAAAGGATGTTACCTTATAACTATGGGATCTTTCTTGGTAATGGCGCCAAGCTTTGGACCATGATTGGCAAGTCGCTCATAGGTCACGGTGCCCAAAGTGCAATTCACTGCCTGAATAAAAAAACAGATATGGGACATGTGTTCTCAATAAGAGTTATACAGCAAGTATAAAACTAATGAGTAACGTGTAATAGTATTAATAGAGCTTATGTGTAAGGGTCTTTGAATGTGGAATAACTAGACAATTACATTGTGTCTGATCTGTCATAACATACCATCAGGCTAAAAAAAAGAGTGTTGTCAAATTTGTAATTAGTTAGAACACTATCACTGCTCAATGAAATAAAAATCAAATTAAAGTTATCAGTTCTGGCAAATTCTATAAATAAATCCAGAAGCCAATGCCCACATCATGTAGACCACAGATTTGTGTGGGGCGTTTTGCTCTCAAACTATTGTCCAGAGATCATTTCCATGATCATTGGCATGCCATAATTCCACAAGGCTGGAGATCTAGGAGAGAAGTAGTTGGATATCTGCTGCAGAAAAGCAAGGCAAATTAGTAAAGTTGCCAGCAGCACTAACGAGTATGTTGCATTGGTAACTCTCCATGACATTCCGTGTATTTAATCACCCATTAGGAGCCGCTGATGAGTACCGTATAACACAATGCTCCATTCTGTAACACTGCTTTGAGCTGCACCTCGTCATGCACACAAGTGGGTCTGCACTGTGTCACTGTGTGCAATGTCGCATAGCATCAAGCACAATGCAATTCTTAAATTAGAAAATTTGCACCTGTTCATGATGGAAGTTCATCTGTTTGTGCTTCTCAGCATTCAGCTCTTCCAGCCGTTTGCGGAACCAGGTGCAGCAATCCTCAATGGCAGAGGGGCCATTACTGTAACAATAGATAATTTACACTAAGCCAACCAATAGTACAGGGCCACATACATGTGGTAGAGGAAACTGAATCGGGTAAAGTGACAATAACAGGGCTGTGTGAAACAAGTCTGTCTGGTACCTGTGTGGTATGAAAGTGCTGAGGGCTGTGTCCATATCTACAGTGCACCCAAAGCGCTTGTATTGTGGGTCCTGAATGATCACAAGGTGCTTTGAATCAGCTTTTGATCCTTTGTTCTGAGCACCTAAAATAAAATCAAAAATCACAATTGAATGTTGTGCTAGATTCAAAAACAAAGTGCCAAAATAAAAGCATGCAGTCACCAGGGGCTGATGTAGAGGTGGACCCAGTGTACACAGCAGCTGCTTCTGTGGATGCAGCTGCTGTGTATAACGATGCCAATGCTGCATGAGGTGTCTTGTGTAAATAGATGCCCCTTGCCAGCTTCAGAGATCCACTGATGCATAAGAGGGTGCCGCATTGGGTCATCTGGGAAAACATCGGCCATCTGAGTATCCCTCAGGTTATACAGGATGGCGGTGTTTTCATTCAGGAAATCTGCGTAGGAAGGAGCACACCTAAAGAATGGGGATGGCACGCCACTGTATTGTAGAACGGTCCCCACCGCCCATTCTGCAGAATGACAATATTATAACCCTAATATTGGCATTCTGAAGACTGTTGGCATTTCATATGTTAACATTTCAGATGTCAACATTGTGAACATGTCGACATGCTACAGATGTTCCACGATTCAGTGCTGTACTGAAAACCGATGGTTTGCGTACAACATGGATGACGGGAGGACTGTGCATGTGCAGGACCTGGTCTGAGCATGTGCAGAACACGTCTTGCTTCGTCGCTCGCAGTGCCCCCAAGCCGCAGCATGAATAACATGCTGTGGGCATTTGGGACAAAAACTGGGAAGTGACTGGGACCGTTCTACAAAACAGGGGCATATGGAGGGGGGGGGGGATATGATTAGCGCTTAGTGTAACGGAACTTCACATCACCTAACCTAACTGGATCCTGTAAACACAGCTGCACCCCCCAGGGCTGAACGGTTGGTAATTAATCGTCGTACTGCTTTGTTATCGCTCTATGCTTGTTATTTCATCAGTGTCGACATTGGGACCAGTGTCGACATGTTTAATGTCGACAAAACGTACCAAACCCAAAATAAGTTGCAGTAATACATTTTATAGCTCAATTCATTTACTAATCATTCCAATGGGTAAATTTACTAATGTTTCCTAATCAAACAAGTGGTGCTTTTGTCCATAGCAACCAAACAGATGCTGGTTATCATTACTCTATTGCATTTTAGATAATGGGGAAAAAAATATTGGTTGCTACGGACAACACCACCAAGGGCAAAATGTAATAGAGGGAGAGTTTCAAAAAGTGAGAGATTTGGTAAGGTTTTTCAGTTGTTTTTTTTTAAAGTGGCAATCATTTATACTGCAAAACCAGGTTGATCTTGCAGTGTAAATGATTGTCACTTTAAATAAAACTGCAAAACCTTACCAAAGCTCTCACTTTCTGAAACTCTCACTCTATTACATTTGGCCCCACGTGTTTGTTTTAGAAGATTTAGTAAAGCTACACCCCAAGTATTCATAGAGGAGCTTTGTCACCTGGTTACTAACGATAGAGTGTGTTGCTTACCAGGGGTGAGCAGGGTTCTGAACTGGTCCACAGCTTTAGAAACATTGACTTGGTAAAACTCCCACAGTTTGAGTTTGGGGAATATGTCCTCCCACATGATGCCACGGATATTCTGCAGAGAAAGTAAATGACATGACTGCCGACATCCAGAACACTTTGCATCCCCAGGGCAGTCACCATAGTATTACGGCATCTGCTCAGATCTCCATGGTTCTGCATTATCATGTATGCCCAATCCAAAATTCCCACCACTCCTACAGAAAATATGACATCACTTGTACAGATATTAAGACTTTGCGGTGAAAAATGATTATATGTAAAAAAATGTTTTGCTCACAATCAATTGTAACACTTCTGGCAAGATAACAACTGTTTTTATATTTCTTCTTTGTTGTATGAAAAACTTGGCTGCCTTGTTACACTAATCTGAAGACCGTTTTAGTAATTTCTAAAGTTTATAGACAGAGTTTAAATATTTGAATTACGTATAACTAGTAGGCACGCCTTCATTTTATAATTCCCTTTGTCAATATACGACTAGTGCAAAACAGCTGCTGTTCACTTTACCCGCTACTTTTAGCCATGCCAACATTCCTGCTGCACCAGTTACCTAGAAAATCCTGATCTTACTTGTATGTTAGTAGCCATGCCTAGAACATCTGTCTCCTGTGCTGAGCTCAAACAATGCACAGCTGCTGAAGGAACATTTGCACAGCATTGCATGTCAGTTATATTATAGAAGATCACAGATATTATCACACAAAGCAATTAAATATGCATTCTCCACCTTCAGATAACCTTCAATTGTTGTCTTGTACATGACCTTCTGCACGTCGAAGTGCATTGTATTTCTTTCTAGATTTTACTAATGTTTTCAGCCATGTTTTTATATCATTGGGGGAGACCTAGTTATTTTCATCACCCTGGTATATGACACATATACCCCTTTCACATCGCACTAAAAACCCGGTATCGACACGGCATATTGCCGTGTCGAAACTGGTCCGTGTGCGATGTGAAAGGTCCTTTGGTGAATTAGCGGGTCGCCTGACCCGGTAATTCAACCCGGTAAAAAAGAAGGGTTATTACCGGGTTGATTACCGGGTCAGGCGCAGTGTGAATGGGAGCAATGAGAGCCGTTCCGATGCGACACGGCTCCCATTCACAGCATAGGCAGAGGCGACGCAGCAGATGAGCTCATCTCCCGGCGCCGCCTCCACCCCGCCCCTGCTGCGCCCTCCGCTGCTATGGCAACCGACCCAGTATATTGCCGAGTTGGAAAGCCAGCAACGGAGCGCAAATGCCGGATCCCACCCGGTAAGTACACGTTTCTCTTACCGGGTAGGATCCGGCATTTGCGATCTGAATGCAGCAATACTGTAGCCTGCTTTCTGGTCAAGTTGTATCCTATGTAGTAGGCATAATAAAACTCGTATTGAGAACGGCAGGACAATGATGATACTTAGACATGGATAAACATAAAAGCCATAAAGATAACATAGTAATTTTTATACAGTTTATTTTCCTTAAAGCGTAGTGCCATAAAAAAAAATACAAACTGAAATCACAAAAAAAATAAGAATTTACTTACCGATAATTCTATTTCTCGTAGTCCGTAGTGGATGCTGGGGACTCCGTCAGGACCATGGGGAATAGCGGCTCCGCAGGAGACAGGGCACAAAAGTAAAAGCTTTAGGATCAGGTGGTGTGCACTGGCTCCTCCCCCTATGACCCTCCTCCAAGCCTCAGTTAGGATACTGTGCCCGGACGAGCGTACACAATAAGGAAGGATTTTGAATCCCGGGTAAGACTCATACCAGCCACACCAATCACACTGTACAACCTGTGATCTGAACCCAGTTAACAGCATGATAACAGCGGAGCCTCTGAAAAGATGGCTCACAACAATAATAACCCGATTTTTGTAACAATAACTATGTACAAGTATTGCAGACAATCCGCACTTGGGATGGGCGCCCAGCATCCACTACGGACTACGAGAAATAGAATTATCGGTAAGTAAATTCTTATTTTCTCTGACGTCCTAAGTGGATGCTGGGGACTCCGTCAGGACCATGGGGATTATACCAAAGCTCCCAAACGGGCGGGAGAGTGCGGATGACTCTGCAGCACCGAATGAGAGAACTCCAGGTCCTCCTCAGCCAGGGTGTGCCCCTGACCAAGTAGCAGCTCGGCAAAGTTGTAAAGCCGAGACCCCTCGGGCAGCCGCCCAAGATGAGCCCACCTTCCTTGTGGAATGGGCATTTACATATTTTGGCTGTGGCAGGCCTGCCACAGAATGTGCAAGCTGAATTGTACTACACATCCAACTAGCAATCGTCTGCTTAGAAGCAAGAGCACCCAGTTTGTTGGGTGCATACAGGATAACAGCAAGTCAGTTTTCCTGACTCCAGCCGTCCTGGAAACCTATATTTTCAGGGCCCTGACAACATCTAGCAACTTGGAGTCCTCCAAGTCCCTAGTAGCCGCAGGTACCACAATAAGCTGGTTCAGGTGAAACGCTGACACCACCTTAGGGAGAAACTGGGGACGAGTCCGCAGCTCTGCCCTGTCCGAATGGACAATCAGATATGGGCTTTTGTGAGACAAAGCCGCCAATTCTGACACTCGCCTGGCCGATGCCATGGCCAACATCATGGTCACTTTCCATGTGAGATATTTCAAATCCACAGATTTGAGCGGTTTAAACCAATGTGATTTGAGGAATCCCAGAACTACGTTGAGATCCCACAGTGCCACTGGAGGCACAAAAGGGGGTTGTATATGCAGTACTCCCTTGACAAACTTCTGGACTTCAGGAACTGAAGCCAATTCTTTCTGGAAGAAAATCGACAGGGCCGAAATTTGAACCTTAATGGACCCCAATTTGAGGCCCATAGACACTCCTGTTTGCAGGAAATGCAGGAATCGACCGAGTTGAAATTTCTTCGTGGGGCCTTCCTGGCCTCACACCACGCAACATATTTTCGCCACATGTGGTGATAATGTTGTGCGGTCACCTCCTTCCTGGCTTTGACCAGGGTAGGAATGACCTCTTCCGGAATGCCTTTTTCCCTTAGGATCCGGCGTTCAACCGCCATGCCGTCAAACGCAGCCGCGGTAAGTCTTGGAACAGACATGGTACTTGCTGAAGCAAGTCCCTTCTTAGCGGCAGAGGCCATGAGTCCTCTGTGAGCATCTCTTGAAGTTCCGGGTACCAAGTCCTTCTTGGCCAATCCGGAGCCACGAGTATAGTTCTTACTCCTCTACGTCTTATAATTCTCAGTACCTTAGGTATGAGAAGCAGAGGAGGGAACACATACACCGACTGGTACACCCACGGTGTTACCAGAACGTCCACAGCTATTGCCTGAGGGTCTCTTGACCTGGCGCAATACCTGTCCAGTTTTTTGTTCAGGTGGGACGCCATCATGTCCACCTTTGGTCTTTCCCAACGGTTCACAATCATGTGGAAGACTTCCCGATGAAGTCCCCACTCTCGCGGGTGGAGGTCGTGCTGAGGAAGTCTGCTTCCCAGTTGTCCACTCCCGGAATGAACACTGCTGACAGTGCTATCACATGATTTTCCGCCCAGCGAAGAATCCTTGCAGTTTCTGCCATTGCCCTCCTGCTTCTTGTGCCGCCCTGTCTGTTTACGTGGGCGACTGCCGTGATGTTGTCCCACTGGATCAATACCGGCTGACCTTGAAGCAGAGGTCTTGCTAAGCTTAGAGCATTGTAAATTGCTCTTAGCTCCAGTATATTTATGTGGAGAGAAGTCTCCAGACTTGATCACACTCCCTGGAAATTTTTTCCTTGTGTGACTGCTCCCCAGCCTTTCAGGCTGGCATCCGTGGTCACCAGGACCCAGTCCTGAATGCCGAATCTGTGGCCCTTTAGTAGATGAGCACTCTACAGCCACCACAGAAGAGACACCCTTGTCCTTGGAGACAGGGTTATCCGCTGATGCATCTGAAGATGCGATCCGGACCATTTTTCCAGCAGATCCCACTGAAAAGTTCTTGCGTGAAATCTGCCTAATGGAATCGCTTCGTAAGAAGCCACCATTTTCCCCAGGACCCTTGTGCAATGATGCACTGACACTTTTCCTGGTTTTAGGAGGTTCCTGACTAGCTCGGATAACTCCCTGGCTTTCTCCTCCGGGAGAAACACCTTTTTCTGGACTGTTCCCTAGGAACAGCAGACGTGTCGTCGGAGACAGCTGCGATTTTGGAATATTTAGAATCCACCCGTGCTGTCGTAGAACTACTTGAGATAGTGCTACTCCGACCTCCAACTGTTCTCTGGACCTTGCCCTTATCAGGAGATCGTCCAAGTAAGGGATAATTAAGACGCCTTTTCTTTGAAGAAGAATCATCATTTCGGCCATTACCTTAGTAAAGACCCGGGGTGCCGTGGACAATCCAAACGGCAGCGTCTGAAACTGATAGTGACAGTTTTGTACCACGAACCTGAGGTACCCTTGGTGAGAAGGGCAAATTGGGACATGGAGGTAAGCCTCCTTGATGTCCAGGGACACCATATAGTCCCCTTCTTCCTGGTTCGCTATCACTGCTCTGAGTGACTCCATCTTGATTTGAACCTTTGTATGTAAGTGTTCAAATATTTCAGATTTAGAATAGGTCTCACCGAGCCGTCTGGCTTCAGTACCACAATATAGTGTGGAATAATACCCCTTTTCCTTGTTGTAGGAGGGGTACTTTGATTATCACCTGCTGGGAATACAGCTTGTGAATTGTTTCCAATACTGCCTCCCTGTCGGAGGGAGACGTTGGTAAAGCAAACTTCAGGAACCTGCGAGGAGGAGACGTCTCGAATTTCCAATCTGTACCCCTGGGATCCTACTTGTAGGATCCAGGGGTCCACTTGCGAGTGAGCCCACTGCGCGCTGAAACTCTTGAGACGACCCCCCACCGCACCTCAGTCCGCTTGTACGGCCCCAGCGTCATGCTGAGGACTTGGCAAAAGCGGTGGAGGGCTTCTGTTCCTGGGAATGGGCTGCCTGCTGCAGTCTTCTTCCCTTTCCTCTATCCCTGGGCAGATATGACTGGCCTTTTGCCTGCTTGCCCTTATGGGGACGAAAGGACTGAGGCTGAAAAGACGGTGTCTTTTTCTGCTGAGATGTGACTTGGGGTAAAAAAGGTGGATTTTCCAGCTGTTGCCGTGGCCACCAGGTCCGATGGACCGACACCAAATAACTCCTCCCCTTTATACGGCAATACTTCCATGTGCCGTTTGGAATCTGCATCACCTGACCACTGTCGTGTCCATAAACATCTTCTGGCAGATATGGACATCGCACTTACTCTTGATGCCAGAGTGCAAATATCCCTCTGTGCATCTCGCATATATAGAAATGCATCCTTTAAATGCTCTATAGTCAATAAAATACTGTCCCTGTCAAGGGTATCAATATTTTCAGTCAGGGAATCCGACCAAGCCACCCCAGCGCTGCACATCCAGGCTGAGGCGATCGCTGGTCGCAGTATAACACCAGTATGTGTGTATATACTTTTTAGGATATTTTCCAGCCTCCTATCAGCTGGCTCCTTGAGGGCGGCCGTATCTGGAGACGGTAACGCCACTTGTTTTGATAAGCGTGTGAGCGCCTTATCCACCCTAAGGGGTGTTTCCCAACGCGCCCTAACTTCTGGCGGGAAAAGGGTATAACGCCAATAATTTTCTATCGGGGGAAACCCACGCATCATCACACACTTCATTTAATTTATCTGATTCAGGAAAAACTACAGGTAGTTTTTTCACACCCCACATAATACCCTCTTTTGTGGTACTTGTAGTATCAGAAATATGTAACACCTCCTTCATTGCCCTTAACATGTAACGTGTGGCCGAAATGGAAAATACGTTTGTTTCTTCACCGTCGACACTGGAGTCAGTGTCCGTGTCTGTGTCGACCGACTGAGGTAAATGGGCGTTTTAAAGCCCCTGACGGTGTTTGAGACGCCTGGACAGGTACTAATTGGTTTGCCGGCCGTCTCATGTCGTCAACCGACCTTGCAGCGTGTTGACATTATCACGTAATTCCCTAAATAAGCCATCCATTCCGGTGTCGACTCCCTAGAGAGTGACATCACCATTACAGGCAATTGCTCCGCCTCCTCACCAACATCGTCCTCATACATGTCGACACACACGTACCGACACACAGCACACACACAGGGAATGCTCTGATAGAGGACAGGACCCCACTAGCCCTTTGGGGAGACAGAGGGAGAGTTTGCCAGCACACACCAAAACGCTATATTATACAGGGACAACCTTATATAAGTGTTTTCCCTTATAGCATCTTAATATATAATAATATCGCCAAATAAGTGCCCCCCCCTCTCTGTTTTAACCCTGTTTCTGTAGTGCAGTGCAGGGGAGAGCCTGGGAGCCTTCCTAGCAGCGGAGCTGTGTAGGAAAATGGCGCTGTGTGCTGAGGAGAATAGGCCCCGCCCCCTTTTCGGCGGGCTTCTTCTCCCGTTTTTCTGACAACCTGGCAGGGGTTAAATACATCCATATAGCCCCAGGGGCTATATGTGATGTATTTTTAGCCAGCATAGGTACTTTCATTGCTGCCCAGGGCGCCCCCCCAAGCGCCCTGCACCCTCAGTGACCGTTGGTGTGAAGTGTGCTGAGAGCAATGGCGCACAGCTGCAGTGCTGTGCGCTACCTCATGAAGACTGAGAAGTCTTCAGCCGCCGATTTCTGGACCTCTTCTCTCTTCAGCATCTGCAAGGGGGTCGGCGGCGCGGCTCCGGTGACCCATCCAGGCTGTACCTGTGATCGTCCCTCTGGAGCTAGTGTCCAGTAGCCTAAGAAGCCAATCCATCCTGCACGCAGGTGAGTTCACTTCTTCTCCCCTAAGTCCCTCGTTGCAGTGAGCCTGTTGCCAGCAGGACTCACTGAAAATAAAAAACCTAACAAAACTTTTACTCTAAGCAGCTCTTTAGGAGAGCCACCTAGATTGCACCCTTCTCGGCCGGGCACAAAAACCTAACTGAGGCTTGGAGGAGGGTCATAGGGGGAGGAGCCAGTGCACACCACCTGATCCTAAAGCTTTTACTTTTATGCCCTGTCTCCTGCGGAGCCGCTATTCCCCATGGTCCTGACGGAGTCCCCAGCATCCACTTAGGACGTCAGAGAAAAGATCATACAGAAAAGTATGAAAGTAGTCACAGTCCTATAAATTCACACAATGCAAGGGTGCCACTGTGATGTAACTTACTGTGCATGGAGTTGCAGTCAGCACTTTTTGTTTGGTAATGGGCAGTTTGTCCATAGGGTCCACAGGAAAGATTTCCAGTGAGTCAATGTGCATGTGGGGCCTGTTTTGTTTGTTGACATGTGAGGGGTGGTGCTGCTGCCATGGTTACATGGTATACCTCTGTTGTTGCCCATGTGAGGCCGCTTCTACAAATTTTTCCAGGTCCACTTTAGTTTCCCAATCTGTCCCTGCCTGACTTTTAAATAAAATGCAATGGAATATGCTAGTGCTACATAAATGTGTTGGTGTCGCTGGGCCTTTCAAACAGCAGTAGAAATTTAAAACAAATTATAATACCAAAAGCTATATTATGCATTTATTTTTTCCTGTGGGCCTATTTGTTTTATGGTTTTCTGTAGGGGGTCAATGTGTGTGTGTCATTTCCTGTGGGGGCCAATGTATTTTATTTTTTTCTTGTGCAATGTTTTTCATCTGCGCTTGCGTCTGAGTTGCACCACGATGGTATTCGTAAAGAGTTACAGTACAGAATCAGACACACGCACCAAGAAGTGTATTAGAAATGTGTTGGCCGTTCCTGTGTGGTTACAGGGGTTTGGCTAATCAGATATAACATAGTATGGGAGTGCTGTTGAAAGTGGTTACGTATAGAGACATTGAATTGCTCACAGTGGAGACCATACTCAGACGGATGATCTGCACCTAGCATAGGTTTGGTAAAAGTAACAATGGTGGAAAGTTACAATGGTGTGACCTATGGTGGCATCTAAAGACGCACAAAGCATGAGCGAAACATCTGTAGTCACTGAGGGTGGGCATCTCAGTCCTTGCATATTTGGATGCATGGATGTACACCAGGGAAGAGCATTATTTAACATAAAGTCACAAATGCAACTGTAGCAAAAGACACAAGGTAGGTTGCAACTGCGCCCAACTCAGAATCAGACCCTATGCGGAGGAATCCCATTCCCTCAAAAGACTCCACTCCCATTAGGGCTGCTTCCATAGTTTTCCATACAAATGCGCCCCTGCTTGGTATGCCAGGTAAATATTGCAATTGGACACCAAAATATTCAAGCCATATGAAGGTGATAAATGCACTTAAAGTGATCTTGTGAACATTTAATTCTCTGTAACTCACATTAAGCTGCTGGTCATTTTGAATCAATGCTGGAAGTCCCCGTGCAGTGTACTTTCCATCTATAACGTTACAGGTCAGGTGCCATAAAGCCCTGTCCAGGAGCCATGCTGGCTTCAGGTGGGGGGAGTTCACCAGGTTGTACCCACACTCTGGGTGTTCCTGAATCCACTTGCTGTTAGCAGCTGTGTAAAAACAGGGAACATAAAGGTAACTGATCCTGCATTACATATGTGGTGTACCAACAGTAAAAATAGGATTTTGGTACTTACCAGGTAAATCCTTTTCTTTGAATCCATAGGGGGCACTGGAGTACTCTTGGGATATGGACGGTGTTAGCAAGGACTGGGCACTGAATATTCAAATTTCAGTAACTCTCCTCCCCTCCATACTCCCAGAATACCTCAGTGTTTTTTCCTGAGGCGAACAGGATAGAGAGGATGAACAATGGAGAATTACCTATAACATTATAACATAACGGACAACAATAAAGTTGACACATAACGTTACTGACAACTAAACAGTTGACACCATAACCAGCACTTGATAATTTGAACCAGTCGGTGAGAGTGTGTTACCATAAGATCCCCTGAACTTACCACAAACCAGGTAAAACTGCTCTGGGTGGGCGTCCAGTGCCCCCTATGGATTCAAAGAAAAGGATTTACCTGGTAAGTACCAAAATCCTATTTTCTTTTCATCCACTAGGGGTCACTGGAGTACTCTTGGGACGTACCAAAGCTTCCCTCGTGGGCGGGAGAGCTGTTTGGCACCTGTAACACTAGGCGGCCAAAGCTAGATGCTGATGCCGCAAACGTATCAAACTTGTAAAAGCGCACAAACGTGTGCACGGAAGACCATGCAGCCGCACAGCAAAGCTGCGTCGTAGAAGCCCCACGACCAGCTGCCCATGAAGTTTCCACAGAACGTGTGGAATGAGCTGTTACTGATGTAGGCGGCTGTAACCTAGCATGAAGGTAAGCCTGACATATGGTCAGTATAATCCATCTGGATAAGGTCTGCTTAGAAGCTGGCCAACCCATTTTGGCAGCATCATAGAGAACAAACAACGTATCCGTCTTACAAACTGTAGACGTTCGGGATACATAAACGCGTAATGCGCGTACCACATCCAAAGTTCCAGACTGTCCTGTTAACACAGGAACTACTATTGGTTGATTGATGTGAACATATGACACTACCTTTGGCCAGAAAGCGGGATTCATCCGAAACTCCGCTTTGTAATCATGAAACACTAAAAATGGTGGCTTGCATGCCAATGCACCCAAATCTGAAACACGCCTTGCCGAAGCTAAGGCTAGGAGAAAAATCATTTTCCAAGTGAGAAACTTAATATCCACTTGATGTAAGGGTTCAAAGTATGAAGACTGTACAAAATCTAAAACCAGATTCAAGTCCCATGGCGCTGTATGTGGAATGAATGGAGGCTGTACTCTGAGGACACCTTGCAGAAAGGTGTGTACAGGCGGCAATAGAGGCAATCGCCTTTGAAAGCAAATTGACAAAACAGATACCTGCACCTTTAGTGTAGATAAACGCAGTCCTCCATCTAAGCCCGTCTGTAGAAATAACAAAAGACGGGATAACTTGAAAGATGATGTCGGAAACTTCCGAGCTTCACACCAACCTATATAGGCACGCCAAATCCTGTAATAATGAGCTGTCGTAACTGGATTTCTAGCACGTAACATGGTTGGTATAACCGATAGTGGAATGCCCTCTCTTCTTAAGAGGGCGGTCACAACAGCCACCCCTTCAAACGCATCCGCGCTAAATCGAGGTAAAGGAATGGACCTTGTTGTAACAGGTCCGGACGTAGCGGAAGCGGCCAAGGATCGTCTGCGAGTAGCCCGTGAAGATCCGAGAACCAAGCTCTCCGAGGCCAATGAGGCGACACCAGTATGACTGTGGCGGACTTTCGTTTGATCCGTTTTAGCAACAGAGGGAGCAGCGGAAACGGTGGAAACAGATACACGAGGCTCCACGGCCACGCAATCGTGAGAGCATCCACTGCCACTGGTTTTGGATCTCGCGTTCTGGACACATACTGGGGCTTTTGGTGATTGTGGCGAGATGCCATCAGGTCCACTTGAGGGTAACCCCACCTCTGGACCAACCTGTGAAACACTTCTGGATTTAATGCCCATTCTCCTGGATGAAAATCCCGATGGCTGAGATAATCCGCCTCCCAGTTGTCCATTCTCGGAATGAACACTACCGCCAATATCACCTGGTGATGGCCGGCCCAATTGAGGATTCGAGCTACTTCCCGCATGCCATGCGGCTTCTCGTTCCTCCTTGTTTGTTGATGTACGCGATCGCCGTTGCGTTGTCTGACTGCACTTGGACAGTCTGAGACCGAAGCATGTGCACTACTTGTGGTAGCGCATTGTAAATTGGCCGGAGTTCTAGGACATTTATAGACAGCAATCTTTCGTGATCCGCCCAGAGACCCTGGAGCTGACAATTTTGAACTACAGCTCCCCAACCTCTGAGACTCGCGTCTGTGGTTAGAACTATCCAATTCCAGACGCCGAACCGATTTCCTGCGGTAAGATTGTGTACTTGGAGCCACCAGAGTACAGAAACTCTGGCCCGTGGAGACAACCTCACCCTCTAGGGAATCTGCAGATGCGAGCCCGACCACTGTTCGAGCACATGCAGTTGAAAAGGACGTGAGTGAAATCTTCCGAACAGAAGCGCTTTGAAAGCCGCCACCATTGTGCCTAACAGGCGAATGCACAAATGTACCGAGGCTTGAGCACTAATCGTACCAGATGACGAATAGTCTGTACTTTCTGTTCTGGTAGGCAAATTCTTCGATCTACCGTATCGAGAATCATCCCTAGGAATTGAAGTCGTTGAGACGGAATCCGAGGTGAGTTCTTGAAGATGACAATCCAACCGTGCTGAACCAGCACCTTGTACGTTAGCAACGCATGTTGAAGGCGCATTTGGTGAGACGGAGCTTTGATGAGCAAATCGTCTAAGTACGGAACTATTATCACTTCCAGGGATATGAGATGAGCCATCATAATAGACATCACTTTGGTGAATACCCTAAGCGCCGAAGAGAGGGCAAACGGTAGAGCAAAACGCAAGAATCTCTGATGAGGTGGCCAAATAGGAATGTGTAAGTACGCATCATCGAGATCCAGCGCAATCATGAATTCCTGTGGCTCTAAACCTGCAAGTACTGTCCGCAGAGATTCCATCTTGAATCTGTAGTAAGTATGCAATATTGGCCTGACCGAGCCATCCGGCTTTGGTACCACAAACAGACTGGAATAATAACCCTGACCTTGTTGGTGTACAGGGACCGGAATCAAAACTGCTGAATCCAGCAGAGAGTGAATGGCAATTTACCGAACCGCCCTCTTGCCGTCCGACACAGGCAGTCCTGTCTTGAAAAACCGCAGAGGCGGTAAACAGTCGAACTCTTATCTTTTAACACTAAATTGCGGATCCACCCATCTGTGGATGTCTGGAACCACGCCAAATGAAACGTCTGAAGGCGTGCTCCCACAACTGGAGAACCGAGATGGGCTGGGAGCCCGTCATGCCACTGGCTTGCCGGTGACCTTAGCGTCCGGATGACTGGTGTTGGTTTGTTGAAAGCCACGTCCTCGACCTCGCCTACCAGGCGTGGCTGTTTCTCTACCACGGCCTCGAAAGGGCTGAGGTCTAAAGAATTTGAATGCTGATCCAGAGTATTTCCGTGAAAAATACCTTTGTCCAAATCAGGACCAAACAACCTTCGCATAAGGTAATGCTTCTATTCTTCTCTCGACCTTTGCCTCCGCCTGCTAAGGACGCAGCCAGAGCGCTTGTCGTGCCACAACGAGTGACGCTGAAAGGCGAGAACTGACTAGGCAGACGTCCGTAGAAGCTGTACATAGACAATCAGCAGCTTCGCAGATTTGATCAGCGAGAAGCATAAGGTGGACGTTTTGTAGGGCGGACCGGAGTCCTGTTATCCAGACAAGCAACGCCGTAGTTACCCAAATGCCAACCAAACACGGTCGAAGCAACACCCCTGCTGCTGTATACAGCGACTCTAGCATAGCTCCCATGGAGATGTTAAAGAAAATCACCCAGCGCTAGCTGATAATATTTAAATATCTGCAGCCTCTGTAGTGGGTATGCTTCTCCCACAATATAGCAAAAAAAGACTGAAAAAGTTTCCATTCGTGGAAAAAAAACTTTCCCATGGAGATGTCACTGACTTTGGAAACGGGTAACCAGACTGAATAGAAACCTGTGTATCAGGATCATATTAACATCTTATTTAGAGATTCCGAAAAAAAAATAAGAAACACGCTGGAGATCTGTGGTCTAGTAAAGACCACCTTATAAAATTGTCAGAGCCTCTTCAGTCCCTGTAAACTTCAGAGACTGACGCACCCACACTATCTGACTGCTGGTCTATTCACCCGTCTCACATTCATCTTGCGCAGTTAGGCCTGGCATAGAATCGTCAGGATTGCAACATAGCAGAAACTGGGAATTTATAAGGCAAATGAGAACTATCTTTGCAAAATAGGAGATGAAATGGGAGTATAAAATATACTGTGCATGTGGTAGAGCTCACCGGGAACCCACTGGTACAGACACTGCAGTGAAACAACTTTTCCGTCTTTGCTGGTGACTTACTTATTATGTAACCAGACAAATAAATAGACAAAGACAGACCAATTCCACCTCAGTAAAATTGCGAAAATGTGTATATGGTCAAAGTGCAGTGCACGTGGCCAAACCATAAGAAACCTGATCCAAAAATTCCTACCAACACCCCTGCGCCATCCGGTGGAGCAGTGTTGTAGGACAGGAACGTTCTGGAAAAGAAACAGAAAGTATGATTAAAATGGCCTTCATCCATGTGCTTATAGTCAAAGAACATATAGCATATTACCTTACATGACCATATATACATACAGTATTTTATATACATTTTCTATGGTATAACATTGTCTATGGTATAACAAGTGCCACACGAATGCATATATAACACATTGCAGCCCCTTCTTTAGCATAGGCTGTCTATTGCTGCTGCTGTGGCATACTCTCCCCCCCCCCCCCCCCCGCAGCTGCGCTACATGTAATAGGGACAGGGAAACTCCTGACTGCCCAGCATGAGCCCACTAGTTACTAGAGGGCTGTTTTACAGGGACAGACCGCGGCAGCAGTGTGCACTGTCCGCGGTCTGAGTGATCAGAGGCGCCGGCATCTCCCCCCCCTGCTACCCTCTTAGCGTGTGCAGGGAGCGCTGGCAGTGCTGAGCTGCCGGCCGTTATTGAGACAGACCGCGGCAGCAGTGAACGCTGTCCGCGGTCTGAGGGAGCAGTTACCTTCCCCGAAGCGACGGAGCCTCCGGCCGTTACAGGGACAGATTTTGCACTACAGGCAGGGAGCGCTGAGAACGGCGCTTGCAGCAGCCGTCCAGCGCGTCCCTCTGAGCGGCGGCCGGAATAGGGGAGCGTGGCGGGGAGCTGATAACAGCGGTGGCGGGGACGGAGCAGCGGGATGCCTCAGGCGACGCACATAGCAGTCCCCCCACACGGCGGGGCGGCAGCGTGAGCTGACCGCCCCGGTCATAAATACCTGGGATCCTGTGCTCTGACGGGGCTTCTGCAGCCTCAGCTGAAGGTAGCTGATGTACTTGGACTCTGACGGGGCTTCTTCCAGCAAGCTCCGTCCAGTCCTTTCTGCAGTCTCAGCTGAAGTTAGCTGAGCTGCTTGTGGCTGTCAGGGGGCTCCTCTGTGAGGCCCGACACGCCAAGAGCTGCACGCATTCGCTTCTGTAATCCCGGACCCATAGCTTTTGTGGAAGCTGGGAAAGGATTGTAAATATATAAAATAAAAATAGAATAAGTGGAGGAGCTCCACACTTTGTGCTCCTATCCATGTGAGCACCGAAAAAACACTGAGGTATTCTGGGAGTATGGAGGGGAGGAGAGTTACTGAAATTTGAATATTCAGTGCCCAGTCCTTGCTAACACCGTCCATATCCCAAGAGTACTCCAGTGACCCCTAGTGGATGAAAAAGAAATACAATTGTCCCACCACTTTACTCCTATAGCAGAGCTAATGTGTAGCAGTATACATGCTGTAATATCCAGAACTACAAAGTGTTTATAGGTCTGCCTAAAGACACAAATTACATGTCATTCTAAATGACATGATCATGATACAGTGTGGCAACACAAGTAGGTGATACAGCTATTCAGCACTCATGCCAAGTGGCTGACACAATTCCAACTTCACTGGGGACTGTTAGGATGAGATCATTACTTGTCATTGAGATTGTTCTGGAACATTTAGAATTAGTGTGAGCCAATTGTCCCATTTCTCATGGTGTGTGACCAGCATTAGCTTTAGCTCATCTGTGCCTCAAAATCCAATTACTGAATGGCACAGGAACCAAGTGTATAAAAGGCTTATCAGATCAATCTCCATTAGCTGATATCCTCACAGCAGTACTATTAATATTTTCCATCAAAAGTAAGTAAGAAATTGAGTGTTCCAAATATACACATATGGAAAAAAAAAAAAAAGGCTTCTATAATGTATTACCTTTTATTACATCCCACTAAAAACATATACAAAACCTCCTTTAAATTCATATACTGTATATCCCCCACCTGTGGTGTGGGTGAGTGCATTGACAAAGAAGGAAACACGATGGTGTGAGATCCTGGAATGCTGAAGTGCTTTTTATCCTTTAAGAAATTACCCGATGTCTGACTTTGTAAGTACACTCGCGTATGAAGTCTGGTAGGCACCCATTCACACCAGGATGGGTAAGATTGGGTGACAATTATCATGCAAGGACATCACATCCCGACAGACCCTCAACAACTTGCCCCCTCCTTTCCCTGTCCACCCCAACCCATCCTTCCTACCAACCCTGACTTCCTTTTCACCTGTATCTGGAAAGGAAGTCATGGCCCTCATCCGGTTACCCCCCCCCCCCCCCTGAATTGTTGACAAATGTTCCCTGGTGGACTAGCGGTGTCTTACCTTGTCCTCGCGGCTGCAGTGGCTCCAGAACCTTCTTTCAGGTCCAGGAAGTCACGTGAGGATAACTTCCGGCAGAGATGTCCCCACTATACCTAACCCTAATTCCTGCCTTACCTCTCCCACTAATACCTAACCTTCCCCCACAGCCTAACCCCCCCTGGCACCACCTAACCCTAACCATCACCATCCTCAGACTGTTGACATTTGCCATGGCGATAGTTTAGATGTTGATATTTTGAACATGTCCACAGTCTGAAGAGATCGACATGGTGCCTGTCAACACTTTGAACCATGTCGGCATTATACACTGTGGTGGCGTCATTATGAATGACATCATGGTCACTGTCTACCTTCTGACTGGATATCTTCAAGCTCCAGGTGGGGTGAATTTCATGTTCTTTAGTGGTGGTAATACTAGTAATATACTTTTGAAGGCTTTTATTGATTTTTGCAAATTTATATACACTGGGTACTGCATAAAATATTAATAGTACTGATGTAACGATATCACCTAACACTTAGTATTTATGAACATGCACTAAATAAAATGTATCACCTGTGTAATAGGTCTTCTATTTCTATGTTGTAGGTAACATTTTACATGTCACTGTTTCATGGTCCCAAAGAGAGCAAAGACTCCGTCCTCACCTGTGTGATTATATACAACGTCAGTGATGCACAACATGCCCCACTCTTTTCTCATCTTCTCCACCAGCTTCCCAACATCACTCCAGCTGTATTTCCGCCCCGACCTGGAGAAGTCAGGATTTAGCTGCAACTGGTCAGCCAACGAATAACAAGAGCGAGATTTTCCCAGTGTCTGTAGCGGTGTGAAGTGAACCATGTTATAGCCTACAATTAAAAAGTTACATTATACAACAGATATAAATATAAAATGAGAGCAATAATTTCCTTCTCTATTACTTTTATTAGAAACATAATTAGTTATGAAAGTCAGTGTACTAAAATGCATTGGACTAATGTTTATGTCTTCCGTGGATCCAACATAACCTTAGCAAAAATGTTGTACTGTATGGTAACAAACCTTGCAGCCAGGTTTCCTTTATGCATAAACAATGGGACTGACACTGAATGTGAATGCATCTGTGCCCAGATTTATAGACACAGGGGGGAATTCAAGCGATCACGCTAAATTACAGCACAAAAAAAATATGGGCATTTACCACAATTTATTGCCCCGAAGGTATTATTGGGCAAGTCAATTGTGTTCTTTTTTTGTGTGTAGATCCGTGATAAATTCCCGGATCCATATATTTTTGCGATCGCAGCTGCGAAGAAATGCCACTCATCATGGATTTTGTTTCTACTGCCTCCAGGCAGGTGAAACACAATCCTTGATAGTGGCGATAGTATTATAATATCCGATAGTATTGGGGATAATTAAATTACTCCCCGGGGATTAATTATACGCGGTAATTTACTGCAACTAAATTAATCCCCCATGTAAAATGCATTCATTAGAAAAACAAAATTGCCTGAGTATGTTAAGCTGCAAAAATCGCAATATGTGTAAATATCAGTACCATATGCATTGGCACTCTGTTTATATCAGACATATATCACATACGGTACCATTACACACATGTATTCACCAAATTCGTGATTAGGTTTTATTAAAACGTAAAACCCTCTGGAATATAGAAAGCACACATAGCCACCTTAGGTATGAAAATAATTAAATATAGATGTGTCCACACACACACCTAGCCTCAATACACCATGTGGAATGGGATGCCTGGCGCAAATGAGCCGTGATGTGTGATATAGCAACTCTTTCACTGAAATGTGCATCTTAGTCGTAATCAGACGCAACAAAACCTCTTAACGAAACTGCGCTGAATAATTTGATATGCAACAATTGTATATTACAGCCTATACGCAAAAACAAGGAACAGCGAGGTTAAGGGTAGGCCTATGGCTACATCTGCACACGAAGCACGACGGAACTTGGAATGAAAAAAAGTCATGGCCGCTGCATCTTAGCAGTACACGTACAGACTCAAACACAAGAGCGTATTTAGACTAGGTGTATACGGACTCATCCATATTAAGTCTTTTCATACCAAAGATGGAAATGTGTGTCTTCTGTATTCCAGAGGTTTCAAAGTTTTATTGACACCTAATCACGAATGTATTCAATACATGGGTGTAAAGGTATGTAATATATGCCTGACATAAACCGAGTTGCCACTGAGACGTATTATCGAAAGAAAAATGCGACAAAAGATGCTTAGCGCAAGCCAAGTCACACGGGTGTGCTGAGGAGGGATGTTTTGCATGACGCAGCAATCGCAGATAAATCTCCTTTCTTTTACCATGGGCCTAATTTATGTTTGTACGCAAATGTAATTGCGATTTTTTAGGATACGGAGCTGCTAATGTTAGCAAGGGAAGCAGCCACCTAAGTGAAAACCAGAGCCATCGCAAACTCATTTGCAACTGCGTATACATTTACAGGCTATAAGCAAAACAAGAAACAGTGAGGTTAAAGGTAGGCCTATGGCTACACGGACTGGACACAGTGGTAGTGAGATAGGCATGTTTTTGCACATATGAGCTTGCAGCGTAGGTGCATGTATATATATATATATATATATATATATATATATATAATGTCAAAGTCGAAAAATATTGCAGTACACACATCAAGTACAAACTACACACAGATGGCGGCCGTGCGCATACTTATTCTGCCGTGCGTGCACATATCCGCAATTTGCGTATGGTCGCTCCCGCGGCCCTGCGCATTAGCGCGTGGTATGAGTATTTACGGTAGAGTTTGTGAACGCATGGAAGCTATCAAAACACATTACATATTTAATCCAAATAGTGCACAATGTACACATAGGGGGTAATTCCAAATTGATCGCAGCAGGAAATTTTTTGGCAGTTGGGCAAAACCATGTGCACTGCAGGGGGGAGGGGGGGCAGATATAACATTTGCAGAGAGAGTTATATTTGGGTGGGTTATTTTGTTTCTGTGCAGGGTAAATACTGGCTGCTTTATTTTTACACTGCAATTTAGATTGCAGATTGAACTCACCACACCCAAATCTATCTCTCTCTGCACATGTTATATCTGCATCCCCTGCAGTGCACATGGTTTTGCCCAACTGCTAAAATATTTCCTGCTGCGATCAACTTGGAATTACCCCCATAGTCTCCCTGCATTACATCAGTAAGTTACAGCAGTTTAAATGGTAACAGAACAAAGGGATTCACCTTTACAGGATAGGAGGGGACAGAACAAGGTTATAAGGTGGTGTTTGGTACCCAGCTGTAGGGTATTTTAAGGGTAATATTCCGGTGTTAGTTTGAATAAGATTGCATGTTCCTGTGAATAGTTATGTGCAGGAGCAGAATATAGATATAAACTGTATTTATTGTACATTATGTATGCTGCGGGAATCCAGAGGAGACCACCCACAAGAGCAGTTGGAACAAACATAGCCCACCTATTCAAACCGACCTATGACCTCTCCTGTACTGTAAATGACCATCCCTGTGTCCAATGGACAAAGAGATTACAGTGTCCATTGTGTTAAGTTTTGGAAGATTGTATAAAAGATGCCTGCTGCAGGCCTGGTCACACAAGACTCTTAAAGTTATCTACCTAGATGACTGAGGACCAGACTGGGTAGCACGGCGAATCCAATCACGTATGTACCATTGACTGTAGCCATTACTCTGTTGTATTGTATTGTATTGTATATATTGTAACCCCCTTTCAGTAATAATATGCTGTGGTGTCGGAACCCAGCAGTTTAATTACAATCTGGTGTTGTGTCTTCCTTTCCCTTCTAAGGTTTAAAGTGTATTATTATCGCATTGCATAGCTGTTAAGGGTTTGCGGTGTATCTCTGGGTGTGTACGCTCTGTGTGTACTTTGTACCGCCAGCGCAGCGTTTGTGCGCAAAGTCCATACACAGTATGGGACTCTTTACGCTAATAGCATAAAGAGTACGTAGAGTGTGTATTAAGTATAGCGGCCGCAGCGGCTCCATGGTAAAGTGTATTTAAAGTGTGTTTAAGGTATAGCTTTCATCCCTGTATATAAATCAGCATTCTCAATTGGGGGCTCCGTCTGGTTTTCCACATACTCACAGCCTAACAGGTCACAGTAGACTTAATCTATCAGCAAAAGGGTGGACAGAAAGTATCTTACGTAACCTTTTCTTGGTCGGAATTCTGCTCTGTCCATATGGAAAACCAGATAGGGGCTTTTACATGACAAAGCCGCCAATTCTGACACACGCCTAGCTGAGGCTAGGGCCAACAGCATGACCACTTTCCACGTGAGATACTTTAGTTCCACCGTCTTAAGTGGCTCATACCAGTGGGATTTCAGGAAATTCAACACCACGTTAAGATCCCAAGGTGCCACTGGTGGCACAAAAGGAGGCTGAATATGCAGCACTCCCTTAACAAACGTCTGAACCTCAGGCAGTGAAGCCAGTTCTTTTTGAAAGAAAATGGATAGGGCCGAAATCTGGACTTTTATGGACCCTAATTTCAGGCCCAAAGTCACCCCGACTGTAGGAAGTGCAGGAATCGACCCAGTTGGAATTCCTCTGTAGGGGCCATCCTGGCCTCACACCAAGCAACATATTTTCGCCATATACGGAGATAATGTTTTGCGGTCACGTCCTTCCTAGCCTTTATCAGCGTAGGAAAAACTGCTTCCGGAATGCCCTTTTCTGCTAGGATCCGGTGTTCAACCGCCATGCCGTCAAACGCAGCCGCGGTAAGTCTTGGAACAGACAGGGCCCTTGTTGTAACAGGTCCTGTCTGAGAGGCAGAGGCCACGGGTCCTCTGTGATCATTTCTTGCAATTCCGGGTACCTAGTTCTTCTTGGCCAATCCGGAACAATGAGTATTGTTCTCACTCCTCTTCTTCTTACAATTCTCAGCACCTTTGGTATGAGAGGAAGAGGAGGAAACACATAGACCGACTGGAACACCCACGGTGTTACTAGTGCGTCCACAGCCATCGCCTGAGGGTCCCTTGACCTGGCGCAATATCTTTTTAGCTTTTTGTTGAGACAGGACGCCATCATGTCCACCTGTGGCAGTTCCCATCGATTTGCAATCTGCGTGAAGACTTCCTGATGAAGTCCCCACTCTCCCGGGTGGAGGTCGTGTCTGCTGAGGAAGTCTGCTTCCCAGTTGTCCACTCCCGGAATGAACACTGCTGACAGTGCTAGTACGTGATTCTCCGCCCACCGAAGAATCCTGGTGGCTTCTGCCATTGCCACCCTGCTTCTTGTGCCGCCCTGGCGGTTCACATGGGCCACTGCCGTGATGTTGTCTGACTGAATCAGCACTGGTTGGTTTCGAAGCAGAGGCTCCGCTTGACTCAGGGCGTTGTAGATGGCCCTTAGTTCTAGGATATTGATGTGCAGACGAGTCTCCTGACTTGACCACAACCCTTGGAAGTTTCTTCCTTGAGTGACTGCCCCCCACCCTCGGAGGCTTGCATCCGTGGTCACCAGGACCCAGTCCTGTATGCCGAATCTGCGGCCCTCAAGGAGGTGAGCACCTTGTAGCCACCACAGAAGAGACACCCTGGCCCTGGGGGACAGGGTGATCATCCGATGCATCTGAAGATGCGATCCGGACCACTTGTCCAGCAGGTCCCACTGAAAGATCCTCGCATGGAACCTGCCGAAGGGAATGGCTTCGTAAGACGCCACCATCTTTCCCAGGACTCGTGTGCAGTGATGCACTGACACCTGTTTTGGCTTTAGGAGGTCTCTGACCAGAGTCACGAGCTCCTGAGCCTTCTCCTCCGGGAGAAACACCTTCTTCTGGTCTGTGTCCAGAATCATGCCCAGGAAGGGCAGACGCGTCGCAGGAATCAGCTGCGACTTTGGAATGTTCAGAATCCAGCCGTGCTGACGCAACACTTCCTGAGAGTGCGCTACACTGATCAGCAACTGCTCCCTGGACCTCGCCTTTATGAGGAGATCGTCCAAGTATGGGATAATTGTAACCCCTTGCTTCCGAAGGAGCACCATCATCTCCGCCATCACTTTGGTAAACACTCTCGGTGCCGTGGACAGTCCGAACGGCAACGTCTGGAATTGGTAATGACAGTCTCGTACCACAAAATTGAGGTACTCCTGATGAGGCGGATAAATGGGGACATGCAAGTAAGCATCCTTGATGTCCAGCGACACCATAAAATCCCCTTCATCCAGGCTTGCAATGATCGCTCTGAGCGATTCCATTTTGAACTTGAATTTCTTCAGATAAAAGTTCAGGGATTTTAAATTTAAAATGGGTCTGACCGAACCGTCCGGTTTCGGTACCACAAACATAGTGGAATAGTAGCCCCTTCCCCGTTGAAGGGGGGGGACCTCTACCACCACTTTCTGGAGAAAATGTTTGTGAATTGCCTCCACCACTATCTTCCTTTCCATGGGGGAAGCTGGTAAGGCCGATTTCAGGAAACGGTGAGGGGGCATCACCTCGAATTCCAGCTTGTATCCCTGAGACACAATTTGTATAGCCCAAGGATCCACCTGTGAGCGAACCCACTGGTGGCTGAAATGTCGGAGACGCGCCCCCACCGCTCCTGGCTCCGCCTGTGGAGCCCCAGCGTCATGCGGTGGACTTAGTGGAAGCGGGGGAAGACTTTTGTTTCTGGGAACTAGCTGCGTGGTGCAGCTTTTTTCCTCTACCCCTGCCTCTGGCAAGAAAGGACACACCTCTGACCTTCTTGCTCCTCTGAGAACGAAAGGACTGCATTTGGTAATACGGTGCTTTCTTAGGTTGTGGAGGGACATAAGGCAAGAAATTTGACTTCCCAGCTGTAGCTGTGGAAACGAGGTCCGAGAGACCGTCCCCAAACAATTCCTCACCCTTATAAGGTAAAACCTCCATGTGTCTTTTAGAGTCGGTATCCCCTGTCCATTGCCGAGTCCACAGGACCCTTCTGGCAGAAATGGACATAGCGTTAACTCTAGAGCCCAGCAGGCAAATGTCCCTCTGGGCATCCCGCATATATAGGACCGCGTCCTTGATATGTGCCAGGGTCAGTAGAACAGTGTCCCTGTCCAGGGTATCTAACTCCTCAAACAGAGAATCCGTCCATGCAGCTACTGCACTACACATCCAGGCCGAAGCAATTGCTGGCCTCAGCAGTGTGCCAGAATGTGTATAAACTGACTTCAGGATAGCTTCCTGCTTTCTATCAGCAGGATCCTTTAGGGCGGCCGTATCCGGAGACGGCAGGGCCACCTTTTTAGACAAGCGTGTCAATGCCTTGTCTACCGTAGGAGAGGATTCCCAGCGTAACCTGTCCGTTGGCGGGAAAGGATACGCTATAAGTAATCTCTTGGAAACTATCACCTTCCTGTCAGGGGAATCCCATGCTTTTTCACATAATTCATTTAATTCATGGGAAGGGGGAAAAGTCACTTCATGCTTTTTCTCCCCATACATATAAATCCTCTTGTCAGGGACAGGATTTTCCTCAGAAATGTGTAACACATCCTTCATAGCTACAATCATGTAGCGGATGGCTTTAGTCATTTTAGGCTGCAACTTTGCCTCATCGTCATCGACACTGGAGTCAGACTCCGTGTCGACATCTGTGTCAACTATCTGGGATAGTGTGCGCTTTTGGGACCCTGAGGGCCTCTGCGCTGTAGGATCAGGCATGGGTTGAGACCCTATTTTGAGTTTAGCAGATATAGGGTTGTCCTAATGTGCGCTTAATGTTAGCAGCCCGTCTCTATTGCAAATAGGGGAATCCCTCCAAAACCCCTGGTTCTAAATTTGTATGTGTGTTAAGCAAATAAAGAAATAGGCGCTAACTCTAAAAAATGAATATATGATGGGAACTTCCCTTAATTAATATTTATCAAGGCGATGTACAATTCCTCCGGAGTCCTGTCTCCACACTATCTTCTGCCGAATTTAACTCGAATAATCCCCCGGTTCATATAGAGAAGAGAAAAAAACCATATAGCATAGTACGTAGAGGTAATCAATATTGTATATGCTCTATGTGCGCCTCTCCCTAAATGACACTTGATATTGGTATGTGGGACAGAGACATTAATCCAATTACCAGATCTATGAATTCAATCAGGTGTATAACAATATCCCTTTTAATCCAAGTATTGACTCCGCACACCATACGCACAGCACCTCAGAATTCCAGACTTTTCCACCAGATGGCTCTATAAACAGTGGCCTACTGATAGTGCAATAGTTTAATTACCAGACTCAGGAGTATGTTCAGCATATATCAACGTCCTGTGTGATGTTCAGGGACACATTAGCCGACCCGGATCCAGCATGAATTTACATAAAAAAATGTATAGAGAAAAAAACGCATGGCATAATACGTTTTTTTATTTTTTAAAACAACTACTAAAATGATTCCCCACTGGAATCCAAATGTATAATATACACAATTACCAGATAAAATGTACAGATAAATTGATAAAAGAACTGTATCCTTTGCTCCTTATTCCAAGCTCATCAGGTAACATAGGTAACAATGGGATTGAATTAATTACCAGAAGTCCCGAGTATATAGGTATGTATACTCCGGGTGGTGGGGAGAAAGATGTCCTTCCAGTTCGCGTTCCGGATCGCTCTCTGGACTCCGCACCTATCCTGGTTGTTGAAGACAAACGCCGTGCCACCGTAGTCACCCTCTACCAACGCGTTTCAACCCGTACTCGGGTCTTTCTCAAGGTAATGACTTTTATCAGTTCTTTTATCAATTTATCTGTACATTTTATCTGGTAATTGTGTATATTATACATTTGGATTCCAGTGGGGAATCATTTTAGTAGTTGTTTTAAAAAATAAAAAAACGTATTATGCCATGCGTTTTTTTCTCTATACATTTTTTTATGTAAATTCATGCTGGATCCGGGTCGGCTAATGTGTCCCTGAACATCACACAGGACGTTGATATATGCTGAACATACTCCTGAGTCTGGTAATTAAACTATTGCACTATCAGTAGGCCACTGTTTATAGAGCCATCTGGTGGAAAAGTCTGGAATTCTGAGGTGCTGTGCGTATGGTGTGCGGAGTCAATACTTGGATTAAAAGGGATATTGTTATACACCTGATTGAATTCATAGATCTGGTAATTGGATTAATGTCTCTGTCCCACATACCAATATCAAGTGTCATTTAGGGAGAGGCGCACATAGAGCATATACAATATTGATTACCTCTACGTACTATGCTATATGGTTTTTTTCTCTTCTCTATATGAACCGGGGGATTATTCGAGTTAAATTCGGCAGAAGATAGTGTGGAGACAGGACTCCGGAGGAATTGTACATCGCCTTGATAAATATTAATTAAGGGAAGTTCCCATCATATATTCATTTTTTAGAGTTAGCGCCTATTTCTTTATTTGCTTAACACACATGGGTTGAGACCCTGCCTGTCCCCCGGTTACAGTTTTATCCAACCTGTTATGCAAGGAGTTTACATTATCATTTAACACCTTCCACATATCCATCCAATCAGGTGTCGGCACCGTCGGCGGCGACACCACACTCAGCTGCACTTGTTCTGCCTCCACGTATCCTTCCTCATCAAACATGTTGACACAGGCGTACCGACACACAGCACACACACAGGGAATGCTCTGACTGAGGACAGGACCCCACAAAAGGCTTTTGGGGAGACAGAGAGAGAGTATGCCAGCACACACCCCAGCGCTATATAACCCAGGGATTACACAGTACCTTAGTGTTTACCCTGTAGCTGCTGTTAATATATGTATATATACTGCGCCTAAATGTATGTGCCCCCCCTTTCTTTTTTACCCTCTAATGCACCTGAATACTGCAGGGGAGAGCCTGGGGAGCGTCCTTCCAGCGGAGCTGTGAAGAGAAAATGGCGCTGGTGTGCTGAGGAAGAAGGCCCCGCCCCCTCAGCGGCGGGCTTCTGTCCCGCTTAAATGTATAAAAAATGGCGGGGGCTCTGGCATATATACAGTCCCAGACTGTATATATGCCTCTTTTTGCCAAAAAAGGTATTTAATTGCTGCCCAGGGCGCCCCCCCCTGCGCCCTGCACCCTACAGTGACCGGAGTGTGCGGTGTGCTGTGGGAGCAATGGCGCACAGCTGCAGTGCTGTGCGCTACCTTAAGTGAAGACAGGAGTCTTCAGCCGCCGATTTCGATGTCTTCATGCTTCTGCTGCTTCTGTTCTGGCTCTGCGAGGGGGGCGGCGGCGCGGCTCCGGGAACGGACGATCAAGGTTAGGTACCTGTGTTCGATCCCTCTGGAGCTAATGGTGTCCAGTAGCCTAAGAAGCGCTTCCTAGCTGCCGTGAGTAGGTTTGCTTCTCTCCCCTCAGTCCCTCGTAGCAGAGAGTCTGTTGCCAGCAGAAGCTCTCTGAAAACAAAAAACCTAACAAAATAATTTCTTATCTAGCAAGCTCAGGAGAGACCACTAGGAGCACCCAGCTCGGCCGGGCACAGATTCTAATTGAGGTCTGGAGGAGGGGCATAGAGGTAGGAGCCAGTGCACACCAGATAGTACTAAATCTTTCTTTAGAGTGCCCAGTCTCCTGCGGAGCCCGCTATTCCCCATGGTCCTTACGGAGTCCCCAGCATCCACTAGGACGTTAGAGAAAAGGCTACAACTGAATTGCCCAATAATGACCATCAGTTATAAATTGCGACGACAGCCAAGGTTTTTGAGAAAAAAATGAACGGGAACAACTGAATTCCCCCCAATGTCTGTCTTCTTTACTTGCTGAGTATTGATAAGTTCCTTCGCAGGTCGTTTTGCTAGGTACACTGATGACTCCAAAAAATAATTATAGGAATTTAAAACAAAAGAGGAAATAAAAATTAAAAAAATAAAAAGAATATACCTTTAACAGTTTTGGAAATAAACAAACAAGTCTATTTTTGGGAGGGAATTCAACTGCTGGCGAAGGGGCGAGTTGCTGATGCAGTGGCATTTATACGCCAGCAATGGCAACCTGGCTCACACCCTTCGCTTGGACAATTTGCACCAAAATTCGCTCAAAAGTGCTTGCTACCCTATGGGGCAGCGAACACTTTTGAGTGAGGTCACTTCGCCGTAAAGTGCAGCCGGCGACGTGACAATTCCTCCTGGGAAACAAGTCGCCAGCAACTGAATTCCCCCTTTACCTCCTACAAAAAACAAGTAACAATTTAAACTAGCAACTAGAATAAAACCACTGTTGATAGGATTAATTCCCAAAAGCAAAATACAACAAATACTTTCTGCCACTGATCAGTAGCGCAGCGTTACCTGACTCCTTGGCTACTCTCAGCCTGTCCTCCCATTCATCAAAAGGCCCCAAGCACTTTGAGAGAAAGGTCTGACAGTTGATGCAATCCAAAGGAAGTACATGGTTATCGGTTCCAACTCTCAGCACCGGATCCACCACGATGTAACCTTCCCCATTCTTCTGTTTTCTAGAAAGGAAAACAAAAAGAACATACTATTAGATCCAGTGTTATTTACATCTAATAGATCACCGACAGACCGGATCCAACTATGGCAATGCGCCAGGATTTAGTGCCTCCAGCACTTTGTAAAAACTGTATACCGTAGCCGATCAGGAACAGGTTAAAGCTTTTAATAAGTTGCTCATTCATGTTCTCAAACATGTTTACAAGAAATTAGGAGTAGACAAATACCAATCACCCAGTCGATTAAGATATTAGCTCTTGCTATTAGATTTTACAAGAGCCAGGTTCTCTGCAATGTGTATTTCTATGCATTAAACTACTGTATATACTCGAGTATAAGTTGACCCGAATATAAGCCGAGGCACCTAATTTTACCACCAAAACCCGGGAAAACTTATTGACTCGAGTATAAGCCTAGGGTGGGAAATGCAGCTCTAGCCGTACACAGCCCTCACACTGCCAGATATGCCCCCACAGTGCCAGATATGCCCTCACACTGCCAGATATACCCTTCACACTGCCAGATATGCCCCCTTAGTGCCAGATATGCCCCCTCAGTGCCAGATATGCCCTCAGTGCCAGATATGCCCCCACACTGCCAGATATGCCCCCACCCTGCCAGATATGCCCCCACACTGCCAGATATGCCCCCTCATAGTGCCAGATATGCCCCCTCATAGTGCCAGATATGCCCCCTCATAGTGCCAGATATGCCCCCTCATAGTGCCAGATATGCCGCCTCAGTGCCAGATATGCCCTCATAGTGCCAGATATTCCCCCGGCGGCCACGGCGGGTCTGTTAAATGAAGTGCCGGTTCGTGAGCCAATTAGAGCTCCCGAACGGGTACTTCCTTTAATAGACCTGCCGCTGCCGCCGGAGACGCCGGAGGGACACAGGAGAGGCACGCGCTGTGCCTTCCGTGTCCCTCCTTCACACTGCAGTGACTGCCGTCCGTGTCCCCACTCCTTCCCGTATCCTGCACTCCACACACCTGCACTGACTCGAGTATAAGCCGAGGGGGCTTTTTCAGCACAAAAAAAAGTGCTGAAAAAGTCGGCTTATACTCGAGTATATACGGTATTAGCAGTAATAACCACAACATGTGGACAGTGGGTGTCTGTAGTCCAGCCCTGCTCCCTGCAGCTGCAGCATTGCCAGCACAGTGACTATAAAAGCGATACCTCTGGGAGGTGCATTATCTACTGCTTGTCCCAGAGTAGAAGTAGGAGTACCCCCACAAGAATCCCCTACTCCCATGTAAGATGTAACTGGACTCAGTTTCCTGTCTTGTACTAAATATCTAGAACGTGCTATAATAAAGGGGAATATTAATAACGGGACACGGTCATTAGGTCGACCACTATAGGTCGACATGCATTAGGTCGACAAGGTCACTAGGTCGACAGGTCAAGGGGTTGACATGAGGTTTTCAAAAATGTTACCAATTCTTGGACTTTTTCATACTTTATGATCCATGTGGACTACAATTGGGAACGGTAACCTGTGCCGAGCGCAGCGGTAGTGGAGCGAGGCACCTTGCCCGAAGCATGCCGAACGAAGCGAGCCATGCAAGGGGACATAGTGCACTAATTGGGGTTCCCCGACACTTTCCGAAGAAAACGACACCAAAAAAAAAAAAGCTTTAAAAATTCATGTCGACCTTTTGACCTGTCGACCTAGTACACGTCGACCTAATGACCATGTTGACCTAGTGGCCCTGTCGACCAATAGTGGTCGACCTAATGACCCATACTGACTAAGTTGTGTCGACCCAACGACCCATACCCCTTATTCACAATGCGATGCGACCAAACCACATTTATGTGTCATATACACTTTATACTCACAGCCTGAAGGTAATTTTAGCCAATATTTTTAATAATTTTGTGCATTAAACAAAGTTTGTGTACGAACACACAATTCATTTATGTTTCATATACACCTTATACACACAGCCGTAAGGTCATTTAATACAATATTTTTAATAACTTTGTGTATTAAACAAAGTGTGTGTACATTGAGCCATCAGAAAACAAAGGTTTCACTATCTCACTCAAAAAATTCTGTATTTCGGAATATTTAGTATTTCAGAATATCTGGATATGGAATACTCAACCTGTACATACAAAGTACATTCAGATGAAACTGAAAATAAGATTAACAAGTTAATGTTAAGCATTAGTCTTGCTTACTATAATTAAATAAATCTGAATAGTAATACAAAATGGAAAATGCAAAAGCACTTTTTAGAGGAACACACACACACAAATTTGTATTTGTGTACAGTTGTCCTCATTCAGCACAGGTTGGAGATGCATTGCGTTCACATTCTCATGACCGGTGAGAAGGATGCAACCGCAAAATGATTAACAACCGCAGGCGCATTGGGTGAGCAGCGGCACAGCGTTGGGGGGGCAGTTTAGGAAAAACGCAGGCATGCCCAGAGCATTATCGGAATGGCTGTGTAACGTCACACGCAGCCGCCCCGATAAAAAAAAAAGCGGTGCACCTGCCTTCACAACTAGGCTGCGCACGCAGGGGGCTACCCTTAAATTGCAGGGACATCGATGCGGTCGCAACTGAATTGCGATCAGACTATAAAAACAAAAAGGCTGGGACTGCGCAAATCAATCTGATGTGGATATTTATTTTTACATAAAATTACTTTCTACACATATACATATACATACTTGATACCGGCCAGCATCACATAAAAAACTACTACATAAAATATAATTAGTATAATACTAAAAAAAATGATATATTTCCACTCCAAATCAAGTGGCTAATATAATCTCCGTTCATACACTTTTAAATGAGCTTCTTTAGAAACCTCTCCGACGATATTAGCAATATCACTAAGATAAATACAATCAGAATTTAAAATGTCCAGTATTCTTTGATTAATTTCATACCACCATGTGGAATTCTTTTTCCCTTAAGGTGTTAATATTTCATCCAAGTATATGTAATTTTAATTCCTTGGTCCCAGACGAAACTTTTTCACCCGCACTTGATTAATCACTTAGGCTTGCTTTGTGTAAAATAAGGCTTCTGCTGTTTAACTGTGCAGATCATGCGTGATTAAAGACCTTTTATAATGCAATTTTGTAACATTCACTCTTTCAAGATGTGATACATTGCCTGTATAATGTCCTGAACGCCACCCCTCCCGGCTATTGATAGCCTTATCTGGAGCCTCCGGGTTCTTTCTACGGCGTATCCTCCCCCGACAGCAGTGGGGTTTCTTATGCCTGTGGCCGGCCAGCCCGCTGATAAATCAACTGTTGATTCCTGTATAGGGAATACTGACGACAGACGCGTTTCTCCGCCTTTGGTTACCTCGGCGGCTTCCTCAGTGTCGAATACTTTCACCATCATTTTTCTGGTTTAAATACCTGTCCGCACCAATTGCGCATGCGTATTACTACTGCGGATCAAGACTCATTTCCATTTTGGCTTCCAACATATACCAGCCTTTCTTTTTTACATTTCAGGTCTCAATTATCGTTCATGTATATACTATATAAAATCTGTGTTATTGCTTATATTATCTACTATACTTGGAGCATATATTCAATTCATAGAATGTACATAATGAATTAATAAACATATTCTAACAAATATTTTTATCTTAGTCTTATCATTGGTATCGCTCAATACTAATTTAGACTACACATTATCCCCCCTCTAAACCAACAACCCTTTCTTATCCAGGAACAGATAATACTATCTATATATATTAAAGGATTTGCTTTTTCCAATGGACAGCAAAGAAAGAAAAATTCTTTTATATTTCACATTTTATAATCATCATATATGTCTCTTTCTCTATAAACATACAAAAAGAGAAAACCACGAAAACTATACCCAATTTAATGCAACACTATCATATCTATATTCCATTCAGTTCCACCGTATCATTAAGACCCGATGGTACTAATGTATCCAATCTATATATCCAGTAGGCCTCGCGTCTCCGAAGTCTGCTGAATCGATCCCCCCCTCTATTGGTGGAATTGATTTGTTCTATTCCTATCATAGTTATATTTTTCCAATTAGCTTTTTGGCAATTAATTATATGATTCGATAATGGATGTCTTGCTCCTTTAATTATATTTCTCCGATGTTCCATATAACGGATGTGTAAAGTTCTCGTGGTTCGTCCCACATATTGTTTCCCACACTGACAGGAAATGAGATAAATAATATACGTTGACATGCAATTTATAAACTCTTTAATAGGAAAAATCTCACCAGAAATAAATGATTGAAAGGTAATACTTTTTCTTGGTAGATTATTACATGAATGGCACTCCGTTTTTCCACATTTATGATATCCTAACGGTCTTATAGGTAACCATATATTATTTACAACCCCTTTTTTTCTTTTTTCTTTCTGGAAATGACTTGGCACCAATTTTTTTCTTAAATTATCTGCTTTTCTAAAAATGGTATGACCTCTTGGATCTATATGCGTTTTCAACACTTCGTCTAAGAGTAACATATGTGTATTTTTCTTAATTACCTGACTTATCTTGTACGCACAGCTATTATATTTTGTTACAAAAGTTTCACTTCTTTTGTTACCATTATCCTTCACCTTTTTATCATTATATTTAGGTCTTAATAATGTTTCTCTTTCCATACATTCCACCTCATGATATGCTTTTTCCAAAATACCCTGTGGGTATCCTTGTTCTTGAAAGGACTCCAAGAGTGTCTTAGCCTGCACCTGAAACATAGAGTGGGAGCTACAGTTTCGACGTAGCCTGACCAGCTGACCCCTAGGAATATTGTCTTTCCAGCTGCGTTTATGTGAACTCTTATAATCCAAATATCGATTATTGTCAACTGGTTTGATGTATGTTTTTGTAGTTAAACAATCATCCTCTACTGACAGCTCTATATCCAAGAAACATATACTTGTGGTGCTATAATTTGTGGTAAATTTTAAACCATAATTATTATTATTTAAACCATTAGTGAATATCTCAAGTGCTTCAAAACTCCCACCCCAAATTATAAACAAATCATCTATATATCGGCCATAGTATACCAGATCCGCCCCGAGTCCGCCTCCCCACACATGTTCCTCCTCGAAGGTACCCATATATAGGTTGGCGAAACTCGGAGCGAATCTGGCCCCCATGGCCGCACCCCGTGTCTGTAAATAATATTGTGCATCAAACATAAAATAATTATGTGATAAAATAAATTCAATAGCCTCCAATACAAAGATACGCAAAGGGTCCGAGATATTTCCTTGTCTTAAATAACTTTCCACTGCCCTAATACCTTTATCGTGCGGAATATTGGAGTAGAGTGACTCCACGTCACATGTTACCAGATAAAGACCTTTTTTCCACTTGATTTTATTTATGATGTTCAAAAAATGTTGTGTATCTTTTATATGTGACCTCAGACCCTCTACGTATCCCTGCAAATGGTGATCAACAAAAAAAGATAAATTATTCGTGAGTGATCCCACCCCCGAAATAATAGGTCGCCCCGGTGGTCTTTAATCACGCATGATCTGCACAGTTAAACAGCAGAAGCCTTATTTTACACAAAGCAAGCCTAAGTGATTAATCAAGTGCGGGTGAAAAAGTTTCGTCTGGGACCAAGGAATTAAAATTACGTATACTTGGATGAAATATTAACACCTTAAGGGAAAAAGAATTCCACATGGTGGTATGAAATTAATCAAAGAATACTGGACATTTTAAATTCTGATTGTATTTATCTTAGTGATATTGCTAATATCGTCGGAGAGGTTTCTAAAGAAGCTCATTTAAAATAAGAATTTACTTACCGATAATTCTATTTCTCATAGTCCGTAGTGGATGCTGGGACTCCGTCAGGACCATGGGGAATAGCGGGCTCCGCAGGAGACAGGGCACATCTAAATAAAGCTTTTAGGATCACATGGTGCGTACTGGCTCCTCCCCCTATGACCCTCCTCCAAGCCTCAGTTAGGTACTGTGCCCGGACGAGCGTACACAATAAGGAAGAATCTTGAATCCCGGGTAAGACTCATACCAGCCACACCAATCACACCGTACAACTTGTGATCTGAACCCAGTTAACAGTATGATAACAACAAATGAAGTAGCCTCTGAAAAGATGGCTCACAACAATAGTAATAACCCGATTTTTGTAACAATAACTATGTACAAACATTGCAGACAATCCGCACTTGGGATGGGCGCCCAGCATCCACTACGGACTATGAGAAATAGAATTATCGGTAAGTAAATTCTTATTTTCTCTAACGTCCTAGTGGATGCTGGGACTCCGTCAGGACCATGGGGATTATACCAAAGCTCCCAAACGGGCGGGAGAGTGCGGATGACTCTGCAGCACCGAATGAGAGAACTCCAGGTCCTCCTTAGCCAGAGTATCAAATTTGTAAAATTTTACAAACGTGTTCTCCCCTGACCATGTAGCTGCTCGGCAAAGTTGTAATGCCGAGACCCCTCGGGCAGCCGCCCAAGATGAGCCCACTTTCCTTGTGGAGTGGGCCTTTACAGATTTAGGCTGTGGCAGGCCTGCCACAGAATGTGCAAATTGGATTGTGCTACAGATCCAACGTGCAATCGTCTGTTTAGACGCAGGAGCACCCATCTTGTTGGGTGCATACAATATAAACAACGAGTCAGATTTTCTGACTTCAGCTGTCCTTGAAATATATATTTTTAATGCTCTGACAACGTCCAGTAACTTGGAGTCCTCCAAGTCGCTAGTAGCCGCAGGCACCACAATAGGCTGGTTCAAGTGAAAAGCCAAAACCACCTTAGGGAGAAAATGAGGACGTGTCCGCAGTTCTGCCCTGTCCGAATGGAAAATCAGATATGGGCTTTTGTACGATAAAGCCGCCAACTCTGAAACTCTCCTGGCTGAAGCCAGGGCCAATAACATGGTTACCTTCCATGTAAGGTATTTTAAATCTACCGATTTTAGAGGCTCAAACCAATGAGATTTGAGAAAATTCAAAACTACGTTCAAATCCCACGGTGCCACTGGAGGCACCATTGGGGGTTGTATATGTAGTACACCTTTGACAAAAGTTTGTACTTCAGGAACTGACGCCAATTCCTTCTGGAAGAAGATTGATAAGGCCGAAATTTGAACTTTAATGGACCCTAATTTTAGGCCCATAGACAATCCTGCTTGCAGGAAATGTAAGAATCGACCCAATTGAAATTCTTCCGTTGGGGCCTTTTTGGCCTCACACCACGCAACATATTTTCGCCAAATGCGGTGATAATGTTGTACAGTCACTTCCTTCCTAGCCTTCATCAAGGTAGGAATAACTTCCTCTGGAATGCCCTTTTCTTTTAGAATCCGGCGTTCAACCGCCATGCCGTCAAACGCAGACGCGGTAAGTCTTGGAACATACAAGGTCCCTGCTGAAGCAGATCCCTTCTTAGAGGTAGAGGCCACGGATCCTCCGTGAGCATCTCTTGAAGTTCCGGATACCAAGTTCTTCTTGGCCAGTCCAGAGCCACTAGTATTGTTCTTACTCCCCTTTTCCGTATAATTCTCAGTACCTTTGGTATGAGAGGCAGAGGAGGGAACACATACACTGACTGGTACACCCACGGTGTTACCAGAGCGTCCACAGCTATTGCCTGAGGGTCTCTTGACCTGGCGCAATATCTGTCCAATTTTTTGTTGAGGCGAGACGCCATCATGTCCACCTTTGGTTTTTCCCAACGGTTCACAATCATGTGGAAGACTTCTGGATGGAGTCCCCACTCTCCCGGGTGAAGGTCGTGTCTGCTGAGGAAATCTGCTTCCCAGTTGTCCACTCCCGGGATGAACACTGCTGACAGTGCTATGACATGATTTTCCGCCCAGCGCAGAATCCTTGCCGCTTCTGTCATTGCTCTTCTGCTTCTCGTGCCGCCTTGTCGGTTTACGTGGGCGACTGCCGTGATGTTGTCCGACTGGATCAACACCGGCTGACCCTGAAGCAGCGGTTTTGCCAGGCTTAGAGCATTGTAGATCGCTCTTAGCTCCAGTATATTTATGTGAAGGGACGTCTCCAGGTTTGACCACACGCCCTGGAAGTTCCTTCCCTGTGTGACTGCTCCCCAGCCTCGTAGGCTGGCATCCGTAGTCACCAGGACCCAGTCCTGTATGCCGAATCTGCGGCCCTCTAACAGATGGGCACTCTGCAACCACCACAGGAGAGACAACCTTGTTCTTGGTGACAGTGTTATCCGCTGATGCATGTGCAGATGCGATCCGGACCATTTGTCCAGCAGATCCCACTGAAATGTTCGTGCATGGAATCTGCCAAATGGAATTGCTTCGTAAGAAGCCACCATCTTTCCCAGGACTCTTGTGCATTGATGTACTGACACAGTTCCTGGTTTTAGGAGGTTCCTGACAAGTTCGGATAACTCCCTTGCTTTCTCCTCCGGGAGAAACACCTTTTTCTGAACCGTGTCCAGAATCATTCCCAGGAACAGCAGACGTGTTGTCGGGGTCAATTGAGATTTTGGAAGATTCAGAATCCACCCGTGTTGCTGAAGCACTACCTGGGTTAGTGCTACACCGACTTCCAGCTGTTCTCTGGACTTTGCCCTTATCAGGAGATCGTCCAAGTAAGGGATAATTAATACGCCTTTTCTTCGTAGAAGAACCATCATTTCGGTCATTACCTTGGTAAAGACCCGAGGAGCCGTGGACAAACCAAACGGCAGCGTTTGAAACTGATAATGACAGTCTTGTATCACGAACCTGAGATACCCTTGGTGTGAGGGGTAAATTGGGACATGCAGATAAGCATCTTTTATGTCCAGGGACACCATGAAGTCCCCTTCCTCCAGATTCGCTATCACTGCTCTGAGTGACTCCATCTTGAACTTGAATTTTTGTATGTACAGGTTCAAGGATTTCAGGTTTAGAATAGGTCTTACCGAACCGTCTGGCTTCGGTACCACAAATAGTGTGGAATAATACCCCTTTCCCTGTTGTAGGAGGGGTACCTTGACTATCACCTGCTGAGAATACAGCTTGTGAATGGCTTCCAATACCGACGTCCTTTCTGAGGGAGACGTTGGTAAAGCAGACTTTAGGAACCGGCGAGGGGGAGACCTTTCGAACTCCAACATGTAACCCTGAGATATTATCTGCAGGATCCACGGGTCCACTTGTGAGCGAGCCCACTGATTGCTGAAAATCTTGAGTCGACCCCCCACCGCTCCTGAGTCCGCTTGTAGAGCCCCAGCGTCATGCTGATGGCTTTGTAGAACCCGGGGCGGGCTTCTGGTCCTGGGCAGGGGCTGCTTGCTGCCCTCTCTTACCCTTTCCTCTGCTTCGCGGCAGATAAGACTGTCCTTTTGGTCGCTTGTTTTTATAGGAGCGAAAGGACTGCGGCTGAAAAGACGGTGTCTTTTTCTGTTGGGAGGGGGTCTGAGGTAAAAAGGTGGATTTGCCGGCAGTTGCCGTGGCCACCAGGTCCGAAAGACCGACCCCAAATAATTCCTCTCCTTTATATGGCAATACTTCCATATGCCTTTTGGAATCCGCATCACCTGACCACTGTCGCGTCCATAAACTTCTTCTGGCAGATATGGACATCGCGCTTACCCTTGATGCTAGAGTACAAATATCCCTCTGAGCATCTCGCATATAAAGAAACGCATCCTTTAATTGCTCTAGAGTCAATAAAATACTGTCCCTATCCAGGGTATCAATATTTTCAGTCAGGGAATCCAACCACACTACCCCAGCACTGCACATCCAGGCTGAGGCTATTGCCGGTCGCAGTATAACACCAGTATGTGTGTATATACTCTTCAGTGTAGTTTCCAGCCTCCTATCTGCTGGATCCTTGAGGGCGGCCGTATCAGGAGACGGCAACGCCACTTGCTTTGATAAACGTGTGAGCGCCTTATCCACCCTAGGGGGTGTTTCCCAGCGCGCCCTAACCTCTGGTGGGAAAGGGTATAATGCCAATAACTTCTTGGAAATTAGCAGTTTTCTATCTGGGTTAACCCACGCTTCATCACACACGTCATTCAATTCCTCTGATTCTGGAAAAGCTACAGGTAGTTTTTTCACCCCCCACATAATACCCCTTTTTGAGGTACCAGCAGTATCAGAGATCTGCAAAGCCTCCTTCATTGCCGTGATCATATAACGTGTGGCCCTATTGGAAAATACGTTTGTTTCTTCACCGTCGACACTAGATTCATCTGTGTCGGTACCCGTGTCGACTGACTGAGGTAAGGGACGTTTTACAGCCCCTGACGGTGTCTGAGACGCCTGAGCCGGTACTAACTGGTTTTCCGGCCGTCTCATTTCGTCAACTGACTTTTGTAATGTGCTAACATTATCACGTAATTCCATAACTAAAGCCATCCATTCCGGTGTCGACTCCCTAGGGGGTGACATCACCATTACCGGCAATTGCTCTGCCTCCACACCAACATCGTCCTCATACATGTCGACACACACGTACCGACACACAGCAGCCACACAGGGAATGCTCTAATCGAAGACAGGACCCTCTTAGCCCTTTGGGGAGACAGAGGGAGAGTTTGCCAGCACACACCAAAAGCGCTATAAATGTATATAAACAACCCTAGAAGGTGTTGTTTTTGATATAGGCGCTTTTAATATATCAATATCGCCAAATTATGCCCCCCTTCTCTTTGTTACCCTGTTTCTGTAGTGCAGTGCAGGGGAGAATCCTGGGAGCCTTCCTCACCAGCGGAGCTGAGCAGGAAAATGGCGCTGGGTGCTGAGGAGAATAAGCTCCGCCCCTTTTTCGGCGGGCTTTTCTCCCGGGTTTTAAGAAAACTGGCCTGGGTTAAATACATACATATAGCCTTAATGGCTATATGTGATGTATTTTTCGCCACTAAAGGTATTTTATATTGCTGCCCAGGGCGCCCCCAGCAGCGCCCTGCACCCTCCGTGACTGAATCAGTGAGACGTGTAGCAACAATGGCGCACAGCTGCAGTGCTGTGCGCTACCTTCATGAAGACTGAGGAGTCTTCTGCCGCCTGCTTTCCGGACCTCCGATCTTCAGCGTCTGTAAGGGGGGTCGGCGGCGCGGCTCCGGGACGAACACCAGGATGACCTGTGTTCCGACTCCCTCTGGAGCTAAGTGTCCAGTAGCCTAAGACTCCAATCCATCCTGCACGCAGGTGAGTTGGAAATCTCTCCCCTAAGTCCCTCGATGCAGTGATCCTGTTGCCAGCAGGATTCACTGAGATTTAAACCTAAAAAAAAACTTTGTCTAAGCAGCTCTTTAGGAGAGCCACCTAGATTGCACCCTTCTCGGACGGGCACAAAAACCTAACTGAGGCTTGGAGGAGGGTCATAGGGGGAGGAGCCAGTACGCACCATGTGATCCTAAAAGCTTTATTTAGATGTGCCCTGTCTCCTGCGGAGCCCGCTATTCCCCATGGTCCTGACGGAGTCCCAGCATCCACTAGGACGTTAGAGAAAAGTGTATGAACGGAGATTATATTAGCCACTTGATTTGGAGTGGAAATATATAATTTTTTTTAGTATTATACTAATTATATTTTATGTAGTAGTTTTTTATGTGATGCTGGCCGGTATCAAGTATGTATATGTATATGTGTAGAAAGTAATTTTATGTAAAAATAAATATCCACATCAGATTGATTTGCGCAGTCCCAGCCTTTTTGTTTTTATAGTCTTTTGCATTAAGGGTTAAAACCAAAAACCCTTTTGGGATCGCTGCATCCATCTGTAATCAATCACAGCGCCAGGTATTGTGTTTTTGTAATTCTTTTGTTGGTTTGGTTAACCAGGCAGCTTTGATTGATTGTGGAAATTGGAGTTATACGATAAATATTAAGTTCACATTGGTATCGCTTTAGAGAGAAAAATGACACAATTAACATGTATTGCGAATAGGTTGGAAAGGAGGGATTTATACTTAAAAGGTAAAACCAATACGAATATAGGACAAGAGAGGAGTGAGATAGCAGAAATGCATGGGTGTTTTAATAAATTGGAAAACCTGTGTATGGCTGAGACAAAACACTGGTGGGACCAGATATCCCTACAAAAGTATTTAGATGGTAATATAATCCCTAGGGGATTAAGAATATTAAAGGAATCTACTTTTAAAGAGGATAAAGTTTTTTCAGATGAGTGGAATACCACCCTGGATAACTGCTCTAAAAATCTTATGCAGTTACTAATTAGGTACAGGGAACAGCGAGTAAAAGAGTTACAAATAGAAATTGATAAAATACATATTGCATTGAAGGAATATGAGAAGATGAGTGAATTTAAAGAAAGGGATATGAAGGTAAACAAGAAATTGTTAGATTTTGAGCAATCATTGATAGACAGAAAAGAACATAAGATGGGGCGGGATATAAATGACTACAAAAACGGGGCATCTCGTAGTTACAACAAAAGTTACACATATGAGAGAAGGGAATTTAATCAAACGCCATTTGAAAAGGGCAGAGGTAGGCAACCATATAGAAAGCAAGGTAACCATTATTATCAGGAAGGAGGCTATAAAGAGAGGGCGATAAATAATTGGAAACAGCTGCCAAATAAGAAACCCCAGTTTTTTCATAAAAATAGATACCAGTTGTTGGAAATGCCCAGAGAAGAAATTAATAGAGGGAATAAACCTTCAGAAACAGAAGATGAATGTGATCACACACCATCTGAAAAAGTTTTTTTAGACAGGCATCAGGAACACAGCACTTGGCAGACAACCCAATATCAGAAAAAAAGAACAAGAAATTCAGATACAGGGGATGTAGGGGGGGTAGAAGAAAACAGGTGGAAAACACCGCGCAGAAAGTACTAAAGGGTGGATCAGGGAAAGGTATCTATAATTTGTCTAAACGGGTACTGACAAATGAGGAAATAAGCATATTGGAAAAAGGTTTAAATTATGCGCCGGTGGCTAAACCCAATCTATTTCAATTGTTTGTAGACCTTAACCGTTATGTACGCACACTTAGCAGAAAAAGATACTTTGCACTTAAAGAAATAAAAAAGAATAAAAGTGAGGAATTACCAATCATTTTAGATAAAGGAGATGAAGAGATAAGAGATATATTGATAAGTCTGGAACAAGAGGGGGATACAAGTGAAAAAGATGTAGATGTAGAGATACCTATTTTCGATATTGGGGCTAAGCCCTTTAAAAAGAAATCAGATTTTTATCCCTTGGCCTGCAAAGGCCCATACATAGAAAGCTTTTATAAGGCAACTCTCGCGAGTTTTAGACAAATATGCGAGAAATCACATGATATAAAATATCAAGATAACCTTAGCTTGGGAGAAAGAAAAGCAATAAGGTCTTTACAGGATGATAGTGGGATAACAATAAAGCCAGCTGATAAAGGTGGTGGGGTTGTGATCCTAGAAACAGAGGGATATATGATGGAATGTTACAGACAATTGAAGGATACGAATTTCTATCGTAAGTTGGATTGCAATCCTACCACTATTTTTCAGAAACAATATATTGAGTTATTGGACACGGCTCTGGAGGATGGCTCTATATCCAAGGAAACGTTTAATTTTCTTTTTTGTACACATCCGGTCACAGCAACATTTTATTATTTACCTAAAATTCATAAGACACTTGTTAATCCACCGGGGCGACCTATTATTTCGGGGGTGGGATCACTCACGAATAATTTATCTTTTTTTGTTGATCACCATTTGCAGGGATACGTAGAGGGTCTGAGGTCACATATAAAAGATACACAACATTTTTTGAACATCATAAATAAAATCAAGTGGAAAAAAGGTCTTTATCTGGTAACATGTGACGTGGAGTCACTCTACTCCAATATTCCGCACGATAAAGGTATTAGGGCAGTGGAAAGTTATTTAAGACAAGGAAATATCTCGGACCCTTTGCGTATCTTTGTATTGGAGGCTATTGAATTTATTTTATCACATAATTATTTTATGTTTGATGCACAATATTATTTACAGACACGGGGTGCGGCCATGGGGGCCAGATTCGCTCCGAGTTTCGCCAACCTATATATGGGTACCTTCGAGGAGGAACATGTGTGGGGAGGCGGACTCGGGGCGGATCTGGTATACTATGGCCGATATATAGATGATTTGTTTATAATTTGGGGTGGGAGTTTTGAAGCACTTGAGATATTCACTAATGGTTTAAATAATAATAATTATGGTTTAAAATTTACCACAAATTATAGCACCACAAGTATATGTTTCTTGGATATAGAGCTGTCAGTAGAGGATGATTGTTTAACTACAAAAACATACATCAAACCAGTTGACAATAATCGATATTTGGATTATAAGAGTTCACATAAACGCAGCTGGAAAGACAATATTCCTAGGGGTCAGCTGGTCAGGCTACGTCGAAACTGTAGCTCCCACTCTATGTTTCAGGTGCAGGCTAAGACACTCTTGGAGTCCTTTCAAGAACAAGGATACCCACAGGGTATTTTGGAAAAAGCATATCATGAGGTGGAATGTATGGAAAGAGAAACATTATTAAGACCTAAATATAATGATAAAAAGGTGAAGGATAATGGTAACAAAAGAAGTGAAACTTTTGTAACAAAATATAATAGCTGTGCGTACAAGATAAGTCAGGTAATTAAGAAAAATACACATATGTTACTCTTAGACGAAGTGTTGAAAACGCATATAGATCCAAGAGGTCATACCATTTTTAGAAAAGCAGATAATTTAAGAAAAAAATTGGTGCCAAGTCATTTCCAGAAAGAAAAAAGAAAAAAAGGGGTTGTAAATAATATATGGTTACCTATAAGACCGTTAGGATATCATAAATGTGGAAAAACGGAGTGCCATTCATGTAATAATCTACCAAGAAAAAGTATTACCTTTCAATCATTTATTTCTGGTGAGATTTTTCCTATTAAAGAGTTTATAAATTGCATGTCAACGTATATTATTTATCTCATTTCCTGTCAGTGTGGGAAACAATATGTGGGACGAACCACGAGAACTTTACACATCCGTTATATGGAACATCGGAGAAATATAATTAAAGGAGCAAGACATCCATTATCGAATCATATAATTCATTGCCAAAAAGCTAATTGGAAAAATATAACTATGATAGGAATAGAACAAATCAATTCCACCAATAGAGGGGGGGATCGATTCAGCAGACTTCGGAGACGCGAGGCCTACTGGATATATAGATTGGATACATTAGTACCATCGGGTCTTAATGATACGGTGGAACTGAATGGAATATAGATATGATAGTGTTGCATTAAATTGGGTATAGTTTTCGTGGTTTTCTCTTTTTGTATGTTTATAGAGAAAGAGACATATATGATGATTATAAAATGTGAAATATAAAAGAATTTTTCTTTCTTTGCTGTCCATTGGAAAAAGCAAATCCTTTAATATATATAGATAGTATTATCTGTTCCTGGATAAGAAAGGGTTGTTGGTTTAGAGGGGGGATAATGTGTAGTCTAAATTAGTATTGAGCGATACCAATGATAAGACTAAGATAAAAATATTTGTTAGAATATGTTTATTAATTCATTATGTACATTCTATGAATTGAATATATGCTCCAAGTATAGTAGATAATATAAGCAATAACACAGATTTTATATAGTATATACATGAACGATAATTGAGACCTGAAATGTAAAAAAGAAAGGCTGGTATATGTTGGAAGCCAAAATGGAAATGAGTCTTGATCCGCAGTAGTAATACGCATGCGCAATTGGTGCGGACAGGTATTTAAACCAGAAAAATGATGGTGAAAGTATTCGACACTGAGGAAGCCGCCGAGGTAACCAAAGGCGGAGAAACGCGTCTGTCGTCAGTATTCCCTATACAGGAATCAACAGTTGATTTATCAGCGGGCTGGCCGGCCACAGGCATAAGAAACCCCACTGCTGTCGGGGGAGGATACGCCGTAGAAAGAACCCGGAGGCTCCAGATAAGGCTATCAATAGCCGGGAGGGGTGGCGTTCAGGACATTATACAGGCAATGTATCACATCTTGAAAGAGTGAATGTTACAAAATTGCATTATAAAAGGTCTTTAATCACGCATGATCTGCACAGTTAAACAGCAGAAGCCTTATTTTACACAAAGCAAGCCTAAGTGATTAATCAAGTGCGGGTGAAAAAGTTTCGTCTGGGACCAAGGAATTAAAATTCCGTATACTTGGATGAAATATTAACACCTTAAGGGAAAAAGAATTCCACAAGGTGGTATGAAATTAATCAAAGAATACTGGACATTTTAAATTCTGATTGTATTTATCTTAGTGATATTGCTAATATCGTCGGAGAGGTTTCTAAAGAAGCTCATTTAAAAGTGTATGAACGGAGATTATATTAGCCACTTGATTTGGAGTGGAAATATATAATTTTTTTTAGTATTATACTAATTATATTTTATGTAGTAGTTTTTTATGTGATGCTGGCCGGTATCAAGTATGTATATGTATATGTGTAGAAAGTAATTTTATGTAAAAATAAATATCCACATCAGATTGATTTGCGCAGTCCCAGCCTTTTTGTTTTTATAGTCTTTTGCATTAAGGGTTAAAACCAAAAACCCTTTTGGGATCGCTGCATCCATCTGTAATCAATCACAGCGCCAGGTATTGTGTTTTTGTAATTGAATTGCGATCATATTGCTGGCGGCAATTAGCGTGCTGAGCGACACCCAGCATGCGATCGTCAACAGTTGCAGTTTTGCTTTTTCAGCAAAACTGCAACTCATGCTGAATAAGATCCTGTATCTGCAGTAGAATAAGGTTATCCATGACGTTTCCAGAGACAATGAAAACACCTAATTACTGCAATCAGCTAAAGGCCTGCCTTCCTCCCATCAGTTCCCAGTCTGCCACACATATTGTGTCACTAATGGCAAATGAACAGTGTGCAGCACTTGGCCAGCTGTCCCTCACACCATTAGAATAATAGAACTTCTGCAGAATCCGTTAACAATGCACAATGGTTTGTGTTGTGAGATATGCATACAAAATAAATGGTTAATTTATAGTAACAGCACCGGTGGCTTCCGATATCATTGTTTATTATAGAAATTTACTGAACAAATTATGTTCATTGTAACAGAAAAAAGAACCAGAACATGTACAATATCTACTGTAAATAATAAGAATTTACTTACCGATAATTCTATTTCTCGTAGTCCGTAGTGGATGCTGGGAACTCCGTAAGGACCATGGGGAATAGCGGCTCCGCAGGAGACTGGGCACAAAAAGAAAGCTTTAGGACTACCTGGTGTGCACTGGCTCCTCCCCCTATGACCCTCCTCCAAGCCTCAGTTAGGATACTGTGCCCGGACGAGCGTACACAATAAGGAAGGATTTTGAATCCCGGGTAAGACTCATACCAGCCACACCAATCACACCGTACAACTTGTGATATGAAACCCAGTTAACAGCATGATAACAGAGGAGCCTCTGAATAGATGGCTCACAACAAGAACCCGATTAGTTAACAATAACTATGTACAAGTATTGCAGACAATCCGCACTTGGGATGGGCGCCCAGCATCCACTACGGACTACGAGAAATAGAATTATCGGTAAGTAAATTCTTATTTTCTCTGACGTCCTAGTGGATGCTGGGAACTCCGTAAGGACCATGGGGATTATACCAAAGCTCCCAAACGGGCGGGAGAGTGCGGATGACTCTGCAGCACCGAATGAGAGAACTCCAGGTCCTCCTCAGCCAGGGTATCAAATTCATAGAATTTTGCAAACGTGTTTGCCCCTGACCAAGTAGCTGCTCGGCAAAGTTGTAAAGCCGAGACCCCTCGGGCAGCCGCCCAAGATGAGCCCACCTTCCTTGTGGAATGGGCTTTTATTGATTTAGGCTGCGGTCATCCTACCGCAGAATGCGCCAGCTGAATAGTGCTACAAATCCAGCGCGCAATAGACTGCTTAGAAGCAGGAGCACCCAGCTTGTTGGGTGCCATCAGGATAAACAGCGAGTCAGTTTTCCTGACTCCAGCCGTCCTGGAAAAATAAAATTTTCAGGGCCCTGACTACGTCCAGCAACTTGGAATCCTCCAAGTCCCTAGTAGCCGCAGGCACCACAATAGGTTGGTTCAAGTGAAAACCTGAGACCACCTTTAGGAGAAACTGAGGACGAGTCCTCAACTCTGCCCTATCCATATAGAAAATCAGATAAGGCTTTTACATGACAAAGCCGCCAATTCTGACACACGCCTGGCCAAGGCCAAGGCCAACAGCATGACCACTTTCCACGCGAGATACTTTAGCTCCATGGTTTTAAGTGGCTCAACCAATGCGACTTTAGGAAATCCAACACCACGTTGAGATCCAAAAAGTGCCACAGGAGGCACAAAAGGAGGCTGAATATGTAGTACTCCTTTAACCAAAGTCTGAACTTCAGGCAGTGAAGCCAGTTCTTTCTGGAAGAAAATCGACAGAGCCGAAATCTGGACCTTGATGGACCCCAATTTGAGGCCCAAACGTCACCCCTGCTTGCAGGAAGTGCAGGAATCGACATAGTTGAAATTCCTCCGTCGGGGCCTTCATGGCCTCCCACCAAGCAATACATTTTCGCCAAACGCGGCGATAATGTCTTGCGGTGACATCCTTCCTGGCTATGATCAGGGTAGGGATGACTTCCTTCGGAATACCCTTTTCCTTTAGGATCCGGTGTTCTACCGCCATGCCGTCAAACGCAGCCGCGGTAAGTCTTGGAACAGACAGGGTCCCTGCTGCAGCAGGTCTTGTCTAAGCGGCAGAGGCCAAGGGTCCTCTGCCAGCATCTCTTGAAGTTCCGGGTACCAAGCTCTTCATGGCCAATCCGGAACCCCGAGTATGGTTTTCACTCCTCGCCTTCTTATTATTCTCAGTACCTTGGGTATGAGAGGTAGAGGAGGAGACACATAAACCGACTGGTACACCCACGGTGTCACTAGAGCGTCCCCAGCGATCGCCTGAGGGTCCCTTGACCTGGCGCAATATCTTTTCAACTTCTTGTTGAGGCGGGACGCCATCATGTCCACCCGTGGTCATTCCCAGCGGTTTACCCGCATTTGGAAAACTTCTGAATGAAGTCTCCATTCTCCTGGGTGTAGGTCGCCCATCGGAGAATCCTTGTGGCTTCTGCCATCGCCATCCTGCTTCTTGTGTCGCCCTGTCTGTTTACATGGGCGACCACCGTGATGTCGTCTGATTGGATCAGTACCGGCTGGTTCTGAAGCAGGGGCCTTGCTTGGCTTAGGGCATTGTAAATGGCCCTTCGCTGCAGAATATTTATGTGAAGCGAAATCTCCTTGGAAATTTCTTCCCTGTGTGACTGCACCCCAGGCCCGAAGGCTGGCATCCGTGGTCACCAGGACCCAGTCCTGTATTCCGAATCTGCGGCCCTCTAGTAGATGAGCCCTCTGCAGCCACCACAGCAGCGACACCCTGTTTCTTGCTGACAGGGTTATCCGCTGTTGTATCTGTAGATGGGACCCGGACCATTAGTCCCACAGGTCCCACTGGAACGTCCTTGCGTGGAGTCTTCCGAATGGAATTATGCTTCGTACGAAGCTACCATTTTTCCCAGGACTCATGTGCATTGATGTACCGACACCTGTCCTGGTTATAGGATGTCTCTGACTAGAGATGACAACTCCTCGGCTTTTTCCACTGGAAGAAACACTTTTTTCTGGTCTGCGTTCAGAAACGTTTCCAGGAACAGAAGACGTGTCGTCGGGACCAGCTGTGACTTTGGAATATTGAGAATCCAGTCGTGCTGTTGTAGCACGTCCCGAGAGAGTGCTACCCCCACTACCAACTGTTCTTTGGACCTCGCCTTTATCAGGAGATCGTCCAAGTACGGGATAATAAAAACTTCCTTCTTGCGAAGGAGTATCATCACTTCTGCCATTACCTAGGTAAAGACCTTCGGTGCCGTGGACAACTCCCCCGGCCGCGTCTGGAACTGATAGTGACAGTCCTGTACCACATATCTGAGGTACTCCTGGTGAGGAGGGTAAATGGGGACATGCAGGTACGCATCCTTGATGTCCAGGGAGACCCTGTAATCCCCCTCGTCCAGGCTCGTAATATCCGCCCTGAGCGATTCCATCTTGAACTTGAATCTTCTGATATAAAAGTTCAAGTATTTTAATTTCAAGATGGGTCTCACCGAAACGTTTCGGTACCACAACCACTGTGGAATAGTAACCCCTTCCTTGCTGAAGGAGGGGCACCTTGACAATCACTTGTTGTGATTATAGTGTTGAATATCCACCAACACCGTCTCCCTGGCAGAGGGAGGTGCCGGTAAGGCAGATTTTAGGAAACGGCGGGGGGAAGAACGTCTCGAACTCCAGCCTGTACCCCTGAGATACTACTTGAAGGACCCAGGGATCCATGTGAGAGAGCACACTGTCCGCTGAAATTTCTGAGACGGGCCCCCACCGTACCCGGGTCCGCCTGAGCAGCCCCCGCACCATGCTGTGGACCTACCGGACGCAGGGAGGATTTCTGCTCTTGGGAACTAGCTGTGTGTTGCAGCTTTTTCCTCTACCTTTGCCTCTCGGCAGAAAGGATGAGCCTCTAGCCCTCTTGCTTTTCTGGGGCCGAAAGGACTGTACTTGATGATACGGTGCTTTCTTTTGTTGTGGGGTAGCCTGTGGCAAAAAAATCGATTTCCCAACAGTAGCTGTGGAAACGAGGTCTGAAAAACCATCCCCAAACAGTTTTACCCCCTTATAGGGCAACTTCCATGTGCCGATTTGAGTCGGCATCGCCTGACCATTGTCAAGTCCATAACCCCCGTCTGGCGGCAATGGACCTAGCGCTTATTTTTGATGCCAGCCGGCAAATATCCCTCTGTGCATCACGTATGTATAAGACCACGTCTTTTATATGCTCTATTTTCAGCAAAATATTGTCCCTATCCATAGTTATTTTCCGACAGGGAATCTGACCACGCAGCGGGAGTACTGCACATCCATGCCGAAGCAACGGCTGGTCGCAATATAATGCCCTAGTGTGTGACTATATCTTATAGGGTAACCTCCTGCTTTCTATCAGCAGGTCCCTTCAGGGCGGCCGTATCCGGAGACGGTAGTGCCACTTTTTCTGATAAGCGTGTAAGCGCTGTATCTACCCTATGGGGTGTTTCCCCGCGTGACCTATCCTCTGGCGGGAAAGGGTACGCTGCCAATAACCGTTTTAGAAATTATCAATTTTTTACCGGGGGAAGACCACTCTTCCTCACACACCTCATTTAATTTCTCAGATGCAGGAAAAACTACTAATAGTTTTCTCTCACCAAACACAATACCCTTTTATGTGGTACCTGGGGTATAATCATAAATGTGTAATACATTTTTCATTGCCTCAATCCTGTAACGGGTGGACCTATTTGGAGGGTACACCAGTCTCATCGACGTCGACACTGGAGTCAGTATCCGTGTCGACATCTGTGTCTGTTATCTGAGGTAGCGGGCGATTTTAGAGCCCCCCATGACATTTGAGACGCTGGAACAGGCACAAGCTGAGTAGCCGGCTGTTCTGTGTCGTCGACCTTTTATGTAAGGAGTTGACACTTTCACGTAATCTTTCCATAAGTTCAACCACACCGGTGTCGACCCCGCAGGGGGTGACAACATATTTACAGGCATTCGCTCCGCCTCCACCTCATTATCCTCCACATACCTGTCGACACAGCCGTACCGACACACAGCACACACACAGGGAATGCTCTGATAGAGGACAGGACCCCACAAAGCCCTTTGGGGAGACAGAGGGAGAGTATGCCAGCACACACCAGGGCGCTATATATCACAGGGATAGCACCTATAAAAAGTGTTTTCCCTTATAGCTGCATATATATATATATATATATATGTATACTGCGCCTAAAATGTGCCCCCCCTCTCTTTTTAACCCTTTCTGTAGTGTATTAACTGCAGGGGAGAGCCAGGGAGCTTCCCTCCAACGGAGCTGTGAGGGAAAAATGGCGCCAGTGTGCTGAGGAGATAGCTCCGCCCCTTTTTCGCGGACTTTTCTCCCGCATTTTTATGGAATCTGGCAGGGGTTAATGTACATCCATATAGCCCTGGGGGTTATATGTGATGTATTTTTGCCAGCCAAGGTGTTAATATTGCTGCTCAGGGCGCCCCCCCCCCCAGCGCCCTGCACCCATCAGTGACCGCAGTGTGAGGTGTGCATGAGGAGCAATGGCGCACAGCTGCAGTGCTGTGCGCTACCTTGATGAAGACTGATGTCTTTTGCCGCCGATTTTCCGGACCTCTTCTTGCTTCTGGCTCTGTAAGGGGGGCGGCGGCGCGGCTCTGGGACCGGACTCCGAGGCTGGGCCTGTGTTCGATCCCTCTGGAGCTAATGGTGTCCAGTAGCCTAAGAAGCCCAAGCTGGCTGCAAGCAGGCAGGTTCGCTTCTTCTCCCCTTAGTCCCTCGATGCAGTGAGCCTGTTGCCAGCAGGTCTCACTGAAAATAAAAAACCTAAAACTAACTTTTATCTAAGAAGCTCAGGAGAGCCCCCTAGATTGCACCCTGCTCGGTCGGGCACAAAAATCTAACTGAGGCTTGGAGGAGGGTCATAGGGGGAGGAGCCAGTGCACACCAGGTAGTCCTAAAGCTTTCTTTTTGTGCCCAGTCTCCTGCGGAGCCGCTATTCCCCATGGTCCTTACGGAGTTCCCAGCATCCACTAGGACGTCAGAGAAATTACTTTTGCAAAGACTCAGATGCATTTACACATTTCAAGTATAGTGTGCATCTTCACTTGGAGGTCACAGTAATGAGAAATACACAGGAAAAGTAATACAACCAAATAATGTACAACCGGTATAAAAGGGATCCAGTCAGTATACCGATGTTCAGGATGCAGTCAGTCAGGATATCGATGCCGGAATCCCGACATGGATCAAAATGCCAGCGCCAGAATTCCAACTGCCGGCATGCCGATCAGTAGTATGTCGGGAAGAATAGGGTCAGTATTGATTTGTTTTGTCTTGGGGGGAGGGGTGTTGTAGTTAGGTTTAGGTTGCAGGGCGAGGGTCAGGGCCGGGCTGCGGGGGGATAAGGTTGGGGTTAGGCTGCGGGGAAGGAAGGTAAGGGTTATGCACCACAAGGGAGGGTTAGGCCGCAAAGTAAGTGTGCGTGTGTGTGTGAGTGTGTGCGCGTGTGTGCGTGCGCGCGTGGGGGTGGGAGTGGGGTTAGGGTCACACTGCGGGAAGGGAGGGTTAGGGAGTGAGACAGGGAGGGTTAGACTACTTACCAGGTGTCAGGATGCTGCACATCGGGATGCTGCTGCCAGTATTCCCAATCGCTGGGATCCCTATACCATCCCATACAAAGCTAATGCCACACAAGCTATAATGCAAATGCTGAGTACAGATGAAATACAATGGTAAAAAAAATATTCAACACCAATTACCTATTGGGAAACTTTATAAACAGTATAAAAATGGCAAAAGCTTGAAGCTTGACCTTATTAGAGGTGAAAAAATAGTAAGAGATAATTACGTGATTATGGTAGATCATTTTAATTGTGTACAACAGACCTTCACAAATGGATGCATCTGTCACTAGGTCCCAAGGGGCACAGCTACTGAGATCAGACCTTATACACTGTGAGATGTCAGACATCATCCAAATGCATTTTTTGTGAACCACAACATTCCAGATTGGATCTTTATCAAGATGACCAATATTGTGTTTTTGCCCAGACTACTAACGCTAACATTTGCAAACGACTAGATTGGCTTAAACGGTAATCAAATTGTTGGTTACTTACGACAGGTTGAATCGATATTGGTATGAGCCAGCAACCTTCAAATCAAGTTTACAGAACTTGTCTGAATCTTCCTCCCGGCCGCTTAGGTTGTGCCACTGCAGAGGGTGGAAAGTTTGACGGTCGAAGATGCCACCATTTGATGGGTAGTTGGAATACACAATGACATCTTTTCCTTGCAGAGTGGGCCCCAATCTGAATTGTAGCTCAAAGCCTAAAAGAAACAAGCACATTAAAGTTTGATGGCCATGCATGGGACTTGGACATGTTACTTTGCTTGATTTGGACTGTTCAAAGACATGGCAACATTTTGCGTTCCATCTGTTAAAACAAATCCAAAAATGCTTTGTTATAGCTGCTTAGACTTATAATGAACTGGATGGCAGAGAATGCTGAGAATGGTAGTCACAGACTGAATTATATAATGTGTTTGGCTATTCCAAAATGCAAAAGAACTGCATTCCAAAATGTATCAATGACAGCCAGGAAAATGACAGTCTTCGGCAATTCTACACCTCTCCTGAACTCTCTTGAGAGTAGGCGATATGAGGATTTCATATTCTATTGTCTCACAGGAACTCTATGACATTGCACTGTACACTTTAGAAGACAGAAAATGAAATATTTCTCCAATACATTGGAATCCTGTAGTAGGGGTAAAGTCGATGGGAAAAATGCTTGCACCAATAAGTAGGGAAATTGTACAGGAGGGCCAAGAGGGAAAGATCAGGCGAAGAGGGTGAGGAAAACACATGGGCATATATACATAAGCAATATATGTATAGAGGACAGTGTATAAGACAAAGGTGTAGACAGAGAGAAGATTAAAAAACTAAGATTAGACATTGGAAACACATGCAGATACACTGGCAGTACAGACCTGCGTAAGTAAAAGGAATAGACAGGGCACAATCAGGGTGAGGCAAGGTAGCAGATAAGACAAGGAATAAACTGAGAAATGGCTATACATAGTAGATATGAATAGATGTGCAAAACGCTTGTTCAAGATGGGCAGACATGAGAGAGGCTAGAACTAAAGGCCAACTATAAGAGGTGATGTATTTGGAGAATACATAAAAAAAGCAGGGTGACATGAGGTAAGGGTGATAAGAGGATGGAATGGAAGAGAGGCAAAATGTTCTCTGTACTGTATATCAATCAATAAAATGATTTCTGTATTGTTGAGGTCACTATGATGTTCACTGTTTTGAATCGGGGTTAGTAGAATAATCTCTGCATTGTGTAGAGGTCAGTTGAACACTCTCAGCAATGTACTGTATAAAAGAATGCTCTCTGTATTGTATAGGACAGTAACATATATTACATACCTGTAAATGCATGGCAGTACTAGAGATGAGCGGTTTCAATTTGTGTGCATGGCATTAACAGGGAGAATAAAGGGGCAAGGGTTGCCAAGAGATCTGATGTGCCCTGTCCATTGGGGGTTCGTCAAGTATGGGGGAGGGGTTCTACAGCAGCTCGTAAAAAGATGTACTACAAAGACTGTGCTTCCCTGCACTCACACTGAGGGAAATGGTGCATCATCCATCACCATGGCTGTCCCGGGCTCCCCAGACCAGCCAGGATAAACAGTTCCAGTCAACACCCCTGAAAGTGTTGGGCTATGTACTCTCTATCACCTGGCTGAGGCACGCACAGACGTTCTACTTTTTCATGTACAAATTAGGCACAGTCTTTAGCTGAATAAACATTATCTTACATCAAACAGTAGCAAACATCCATTAACTAATAGTAATCAAAAAATACAACAGAATAAAAAGACAAACAGCTGATCAGTGTTTTTCATCAGACAGTACCATTCTGCTACAGAAAACAAAAAACACTTTCTATTTTAACAAATCATCTTACATCATATGTACACAAATCTGCATTATACAGGATGACACGCACAGGTTATTATGAGATGTCTGTATACTGCTGAAAGATGTCTGTATACTGCTGAAAGGGGCCCTCATACAGCATGCTCACCACAGTGACTGCTAATATTAGCCTTCCCTGCAAAAGTATATGCCACTGGTGTTCTGTTTCTGAGGGCGATGACACCAGGAATATTTGTCTTAAATTAACTTGGCCTTCACCAGCCAAGGGTTGTTGGCAATGTAAAAATGCATGATAAGGTCAGACAGGCATTACGCTGCGCAGATACCTATAGCCCTTCATAAAAGAAAGTGTGAATAATGTCTCAGCCAAAGATCACAGGTCCACATAATAACAGAGTAACTTATTCATGTTAATCTCTCCCAATAAATGAGATTGTTTGTGGATATAAAAACACAAACTAATGTAAATCACTGCTAATACACTGCAATTATCTGTACCCTATGAGCAAATAAATCCACCCAAATATGGCAAACATGTATGTAAAAATTTCAGGAGATTATTACAATGCAGGGAAACATTTTCCTCCATATGGGAAACCTTCTGTCAGTGATCCTATTGAGGAAATTTTAGTTACTGTTCAAGGTTTGATTGAAATGACTGATGATAGAAAACAAGAGCTTGTATAGTTAATGCAACTCTACAATATCATGATCCCAACTAATTTGCAGCAGCTCTGTAGGACACAAATTGCACTTTAGGTTTAGCAGCAGATTTCGTAGGATGCACAACTACAGAACACCTCAATGTTTAGGACTTGGAAAGTGGCCCATGACACACTTTCTAGCATTGTAACACATTTTCTAGGAACACTACATAGCACATACACACATATACACACATAGGGGGTCATTCAGAATTGTAATTTTTATTCCCAATGTTGTTTAGCATATTAGCAGGAAAACAGTCCAGTGTGCTTATTGAGCACTTCAGTGGCAGTTATTTGTATTACTTGACAATGGGCCTAATTCAGGTTTGTTAGCAAACCAAAAAAGTAATCATATGGGCAAAACCATGTTGCACTGCAGATGGGGCAAATGTAACATGTGCAGAGAGATACAGATTTGGGTGGGTTGTATTGTTTCTGTGCAGGGTACATACTGGCTGCTTTATATTTACACTGCAGTTTAGATTTCAGTTTGAATACACCCCACCCAAATCTAAATCTTTCCGCACATGTTACATCTGCCCCACCTGCAGTGCAACATGGTTTTGCCCAGTTGCTTACTGTTTTGGTTTGCTAACAAACCTGAATTAGGCCCATTGTTAAGTAATACAAATAACTGCCACTGAAGTGCTCAATAAGCACACTGGACTGTTTTCCTGCTAATATGCTAAACAACATTGGGAATAAAAATTACAATTCCGATCTAAAAAAATTGACGTGTGTATAATAGGTACAGAGGGGCCCACACAGCACACCCTGCCCCCATATAATGATACTTACCTTTCCAGAGTCCCGCATTGGCGCTGTAGCAGCAACAAAAATCAACGAGACAACGGTGCAGAGGCCATTTTCCCAGTGATTTGCAAATGCGCTTTAGAGAAGTCACAGGAAAATGGCGCGAATGCCATGTTCCTGGAGACCTGTGCATACGCAGTAGACTATAGGCCCATACACACTAGCTCATACACACTATGTTGCTCATTTCCCCCTTCCTGAGTGACGTCGCTCGTTTTGTCGGCCAGTTTGTATGTCGCCAGCAATGAACAATGCGCGGTCCCGATCGTCGCTGTCGGCAGTGCATGCAAGCTCGATCTGGACTATCGTCCAGGAGCTGCATGCACGGCTGGCGGCTGCGTGACGTCACTGAGCAATATGAGCAGTCATATCGCTCAGTGTGTACAGGCGGCTGCCGACCACCTAGCCCGGTAGTGGAAACACTAGACGACGACGCTCATAGTGGGACATCGTCTAGTGTGTATGGACCTTATGCCTTATAGAGATGACTCAGAGGAGTCCGGCACAGTCTGCAACCAAGTCGCCTCCTCTCTTATCCGCCCGATTCTAAATATGCTTTTCTAAATATTTATTTTACAGTTGATCATTAGTGTAGCCTGACACAATGTTAGCTATGAATTTATTGCAACAAATCATTAAATGCTGAGAATATCTCAGGGCACTAAGAGGAGCAATCTTTTAGTAAATCTCCCCAAAGTATTCCACAAATGCATCAGTGCTGAACAGTGTATATCCCTTATACTACATTCTGCTGGCCAGTTTTGTGCACTGAAATAGATTCATTCACTATTACTGACCATCTGTAAAATGCAATATATGCCATACCAACAGGCAGAAACAGATCTCTACTCTCCTATTTAGCGATTGCCCAATTAATATATTTTCTTAATATTATACAGCATATAAAACGAGACACAGCACATTCAGCATAAGTAGTAGCCACTAGGGCAGTGGTGGGCACAAAGCTGACAGTAGCCCAAAGAGACTTGCACTGTGGTACCCAGCTGCACACTTCCAATCTCACAGAATAAGACACCACTGCACAACGCAGGAAGGTCACACATATCACACAAGAGGAGGATTAAGATGAAAGTGTACAGTAAATTATACACCACTTGCGCTCACTCCTGCCTCTGTGAAGGTTAAGTCATTGTAGTGTGCAGAGGTATATGTGAGTAGGACAGGAGTGAATGGCATGTGACACATTTGTGAGTGGCAAGTGGAGGACTCATGGGGAGTTCTGGGAGTCATATGGGTAGATTTGTGGGTCATGTAGGGGTATTTTGGAAAGACTGTGTTGCATGTGTGGAGTGGATGTGAAGAAGCCAGTTAATCTGGGAACACCTGAAGGTGCATGTGAGGGCATGTTGGGAAATGTGGGATAGTGATGTGGTGTGTCATGGTTATTCTAAGGTTTTTTGTTATTTTTTATTCTTCAAATTAAGATTAATAAGCGGCCGTCTTAAAGGTTGGAGAGCCGTTCATGCAGTCCTTAAAGTATATCAGGTTGCCCATCATTGGCATAGGGACTTAGCAAATGACACAAAGTACAGATGTGCCCTCACACATCCAACCTCAATACACCATGCAGTACGAGATGCCTGGAGTGAGTGAGCCACCAAGTCCTGTGCAACTCTACTAACGTTGAGCGTCTTTTGTTGGCGGGAATGCATCTTAGTCGCAATGCAATGTGACTAGGAGGCACGAGGAGACTGTGCTTATTAATGTGATATATGACACTTGTATATTGTGTGTGACTGAGACTGTATACGGAGCAGAATAACTGGAAAAAAGCTGTGGCTGCTACATTGTAGCACTTCGTATGCAGGTTCAGAGACTCAGTCGTACACAAATATACAAGAGTCATGTATCAAATAAGCAGCACAGTCTCCTCGTGCTTCCTAGTCACATTGCGTTTTGACTAAGACACATTTTCATCAAAGCAAAAAAGACGCCTGACACTCGAAGATTGTCACGCGACCTGGCGTGCCAGAAGGGGCTGTTTGGTGTGACTGCAGTACAGATGTATGAAAACACATCTGTAAACTAACATTTAAGGAATTAAGGGTGAGAGGGGGTAATTCAGAGTGGATCACAGCAGCAAATTTGTTAGCATTTGGGCAAAACCATGTGCACTGCAGGTGTGGCAAATATAACATGTGCAGAGAGAGTTAGATTTGGGTGGGTTATTTTGTTTCTGTGCAGAGTAAATACTGGCTGCTTTATTTTTTACACTGCAATTTAGATTTCAGTTTGAACACACCCCACCCAAATCTAACTCTCTCTGCACATGTTATATCTGCCCCCACCTGCAGTGCACATGGGGGGTCATTCCGAGTTGTTCGCTCGCAAGCTGCTTTTAGCAGCTTTGCACACGCTAAGCCGCCGCCTACTGGGAGTGAATCTTAGCTTATCAAAATTGCGAACGAAAGATTAGCAGAATTGCGAATAGACACTTCTTAGCAGTTTCTGAGTAGCTCCAGACTTACTCGGCATTTGCGATCAGTTCAGTCAGTTTCGTTCCTGGTTTGACGTCACAAACACACCCAGCGTTCGCCCAGACACTCCTCCGTTTCTCCAGCCACTCCCGCGTTTTTCCCAGAAACGGTAGCGTTTTTCGCACACACCCATAAAACGGCCAGTTCCGCCCAGAAACACCCACTTCCTGTCAATCACACTCCGATCTCCAGAACGAAGAAAAAACCTTGTAATGCCGTGAGTAAAATACCTAACTGCATAGCAAATTTACTTGGCGCAGTCGCACTGCGGACATTGCGCATGCGCATTAGCGACTAATCGCTCCGTTGCGAGAAAAAAATAACGAGCGAACAACTCGGAATGACCCCCATGGTTTTGCCCAACTGCTAACAAATTTGCTGCTGCGATCAACTCTGAATTAGGCCCAGAGTTCATTGCTAATCTCAGATCTCAGCAAGCATTGGTGACTGTTCATTACATCTCTCATCCAGGGGTGTATGGTGCGCAAAGCAAGATAAGCATGTGTGTTCAAGGGACCAGGGGCCTGACTCTGATTTGCATGGTATTGCACAGCAGCAGTGAAGCAGCTGTGCAATACCGTACCAATAAAATGCTAATGCACAGGAGGCTCCTGTATGAATGCTGGGTCCAAAGACGCTGCATCGGATCACCATTGCAACCAAGCTTACTCAGACTAACCGTTGAACTGATCAGCTGGGTCCATGAAGTCTGTGGATGCAGGTCTAGGGTTCGGCACACCTCCAAAATGGGGGTGACACGCCCACATTGTGCAGAATGGTCCCAGTTGCCACCTCCACACCTCCCATCAAACGCCACAGCATGTCAATTATGCTACGGCTAAGAGGGAGCTGCAAGTGATCATGTGCCTGCAGAGACCCACAAACTTCGGGTTAGTATGTCAACCAATTACAGTTTACGTACTAATTTGAATTAGGGCCCTCATTTAAGTTCCAACGCTAATTAGAGAAAATCGTACACAGGCGCTTTTAGGCCATCTGTGCATGCGCAAAGTCTGCAGCGTGCGTACGCATATTTCCGTATTGCGATCGCATCTCTTAAGGATGCAATTGCAATTTGATAGACAGCAGAGGCCATCGGGAGTCTATACTGCATTTTATGGGAGAGCCGTTCAGGCATTTCCGGACTGTTTTTGAGGCGGCCGTGTGACATCACACGCGGGCGCTCCGATGAAAAAGGCAGTGGTGCGGGTCTGCCCTTATTCACTGGATCTGCGATGCGATCACAAATGGATTGTGATCGCATCGTAGGGCGGCACTTTGCATGCTGGCCGGCCTTACCCTGTGCTGAGTGGTCCCCAGCATGCGATAGAAAAATGTAGCATATTCTGTTATTTAGCAGAATCTGCTACTGAACCTGAATCAGGCCCTAGGCCTTAGATGTGCTGCGGTCGCCCAGCAGAGGTTGGAGGGGGCAAACCTTTCATTAGAAAGTAACTTCATGGAGACATACTACATACTGTAGGTGCTTTTTTTCTTTCACCATCTTCTGGCTCCCTTGAGCATTGCTGTGGTATCATACTGTGGACCTTATTCAGTAAGAACTGCAAAATGTGAGCATTCTGCATACGCAAGTAATAACAGCGACAGAAAATGCGTACACATCGTGATCGCAATGCAGACGCTGTTTCAGTGACAGGGAGCCGGCGTTTCTGGGCAGAAACCTGCCGTTTTCTGGGTGTGTCTGAAAACACACAGGCGTGCCCAGGCATTTTTAAGCAGGGCCTCCGACATCATTAATGACCACTTCCACCTTCTTGTGTCACAAGAATTGTGGATGACCTTGCCTGGCGCAGCTAGAAAAAATCTTCGATGTTCCGGGAATTGCGTATGGTTTTGCGATCAGCCTGTATATTGCGATGCATTCACAATTTTTGCAATGAGTGTTTTTTCTCAATTTCTGGGTGGCAACTATTTGATCACAGCAACTGCTTATTAGCAGAAATTGCAATCCTTACTGAGTAAGGTCCTATGTCTGAAAAATTTGAGAGAGCCAGGAGGAAAAGAAGCACCTCTGACGTATACCAGGTCCACGCATAGGTGTTAAAGCTAGAGAGGACCCTGACTGAAGAGTCCGTGATTTAAGCACTGGAGAGGGCGAAACCCAAGAGGCAAGACAGAACGGGGGGGGGGGGGGGGGGGGATGTAATGGAGGGATGGAGACATGCTATAGGTGCCACTACTCCTTTATATGCCCCGGCTTCTTTGAATAATACTATGATACTATGCGAGTAAAATGATGTTCCAGAGATGGTTCGCGATGTGCCATTTACTAGGGCGTTAGAAAGCGCAGGGGACAATTTATTATTTGCATACAAGGTAAATGTTCATGTGTGTTCAGATGGATCTCTTATCAATACTCACTGATAATGAAGGCGTCTACGTAACCAACCATACGGATAGGTGTTTGTACATTGCAGAGCACAAATACTGATGTGATATCACTAAATGTCATATATTATATAAATCAAATGTACCCCCTTCGGTAAATTGTAAGTATACTAGAAGACACTGAGGCGTGTGATGACAGGTGTTGAATCTCTATACTATAAATAATAATTAACAGTAGTGGGTACATTATTTTTTATAACACACGTCTTCCTAATGATCGCTGAAGTGATGACATCAGAACATCGACTATGTTTGTGTTTCATGATAATTGTGAGATTACTGAAACACAGTTTGTATTTTACATGCATACGGCACTATTCTGCCTCAATGATATACAGCTCAAGATAGGACAGGGACGGAACATGAGTCACACAATTCACATTAATGTATCTTATGTCTATTGTTACTTACTGTACCTGGTCAGCAATGTCAATTCAGACACCCAATAATTGACACATGCAGCACAACATAACTATGGGCCTAATTCAGATCTGATAGCAGCAGCAAATTTGTTAGGAAATGGGCAAAACCATATGCACTGCGGGGAGGGGGCGGGGGCAGAGAGAGTAATGCCCTCTACACATTCGGCGGATATGGCCAACGGACAACCCGGCGGAGAGGGGCAGTGACGGGTGGAGTGAAGTTTCTTTACTATCCCCGTCACTCGGCTCCATAGCAGTGCATGCTAATATGGACAATCTCGTCCACATTGGCCTGCATGCATAAGCGACGGGGCACCAATGATGAACGAGCGCGGGGACGCGCAACATTCATCGTTGGTGCCTACACACTAAACGATATGAATGAGTTTTCGTTCATTAATGAACGAGAACGTTCATATTGTTTAGTAAAATCTATTAGTGTGTAGGGCCCTTTAGATTTGGGTGGGGTATGTTCAAACTGAAATCTAAATTGCAGTGTAAGAATAAAGCAGCCAGTATTTACCCTGCACAGAAACAATATAACCCACCCAAATCTAACTCTCTCTGCACATGTTATATCTGCCCCCCTGCAGCGCACATGGTATATTCCCAACTGCTAACAAATTTGCTGCTGCGATCAGATCTGAATTAGGCCCTTTGTGCAATTGCATGATACATGCCTCAAGTTCTCATTATGCAGCATGTATATGATCTAATCGCATTTCAGTAAATGAATACTGGATGTGTAATACCAATGTGTGCAGATTTAATGCACACGGCAGATTTAGTTCCCCTACAAAAATCCTTTTGTTGTGGTTTGTAAACATAGCAAATATAAACTTCTTATCTTGTTAATTCTATGGTAACCAATTAATTTACATGAATCTGCCAGAATTAGTCCAATAGACTGTAACCCTATAAACACAAAGTGGAAGGATGTATGGAGACAGGATGGGACAACACATACAGGAGCAGCTAGGAGTTGGAATCAAGTTAATAACATCAGACCTATAGCTTAGCATATACCACATACACAGTCCCGCAGTATTATCACACATGTCAAGCTACTGAAGCTTTAGGTACAATTGGTAAAAACAATATTCTAATATAATCCAGAGTTAAAGACAGTAAACATTATTATATAAATCCCTCTAACACCCAAAGGTAAGAGGCTGAAAGTCTGTCATTTACTATTTAGGACAGCAAATGTTCTTTGTAGCTTCTGCAAACATTAAATAACTACTGATAACAGTCCAGTCTTTTGCAATTGCTTTGAGAAATACAGTATTACAGCATTGTAAGTGTGGCAATAACAGCCTGTGATGAGACCAGTGGCAGCGAGTCACCTACTTTTACTAAACCCCATAGCCACACATTGGGGCAGATGTATTAACCTGGAGAAGTGATAAACCAGTGATAAGTGCAAGGTGATAACACAGAAACCAGTCAGCTCCAATATGTAAATTGACAGTTAGGAACTGATTGGCTGGTGCATTTATCACCTTGCACTTATCACCACTTTCTTATGCCTTCTCCATGCTCAATACATCTGCCCCATTGTGAGTGAATTGCTCTACTATAATAGGAGATGAAACCTGGTTTGCTGGCTGTATTGTATAGTTACTTACCCTGTTCGAGCCTGAAGAGTCTTTTATCTAGCTTCTCCATGTGGTTAAGCAGCAGCACCCGAACCTGCTTAGAGGGCTCCATTGTGGTTTCTTGATTCTGGTTTCCTCCTCAGACCACGGGCAGATGTGACATGGAAATACAAGTGACCCCTGCAAGAAAAAGAGAAAAAAAAGACATTAAAAGCATATAAGGGAAAACCTGGTATGTCATGGATCAAGCTGCACTCTTACATTGTTTAAGCCTGTTAAAAGTAATAAGGAAAATTGGCAGTCTGTCACTGCAGGACTATGTAGAAGGATGCACTAGGCTGGAGGCTGCATAACACAGATCAGGGTGGAAGATTTGTTGCCATGCACAGGGACTGTCAGATACAGTGTGCCTGAGACACAGGAAGCACTCATAACATGATGTTGGCATCTAAGCAATCCTTGTTATCCAGCAAACAATCTAAATATATTTGGATCTCACCTCCTCCTAACATACACCCCCTTCAAAGACCCTCCAAATGTCCCTGAGACTCTGGGAGAATGCAGGACGTGCAGAGAGACATAGAGTCGGTACACAGCAAAGAGTAAGGGACCTCCCTCTATACTTAGCACATCTCAGCCTTCCTATTTCATGCCTGCCCAGTAATAAACACACATTCACAGCTTAGGCTAGTAGGTCCTCCCACTGCTTGCAGGATGACACACACAAACAGCTCAGTTCTCTTACTGCTGGCTCAGTGCTAACAGTCTAACACCGCCTCAGCCCTCCAACTGACAGCACACAGTGCAGTCACACCTCCACCTTATAATGCTTTGCAACTACTGGACCGTACTAAACATTCTCTAAAGACCACCACACATCAGCAATCGATTGGGGCAATTTACTGTTTTGCAGACGATTGTGCAAATAAATCTGCAATGTATGGGGTTCATAGATCGCGGATTCAGATCAAAAATCAATTGGAATTGATAAATCAGATAGTCCAACATGTTGGATTACACAGATCAATTGGGGATATAGATTGCTAGTGTATGGTAACAATCTGCAGATTTGCAGACCGTTTCTACTAAACTGATGAACCTTTCAAGATTGTCAGATCTGTATTTGGTGAAAATGATCTGCAAATCACTGAACAATATCTGTAATGTATGGGCGCAGATTGGTGCCTTTGACTGTTGATGTATTGGGGTCTTAACACAGAACTCATAACTCTCAGGCTGTGTAGTGATTACACAGGGGATCTAAATTCTGTAGTGGGGGATCTAAATTACGCAGCACGCCTAATAATTGCATTACCCAGGTGTTAGAAATTTGTCCTGGGAAATGCACAGCACATATCTTTCAATATTGACCAGCTGTATCTCTTTATCTGCCTCTTAGATAAATGATTTTCTAGACTTTAAAAGGTTTCTATTTATTACATGCAGGCACTTCAAATACAAAGAGGTTATCAGATTGAGGAACATGACATGACTGTAGCAGTCACAGCTGCACTGCCACTTACGACATGATTACAAATACAGACAACAGAGCAAAGCGTCACCGGAAATTATTTTAAAATGTTGTCAATTATGGCAGGGCAAAAATAAGATTTTACTTACCGATAAATCTATTTCTCGTAGTCCGTAGTGGATGCTGGGGACTCCGTCAGGACCATGGGGAATAGCGGCTCCGCAGGAGACAGGGCACAAAAAGTAAGCTTTTAGGATCACATGGTGTGTACTGGCTCCTCCCCCTATGACCCTCCTCCAAGCCTCAGTTAGGATACTGTGCCCGGACGAGCGTACACAATAAGGAAGGATCTTGAATCCCGGGTAAGACTCATACCAGCCACACCAATCACACCGTACAACCTGTGATTTGAACCCAGTTAACAGTATGATAACAACGAAGGAGCCTCTGAAAAGATGGCTCACAACAATAACAACCCGATTTTTGTAACAATAATTATGTACAAGTAATGCAGACAATCCGCACTTGGGATGGGCGCCCAGCATCCACTACGGACTACGAGAAATAGATTTATCGGTAAGTAAAATCTTATTTTCTCTAACGTCCTAGTGGATGCTGGGGACTCAGTCAGGACCATGGGGATTATACCAAAGCTCCCAAACGGGCGGGAGAGTGCGGATGACTCTGCAGCACCGAATGAGAGAAACTCCAGGTCCTCCTCAGCCAGGGTATCAAATTTGTAGAATTTTACAAACGTGTTCCCCCCTGACCACGTAGCTGCTCGGCAAAGTTGTAAAGCCGAGACCCCTCGGGCAGCCGCCCAAGATGAGCCCACCTTCCTTGTGGAATGGGCATTTACAGATTTTGGCTGTGGCAGGCCTGCCACAGAATGTGCAAGCTGAATTGTACTACAAATCCAACGAGCAATAGTCTGCTTAGAAGCAGGAGCACCCAGCTTTTTGGGTGCATACAATATAAACAGCAAGTCAGACTTTCTGACTCCAGCCGTCCTGGAATTATATATATATATATATATATATATATATATATATATATATATATTTTCAGGGCCCTGACAACGTCTAGCAACTTGGAGTCCTCCAAGTCCCTAGTAGCCGCAGGCACCACAATAGGTTGTTTCAGGTGAAACGCTGACACCACCTTAGGAAGAAACTGGGGACAAGTCCGCAGTTCTGCCCTGTCCGAATGGAAAATTAAATATGGGCTTTTGTAAGACAAAGCCGCCAATTCTGACAATCGCCTGGCCGAGGCCAGGGCCAACAGCATGGTCACTTTCCATGTGAGATATTTCAAATCCACAGATTTGAGCGGTTCAAACCAATATGATTTGAGGAATCCCAACACTACGTTGAGATCCCACGGTGCCACTGGAGGCACAAAAGGGGCTGTATATGCAATACTCCCTTGACAAACGTCTGGACTTCAGGAACCGAAGCCAATTCTTTCTGGAAGAAAATCTACAGGGCCGAAACTTGAACCTTAATGGACCCCAATTTGAGGCTCATAGACACTCCTGTTTGCAGGAAGTGCAGAAATCGACCTAGTTGAAATTTCTTCGTGGGGCCTTCCTGGCCTCACCCACGCAACATATTTTTACCACATGTGGTGATAACGTTGTGCGGTCACCTCCTTCCTGGCTTTGACCAGGGTAGGTATGACCTCTTCCGAAATGCCTTTTCCCTTAGGATCCGGCGTTCAACCGCCATGCCGTCAAACGCAGCCGCGGTAAGTCTTGGAACAGACATGGTACTTGCTGAAACAAGTCCCTTCTTAGCTCCCGAGGCCATTAGTCCTCTGTGAGCATATCTTGAAGTTCCGGGTACCAAGTCCCTCTTGGCCAATCCGGAGCCACGAGTATAGTTCTTACTCCTCTACGTCTTATAATTCTCAATACCTTGGTTATGAGAAGCAGAGGAGGGAACACATACACCGACTGTTACACCCACGGTGTTACCAGGACGTCCACAGCTATCGCCTGAAGGTCTCGTGACCTGGCGCAATACCTGTCCCGTTTTTTGTTCGGGCGGGACGCCATCATGTCCACCTTTGGTCTTTCCCAACGGTTCACAATCATGCGGAAAACTTCCCGATGAAGTTCCCACTCTCCCGGGTGGAGGTCGTGCCTGCTGAGGAAGTCTGCTTCCCAGTCGTCCACTCCCGGAATGAACACTGCTGACAGTGCTATCACATGATTTTCCACCTAGTGAAAAATCCTTGCAGTTTTGCCACTGCCCTCCTGCTTCTTGTGCCGCCCTTTCTGTTTACGTGGGCGACTGCCGTGATGTTATCCCACTGGATCAATACCGGCTGACCTTGAAGCAGAGGTCTTGCTAAGCTTAGAGCATTCAAAATTTGCTCTTAGCTCCAGTATATTTATGTGGAGAGAATTCTCCAGACTTGATCACACTCCCTGGAAATTTTTTCCCTGTGTGACTGCTCCCCAGCCTCTCAGGCTGGCCTCCGTGGTCACCAGCATCCAATCCTGAATGCCGAATCTGCGGCCCTCTAGAAGATGAGCACTCTGTAATCACCACAGGAGAGACACCCTTGTCCTTGGATATAGGGTTATCCGCTGATGCATCTGAAGATGCGATCCGGACCATTTGTCCAGCAGATCCCACTGAAGAGTTCTTGCGTGAAATCTGCCGAATGGAATCGCTTCGTAATAAGCCACCATTTTTACCAGGACTCTTGTGCAATGATGCACTGACACTTTTCCTGGTTTTAGGAGGATCCCGATTAGCTCGGATAACTCCCTGGCTTTCTCCTCTGGGAGAAACACCTTTTTCTGGACTGTGTCCAGAATCATCCCTAGGACCAGCAGACGTGTCGTCGGAACAACTGCGGTTTTGGAATATTTAGAATCCACCCGTGCTGTCGTAGAACTACTTGAGATAGTGCTACTCCGACCTCCAACTGTTCTCTGGACCTTGTTCTTATCAGGAGGTCGTCCATTTTCTTTGAAGACGAATCCTCATTTCGGTCATTACCTTGGTAAGGACCCGGGGTGCCTTGGACAATCCAACGGCATCGTCTGAAACTGATAGTGACAGTTCTGTACCACGAACCTGAGGTACCCTTGGTGAGAAAGGCAAATTTTGGGACATGGAGGTAAGCATCCCTGATGTCCCGGGACACCATATAGTCCCCTTCTTCCCGGTTCGCTATCACTGCTCTGAGTGACTGCCTCTGGATTTGAACCTTTGTAAGTGTTCAAATAATAAGAATTTACTTACCGATAATTCTATTTCTCGGAGTCCGTAGTGGATACTGGGGTTCCTGAAAGGACCATGGGGAATAGCGGCTCCGCAGGAGACAGGGCACAAAAAGTAAAGCTTTACGATCAGGTGGTGTGCACTGGCTCCTCCCCCTATGACCCTCCTCCAAGCCTCAGTTAGGATACTGTGCCCGGACGAGCGTACACAATAAGGAAGGATTTATGAATCCCGGGTAAGACTCATACCAGCCACACCAATCACACCGTACAACCTGTGATCTAAACCCAGTTAACAGTATGATAACAGAGGAGCCTCTGAAAGATGGCTCCCTACAACAATAACCCGAATTAGGTAACAATAACTATGTACAATTATTGCAGATAATCCGCACTTGGGATGGGCGCCCAGCATCCACTACGGACTCCGAGAAATAGAATTATCGGTAAGTAAATTCTTATTTTCTCTATCGTCCTAGTGGATGCTGGGGTTCCTGAAAGGACCATGGGGATTATACCAAAGCTCCCAAACGGGCGGGAGAGTGCGGATGACTCTGCAGCACCGAATGAGAGAACTCCAGGTCCTCCTTAGCCAGGGTATCAAATTTGTAGAATTTTACAAACGTGTTCTCCCCCGACCACGTAGCCGCTCGGCAGAGTTGTAATGCCGAGACCCCTCGGGCAGCCGCCCAAGAAGAACCCACCTTCCTTGTGGAGTGGGCTTTTACCGATTTTGGCTGTGGCAGGCCTGCCACAGAATGTGCAAGCTGAATCGTACTACAAATCCAGCGAGCAATAGTCTGCTTAGACGCAGGAGCGCCCAACTTGTTGGGAGCATATAGTATAAACAGTGAGTCAGATTTCCTGACTCCAGCTGTCCTTGAAATGTATATTTTTAAAGCTCTGACAACGTCCAACAACTTGGAGTCCTCCAAGTCGCTTGTAGCCGCAGGCACTACAATAGGCTGGTTCAGATGAAATGCTGACACCACCTTAGGGAGAAAATGCGGACGAGTCCGCAGTTCTGCCCTGTCCGAATGGAAAATCAGATATGGGCTTTTGTAAGATAAAGCTGCCAGTTCTGACACTCTCCTGGCCGAAGCCAGGGCTAGTAGCATGGTCACTTTCCATGTGAGATATTTCAAATCCACAGTTTTTAGTGGTTCAAACCAATGAGATTTGAGAAAGTCCAAAACAACATTGAGATCCCACGGTGCCACTGGAGGCACCACAGGGGGCTGTATATGCAGCACTCCCTTAACAAAAGTCTGGACTTCAGGAACTGAAGCCAATTCTTTCTGGAAGAAAATCGACAGGGCCGAAATTTGAACCTTAATAGATCCCAATTTGAGACCCATAGACAATCCTGATTGCAGGAAATGTAGGAATCGACCCAGTTGAAATTCCTCCGTCGGAGCACTCCGATCCTCGCACCACGCAACATATTTTCGCCAAATGCGGTGATAATGTTGCGCGGTTACTTCCTTCCTTGCTTTAATCAAAGTAGGAATGACTTCTTCCGGCATGCCTTTTTCCTTTAGGATCCGGCGTTCAACCGCCATGCCGTCAAACGCAGCCGCGGTAAGTCTTGAAACAGACAGGGACCCTGCTGAAGCAAGTCCCTTCTCAGAGGTAGAGGCCACGGATCTTCCGTGATCATCTCTTGAAGTTCCGGGTACCAAGTCCTTCTTGGCCAATCCGGAACCACTAGTATCGTTCTTACGCCTCTTTGCCGTATAATTCTCAATACTTTTGGTATGAGAGGCAGAGGAGGAAACACATACACCGACTGGTACACCCAAGGCGTTACCAGCGCGTCCACAGCTATTGCCTGCGGATCTCTTGACCTGGCGCAATACCTGTCCAGTTTTTTGTTGAGGCGAGACGCCATCATGTCCACCATTGGTCTTTCCCAACGGGTTACCAGCATGTGGAAAACTTCTGGATGAAGACCCCACTCTCCCGGGTGAAGGTCGTGTCTGCTGAGGAAGTCTGCTTCCCAGTTGTCCACTCCCGGGATGAACACTGCTGACAGTGCTATCACATGATTCTCTGCCCAGCGAAGAATCCTTGCAGCTTCTGCCATTGCACTCCTGCTTCTTGTGCCGCCCTGTCTGTTCACATGGGCGACTGCCGTGATGTTGTCCGACTGGATCAACACCGGTTTTCCTTGAAGCAGAGGTTCTGCCTGGCTTAGAGCATTGTAGATTGCTCTTAGTTCCAGAATGTTTATGTGAAGAGACGTTTCCAGGCTCGACCACACGCCCTGGAAGTTTCTTCCTTGTGTGACTGCTCCCCAGCCTCTCAGGCTGGCGTCCGTGGTCACCAGGATCCAATCCTGTATGCCGAATCTGCGGCCCTCCAATAGATGAGCACTCTGCAACCACCACAGAAGAGATACCCTTGTCCTTGGAGACAGGGTTATCCGCTGGTGCATCTGAAGATGCGACCCTGACCATTTGTCCAACAGATCCCTCTGGAAAATTCTTGCGTGGAATCTGCCGAATGGAATTGCTTCGTAAGAAGCCACCATTTTTCCCAGGACTCTTGTGCATTGATGTACAGACACCTTTCCTGGTTTTAGGAGGTTCCTGACAAGTTCGGATAACTCCTTGGCTTTTTCCTCCGGGAGAAAAACCTTTTTCTGAACCGTGTCCAGAATCATCCCTAGGAACAGCAGACGTGTTGTCGGAATTAACTGGGATTTTGGAATATTCAGAATCCACCCGTGCTGTTTTAGCACTTCTTGAGACAGTGCTAATCCCATCTCTAGCTGTTCTCTGGACCTTGCCCTTATTAGGAGATCGTCCAAGTATGGGATAATTAATACGCCTTTTCTTCGAAGAAGAATCATCATCTCGGCCATTACCTTGGTAAAGACCCGAGGTGCCGTGGACAATCCAAACGGCAGCGTCTGAAACTGATAGTGACAGTTCTGTACGACGAACCTGAGGTACCCCTGGTGTGAGGGGTAAATTGGAACGTGGAGATACGCATCCTTGATGTCCAAGGATACCATAAAGTCCCCTTCTTCCAGGTTCGCTATCACTGCTCTGAGTGACTCCATCTTGAACTTGAACTTCTTTATGTACAGGTTCAAGGATTTCAGATTTAGAATAGGTCTTACCGAGCCATCCGGCTTCGGTACCACAAATAGAGTGGAATAATACCCCTTTCCTTGTTGTAAAAGAGGTACCTTGACTATCACCTGCTGAGAGTACAGCTTGTGAATGGCTTCCAAGACCGTCACCCTGTCGGAGGGGGACGTTGGTAAAGCAGACTTCAGGAAACGGCGAGGTGGATCCGTCTCTAGTTCCAACCTGTACCCCTGAGATATTATCTGCAGGATCCAGGGATCTACCTGCGAGTGAGCCCACTGCGCGCTGAAATTCTTGAGACGACCCCCCACCGCCCCCGAGTCCGCTTGAGAAGCCCCAGCGTCATGCTGAGGCTTTTGTAGAAGCGGGGGAGGGCTTCTGTTCCTGGGAAGGAGCTGCCTGTTGCAGTCTCTTCCCCCTTCCTCTGCCTCGTGGCAGATATGAATATCCCTTTGCTCTCTTGTTTTTAAAGGAACGAAAGGGCTGCGGTTGAAAAGTCGGTGTCTTTTTCTGTTGGGGAGTGACTTGAGGTAAAAAGGTGGATTTCCCGGCTGTAGCCGTGGCCACCAAATCCGATAGACCGACACCAAATAACTCCTCCCCTTTATACGGCAAAACTTCCATATGCCGTTTTGAGTCCGCATCACCTGACCACTGTCGCGTCCATAAACTTCTTCTGGCCGAAATGGACATAGCACTTACCCGTGATGCCAGTGTGCAAATATCCCTCTGTGCATCACGCATATAAAGAAATGCATCCTTTATTTGCTCTAAAGACAGTAAAACATTGTCCCTATCCAGGGTATCAATATTTTCAATCAGGGACTCTGACCAAGCTACCCCAGCACTGCACATCCAGGCTGTCGCTATAGCTGGTCGTAGTATAACACCTGTATGTGTGTATATACTTTTTTGGATATTTTCCATCCTCCTATCTGCTGGATCTTTAAGTGCGGCCGTCTCAGGAGAGGGTAACGCCACTTGTTTTGATAAGCGTGTGAGCGCCTTGTCCACCCTAGGAGGTGTTTCCCAGCGCGCCCTAACCTCTGGCGGGAAAGGGTATAAAGCCAATAACTTCTTTGAAATTAGCATTTATTTTTTTTATCGGGGGCAACCCACGCTTCATCACACACCTCATTTAATTCATCTGATTCAGGAAAAAATAAGAATTTACTTACCGATAATTCTATTTCTCGGAGTCCGTAGTGGATGCTGGGGTTCCTGAAAGGACCATGGGGAATAGCGGCTCCGCAGGAGACAGGGCACAAAAGTAAAGCTTTTCCGATCAGGTGGTGTGCACTGGCTCCTCCCCCTATGACCCTCCTCCAGACTCCAGTTAGGTACTGTGCCCGGACGAGCGTACACAATAAGGGAGGAATTTTGAATCCCGGGTAAGACTCATACCAGCCACACCAATCACACCGTACAACTTGTGATCTAAACCCAGTTAACAGTATGATAACAAAAGGAGCCTCTGAAAGACGGCTTCCTACAACAATAACCCGATTTTTGTAACAATAACTATGTACAAGTATTGCAGAATAATCCGCACTTGGGATGGGCGCCCAGCATCCACTACGGACTCCGAGAAATAGAATTATCGGTAAGTAAATTCTTATTTTCTCTATCGTCCTAGTGGATGCTGGGGTTCCTGAAAGGACCATGGGGATTATACCAAAGCTCCCAAACGGGCGGGAGAGTGCGGATGACTCTGCAGCACCGAATGAGAGAACTCCAGGTCCTCTTTTTGCCAGGGTATCAAATTTGTAGAATTTTACAAACGTGTTCTCCCCCGACCACGTAGCTGCTCGGCAGAGTTGTAATGCCGAGACCCCTCGGGCAGCCGCCCAAGATGAGCCCACCTTCCTTGTGGAATGGGCATTTACATATTTTTTGCTGTGGCAAGCCTGCCACAGAATGTGCAAGCTGAATTGTACTACAAATCCAACGAGCAATAGTCTGCTTAGAAGCAGGAGCACCCAGCTTGTTGGGTGCATACAGGATAAACAGCAAGTCAGATTTCCTGACTCCAGCCGACCTGGAAACTATATTTTCAGGGCCCTGACAACATCCAGCAACTTGGAGTCCTCCAAGTCCCTAGTAGCCGCAGGTACCACAATAAGCTGGTTCAGGTGAAACGCTGACACCACCTTAGGGAGAAACTGGGGACGAGTCCACAGCTTTGCTCTGTCCGAATGGACAATCAGATATGGCTTTGTGAGATAAAGCCGCCAATTCTGACACTCGCCTGGCCGAGGCCAGGACCAACAGCATGGTCGCTTTCCATGTGAGATATATCAAATCCACAGATTTGAGTTGTTTAAACCAATGTGATTTTAGGAATCCCAAACTACGTTGAGATCGCCCAGTGCCACTGGAGACATCAAAAGGGGGTTGTATATGCAGTACTCCCTTAACAACTTCTGGACTTCAGGAACTGAAGCCAATTTCTTTCTGGAAGAAAATCGACCGGTCGAAATTTGAACCTTAATGGACCCCAATTTGAGACCCATATACACTCCTGTTTGCAGGAAATGTAGGAATTAACCTAGTTGAAATTCTTCCGTGGAGCCTTCCTGGCCTCACACCATGGAACACATTTTCACCTAAGCAGTGATAATGTTGTGCGGTCACCTCCTTCCTGGCTCTGACCAGGGTAGGGATGACCTCTTCCGGAATGCCTTTTTCCCTTAGGATCCGGCGTTCACCCGTCAACGCGGCTGCGGTAAGTCATGGAACAGACATGATTCTTGCTGAATCAAGATCCTTTCTAGTATCTCTTGAAGTTCCGGGTACCAAGTTCTTCTTGGCCAAACCGGAGCCACGAGTATAGTTCTTACTCCTCTCCTTCCTATCATTCTCCATACACTGGGTATGAAAGGCAGAGGAGGGAACACATACACCGACTGGTACACCCACGGTGTTACCAGAGCGTCCCAGCTATTGCCTGAGGGTCTCTAGACCTGGCGCTTCATGTGGGACGCCATCATAACCACCTTTGGTCTTTCCCAACGGTTTACAAACATGTGGAAACTTCCAGATGAAGTTCCCACTTTTCCGGGTGGAATTCATTCATGCTGAGGAAATCTTCCTAGTTGTCCACTCCCGGAATGAACACTGCTGACAGTGTTATCACATGATTTTTCGCCCAGCGAAGAATCCTTGCTGTCATTGCCCTCCTGCTTCTTGTGCCGCCCCGTCTGTTTACGTGGGCGACTGCCATGATGATGTCCTACTGGATCAGCACCGGTTGACTTTGAAGCAGAGGTCTTCCTAGGCTCAGAGCATCGTAAATTGCCCTTAGCTCCAGTATATTCATGTGGAGAGAAATCTCCAGACTTGACCACACTTCCTTGGAAATTTCTTCCCTGTGTGACTGTTCCCCAGCCTCTCAGACTGGCATCCGTGGTCACCAGAACACAGTCCTGAATGCTGAATGTGCTGCCCTCTAGAAGATGAGCACTCTGCAGCCCCCACAGAAGAGACACCCTTGTCCTTGGAGACAGGGTTATCCGCTGATGCATCTGAAGATGCGATCCGGACCATTCGTCCCGCAAATCCCCCTGAAAAGTTTTTGCGTGAGATCTGCCGAATGGAATCGCTTCGTAAGAAGCCACCATTTTTCCCAGGACTCCTGTGCATTGATGCACTGATACTTGGCCTGGTTTTAGGAGGTTTCTGACTAGGTCGGATAACTCCCTGGCTTTCCCCTCCAGGAGAAATACCTCTTTCTGGACTATGCCCAGAATCATTCCTAGGAACAGCAGACGTATCATCGGAAAACAGCTGCGATTTTTGGAATATTTAGAATCCACTCGTGCTGTCGTAGAACTACTTTAGATAGTTCTTTTCCGACCTCCAACTGTTCTCTGGAAACTTGCCCCTTTCAGGATATCGTCCAAGTAAGGGATAAATAAGATGCCTTTCTTCTTTTAAGAATCACCTTTTCGGCCATTACCTTGGTAAAGGCCCGGGGTGCCGTGGATAATTCAACGGCAGCGTCTGAAACTGATATTGACAGTTCTGTATCACGAACCAGAGGTACCCTTGTTGAGAAGGGCAAATTTGGACATGGAGGTAATCCTTGATGTCCAGGGACACCATATAGTCCCCTTTTTTCCGGTTCTCTATCACTGCTCTGAGTGACTCCATCTTGATTTGAACCTTTTTATGTAAGTGTTCAAAGATTTCAGATTTAGACTATGTCTCACCAAGCCGTCTGGCTTCAGTACCACAATATAGTGTGGAAGACTAATACCCTTTTCCTTGTTGTAGGAGGGGTACTTTGATTATCACCTGCTGGAAATACAGCTTGTGAATTTTTTCCCAATACTGCCTCCCTGTCGGAGGGAGCCGTTGGTAAAGCAGGCTTCAGGAACCTGCGAGGAAAAAATGTCTCGACTCTCCAATCTGTACCCCTGGGATAATACTTGTACGATCTAGGGGTCAACTTGCGAGTGATCCCACTGCGCGCTGAGACTCTTGAGACTACCCCCCCACCTCACCTGAGTCCGCTTGCACGGCCCCAGCGTCACGCTGAGGACTTGGCAGACGCGGTGGAGGGCTTCTTTTCCTGGGAAGGGGCTGCCTGCTGCAGTCTACTTCCCTTTCCTCTATGTCTGGGCAGATATGACTGGCCTTTTGCCCGCTTGCCCACATGGGAAACGGAAGGATTGAGGCTGAAAAGACAGTGTCTTTTTCTGCTGAGATGTAACTTGGGGTAAAAAGGTTGGATTTCCCAGCTGTAGCCGTGGCCCCCAGGTCCGATGGACCGACCCCAAATAACTCCTTCCCTTTATACGGCAATACTTCCATGTGCCGTATGGGATCTGTATCACCTGACCACTGTCGTGTCCATGACATCTTCTGGGAGATATGGACAACGCACTTATCTTGATGCCAGAGTGCAAATATCCCTCTGTGCATCTCGCATACACATATATAGAATGCATCCTATTAAATGCTCTATATCAATAAAATATTTTTAGTCAGGGAATTCGACCAAGCCAACCCAGCACTGCATCTCCAGGCTGATGGCGATCGCTGGTCGCAGTATAACCACCGTATGTGTGTATATACTTTTTAGGATATTTTTCCAGCTGCCTATCAGCTGGCTCCTTGAGGGCGGCCGTATCTGGAGACGGTAACGCCACTTGATAAGCGTGTGAGCGCCTTATCCACCCTAAGGGGTGTTTCCCAACGCGCCCTAACTTCTGGCGGGAAAGGGTATAACGCCAATATTTGCTATCGGGGTAAACCCACGCATCATCACACACTTCATTTTATTTTATCTGATTCAGGAAAAACTACAGGTAGTTTTTTCACTCCCACATAATACCCTTTTTTGTGGTACTTGTAGTATCAGAAATATGTAACACCTCCTTCATTGCCCTTAACGTGTGGCCCTAATGAGGAATACGTTTGTTTATTCACCGTCGACACTGGATTCAGTGTCCGTGTCTGTGTCTGTGTCGACCGACTGAGGTAAATGGGCGTTTTTTTAAAAACCCCTGACGGTGTTTCTGAGACGCCTGGACCGGTACTAATTGTTTGTCGGCCGTCTCATGTCGTCAACCGACCTTGCAGCGTGTTGACATTTTCACGTAATTCCCTAAATAAGCCATCCATTCCGGTGTCGACTCCCTAGAGAGTGACATCACCATTACAGGCAATTTCTCCGCCTCCTCCAACATCGTCCTCATACATGTCGACACACACGTACCGACACACAGCACACACACCTGGAATGCTCTGACAGAGGACAGGACCCCACTAGCCCTTTGGAGAGACAGAGGGAGAGTTTGCCAGCACACACCAAAAAACGCTATAATTACATAGGGACAACCTTATATAAGTGTTTCTCCCTAATAGCATCTTTATATATATATTTATATCGCCAATTAGTGCCCCCCTCTCTGTTTAAACCCTGTTTCTGTAGTGCAGTGCAGGGGAGAGCCTGGGAGCCTTCTCTCCAGCCTTTCTGTGAGAGAAAAAATGGCGCTGTGTGCTGAGGAGATAGGCCCCGCCCCTTTTCCGGCGGGCTCGTCTCCCGCTCTTTAGTGAAGTTTGGCAGGGGTTAAATATCTCCATATAGCCTCTGGGGGCTATATGTGAGGTATTTTTAGCCAGTATATAGGTTTACATTTGCCTCCCAGGGCGCCCCCCCCCAGCGCCCTGCACCCTCAGTGACAGCGTGTGAAGTGTGCTGAGAGGAAAATGGCGCACAGCTGCAGTGCTGTGCGCTACCTTTAGAAGACTGTCAGAGTCTTCAGCCGCCGATTCTGGACCTCTTCTAACTTCAGCATCTGCAAGGGGGCCGGCGGCGCGGCTCCGGTGACCATCCAGGCTGTACCTGTGATCGTCCCTCTGGAGCTGATGTCCAGTAGCCAAGAAGCCAATCCATCCTGCACGCAGGTGAGTTCACTTCTTCTCCCCTCAGTCCCTCGTTGCAGTGATCCTGTTGCCAGCAGGACTCACTGTAAAATAAAAAACCTAAGCTAAACTTTCTCTAAGCAGCTCTTTAGGAGAGCCACCTAGAATTGCACCCTTCTCGGCCGGGCACAAAAATCTAACTGGAGTCTGGAGGAGGGTCATAGGGGGAGGAGCCAGTGCACACCACCTGATCGGAAAAGCTTTACTTTTGTGCCCTGTCTCCTGCGGAGCCGCTATTCCCCATGGTCCTTTCAGGAACCCCAGCATCCACTAGGACGATAGAGAAACTATAGGTAGTTTTTTCACACCCCACATAATACCCTGTTTTGTGGTACCTGTAGTATCAGCAATATGTAACGCCTCCTTCATTGCCAAAATCATATAACGTGTGGCCCTACTGGAAAATACGGTTGATTCATCACCGTCGCCACTGGAATCAGTGCCTGTGTCTGGGTCTGTGTCGACCGACTGAGGCAAAGGGCGTTTAACAGCCCCTGACGGTGTTTGAGGCGCCTGGACAGGTGCTAATTGATTGTCCGGCCGTCTCATGTCGTCAAACGACTGCTTTAGCGTGTTGACACTATCCCGTAATTCCATAAATAAAGGCATCCATTCTGGTGTCGACGCCCTAGGGGGTGACATCCCCATATTTGGCAATTGCTCCGCCTCCACACCAATATCGTCCTCATACATGTCGACACACACGTACCGACCCACAGCAGACACACAGGGAATGCTCTTAAAGAAGACAGGACCCCACTAGCCCTTTGGGGAGACAGAGGGAGAGTTTGCCAGCACACACCAAAAAGCGCTATATATGACAGGGATAGCCTTATAATAAGTGCTCCCTGTATAGCTGCTTTAATAATATAATTTTGCCACAATTTTGCCCCCCCTCTCTTGTTTTACCCTGTTTCTGTAGTGCAGTGCAGGGGAGAGCCTGGGAGCCTTCCTGACCAGCGGAGCTGTGTGAGGAAAATGGCGCTGTGTGCTGAGGAGATAGGCCCCGCCCCTTTTTCGGCGGGCTCGTCTCCCGCTCTTTAGTGGATTCTGGCAGGGGTTAAATATCTCCATATAGCCCCCGGAGGATATATGTGAGGTATTTTTAGCCAAAATAGGTTTTCATTTGCCTCCCAGGGCACCACCCTCCCAGCGCCCTGCACCCTCAGTGACTGCCGTGTGAAGTGTGCTGAGAGGAAAATGGCGCACAGCTGCAGTGCTGTGCGCTACCTTAAGAAGACTGAGTAGTCTTCTGCCGCCGATTCTGGACCTCTTCTCGTTTCAGCATCTGCAAGGGGGCCGGCGGCGAGGCTCCGGTGACCATCCAGGCTGTACCTGTGATCGTCCCTCTGGAGCTAATGTCCAGTAGCCAAGAAGCCAATCCATCCTGCACGCAGGTGAGTTCACTTCTTCTCCCCTAAGTCCCTCGTTGCAGTGATCCTGTTGCCAGCAGGACTCACTGTAAAATAAAAAACCTAAGCTAAACTTTTCTAAGCAGCTCTTTAGGAGAGCCACCTAGATTGCACCCTTCTCGGCCGGGCACAAAAATCTAACTGAGGCTTGGAGGAGGGTCATAGGGGGAGGAGCCAGTGCACACCACCTGATCGTAAAGCTTTACTTTTTGTGCCCTGTCTCCTGCGGAGCCGCTATTCCCCATGGTCCTTTCAGGAACCCCAGCATCCACTAGGACGATAGAGAAATTTCAGATTTAGAATAGGTCTCACCTAGCCTTCTGGCTTCAGTACCACCATATAGTGTGGAATAATACCCCTTTCCTTGTTGTAGGAGGGGTAATTTTATTATCACCTGCTGGGAATACAGCTTGTGAATTGTTTTCAATACTGCCTCCCTGTCGGAGGGAGACATTGGTACAGCAGACTACAGGAACCTGCGAGGGGGAAACGTCTCGACATTCCAATCTGTACCCCTTGGATACTACTTGTAGGATCCAGGGGTCCTGTACGGTCCCAGCGTCATGCTGAGAACTTGGTAGAAGCGGTGGAGGGCTTCTGTTCCTGGGAATGGGCTGCCTGCTGCAGTCTTCTTCCCTTTCCTCTATCCCTGGGCAGATATGACTCTTATAGGGACGAAAGGACTGAGGCTGAAAAGACGGTGTCTTTTTCTGCAGAGATGTGACTTAGGGTAAAAAACGGTGGATTTTCCAGCAGTCGCCGTGGCCACCAGGTCCCATGGACCGACCCCAAATAATTCCTCCCCTTTATACGGCAATACATCTTTGTGCCGTTTGGAATCTGCATCACCTGACCACTGTCGTGTCCATAAACATCTTCTTGCAGATATGGACATCGCATTTACTCTTGATGCCAGAGTGCAAATATCCCTCTGCGCATCTCGCATATATAGAAATGCATCCTTTAAATGCTCTATAGTCAATAAAATACTGTCCCTGTCAAGGGTATCAATATTTTTAGTCAGGGAATCCGACCAAGCCACCTCAGCTCTGCACATCCAGGCTGAGGCGATCGCTGGTCGCAGTATAACACCAGCATGTGTGTGTATACTTTTTAGGATATTTTCCAGCCTCCTATCAGCTGGCTCCTTAAGTACGGCCCTATCTGTAGATGGTACCGCCACTTGCTCTGATAAGCATGTGAGCGCCTTATCCACCCTAAGGGGTGTTTCCCAACGCGCCCTAACTTCTGGCGGGAAAGGGTATACCGCCAATAATTTTCTATCGGGGGAAACCCACGCATCATCACACACTTCATTTAATTTATCTGATTCAGGAAAAATAAGATTTTACTTACCGATAAATCTATTTCTCGGAGTCCGTAGTGGATGCTGGGGTTCCTGAAAGGACCATGGGGAATAGCGGCTCCGCAGGAGACAGGGCACAAAAAGTAAAGCTTTTTCAGATCAGGTGGTGTGCACTGGCTCCTCCCCCTATGACCCTCCTCCAGACTCCAGTTAGGTACTGTGCCCGGACGAGCGTACACAATAAGGGAGGATTTTGAATCCCGGGTAAGACTCATACCAGCCACACCAATCACACCGTACAACCTGTGATCTAAACCCAGTTAACAGTATGATAACAGCGGAGCCTCTGAAAGATGGCTTCCTTCAACAATAACCCGAATTAGTTAACAATAACTATGTACAATTTATGCAGATAATCCGCACTTGGGATGGGCGCCCAGCATCCACTACGGACTCCGAGAAATAGATTTATCGGTAAGTAAAATCTTATTTTCTCTATCGTCCTAGTGGATGCTGGGGTTCCTGAAAGGACCATGGGGATTATACCAAAGCTCCCAAACGGGCGGGAGAGTGCGGATGACTCTGCAGCACCGAATGAGAGAACTCCAGGTCCTCCTTAGCCAGAGTATCAAATTTGTAAAATTTTACAAACGTGTTCTCCCCTGACCACGTAGCTGCTCGGCAAAGTTGTAATGCCGAGACCCCTCGGGCAGCCGCCCAAGATGAGCCCACCTTCCTTGTGGAGTGGGCCTTTACAGATTTAGGCTGTGGCAGGCCTGCCACAGAATGTGCAAGTTGGATTGTGCTACAGATCCAACGAGCAATCGTCTGCTTAGACGCAGGAGCACCCATCTTGTTGGGTGCATACAATATAAACAACGAGTCAGATTTTCTGACTCCAGCTGTCCTTGCAATATATATTTTTAATGCTCTGACAACGTCCAGTAACTTGGAGTCCTCCAAGTCACTTGTAGCCGCAGGCACTACAATAGGCTGGTTCAGATGAAATGCTGACACCACCTTAGGGAGAAAATGCGGACGAGTCCGCAGTTCTGCCCTGTCCGAATGGAAAATCAGATATGGGCTTTTGTAAGATAAAGCTGCCAATTCTGATACTCTCCTGGCAGAAGCCAGGGCTAGAAGCATGGTCACTTTCCAAGTGAGATATTTCAAATCCACCTTATTTAGTGGTTCAAACCAATGAGATTTTAGAAAGTCCAAAACCACATTGAGATCCCACGGTGCCACTGGAGGCACCACAGGAGGCTGTATATGCAGCACTCCCTTAACAAAGGTCTGGACTTCAGGGACTGAAGCCAATTCTTTTTGAAAGAAAATCGACAGGGCCGAAATTTGAACCTTAATAGATCCCAATTTGAGACCCATAGACAATCCTGATTGCAGGAAATGTAGGAATCGACCCAGTTGAAATTCCTCCGTCGGAGCACTCCGATCTTCGCACCACGCAACATATTTTCGCCAAATTCGGTGATAATGTTGCACGGTTACTTCCTTCCTTGCTTTAATCAAAGTAGGAATGACTTCTTCCGGCATGCCTTTTTCCTTTAGGATCCGGCGTTCAACCGCCATGCCGTCAAACGCAGCCGCGGTAAGTCTTGAAACAGACAGGGACCCTGCTGAAGCAAGTCCCTCCTTAGAGGTAGAGGCCACGGATCTTCCGTGATCATCTCTTGAAGTTCCGGGTACCAAGTCCTTCTTGGCCAATCCGGAACCACTAGTATCGTCCTTACGCCTCTTTGCCGTATAATTCTCAATACTTTTGGTATGAGAGGCAGAGGAGGAAACACATACACCGACTGGTACACCCAAGGCGTTACCAGCGCGTCCACAGCTATTGCCTGCGGATCTCTTGACCTGGCGCAATACCTGTCCAGTTTTTTGTTGAGGCGAGACGCCATCGTGTCCACCATTGGTCTTTCCCAACGGGTTACCAGCATGTGGAAGACTTCTGGATGAAGTCCCCACTCTCCCGGGTGAAGATCGTGTCTGCTGAGGAAGTCTGCTTCCCAGTTGTCCACTCCCGGGATGAACACTGCTGACAGTGCTATCACATGATTCTCTGCCCAGCGAAGAATCCTTGCAGCTTCTGCCATTGCACTCCTGCTTCTTGTGCCGCCCTGTCTGTTCACATGGGCGACTGCCGTGATGTTGTCCGACTGGATCAACACCGGTTTTCCCTGAAGCAGAGGTTCTGCCTGGCTTAGAGCATTGTATATTGCTCTTAGTTCCAGAATGTTTATGTGAAGAGACGTTTCCAGGCTCGTCCATACTCCCTGGAAGTTTCTTCCTTGTGTGACTGCTCCCCAGCCTCTCAGGCTGGCGTCCGTGGTCACCAGGATCCAATCCTGTATGCCGAATCTGCGGCCCTCCAATAGATGAGGACTCTGCAACCACCACAGAAGAGACACCCTTGTCCTTGGAGACAGGGTTATCCGTAGGTGCATCTGAAGATGCGACCCTGACCATTTGTCCAACAGATCCCTTTGGAAAATTCTTGCGTGGAATCTGCCGAATGGAATTGCTTCGTAAGAAGCCACCATTTTTCCCAGGACTCTTGTGCATTGATGTACAGACACCTTTCCTGGTTTTAGGAGGTTCCTGACAAGGTCGGATAACTCCTTGGCTTTTTCCTCCGGGAGAAAAACCTTTTTCTGAACCGTGTCCAGAATCATCCCTAGGAACAGCAGACGAGTTGTCGGCATTAACTGGGATTTTGGAATATTCAGAATCCACCCGTGCTGTTTTAGCACTTCTTGAGACAGTGCTAATCCCATCTCTAGCTGTTCTCTGGACCTCGCCCTTATTAGGAGATCGTCCAAGTATGGGATAATTAATATGCCTTTTCTTCGAAGAAGAATCATCATCTCGGCCATTACCTTTGTAAAGATCCGAGGTGCCGTGGACAATCCGAACGGCAGCGTCTGAAACTGATAGTGACAGTTTTGTACAACGAACCTGAGGTACCCCTGGTGTGAGGGGTAAATTGGAACGTGGAGATACGCATCCTTGATGTCCAAGGATACCATAAAGTCCCCCTCTTCCAGGTTCGCTATCACTGCTCTGAGTGACTCCATCTTGAACTTGAACTTCTTTATGTACAGGTTCAAGGACTTCAGATTTAGAATAGGCCTTACCGAGCCATCCGGCTTCGGTACCACAAAAAGAGTGGAATAATACCCCTTCCCTTGTTGTAGAAGAGGTACCTTGACTATCACCTGCTGAGAGTACAGCTTGTGAATGGCTTCCAAAACCGTCTCCCTTTCGGAGGGGGACGTTGGTAAAGCAGACTTCAGGAAACGGCGAGGTGGATCTGTCTCTAATTCCAACCTGTACCCCTGAGATATTATCTGCAGGATCCAGGGATCTACCTGCGAGTGAGCCCACTGCGCGCTGTAATTTTTGAGACGACCGCCCACCGTCCCCGAGTCCGCTTGAGAAGCCCCAGCGTCATGCTGAGGCTTTTGTAGAAGCCGGGGAGGGCTTCTGTTCCTGGGAAGGAGCTGCGTGTTGCTGTCTCTTCCCTCGACCTCTGCCTCGTGGCAGATATGAATAGCCCTTTGCTCTCTTATTTTTAAAGGAACGAAAGGGCTGCGGTTGAAAAGTCGGTGCCTTTTTCTGTTGGGGAGTGACTTGAGGTAGAAAGGTGGATTTCCCGGCTGTAGCCGTGGCCACCAAATCTGATAGACCGACTCCAAATAACTCCTCCCCTTTATACGGTAAAACTTCCATATGCCGTTTTGAATCCGCATCGCCTGTCCACTGTCGCGTCCATAAAGCTCTTCTGGCCGAAATGGACATAGCACTTACCCGTGATGCCAGTGTGCAGATATCCCTCTGTGCATCACGCATATAAAGAAATGCATCCTTTATTTGTTCTAACGACAGTAAAATATTGTCCCTGTCCAGGGTATCAATATTTTCAATCAGGGACTCTGACCAAACTACCCCAGCACTGCCCATCCAGGCAGTCGCTACAGCTGGTCGTAGTATAACACCTGCATGTGTGTATATACTTTTTTGGATATTTTCCATCCGCCTATCTGATGGATCTTTAAGTGCGGCCGTCTCAGGAGAGGGTAACGCCACTTGTTTAGATAAGCGTGTTAGCGCCTTGTCCACCCTAGGAGGTGTTTCCCAGCGCTCCCTAACCTCTGGCGGGAAAGGGTATAATGCCAATAATTTCTTTGAAATTATCAGCTTTTTATCAGGGGCAACCCACGCTTCATTACACACGTCATTTAATTCTTCTGATTCAGGAAAAACTATAGGTAGTTTTTTCATACCCCACATAATACCCTGTTTAGTGGTACCTGTAGTATCAGCTAAATGTAACGCCTCCTTCATTGCCAAAATCATATAACGTGTGGCCCTACTGGAAAATACGGTTGAATCGTCACCGTCACCACTGGAGTCAGTGCCTGCGTCTGGGTCTGTGTCGACCGACTGAGGCAAAGGGCGTTTCACAGCCCCTGACGGTGTTTGAGTCGCCTGGACAGGCACTAATTGATTGTCCGGCCGCCTCATGTCGTCAAACGACTGCTTTAGCGTGTTGACACTATCCCGTAGTTCCATAAATAAAGGCATCCATTCTGGTGTCGACTCCCTAGGGGGTGACATCCTCATATTTGGCAATTGCTCCGCCTCCACACCAATATCGTCCTCATACATGTCGACACACACGTACCGACACACAGCAGACACACAGGGAATGCTCCTAACGAAGACAGGACCCACTAGCCCTTTGGGGAGACAGAGGGAGAGTTTGCCAGCACACACCAAAAGCGCTATATATATATCAGGGATAGCCTTATAATAAGTGCTCCCTTATAGCTGCTTTGTTATATCAAAATATCGCCATAAATTTGCCCCCCCCTCTCTGTTTTACCCTGTTTCTGTAGTGCAGTGCAGGGGAGAGACCTGGGAGCCGTCCTGACCAGCGGAGCTGTGAGAGGAAATGGCGCCGTGTGCTGAGGAGATAGGCCCCGCCCCTTTTCTGGCGGGCTCGTCTCCCGCTATTTAGAAAAATCAGGCAGGGGTTAAATATCTCCATATAGCCTCTAGGGGCTATATGTGAGGTATTTTTAGCCTTTATAGGTATTCATTTGCCTCCCAGGGCGCCCCCCTCCCAGCGCCCTGCACCCTCAGTGACTGCCGTGTGAAGTGTGCTGAGAGGAAAATGGCGCACAGCTGCAGTGCTGTGCGCTACCTTTAGTAGACTGCAGGAGTCTTCAGCCGCCGATTCTGGACCTCTTCTGACTTCAGCATCTGCAAGGGGGCCGGCGGCGCGGCTCCGGTGACCATCCAGGCTGTACCTGTGATCGTCCCTCTGGAGCTTGATGTCCAGTAGCCAAGAAGCCAATCCATCCTGCACGCAGGTGAGTTGACTCCTTCTCCCCTCAGTCCCTCGCTGCAGTGATCCTGTTGCCAGCAGGAATCACTGTAAAATAAAAAACCTAGCTAAACTTTGTCTAAGCAGCTCTTTAGGAGAGCCACCTAGATTGCACCCTTCTCGGCCGGGCACAAAAATCTAACTGGAGTCTGGAGGAGGGTCATAGGGGGAGGAGCCAGTGCACACCACCTGATCTGAAAAAGCTTTACTTTTTGTGCCCTGTCTCCTGCGGAGCCGCTATTCCCCATGGTCCTTTCAGGAACCCCAGCATCCACTAGGACGATAGAGAAAACTACAGGTAGTTTTTTCACATCCCACATAATACCCTTTTTTGTGGTACTTGTAGTATCAGAAATATGTAACACCTCCTTCATTGCCCTTAACGTGTGGCCCTAAAGGAAAATACGTTTGTTTCTTCACCGTCGACACTGAAATCAGTGTCCGTGTCTGAGTCTGTGTCGACCGACTGAGGTAAATGGGCGTTTTACAGCCCCTGACGGTGTTTGAGACGCCTGGACAGGTACTAATTTGTTCGCCGGCCGTCTCATGTCGTCAACCGGCTTGCAGCGTGTTGACATTATCACGTAATTCCATAAATAAGCCATCCATTCCGGTGTCGACTCCCTAGAGAGTGACATAACCATTACAGGCAATTTGCTCCGCCTCCTCACCAACATTTTCCTCATACATGTCGACACACACGTACCGACATACAGCACACACATAGGGAATGCTCTGATAGAGGACAGGACCCACTAGCCCTTTGGGGAGACAGAGGGAGAGTTTGCCAGCACACACCAAAACGCTATAATTATACAGGGACAACCTTTATATAAGTGTTCCTCCCTTATAGCATTTTAATATATATTCATATCGCCAAATCAGTGCCCCCCCTCTCTGTTTTAACCCTGTTTCTGTAGTGCAGTGCAGGGGAGAGCATGGGAGCCTTCCCACCAGCATTTCTGTGAGGGAAAATGGCGCTGTGTGCTGAGAAGAATAGGCCCCGCCCCCTTTTCGGTGGGCTTCTTCTCCGGAGTCTGTGATATCTGGCAGGGGTTAAATACATCCATATAGCCTCAAGGGCTATATGTGATGTATTTTTCGCCATACAGGTATTATACATTGCTGCCCAGGGCGCCCCCCCCCCCGCGCCCTGCACCCTCCGTGACCGCTGTGTGAAGTGTGCTGACAACAATGGCGCACAGCTGCAGTGCTGTGCGCTACCTGATGAAGACTGAAAGTCTTCTGCCGCCTGGTTCCGGACCTCTTCAATCTTCAGCATCTGCAAGGGGGGTCGGCGGCGCGGCTCCGGGACGAACCCCAGGGCGAGACCTGTGTTCCGACTCCCTCTGGAGCTAATGGTGTCCAGTAGCCTAAGAAGCCAATCCATCCTGCACGCAGGTGAGTTCACTTCTCTCCCCTAAGTCCCTCGATGCAGTGAGCCTGTTGCCAGCAGGACTCACTGAAAATAAAGAACCTAAAAACTTTTTCTAAGCAACTCTTTAAGAGAGCCACCTAGATTGCACCCTGCTCGGACGGGCACAAAAACCTAACTGAGGCTTGGAGGAGGGTCATAGGGGGAGGAGCCAGTACACACCATGTGATCCTAAAAGCTTACTTTTTGTGCCCTGTCTCCTGCGGAGCCGCTATTCCCCATGGTCCTGACGGAGTCCCCAGCATCCACTAGGACGTTAGAGAAATGCTTTTATACCCGTCCGCTGTGAGAATATGAATGCCTACGCCTACTCTCTAACCTCAGGAAAGTCACTGCTGCAATCTATACGCGTGTCCAAGTACTGGCACAGTATACACAAATATAAAGGTCACATCAATTTTTGTTCCCTGACAAACTGGTTCATTTAGCCTTATTTATGGATTAATCAGGACATCAGGGGGAAATGTAACAGCCTACAGGTATTTGGTGCAGGCTTCTCCTCTATTAACGCCACCAACTTACTCTATAAACCTGTAAACAATTCAAGAAAACTGCCATTTTCAATTGGGATTTTGGGCCTATTTATTAATAACTGCATTTGCAGTGCGATCTGGGCCCGATATTAGTGCCCAAAATCACACATCAATATGCGATCATACCACCAGACTTCTGCGCATGTGCAGCGGCTGGGAGTGTTTTAGAGGAACTGCGGAGCGCAGATATCGCTCTGTGCAGTCTGAAAGGCATTTTATCTGACCGTGTTATGCCCAGCTTTAGCAGCACATGAGTACATCACTGCAACAAAATTACACATTCCTCAAACATGCACTCTTTGCAAAAAGGAACCAACATGTGATGCCTGATTCTGATTTGGAAGTAAAACACCTGGGCAATACCATTTTGCACTGCAGGTGGGGCAGATGAAACGTGCAGAGATTTAGATTTGGGGGGGTATGTTCAAACTGAAATCTATATTGCATTGTAAAAATAAAGCTACTGCAAAGCAGCCAGTATTTACCCTGCTAAGAAAAAATATAAATGTATTTGCTCACCTTGCATCACAACATGGTTTGTTCTAGATACAAAGTTACTTGCTTTGTTTCTGTATTACTTCCAAATCATAATTCAGTCCCATTGTTAATACTATCAGTAATAATTTGTTTTTACACCCACCAGACACAGTGATAATCAGTGAATCACAGGTAAATCACGAGTTCTCGCTTCTCCTGGTGGACCTTACATTGGCTTTATTTTCTGATCAGTGCCAACTGAGCCCATCCTAGTATACAGCATTACAGGCCCAATCCTGCAGTGCATGTGGCCAAATAGCCTAATAATCTGTATGAAATGGATTTGATTATTTAGGGCGTTGTTGGAAAGTGCATTTGGCAGATGACTGTGTCTGGTAATCTTCTGACCACACCAACAGTAAATTTAAAGCTAAGTGGCTGCATCTTGTCCAAAGTGAACACCGGATTGTGGCTCCCGTGTGCCAAGCAGCAGGACCAGACAATTTATGGCTAGTACTACAATCAAACCTGAACTATATAGGCTATTAAATATTAACGTTTTGTGTAAAGTCTCGACACTGTATCAATATCCTAGCAAGTTTCCCTCACAGCATTTTTTTATGCCATCTGATAAGAATAAATAAGATCAGCCAACACACCCAAATATGTTCTGGTTTACCTTGGCAAGACTTGCACAATTCAATTGCACTAAGATAAATTGTTTCCAACCACCTGTATAGCTTTTGCAGTGTGGCACCTTAACCCCTTGCTGAAAGACTGCAGCAGATTACAGCGGTCAGGTGGCTCTAGGTCTCAGGTAATGCCTTTTTTTATTGCTTTTTAATGGCTATGTGTTTCACAATAGTTGGATTTGGGCTATCACTAACTCTTATTGGGTCACTTTTCAAATGCCAGCACATCAAATTCAAGGTCAATGTATATCATTCCATCATTTAGTGTTGGCATGTACAAAAATGACCATGTATCATGGAGGCCTTACCAGTGCTGAAACAAAAACACTGGACTATCCCCAGTTTCCCTGAAAACACAATTTGAAGTCCACAAAGCAGTGAACAAGTCATAATGAAAATTGAGACAAGGGACGAGGATGTAATCCTGCCGCTGTACAAATCATTGGTACGTCCGCACCTGGAATATTGTGTTCAGTTTTGGGCACCACTGTATAAAAAAAAGATATCGGTGAACTCGAAAGGGTTCAAAGGCGCGCTACTAAATTGATTAAAGAGCTAGAGGGACTGGATTATGAGGAAAGGCTTACTAGTGTCACAACTGAGGGCTGGTGCAGACCAGAAGAGGCCTCAGTTGTAGGGGCTGAGGTATATGTGAACCCGGGTGGCAATATAAGGTTCTTTGACATGCAGGTGGATTTGCAGTACCAAAGCCCGAAGGCGTGACCACGACAACAGAGGTAAAAGTTAAAATGTTTATTTAAGCACAGTTCAGATGGTACATCGGCAGTTGCAATACTCAGGTATGAAGAAATAAAAACAATATACAGTTCCTAGGAATGCAGCAGTGATTAGGAGGTCTTTGGGTGTGATGACATCACAAAACAGTCTTGGGTGACTAGGAGATGGAAAGTCCTTGTCCAACTGCTGAGTAATGGAATTGAGAATAGGAACTGGCCAGCTGATGTTATACTGAAGGCTGGGAGTACTTGAAGAATGAATGACACTGGGTAAACACAAATGAACTGCCGAGTATGCCGGATAGAACCGGACCAGATAGTGAACTGTGTGGAAGTGTTTGGTGAACCAATGTAGCTGGAGAACAGATGAGCAACACTGGTGATGCTAGGGATCGATGGCGGAGCACCGATGATATCTGGAACCCAATGGCGGAGAACTGATGATATCTGGAAATCGATGGTGGAGCACCGATGATATCTGGAAAACGATGGCGGAGCACGAGTATCAGCAGGAGACTGGATACCGCTGGAAGCTGGTGTTATTAAACTGCCAGTCGCAGGGTGCGATGATAGAATACTGCAGAGTCAGGCTGCACTGAAAGGTGGTAACTGGTGCGGGTCTCTAGTGGCGTTGAAGACAGGAGCTGGAAACACTTGGAACTAGCAGAACAACCACAGGTAGATGAGACTGGAAACACTGGGTTTGACAACCAAAGCACTGAGAACTTCCTTGTCCAGGAACAGGATATTTATACCTGCTCAGAGATAGGCATTGGCTGAACAATTATGCAGAGTCCAGGCAGCGCAGCGGATAGGTGAAGTGATAGCATGTGACTGGAAAAACATGGCTGCGCCCATGTTAGCATTTGGAGGGAAAGTCAGTTTATGAAACCATGTGGAGAAATGACAGTAATGGCGGCAGAGTCCGCGGAGGGCTGGAGATGCCATACTGGGTAATTTGCACACTGGAACCACAGGGATGGCGGCGGAGGCGGCAGAGGGCTGGAGATGCCATACTGGGTAATTTGCACACTGGAACCACAGGGATGGTGGAGGAGGCCGCGGAGGGCTGGAGACGCCATTTTAGGTTTTACCATGTTTAACTTATGAAGCTGCGGTGACAGCGCTGCGGGATCACAGGAAGGAGATGTGGAATGAGGACATCAGGAACGCAGCTGGGATCCGGCCCTGGAACGCTGAGCCAGCCTCGGGAGACACTTGAAAGGTATACAATGGCGTCCAGTTACCCGGATCGTGACAACTAGGTTGAATATGTATACACTGGAAAAGAGGCGTCTAAGAGGAGACATTATTAATATCTTCAAATATGTAAAGGGACATTACAAAGAGTTATCAGAGGAATTATTTATTAAAAGAACTCTGTTTAGGACACGTGGGCACTCGCTGAGGCTGGAGGAGAGAAAATTCCGTACGCAACAGAGGAAAGGGTTCTTCACTGTTAGGGCAATAAGGATTTGGAATTCCCTGCCAGGGAAGGTGGTAATGGCGGACTCTGTAAATGCATTTAAAAATGGATTGGATACATTTCTGACAGAAAAAGATATCCAAGGTTATAACATTGAAAATATTGACGTTGATAATCCGGGTGTAACATGATTTATAGTTGTTAACTAGTCATAAAACATTACTTCAGCAGGGACATTATAATCAACTCAACTTAATACAGGTTGAACACAATGGGCATTTTGCCTCTATTCAACCTCAATTACTATGTAAACTATGTAAAAAAAGACTTGAAATATGTGAAAGACGAACAATTTGGAAGATGAGCGATTTCCCTTAAACTTCCCGGAGTCCCTGACAAACTATATAGAATGTACACACGGAGCATTTTTAAAAAGGACCTGAGTTATGAACGATCTGCTGGGAATCGTCTGTGAAGCTAGTTTTGGTGCCTTATTTATGGTGGCCAGTGCACACAACAGTCCCAGATCTTTAAAATTGGTCAAATCGCTCATATTGCACATCGTTTGTTATGTACACACATGCCAATATGAGTGATTTCACCTGTGACATAGTGAAGATTGGGCTGCATGCAAGGATGACCAGCTTCAAACGAGCGTGGGTGCGCGCATCATTCACTGTGTACATATTCGACAATTTGAACGATAGATCATTCAAAGCCGTCGTTATCGCTCATATCGCTGGAAAAAAATCTTCTAGTGTGTATGGGCCTGAAGTCCCCAAATGTTTGCTAAATGGAGGGACAGAATCCTCAAATAGGGACAGCCCTGCCAAAAGAATGACAATTGGAAAGAATGGCCAATGCAGCATATGACTGCAAGAGTGCAAGGCACTTCCACATTCTGTAGAAAGGGTATGCTGGGTGGTTTGGTAGTGTTATGATGAGGCTATATGGCTCCTCTATGCTGTGGCCCCAATAGCAACATAGAAGAGCTCCACATCAGAACTCTGCCATTGAAAGTCTTACTAAAAGATTACTTTACCCCAATCTTGTAAAAGATTGGATGAAAGCTTCTAACAGTCCCAGATAGGACTCGTCTAAAAATGTCAGTTGGTTGGAGAGACCAGCCTACCACAACTCAACTTCATTTGAGTCCAGTACCACCAATGATAACAAATACAAATTAAATTCCAGTAATCTGCAAATAATGGAAAAGACAGGAAATAGATTCAGATTTTTTTTTCATGCTTATCTGACACTTTTCCAAGGTTCAGCTTCCCATTCTCACACATATGGTGGTGGAGACTTCTCTTTTCCTGCAGTCAATAATGTCTATTGTGTGAAGAAATTGAGTAAGATGTCATAACCAAGAATACAGTTTTTACAGAAGTCTAATGGCTGGATTCCTCATTCCCCTCATAGACAGAGAATGAATTTAAGGAATATCCACTTGAGAAACTGATTTTCAGAGAATGCTCTCATATTCTACAAGTTCTCTTACTAAAGCGCAATAAGTAAAAAATCTGGTAAGTAGGGAAAGCGATTAATGTCATCAATGGGAAAGTAGAGACATAGGCGTATATGCAATTGCGGTCGAATTCACGAAAATGTCGAAAAACTGGACTTTTTCGCCCCAAAAAAAAATTCGACCATGCAATACAGTACTTTTCGCCAAAAAAACGGACTTTTCAAATTCGACATTTGACAAATTCGACATTTCTGCAATGGTACAAATGCGGCTTTTCGACAAAAGTATATTCAATTGAAGAATGTAAGTTCGACAACAGTGCTTTTTGACAGTAAATTCGTCATTTTCAATCCACCTCACTTTGCTGGCGGAATGTAATAAAAAAATTTAAAAACATGTTTTTTTTGTGTTTTTTTTATTGCTAATAGCATATCTATTTATATTAGAAGGGATTAGGTACTTGGTTTGTCTATTTAGGAGGCACAAGTATTATTTATATATTTTTTTAAAATATATATTTTTTTTTTTATGGAATGGGTTAAAAACCCGGAAAAAAAATTGTGTGGGGTCCCCCCTCCTAAGCATAACCAGCCTCGGGCTCTTTGAGCCGGTCCTGGTTGCAAAAATACGGGGGGGGGGGGGGGGGGGGGGGGGGGAATGACAGGGGATCGCGGATGGGGGGCTGATAGCCTTGAGTAAAATGAAATATTGTTTTTTGCAGAAGAACTACAAGTCCCAGCAAGCCTTCCCCACAAGCTGGTACTTGGAGAACCACAAGTACCAGCATGCGGGGGGAAACGGGCCCGCTGGCACCTGTAGTTCTACTGCAAAAAAATACCCAAATAAAAACAGGACACGCACACCTTGAAAGTACAACTTTATTACATACATGTCGACACATACACATACTTACCTATGTTGATACGACGTTCGGGTCCACTTGTCCAAGTAGAATCCACGGGGTGTACCTGAAAATAAAATTATACTCACCTAAATCCAGTGTCCAGTGATATTTGTAATCCACGTACTTGGCAAAATAAAAAAACGCATTTACCCGATCCACACGGACTGAAAGGGGTCCCATGTTTACACATGGGACCCCTTTCCCCGAATGCGGAGACCCCCTGTGACTCCTGTCACAGAGGGTCCCTTCAGGCAATCAGGGAGATCCACGTCCTAGCACTCTCCTGATTCCAGCTCAGACGTGCATACAGCCAATCAGGAGAGTGCCACGACGTGGCGCTCCCCGATTGCCTGAAGGGACCTTCTGTGACAGCAGTCACGGGGGGTCTCTGCATTCGGGGAAAGGGGTCCCATGTGTAAACATGGGACTCCTTTCAGTCCGTGTGGATCGGGTATGCGTTTTTTTTTATGTTTTGCCAAGTACGTGGATTACAAATATCACAGGACACTGGATTTAGGTGAGTATATAATTTTATTTTCAGGTACCCCGGATTCTTCGACCTTGGAGACGTGGCAGTCGGCGTGTCGACATAGGTAAGTATGTACGTGTCGGCATGTGTGAAATAAAGCTGTATTTTCACGGTGTGCGTGTCCTGTTTTTATTTGGGTATTTTTTTGCAGAAGAACTACAGGTACCAGCGGGCCCCCCCCCCCCCCCCCCCCCCCCGCATGCTGGTACTTGTGGTTTCCCAAGTACCAGCTTGCGGGGGAGGCTTGCTGGGACTTTTAGTTCTGCAAAAAACAATATTCGTTCATTTTTACACATGGCTATCAACCCCCCATCCGCAGCCCTTGGATGGGGGGACAGCCTTGGGCTTCACCCCTGGCCCTTGGGTGGCTGGGGGGGGACCCCTTAATTGAAGGGGTCCCCACTCCTCCAGGGTACCCCGGCCAGGGGTGACTAGTTGGGTATTTAATGCCACGGCAGCAGGGAGCGGTATAAAAGTGTTCCCCGGCTGTGGCATTATCTGTCCAGCTAGTGGAGCCCGGTGCTGGTACAAAAAATACGGGGGACCCCTACTCTTTGTCCCCCGTATTTTTTGCACCAGGACCAGGCGCAGAGCCCGGTGCTGGTTGTTAAAATACGGGCGATCCCCTGTCATTTTTCCCCCTGTATTTTTGCAACCAGGACCGGCTCAAAGAGCCCGAGGCTGGTTATGCTTAGGAGGGGGGACCCCACGCAATTTTTTTTCCAGGGTTTTTACCGTTTTTTTGTACCATCTGAAAAGTCGATTCAAAATCCGTCAATTGGTCCGTTTTTTGACAGCGGGACTGTCAAATCCGTTTTTTATTGAATATGTCGAATTCCGGCACCCGCCGGCCGGAATTCGACGGTCGAATTGTGTCGAATTTAAAAACGGGCGAAAAATTGCTGCAATTCGCCCGGAATTGCATATACCCCATAATCATCTAAAATAAGTTTTTAATCATTGAGCACTGTTTACAAATTGCCTTGTCAATATATATACCGAATGGATCTATCCTTTTGCTTATTATAGTGTAAATCTGGCTAGACTAATCTCCAAGTCAGTCATGGCTTGTTTGCCCTGCCAGATGAAAATTGTAATGACTCTTTTCAAACACCGAAATAAGGAATCGAGATTGTTAAATGCAACCTTTGACGGAAAAATAAAAAATGTGTAATTGCTGATACGTATTCTGCCTAACCATGAACTTGTGTTACTCAGTACCTAAGCAGTACATAAGAAGTAACTGTGCCAGCACAACAGCAGCTCTCCCCCTTCTCCTCTGTATAAAACTGAAAAGCTTTTCAAAAGGATTTTATTTAATCCTTTCATGCATAGAGGCCACTACAGTGGACAGCTGTTTTATGTCATTATCTCCTATAAGAACTCATTAGTGCTAGGTCTTCTCTTCTTTCAAAAACAAAAAAAGCTAAAAATAAAACGGCTGAGAAAAGTTCACCGGCACCGGGCACTTCAGAGTTTTCTGTAAGATATTAGCAGATAGTAGAGCAGGTATAAAAAATACAAAAATACAAAAATAAAAAATCAAGAAAAGTAACGTTTAAGGCATAATATGGTATACGCAATACAAAGATAAATGCTGCGTGCATGGTATATCATGGCATAACTTAAATATTTTCACATATAATAACCATATACATCAGGTTTGACAGCCTTATATGTATCATTAAATATTACCTTAACTTTTTCAAATTGTAAAGATGTTCACATTATTATCATTAGTAGCAGTTGTGGTAGTAATGGGGGATGCTTTATTAGTATTTTTTTACATTCTCAAGTTATCAAGAGCATCTAGCAAAGGGAGGGATTGGATCTCATGGATCAGTGTGTGGCAACACACCCAAAAAAGAAGAAGAAAGTACATTTGGGTGTTCTTTCTTCTTGATGTGACTTGTGTAAATTTATGGCTGCTGTATTGAATGCCTGGATTCAATGACGAGAATCAATTAGATTTCTAAGCATCCATTGCTCAAACATTGATCAATGCTAGCTCTATGGAGCAATATCGAACAGGATGGCCAAGTGAGAGGCCACCTCCGTTGAAGCGCAGGGACGTGCCAAAGGCACCCCATGAAATCAAATTCAGTGTAGCAAATCACTGGCTAAACCTTACAGATGCAAAATACACTAACAGGTGCCACAATGCAGCTTGTACACATAAAACTAAGTACATCTGCAAGCAGTGTCTTAAGCCTTTGTGTCCTGGGTGCTTCTCCAACTATCATACTAAGCATTAAAATCAGTCAAATTCTGTTTGGAAAAAAGGCTACCTTTCCAGGTATGAAGCAAACTCAGAAATAAATTAAAATATTTGTGTAAATACTGAGGAGATTTAATAAGCAATTTATCAACATGATCAGAACAAATAGGAACCATACCAGCTAACTGTTTTTGTTTTCCTTTCTTTTTAACTTAATTTTTTGCAAGAAAAAAAAAAAATCACAAGTACATCGCATGTCAAAGTCGACTTTGCAACCCAAATCGCGGTAAATCACCATTGGAACCGACATGATCAAAATAACATTGGTACCATTGCAAATGGCGAAATACTAACTAGTGATGAGCACCGGAAATTTTTCGGGTTTTGTGTTTTGGTTTTGGGTTCGGTTCCGCGGCCGTGTTTTGGGTTCGAACGCGTTTTGGCAAAACCTCACCGAATTTTTTTTGTCGGATTCGGGTGTGTTTTGGATTCGGGTGTTTTTTTCAAAAAATCCAAAAAAACAGCTTAAATCATAGAATTTGGGGGTCATTTTGATCCCAAAGTATTATTAACCTCAATAACCATAATTTCCACTCATTTTCAGTCTATTCTGAACACCTCACACCTCACAATATTATTTTTAGTCCTAAAATTTGCACCGAGGTCGCTGGATGGCTAAGCTAAGCGACCCAAGTGGCCGACACAAACACCGGGCCCATCTAGGAGTGGCACTGCAGTGTCACGCAGGATGGCCCTTCCAAAAAACACTCCCCAAACAGCACATGACGCAAAGAAAAAAAGAGGCGCAATGAGGTAGCTGTGTGAGTAAGCTAAGCGACCCTAGTGGCCGACACAAACACCTGGCCCATCTAGGAGTGGCACTGCAGTGTCACGCAGGATGGCCCTTCCAAAAAACACCCCCCAAACAGCACATGACGCAAAGAAAAATGAAAGAAAAAAGAGGTGCAAGATGGAATTGTCCTTGGGCCCTCCCACCCACCCTTATGTTGTATAAACAGGACATGCACACTTTAACCAACCCATCATTTCAGTGACAGGGTCTGCCACACGACTGTGACTGAAATGACGGGTTGGTTTGGACCCCCACCAAAAAAGAAGCAATTAATCTCTCCTTGCACAAACTGGCTCTACAGAGGCAAGATGTCCACCTCATCATCATCCTCCGATATATCACCGTGTACATCCCCCTCCTCACAGATTATCAATTCGTCCCCACTGGAATCCACCATCTCAGCTCCCTGTGTACTTTGTGGAGGCAATTGCTGCTGGTGAATGTCTCCACGGAGGAATTGATTATAATTCATTTTAATGAACATCATCTTCTCCACATTTTCTGAATGTAACCTCGTACGCAGATTGCTGACAAGGTGAGCGGCGGCACTAAACACTCTTTCGGAGTACAAACTTGTGGGAGGGCAACTTAGGTAGAATAAAGCCAGTTTGTGCAAGGGCCTCCAAATTGCCTCTTTTTCCTGCCAGTATAAGTACGGACTGTCTGACGTGCCTACTTGGATGCGGTCACTCATATAATCCTCCACCATTCTTTCAATGGGGAGAGAATCATATGCAGTGACAGTAGACGACATTTCCGTAATCGTTGTCAGGTCCTTCAGTCCGGACCAGATGTCAGCATCAGCAGTCGCTCCAGACTGCCCTGCATCACCGCCAGCGGGTGGGCTCGGAATTCTGAGCCTTTTCCTCGCACCCCCAGTTGCGGGAGAATGTGAAGGAGGAGATGTTGACAGGTCGCGTTCCGCTTGACTTGACAATTTTGTCACCAGCAGGTCTTTGAACCCCAGCAGACTTGTGTCTGCCGGAAAGAGAGATCCAAGGTAGGTTTTAAATCAAGGATCGAGCACGGTGGCCAAAATGTAGTGCTCTGATTTCAACAGATTGACCACCCGTGAATCCTTGTTAAGCGAATTAAGGGCTCCATCCACAAGTCCCACATGCCTAGCGGAATCGCTCTGTGTTAGCTCCTCCTTCAATGTCTCCAGCTTCTTCTGCAAAAGCCTGATGAGGGGAATGACCTGACTCAGGCTGGCAGTGTCTGAACTGACTTCACGTGTGGAAAGTTCAAAAGGTTGCAGAACCTTGCACAACGTTGAAATCATTCTCCACTGCGCTTGAGACAGGTGCATTCCACCTCCTATATCGTGCTCAGTTGTATAGGCTTGAATGGCCTTTTGCTGCTCCTCCAACCTCTGAAGCATATAGAGGGTTGAATTCCACCTCGTTACCACTTCTTGCTTCAGATGATGGCAGGGCAGGTTCAGGCGTTTTTGGTGTTGCTCCAGTCTTCTGTACGTGGTGCCTGTACGCCGAAAGTGTCCCGCAATTCTTCTGGCCACCGACAGCATCTCTTGCACGCCCCTCTCATTTTTTAAATAATTCTGCACCACCAAATTCAAGGTATGTGCAAAACATGGGACGTGCTGGAATTTGCCCAGATTTAATGCACACACAATATTGCTGGCGTTGTCCGATGCCACAAATCCACAGGAGAGTCCAATTGGGGTAAGCCATTCTGCGATGATCTTCCTCAGTTGCCGTAAGAGGTTTTTAGCTGTGTGCGTATTCTGGAAAGCGGTGATACAAAGCGTAGCCTGCCTAGGAAAGAGTTGGCGTTTGCGAGATGCTGCTACTGGTGCCGCCGCTGCTGTTCTTGCGGCGGGAGTCCATACATCTACCCAGTGGGCTGTCACAGTCATATAGTCCTGAGCCTGCCCTGCTCCACTTGTCCACATGTCCGTGGTTAAGTGGACATTGGGTACAACTGCATTTTTAAGGACACTGGTGAGTCTTTTTCTGAGGTCTGTGTACATTTTCGGTATCCCCTGCCTAGAGAAATGGAACCTAGATGGTATTTGGTACCGGGGACACAGTACCTCCAACAAGTCTCTAGTTGCCTCTGCAGTAATGATGGATACCGGAACCACGTTTCTCACCGCCCAGGATGCCAAGGCCTCAGTTATCCGCTTTGCAGCAGGATGACTGCTGTGATATTTCATCTTCCTCGCAAAGGACTGTTGGACAGTCAATTGCTTGGTGGAAGTAGTAAAAGTGGTCTTACGAGTACGACTTCCCCTCTGGGATGACCATCGACTCCCAGCAGCAACAACAGCAGCGCCAGCAGCAGTAGGCGTTACACGCAAGGATGCATCGGAGGAATCCCAGGCAGGAGAGGACTCGTCAGAATTGCCAGTGGCAGTGACATGCCTGCAGGACTATTGGCATTCCTGGGGAAGGAGGAAATTGACACTGAGGGAGTTGGTGGGGTGGTTTGCGTGAGCTTGGTTACAAGAGGAAGGGATTTACTGGTCAGTGGACTGCTTCCGCTGTCGCCCAAAGTTTTTGAACTTGTCACTGACTTATGATGAATGCGCTGCAGGTGACGTATAAGGGAGGATGTTCCGAGGTGGTTAACGTCCTTACCCCTACTTATTACAGCTTGACAAAGGCAACACACGGCTTGACAAATGTTGTCCGCATTTCTGGTGAAATACTTCCACACCGAAGAGCTGATTTTTTTGGTATTTTCACCAGGCATGTCAATGGCCCTATTCCTCCCACGGACAACAGGTGTCTCCCCGGGTGCCTGACTTAAACAAACCACCTCACCATCAGAATCCTCCTTGTCAATTTCCTCCCCAGCGCCAGCAACACCCATATCCTCCTCATCCTGGTGTACTTCAACACTGACATCTTCAATCTGACTATCAGGAACTGGACTGCGGGTGCTCCTTCCAGCACTTGCAGGGGGCGTGCAAATGGTGGAAGGTGCATGCTCTTCACGTCCAGTGTTGGGAAGGTCAGGCATCGCAAACGACACAATTGGACTCTCCTTGTGGATTTGTGATTTCGAAGAACGCACAGTTCTTTGCTGTGCTTTTGCCAGCTTGAGTCTTTTCATTTTTCTAGCGAGAGGCTGAGTGCTTCCATCCTCATGTGAAGCTGAACCACTAGCCATGAACATAGGCCAGGGCCTCAGCCGTTCCTTGCCACTCCGTGTGGTAAATGGCATATTGGCAAGTTTACGCTTCTCCTCCGACAATTTTATTTTAGATTTTTGAGTCCTTTTTTTACTGATATTTGGGGTTTTGGATTTTACATGCTCTGTACTATGACATTGGGCATCGGCCTTGGCAGACGACGTTGCTGGCATTTCATCGTCTCGGCCATGACTAGTGGCAGCAGCTTCAGCACGAGGTGGAAGTCGATCTTGATCTTTCCCTATTTTTGGAACCTCAACATTTTTGTTCTCCATATTTTAATAGGCACAACTAAAAGGCACCTCAGGTAAACAATGGAGATGGATGGATACTAGTATACTTATGGATGGACGAGCGACTGCCGACACAGAGGTAGCTACAGCCGTGGACTACCGTACTGCGTCTGCTGCTAATATAGACTGGATGATAATTATATAAAAAATAAGAATTTACTCACCGGTAATTCTATTTCTCGTAGTCCGTAGTGGATGCTGGGAACTCCGTAAGGACCATGGGGAATAGCGGGCTCCGAAGGAGGCTGGGCACTCTAGAAAGATTTAGGACTACCTGGTGTGCACTGGCTCCTCCCACTATGACCCTCCTCCAAGCCTCAGTTAGGACACCGTGCCCGGACGAGCAGACATAATAAGGAAGGATTTAGAATCCCGGGTAAGACTCTTACCAGCCACACCAATCACACCGTACAACTCTTGATACTATATCCAGTTTGACAGTATGAAAACAACTGAGCCTCTCAACAGATGGCTCAACAATAACCCTTTAGTTAACAATAACTATTTACAAGTATTGCAGACAATCCGCACTTGGGATGGGCGCCCAGCATCCACTACGGACTACGAGAAATAGAATTACCGGTGAGTAAATTCTTATTTTCTCTAATGTCCTAGTGGATGCTGGGAACTCCGTAAGGACCATGGGGATTATACCAAAGCTCCCAAACGGGCGGGAGAGTGCGGATGACTCTGTAGCACCGAATGAGAGAACTCCAGGTCCTCCTCAGCCAGGGTATCAAATTTGTAGAATTTTGCAAATGTGTTTGCCCCTGACCAAGTAGCTGCTCGGCAAAGTTGTAAAGCCGAGACCCCTCGGGCAGCCGCCCAAGATGAGCCCACCTTCCTTGTGGAATGGGCATTTACAGATTTTGGCTGTGGCATGCCTGCCACAGAATGTGCAAGCTGAATTGTACTACAAATCCAGCGAGCAATAGACTGCTTAGAAGCAGGAGCACCCAGCTTGTTGGGTGCATACAGGATAAACAGCGAGTCAGATTTTCTGACTCCAGCCGTCCTGGAAACATATATTTTCAGGGCCCTGACAACGTCTAGCAACTTGGAGTCCTCCAAATCCTTAGTAGCCGCAGGCACCACAATAGGCTGGTTCAGGTGAAACGCTGACACCACCTTAGGGAGAAACTGGGGACGAGTCCTCAATTCTGCCCTATCCATATGGAAAATCAGATAAGGGCTTTTACATGATAAAGCCGCCAATTCTGACACTAGCCTGGCTGAAGCCAGGGCCAATAACATGACCACTTTCCACGTGAGATATTTCAGATCCACGGTTTTTAGTGGCTCAAACCAATGTGATTTTAAGAAACTCAACATCACGTTGAGATCCCAAAGTGCCACAGGAGGCACAAATGGGGGCTGAATATGCAGCACTCCTTTCACAAATGTCTGAACTTCAGGTACTGAAGCTAGTTCTTTTTGAAAGAAAATCGACAGAGCCGAGATCTGTACTTTAATGGAGCCTAGTTTTAGGCCCATATTCACTCCTGCTTGCAGGAAATGCAGAAATCGACCTAGTTGAAATTCCTCCGTTGGGGCCTTTTTGGCCTCGCACCATGCAACATATTTCCGCCATATGCGGTGATAATGCTTTGCCGTAACATCTTTCCTGGCCTTAATAAGCGTAGGAATGACTTCTTCCGGAATACCCTTTTCCTTTAGGATCCGGTGTTCAACCGCCATGCCGTCAAACGCAGCCGCGGTAAGTCTTGGAACAGACAGGGCCCCTGTTGTAGCAGGTCCTGTCTGAGCGGTAGAGGCCACAGGTCCTCGGAGAGCATCTCTTGAAGTTCCGGGTACCACGCTCGTCTTGGCCAATCCGGAACCACGAGAATGGTGTTTACTCCTTGCTTTCTTATTATTCTCAATACCTTTGGTATGAGAGGAAGAGGAGGGAACACATAAACCGACTGGTACACCCACGGTGTCACTAGAGCGTCCACAGCTATCGCCTGAGGGTCCCTTGACCTGGCGCAATATCTTTTTAACTTTTTGTTGAGGCGGGACGCCATCATGTCCACCTGTGGTTTTTCCCAACGGTTTACCAGCATCTGGAAGACTTCTGGATGAAGTCCCCACTCTCCCGGGTGGAGGTCGTGTCTGCTGAGGAAGTCTGCTTCCCAGTTGTCCACTCCCGGAATGAACACTGCTGACAGTGCTAGTACATGATTCTCCGCCCATCGGAGAATTCTTGTGGCTTCCGCCATCGCCATCCTGCTTCTTGTGCCGCCCTGTCGATTTACATGGGCGACTGCCGTGATGTTGTCTGACTGGATCAGCACCGGCTGGTGTAGGAGCAGGGATTTTGCTTGACTTAGGGCATTGTAGATGGCCCTTAGTTCCAGAATATTTATGTGAAGGAAAGTCTCCTGACTCGACCATAGTCCTTGGAAGTTTCTTCCCTGTGTGACTGCCCCCCAGCCTCGAAGGCTGGCATCCGTGGTCACCAGGACCCAGTCCTGTATGCCGAACCTGCGGCCCTCTAGAAGATGGGCACTCTGCAGCCACCACAGTAGCGACACCCTGGTTCTTGGAGACAGGGTTATCAAGCGATGCATCTGAAGATGCGATCCGGACCACTGGTCCAACAGGTCCCACTGAAAGATTCTGGCATGGAACCTGCCGAAGGGAATTGCTTCGTAAGAAGCCACCATCTTTCCCAGGACCCGCGTGCAGTGATGCACTGATACCTGTTTTGGTTTCAGGAGGTCTCTTTGAGGCCTTGTTGAAGTAGGGGTACCTTGATTATCACCTGCTGAGAATACAGCTTGTGAATTGCCGTTAGCACCGCCTCCCTGTCTGAGGGAGCAATTGGCAAGGCAGATTTTAGGAACCGGTGGGGTGGGGACGCCTCGAATTCCAGCTTGTACCCCTGAGATACTATTTGCAGGATCCAGGGATCCACCTGTGAGCGAACCCACTGATCGCTGAAATGTTTGAGGCGACCCCCCACCGTACCTGGCTCCGCCTGTGGAGCCCCACCGTCATGCGGCGGACTTGGAAGAAGAAGCGGGGGAGGACTTTTGCTCCTGGGAACCTGCTGTTTGTTGCTGCCTTTTTCCCCTACCTCTGCCTCTGGACAGAAAAGACCCGCCTTTTCCACGCCTGTTTTTCTGGGTCCGAAAGGACTGAACCTGATAAAACGGCGCCTTCTTAGGCTGTGAGGGGACATGGGGTAAAAATGCTGACTTCCCAGACGTTGCTGTGGAGACTAGGTCCGAGAGACCATCCCCAAATAATTCCTCACCCTTATATGGCAACACTTCCATGTGCTTTTTAGAATCTGCATCTCCTGTCCACTGGCGAGTCCATAAGCCTCTCCTAGCAGAAATGGACAATGCACTTACTTTAGATGCCAGTCGGCAGATTTCCCTCTGTGCATCTCTCATATATAAGACTGAGTCTTTTATATGGTCTATGGTTAACAGGATCGTGTCTCTGTCTAATGTGTCAATATTTTCTGACAGTTTATCTGACCAAGCAGCGGCAGCACTGCACATCCAAGCTGACGCAATAGCTGGCCTAAGTATAATGCCTGTGTGTGTGTATATACAGACTTCAGGATCGCCTCCTGCTTTCTATCAGCAGGTTCCTTGAGGGCGGCCGTATCCGGAGACGGTAGTGCCACCTTTTTAGACAAACGTGTGAGCGCTTTATCCACTCTAGGGGGTGTTTCCCAACGTGACCTATCCTCTGGCGGGAAAGGGAACGCCATTAGTACCTTCTTAGGAATTACCAATTTTTTTATCAGGGAAAGCCCACGCTTCTTCACACACTTCATTTAATTCATCTGATGGGGGAAAAACTACGGGTAGTTTTTTTTTCTCCAAACATAATACCCTTTTTAGTGGTACCAGTAGTTATATCAGAAATGTTTAACACCTCTTTCATTGCCTCAATCATACAGTGAATGGCCTTAGTGGGCATCAGGTTTGACTCATCGTCGACACTGGTGTCAGTTTCAGTGTCGATATCTGGGTCTGCTTGAGGTAGCGGGCGTTTTAGAGCCCCTGACGACCCATGCGACGCCTGGGCAGGCACGAGCTGAGAAGTCGGCTGTCCCACATTTGGCATGTCGTCGATTTTCTTATATAAGGAGTCTATACGTGCACTCATTACTTTCCATAAGCCCATCCACTCAGGTGTCTGCCCCGCAGGGGGTGACATCCCTTCTAAAGGCATCTGCTCCGCCTCCACATCATTATCCTCATCAAACATGTCGACACAGCCGTACCGACACACCGCGCACACACAAGGAATGCTCCGAATGAGGACAGGACCCACAAAAGCCCTTTGGGGGGACAGAGTGAGAGTACGCCAGCACACACCAGAGCGCTATATAATGCAGGGACTAACTGAGTTATGTCCCCTATAGCTGCTTTTTATATATGTATTGCGCCCAAATTTAGTGCCCCCCCTCTCTTTTTTACCCTGTTCTGAAGTGTAGACTGCAGGGGAGAGCCAGGGAGCTTCCTTCCAGCGGATCTGTGAAGGAGAAATGGCGCCAGTGTGTCTGAGGGAGATAGCTCCGCCCCTTTACCGCGGCCTATTCTCCCGCTTTTTTCTGGATTCTGGCAGGGGAATTTACCACATATATAGCCTCTAGGGCTATATATTGTGGTATTTTTGCCAGCCAAGGTGTTTTTATTGCAGCTCAGGGCGCCCCCCCCCCCAAGCGCCCTGCACCCTCAGTGACCGGAGTGTGAAGTGTGCATGAGGAGCAATGGCGCACAGCTGCAGTGCTGTGCGCTACCTTGGTGAAGACGGATGTCTTCTGCCGCCGTTTTTCCGGACCTCTTCTTGCTTCTGGCTCTGTAAGGGGGACGGCGGCGCGGCTCCGGGACCGAACACCAAGGACTGGGCCTGCGGTCGATCCCTCTGGAGCTAATGGTGTCCAGTAGCCTAAGAAGCCCAATCCGGCTGCAAGCAGGCGAGTTCGCTTCTTCTCCCCTTAGTCCCTCGCTGCAGTGAGCCTGTTGCCAGCAGGTCTCACTGAAAATAAAAAACCTAAAACTATACTTTCTTTCTAAGGGCTCAGGAGAGCCCCTAGTGTGCATCCAACCTCGGCCGGGCACGAAATCTAACTGGGGCTTGGAGGAGGGTCATAGTGGGAGGAGCCAGTGCACACCAGGTAGTCCTAAATCTTTCTAGAGTGCCCAGCCTCCTTCGGAGCCCGCTATTCCCCATGGTCCTTACGGAGTTCCCAGCATCCACTAGGACGTTAGAGAAAATATATATACATCACTACTGCAGCCGGACAGGTATATATTATATAATGACGGACCTGCTGGACACTGTCAGCACTGCAGACTCCTAAAGTAAGCTACTAGTATCAAGAAGATAGAAAAAAAAAACACCACAGGTAGGTGGTATACAATTATGGATGGACGAGCGACTGCCGACACAGAGGTAGCTACAGCCGTGGACTACCGTACTGCGTCTGCTGCTAATATAGACTGGATGATAATGATATAAAAAATATATATATATCACTACTGCAGCCGGACAGGTATATATTATATAATGACGGACCTGCTGGACACTGTCAGCTCAGCACTGCAGACTCCTAAAGTAAGCTACTAGTATCAAGAAGATAGAAAAAAAAAAACACCACGGACGGACCTGCTGGACACTGTCAGCAGAATGCGTTTATAGAATAAAAACACCACACGACGAGTGTTTAACTTTTTCAGGCAGACAATCACAATATACTGGTGGTCAGTGGTCACTGGTCAGTCACACTGGCAGTGGCACTCTGGCAGCAAAAGTGTGCACTGTTAAAATATGTACTCCTGCTATAACTGCTCCCCAGTCTCCCCCACAATTAAGCTGTGTGAGCAGTGAGCACTCAGCACAGTCAGATATACAGTATTACATAGATGATGCAGCACACTGAGGGCACACTGAGGCTGAGCACAGATATGGTATGTGACTGTGTCACACTGTGTATCGTTTTTTTTCAGGCAGAGAACGGATTAATTAAACTGGTGGTCACTGGTCACACTATCAGCAAGTAGTACTCCTAATATGCTCCCCAAAATTAGTAAATCAAGTGTCTCTACTACTCTCTAGTCTACTCTAAACGGAGAGGACGCCAGCCACGTCCTCTCCCTATCAATCTCAATGCACGTGTGAAAATGGCGGTGACGCGCGGCTCCTTATATAGAATCCGAGTCTCGTGATAGAATCCGAGCCTCGCGAGAATCCGACAGCGGGATGATGACGTTCGGGCGCGCTCGGGTTAACCGAGCAAGGCGGGAAGATCCGAGTCTGCCTCGGACCCGTGTAAAAAGCGTGAAGTTCGGGGGGGTTCGGTTTCCGAGAAACCGAACCCGCTCATCACTAATACTAACAATTGTTTTTGTGAAAGTGTTCAAACTCACACCAAAATTGCACTTCAATGCACTTGCTTTTAGCAAGTGTATTTGGTGCGTAGACGGCATGAATCAGCGAGATCCGTGCAGGCTTTTGTGTTTTTAGTTAAATTTGAAAAGAAAAATCTGCATGGGGTCCCCCCCACAAAAAACTATAACCAGAAATACGAGGGATAGGGGGGGATGTGTAGGGGTTCCCCGCATTTGTAACAACCAGCACCAGGCTCTTACTAGCAGGGGGGGTAATAAGCATATTGGGGTCACCCTGGGCAAGGTACTAACCCCTATACTAGTCAGCACAGGCCGAGGATTCCTGGAGAAGTCCCCCCTCCCCCCAAAAAATAAGATTTTAAACCTACCGGTAAATCTATTTCTCCTAGTCCGTAGAGGATGCTAGGGACTCCGTAAGGATCATGGGGTATAGACGGGCTCCGCAGGAGATAGGGCACCTAAAAAGAACTTTGACTATGGGTGTGCACTGGCTCCTCCCTCTATGCCCCTCCTCCAGACCTCAGTTAGATAACTGTGCCCAGAGGAGATGGACATTACAAGGCAGGATTTAGAAATCCAAGGCCAAGATTCATACCAGCCCACACCAAGCATACCACGTAACCTGGATCATACACAACCAGTTAACCGTATGAACAATAACAGCAACGGTCCAAGACCGATGTCAACTGTAACATAACCCTTATTTAAGCAACAACTATATACAAGTCTTGCAGAGTTTCAGCACTGGGACGGGCGCCCAGCATCCTCTACGGACTAGGAGAAATAGATTTACCGGTAGGTTTAAAATCTTATTTTCTCTTATGTCCTAGAGGATGCTGGGGACTCCGTAAGGACCATGGGGTTTATACCAAAGCATCCAATCGGGCGGGAGAGTGCGTATGACTCTGCAGCACCGACTGAGCAAACGCTAGGTCCTCATCAGCCAGGGTATCAAACTTGTAGAATTTAGCAAAAGTGTTTGACCCCGACCAAGTCGCCGCTCAGCAAAGTTGTAATGCCGAGACGCCTCGGGCAGCCGCCCAAGAGCCCACCTTCCTAGTGGAATGGGCCTTAACCGAATTTGGTACCGGCAATCCAGCCGTAGAATGAGCCTGCTGAATCGTATTACAGATCCAGCAAGCAATAGTCTGCTTCGAAGCAGGTGAGGCAATCTTATTGGCAGCATACAGGACAAACAGAGCCTCTGTTTTCCTAATTCTAGCCGTCCTGGCTACATAAATCTTTAAGGCCCTGACTACGTCCAGGGATCTGGAATCCTCCAGGTCACTTGTAGCCACAGGCACCACAATAGGTTGATTCACATGGAATGAAGAAACCACCTTAGGCAAAAATTGCGGACGTGTCCTCAATTCAGCTCGATCCACATGAAAAATCAAGTAGGGGCTTTTGTGTGACAAAGCCGCCAATTCTGACACTCGCCTTGCTGATGCCAAGGCCAACAACATGACCACCTTCCAAGTAAGAAATTTCAACTCAACCTTGTTAAGCGGTTCAAACCAGTGTGATTTTAGGAACTGCAACACCACGTTGAGGTCCCACGGTGCCACTGGAGGCACAAACGGAGGCTGGATGTGCAGCACTCCCTTTACAAACGTCTAGACTTCTGGAAGAGAAGCCAACTCCTTCTGAGAGAAAATCGAGAGGGCCGAAATCTGTACCTTAACAGAGCCTAATTTCAGGCCCATATCCACTCCTGTCTGTAGGATGTGGAGAAAACGACCCAGATGAAAATCTTCCGTAGGTGCATTCTTAGTTTCACACCAAGACACATACTTTCGCCAGATACAGTGATAATGCTTAACCGTCACCTCCTTCCTAGCCTTTATTAAAGTAGGGATGACCTCTTCCGGAATCCCCTTTTTCGCTAGGATTCGGCGTTCAACCGCCATCCGTCAAACGTAACCGCGGTAAGTCTTGAAATACACAGGGCCCCTGTTGCAACAGGTCTTCCCTCAGAGGAAGAGGCCAGGGATCTCCTGTGAGCATCTCTTGTAGATCTGAGTACCAGGCCCTTCGAGGCCAGTCTGGGACAACGAGTATCGTCTGTACTCTTCTTTGTCTTATGATCCTCAACACTTTTGTGATGAGAGGAAGAGGAGGAAACACGTAGACCGATTTGAACACCCACTGTGTTATTAGAGCGTCTACAGCCACTGCCTGAGGGTCCCGAGACCTGGCACAATACCTCCGAAGTTTTTTGTTGAGGCGTGACGCCATCATGTCTATTTGAGGAGTTCCCCAAAGACGTGTTATGTCTGCAAAGACTTCTTGATGAAGTCCCCACTCTCCTGGATGGAGATCGTGTCTGCTGAGGAAGTCTGCTTCCCAGTTGTCCACTCCCGGAATGAAGACAGCCGACAGAGCGCTTACATGATTTTCCGCCCAGCGAAGAATCCTGGTGGCTTCCGCCATCGCGACTCTGCTTCTTGTCCCGCCTTGGCTGTTCACATGAGCCACTGCTGTGACATTGTCTGATTGAATCAGAACCGGTAGGTTTCGAAGAAGACTCTCCGCTTGTCGAAGGCCGTTGTAAATGGCCCTGAGTTCCAACACATTGATGTGTAGACAGGACTCCTGGTCTGACCAAAGTCCCTGAAAATGTTTTCCTTGTGTGACCGCTCCCCATCCTCGGAGGCTCGCGTCCGTGGTAACCAGGATCCAATCCTGAATTCCGAACCTGCGACCCTCCAGCAGGTGAGCACTTTGCAACCACCACAGGAGAGACACTCTGGCTCCTGGGGACAGAGTTATTTTCCGATGTAAGTGCAGATGGGACCCGAACCACTTGTCCAGAAGGTCCCATTGAAAAGTCCTTGCATGGAACCTTCCGAAGGGAATGGCCTCGTAGGCCGCCCCCATTTTTCCCAGAACTCGAGTGCATTGGTGAACTGACACCCTTTTCGATTTTAGCAGGTCTCTGACCATGTTCTGGATGTCCTGGGCTCTCTCTATTGGGAGGAAGACCTTTATTTGTTCCGTATCCAGTATCATACCTAGGAACGGTAGTCGAGATGTCGGAATCAACTGTGACTTCGGTAGATTTAGAATCCAACCGTGTTGCTTGAGCACTCTCAGAGAGACCGTCACACTGCTCAGCAATTTCTCTCTTGATCTCGCTTTTATCAGGAGATCATCCAAGTATGGGATAATTGTGACTCCATGCCTGCGCAGGACCACCATCATTTCCGCCATTATCTTGGTGAAAATCCTCGGGGCCGTGGAAAGTCCAAACGGCAACGTCTGAAATTGGTAATGACAATCCTGTACAGCGAATCTCAGGTATTCCTGATGGGGAGCATATATGGGGACATGAAGGTACGCATCCTTTATGTCCAGAGACACCATAAACTCCCCCTCCTCAATGTTGGCTATTATCGCTCTGAGTGATTCCATTTTGAATTTGAATCTTTTTATGTACAGGTTTAGGGATTTCAGATTCAAAACAGGTCTGACCGAACCAAACCGTCGGGACCACAAATAGGGTTGAGTAGTAACCTCTTCCCTGCTGGTGCAGGGGAACCTTGATTATCACTTGCTGTATACACAGCGTTTGAATTGCAGCTAACACTACATCCCTTTCCGATGTGGAAGCTGGTAGGGCCGATTTGAAAAATCGGCGCGGGGGCACCTCCTCGAATTCCAGTTTGTAACCCTGGGAAACTATTTCCAACACCCAGGGATTCAGGTCTGATCTGACCCAGTTAAGAACAGGGGGAGAAAGGTACATCTGCACACTTAAATAGTCTATATTAACTATTTGCATTTATGAATGGATCGATGAAACCCCAATATACGTGGGTCTTAATTAGACTTTAAGCCTCTCTGGGGGTGCGACCCTGTTACAACCAAGATATCAAAACATATGAAAAGAACTAGAAAGACGGTTAAGTAGGGTGCACAATATGAATTGAATGAATTGATTATAAAAATAAAACGTAACTTTTAATACTTATATTAATATTTAGAAGGTCCTTATCGTGGGACACATACAGCAAAATATAGAGGTTAAAAACATGACATATACAAACACATAAGTGATATGGAAAAAAAAGGGGTGTGTAAGACAGATTCTTAAAAAGTGGGGTCACCACAATGACTCCTGCAACTAGTAAACTTGTTTATTTGTGTGTGAAACGCTGGCCACTCAGGATACATACTGATGTAACATAAGAGCAACAATTGTTGCAATACTGATTCATGCACTGGAAAGAGGATTTGCAAAAATAATACTTCACTATTGTGTATGGTATTCACAGGTCATACACATGTGTACCTACTGCAAGAGTATTGCTTACATTATAGGTATTTTATACACTGTTAACAATGCGGATCATACGCGTATATACCTCTTGAAAGGCTGATTGCTTGTGCTGTCAGTATTGCAACAATTGTTGCTCTTATGTTACATCAGTCTTCGGACATTCTGCAACATTTTTTTCCTTTACCCATAAACAAATGTGGACTGAAATAGATTCATTTTGTGCCTATATCTATAAACAACCATCATTGTAGTATCTCAGTACATCCTTCAACTGACTCTATCAGTATACGGGGTACAACTCTGATCACCCTGGATTCATCATAAGGGGGGATGATCAACATCCACACAGAAATCAATGAATTAATTTTATACATCTTCTCCTCAAGACATACTAGTTTGTAGTATCTGTGTGAGCGCTCGACACATTAATAGTGTGTGAGCACCCCAGAACTTGTCACTGTCAATTTTAGACAAGCACCTATATTCATAGTGTCATTGATTCATCCAGAAGCAGTACGTCAAGAGATACACAATATACTGTAATTGAGGGCACTAGTGGCACATTATTCTCCATGTTTCAACCATCAGTACCATTGTAGTCAATGCTTTCTATTTAGGATTAATTCACCAGCACATTTTTACTAGGTGGGAAAGAGGTCTTAAATGTACTATTCCATACATTCTACCGTATTCACGTACTAGAGGCAGTGTCCCATTATAAATATCCCACTAACTGTGGCTATATCTAATCTCCCTATATAATAATAAATATACCCAGGATTGGCAAATACCATCCAGTATGTATCCTGAGTGGCCAGTGTTTCACACATAAATAAACAAGTTTACTAGTTGCAGGAGTCATTGTGGTGACCCCACTTTTTAAGAATCTGTCTTACACACCCCTTTTTTTTCCATATCACTTATGTGTTTGTATATGTCATGTTTTTAACCTCTATATTTTGCTGTATGTGTCCCACGATAAGGACCTTCTAAATATTAATATAAGTATTAAAAGTTATGTTTTATTTTTATAATCAATTCATTCAATTCATATTGTGCACCCTACTTAACAAACGTCTTTCTAGTTCTTTTCATATGTTCTGATCTGACCCAGGCCTGACTGAAAAGTCGAAGACGTGCCCCCACCGGTGCGGCTCCCTCAGGGGAGCCCCAGTGTCATGCTGTGGGTTTTGGAGCAGCCGGGAAGGACTTTTGTTCCTGGGCACCTGCCGAAGCAGGTGCTCTTTTGCCTCTGCCCTTACCTCTGGCAAGGAAAGAGGATCCCCGACCTCTTCTGGACTTGTGCGACCGAAAGGACTGCATCTGATAGGGTGGTACTTTCTTTTGCTGTTGGGTAATATATGGTAAAAAATTTGATTTACCTGCTGTAGCTGTGGAAACCAGGTCCGTCAGCCCATCCCCAAACAATACATCTTCCTTATAGGGTAGTGCTTCCATATGTTTTTTGGAATCCGCATCACCCGTCCATTGGCGAGTCCATAAGGATCTTCTCGCCGAGATAGACATGGCATTGGCACTAGAAGCTAGCAATCCAATGTCCCTTTGAGCATCCCTCATAAATAAGACTGCGTCTTTTATATGGGCTAGAGTTAAGAATATAGTATCCTTATCCATATTATCAAAGTGATCTGTCAGCTCATCTGTCCAAGCTGCAATTGCGCTACACACCCATGCCGACGCAATTGTCGGTTTTAGCACAGCACCCATATGAGAATAAATACACTTTAAGGTAGTTTCTTGCCTGCGATCTGCAGGGTCCTTAAGGGCCGCTGTGTCAGGAGACGGTAGCGCCACTTTCTTGGAAAAGCGCGTCAGGGCCTTGTCCACAGTAGGGGGTGATTCCCAAATCTCCCTGTCCTGTTTAGGGAAGGGGTATGCCATATAAATTCTTTTGGGGATCTGCGGTCTCTTTTGCGGAGTCTCCCAAGCTTTTCCAAAGAAATCATTTAATTCATGAGATGTGGGAAAATTAATAATCTGTTTCTTTCCCTTAAACATGTGTACCCTTGTGTCGGGGACCGAGGGTTCATCCTCAATATGCAACACATCCCTTATTGCCACAATCATACACTGAATGGTTTTCGTCACCCTAGGGTGCAATTTTACTTCGTCATAGTCGACACTGGAATCAGAATCCGTGTCGGTAGTAGTGTCTTGTGTTAAGGGACGCTTTTGAGACCCCGACGGGCCCTGTGAGTCGGTCCAATCCGAGGATTGACCCCCTGATGTCCCCCCTAATTCAGCCTTATCAAGCCTTTTATGTAAAGATGCCACACTTGCATTCAACATATGCCACATGTCCATCCAATCCTGAGTCGGCACAACCGACGGGGACACACCACTCATTTGCTCCACCTCCTCCTTGGAGAAGCCTTCCGCCTCAGACATGTCGACACACACGTACAGACACCCCACACACACACAGGGATCAACCTATAAGGGGACAAAACCCCAACCAGGCCCTTAGGAGAGACAGAGAGAGAGTATGCCAGCACACACCCAGCGCTTAAAAACACTGGAATATATATGACCAGATAGCGCTTTTTATATATATAACCTCAATTCCCACCCACTGCGTCTCCACAGTGCCCCCCTCCTCTTTTTTCCAGCCTGTGAAGTTCAGCAGAGGAGAGATCAGGGAGCCAGCATATCTCATGCAGTTTCTGTGGAGAAAATGGCGCTGGTTAAAGCTGAGGATCAAGCCCCACCCACCCGACGGCGGGCTTCGGTCCCAGTAATTCTATATAAAAAATGGCGGGGGATTTTAGGATTTACTGTCCCACAGCCTAATCCTGCTTTATATTGCCAAAAAATGAGGAAACTTGCTGCCCAGGGCGCCCCCCCCCCTTCCTGCGCCCTGCACCCTTCAGTGCCTGCTTGTGTGTGTGTACTGGGAGCAATGGCACGCAGCATACCGCTGCGCGCTTACCTCATGAAGATCTGATGTCTTTTGCCGCCTGATGTCTTCTTTGCCTTCTCATACTCACCTGGCTTCTATCTTCGGCATCTGTGAGGAGGACGGCGGCGCGGCTCCGGGATGAACCCCAAGTGAGACCTGTGTTCCGACTCCCTCTGGAGCTAATGGTGTCCAGTAGCCTTAGAAACAGTGCCCAACTTGACAAGCCAGCTCTGCTTCTCTCTCCTCAGTCCCATGATGCAGGGAGCCTGTTGCCAACAGGACTCCCTGAAAATAAAAAACCTAACAAATTTTTCAAAACAGAAAACTCTGGAGAGCTCTCTGCATTGTACCCTTTCTCCTCTGGGCACAGAATCTAACTGCTTTCTGGAGGAGGGGCATAGAGGGAGGAGCCAGTGCACACCCATAGTCAAAGTTCTTTTTAGGTGCCCTATCTCCTGCGGAGCCCGTCTATACCCCATGGTCCTTACGGAGTCCCCAGCATCCTCTAGGACGTAAGAAAAATAAAGGGGTTCCCCCTCTAAAGAGCATCCAAGGCCTGGGCTGAAGCTGGGGCTATCCTGGCAACCCTGGGCAGTGGATGCCGAGTTGATAGAATTCAGTTAAAGGTAGAATAAATAAGATTTTACTCACCGGTAAATCTATTTCTCGTAGTCCGTAGTGGATGCTGGGAACTCCGTAAGGACCATGGGGAATAGCGGCTCCGCAGGAGACTGGGCACAACTAAAGAAAGCTTTAGGACTACCTGGTGTGCACTGGCTCCTCCCTCTATGACCCTCCTCCAGACCTCAGTTAGGATACTGTGCCCGGAAGAGCTGACACAATAAGGAAAGGATTTGGAATCCCGGGTAAGACTCATACCAGCCACACCAATCACACCGTATAACTCGTGATACTATACCCAGTCAACAGTATGAAATATAACTGAGCCTCTCAACAGATGGCTCAACAATAACCCTTTAGTTAAACAATAACTATATACAAGTATTGCAGACAATCCGCACTTGGGACGGGCGCCCAGCATCCACTACGGACTACGAGAAATAGATTTACCGGTGAGTAAAATCTTATTTTCTCTAACGTCCTAAGTGGATGCTGGGAACTCCGTAAGGACCATGGGGATTATACCAAAGCTCCCAAACGGCGGGAAAGTGCGGATGACTCTGCAGCACCGAATGAGCGAACTCTAGGTCCTCCTCAGCCAGGGTATCAAACTTGTAGACTTTAGCAAATGTGTTTGACCCCGACCAAGTAGCTGCTCGGCAAAGTTGTTAAGCCGAGACCCCTCGGGCAGCCGCCCAAGAAGAGCCCACCTTCCTCGTGGAATGGGCTTTTACAGATTTAGGATGCGGCAGTCCAGCCGCAGAATGTGCAAGTTGAATCGTGCTACAGATCCAGCGAGCAATAGTCTGCTTTGAAGCAGGCGCACCCAACTTGTTGGGTGTATGCAGGATAAATAGCGAGTCAGTCTTTCTGACTCTAGCTGTCCTGTAAACATAGATTTTTAGGGCCCGGACTACGTCCAGCAACTTGGAATCCTCCAAGTCACGAGTAGCCGCAGGCACCACAATAGGCTGGTTCAAATGAAAAGCTGAAACCACCTTTGGGAGAAATTGGGAACGAGTCCTAAATTCCGCCCTATCCTTATGAAAAATCAGATAAGGGCATTTGCATGACAAAGCCGCCAATTCTGATACATGCCTGGCAGACGCCAAGGCCAACAGCATGACCACTGTCCACGTGAGGTATTTTAGCTCCACGGATTTAAGTGGTTCAAACCAATGCGACTTCAGGAAATCCAACACCACGTTGAGATCCCACGGTGCCACTGGAGGCACAAACGGGGGCTGAATATGCAGCCCTCCCTTAATAAAAGTCTGAACTTCAGGCAATGAAGCCAGTTCTTTTTGGAAGAAAATGGACAGAGCCGAAAACTGGACCTTACTGGAACCCATTTTAGGCCCATAGTCACTCCTGACTGTAGGAAGTGCAGAAATTGACCCAGTTGAAATTCCTCCGTCGGGGCCTTCCTGGCCTCACACCAAGCAACATATTTTCGCCATATGCGGTGATAATATTTTGCGGTCACATCTTTCCTAGCCTTAATCAGCGTAGGAATGACTTTATCCGAAATGCCCTTTTCCTTTAGGATCCGGTGTTCAACCGCCATGCCGTCAAACGCAGCGGCGGTAAGTCTTGGAACAGACAGGGCCCCTGCTGCAGCAGGTCCTGTCTGAGCGGCAGAGGCCATGGGTCCTCGGAGATCATTTCTTGAAGTTCTGGTTACCAAGATCTTCTTGGCCAATCCGGAACCACGAGTATAGTTCTTACTCCTCTCCTTCTTATTATTCTCAGTACCTTGGGTATAAGAGGCAGAGGAAGGAACACCTACACCGACTGGTACACCCACGGTGTTACCAGAGCGTCAACAGCTATCGCCTGAGGGTCCCTTGACCTGGCGCAATAACATTTTAGCTTTTTGTTGAGGCGGGACGCCATCATGTCCACCTGTGGCCCTTCCCAATGGTGTACAATCATTTGGAAGACTTCTGGATGAAGTCCCCACTCTCCCGGGTGGAGGTCGTGTCTGCTGAGAAAGTCTGCTTCCCAGTTGTCCACTCCGGGAATGAACACTGCTGACAGTGCTAACACATGATTTTCCGCCCATCGGAGAATCCTTGTGGCTTCTGCCATTGCCATCCTGCTTCTTGTGCCGCCCTGTCGGTTTACATGGGCGACCGCCGTGATGTTGTCTGACTAGATCAGCACCGGCTGGTTTTGAAGCAGGGGTCTTGCCTGACTTAGGGCATTGTAAACGGCCCTTAGTTCCAGAATATTTATGTGTAGGGAAGTCTCCCGACTTGACCATTGTCCTTGGAAGTTTCTTCCCTGTGTGACTGCCCCCCAACCTCGAAGGCTGGCATCCGTGGTCACCAGGACCCAGTCCTGTATGCCGAATCTGCGGCCCTCTGGAAGATGAGCACTCTGCAGCCATCACAACAGCGACACCCTGGCCCTTGGAGACAGGGTTATCAGCCGATGCATCTGAAGATGCGATCCGGACCACTTGTCCAACAGATCCCACTGAAAGATCCTTGCATGGAACCCTCCGAATGGAATTGCTTCGTAAGAAGCCACCATCTTTCCCAGGACTCGCGTGCAATGGTGCACCGACATCTGTTTTGGTTTTAGGAGGTCTCTGACTAGAGATGACAACTCCTTGGCCTTCTCCTCCGGGAGAAACACTTTTTTCTGTTCTGTGTCGAGAACCATCCCCAGGAACAGTAGATGCGTTGTAGGAACCAGCTGCGACTTCGGAATGTTCAGGATCCAGCCGTGCTGTTGTAGCACTGCCCCAGCTAGTGCTACTCCGATCAACAACTGTTCCCTGGACCTCGCCTTTATAAGGAGATCGTCCAAGTACGGGATAATTATAACTCCCTTCCTTCGAAGGAGTATCATCATCTCTGCCATTACCTTGGTAAATACCCTCGGTGCCGTGGACAGACCAAACGGCAACGTCTGGAATTGGTAATGACAGTCCTTTACCACAAATCTGAGGTACTCCTGGTGAGGGGGGTAAATGGGGACATGCAGGTAAGCATCCTTGATGTCCAGTGATACCATGTAATCCCCTTCGTCCAGGCTTGCAATAACCGCCCTGAGCAATTCCATTTTGAACTTGAACCTTCGTATATAAGTGTTCAAGGATTTAAAATTTAAAATGGGTCTCACCGAACCGTCCGGTTTCGGTACCACAAACATTGTGGAATAGTAACCCCGTCCCTGTTGAAGAAGGGGTACCTTGACTATCACCTGCTGCGAATACAGCTTGTGAATTGCCTCCAGCACTGCCTCCCTGTCTGAGGGAGCTGTCGGCAAGGCAGATTTGAGGAAACGGCGAGGGGGAGACGTCTCGAATTCCAGCTTGTACCCTTGAGATACTACCTGTAGAATCCAGGGATCCACCCGTGAGCGAGCCCACTGATCGCTGAAATTCTTGAGACGGGCCCCCACCGTACCTGGCTCCGCCTGTGGAGCCCCAGCGTCATGCGGTGGACTTAGAGGAAGCGGGGGAGGACTTTTGTTCCTGGGAACTGGCTGTATGCTGCAGCTTTTTCCCTCTACCTCTGCCTCTGGGCAGAAAGGACGCGCCTTTAACCCGCTTGCCTTTCTGGGGCCGAAAGGACTGTACCTGATAATACGGTGCTTTCTTTGGCTGTGAGGGAACATGGGGCAAAATGTTGATTTCCAAGCTGTAGCTGTGGAAACGAGGTCCGAGAGACCATCCCCAAACAACTCCTCACCCTTGTAAGGCAAAACTTCCATGTGCCTTTTAGAATCAGCATCACCTGTCCACTGCCGAGTTCCTGGCAGAAATGGACATTGCGTTTATTTTAGATGCCAGTCGGCAATTATCCCTCTGTGCATCTCTCATGTATAAGACTGCGTCTTTAATATGCTCTATGGTTAGCAATATAGTGTCCCTGTCTAAGGTACAGAGAATCTGACCACGCAGCTGCAGCACTGCACATCCATGCTGAAGCAATAGCTGGTCTCAGTATAATGCCTGAGTGTGTATATACAGACTTCAGGATAGCCTCCTGAATTCTATCTGCAGGCTCCTTTAGGGCGGCCGTGTCCTGAGACGGTAGTGCCACCTTCTTTGACAGACGTGTGAGCGCTTTATCCACCCTAGGGGATGTCTCCCAACGTGACCTATCCTCTGGCGGGAAAGGGTACGCCATGAGTAACCTTTTAGAAATTACCAGTTTCTTATCGGGGGAAACTCACGCTTCTTCACACATTTAGTTCATCAGATGGGGGAAAAACCACTGGAAGCTTTTTTCTCCCCAAACATAATACCCTTTTTTGTGGTACCTGGGGTAATATCAGAAATGTGCAACACATTTTTCATTGCCGTAATCATGTAACGGGTGGCTCTATTGGAATGTACAGTAGTCTCATCGTCGTCGACACTGGAGTCAGTATCCGTGTCGACATCTGTGTCTGCCATCTGAGGTAGTGGGCGTTTTAGGGCCCCTGATGGCTTTTGAGACGCCTGGGCAGGCACGGGCTGAGAAGCCGGCTGTCCCACATCTGCTATGTTGTCAAACCTTTTATGTAAGGAGTTGACACTGTAATTCCTTCCACATGTCCATCCACTCAGATGTCGACCCCGCAGAGGGTGACATCACATTTATCGGCATCTGCTCCGCCTCCACATAAGCCTCCTCATCAAACATGTCGACACAGCCGTACCGACACACCACACACACACAGGGAATGCTCTGACTGAGGACAGGACCCCACAAAGTCCTTTGGGGAGACAGAGAGAGAGTATGCCAGCACACACCAGAGCGCTATATAATGCAGGGATTCACACTACCCACAGTGATTTTTCCCTTATAGCTGCTATAATACACAGATTTGCGCCTAAATTTAGTGCCCCCCCTCTCTTTTTAACCCTTTGAGCCTGAAAACTACAGGGGAGAGCCTGGGGAGCTGTCTTCCAGCTGCACTGTGAAGAGAAAATGGTGCCAGTGTGCTGAGGGAGATAGCCCCGCCCCTTTTTCGGCGGACTTCTCCCGCTCTTATAATCATAATGTGGCAGGGGTATTTTACACATATATAGCTTATTAGGCTATATTATGTGCGATTTGCCACTTTTAAGGTACTCTAATTGCTGCCCAGGGCGCCCCCCCCCCCCTGCGCCCTGCACCCATCAGTGACCGGAGTATGTGGTGTGCACAGGGAGCAATGGCGCACAGCTGCAGTGCTGTGCGCTACCTTAATGAAGACCGGAGTCTTCTGCCGCCGATTTCCTGGACGTTCTTCTTGCTTCTGGCTCTGCAAGGGGGACGGCGGCGCGGCTCCGGGACCGGACGACCGAGGCTGGGCCTGTGTTCGATCCCTCTGGAGCTAATGGTGTCCAGTAGCCTAAGAAGCCCAAGCTAGCTGCAAGCAGGTAGGTCCGCTTCTCTCCCCTAAGTCCCTCGTAGCAGTGAGTCTGTTGCCAGCAGATCTCACTGAAAATAAAAAACCTAAAATATAATTTCTTTTCTAGGAGCTCAGGAGAGCCCCTAGTGTGCATCCAGCTCGGCCGGGCACAAAATTCTAACTGAGGTCTGGAGGAGGGTCATAGAGGGAGGAGCCAGTGCACACCAGGTAGTCCTGAAGCTTTCTTTAGTTGTGCCCAGTCTCCTGCGGAGCCGCTATTCCCCATGGTCCTGACGGAGTTCCCAGCATCCACTTAGGACGTTAGAGAAATATGGTCTTTTACAGGAGAACTAAAAGGTTCCAGCAAGCCTCCCCTGCATGCCAGTACTTGGAGAACCACAAATACAGCCGCTGATTGGTTGGCGGCTATGCAAATGACGGAAGCCACGTGGTACATATACGGATGGAGCCACGCTAATCGTGGCTCCATCTGTGCCTGGGAGCGCACGCCCTGGGGCGCCTACCGCCACATCTGGGGTGCGTGCGAGTCCGTGACATGCACACATCACATTCACTCAAATGAGAGCGTCTCTGTGCGCTCCTGGCGTGACTAGGCAGAGGGATCGCCTAGTCACGCAAGGAGCGCTCGTATGCAATGAAGCCACACTAGATGAGTGCGGCTCCATATGTGGCTCCTCTAGGTCTGGCTGGTTTGAGAATTTCATTTACTGATGTGTCCACATACATCTTTGCTATACCCCGCCATATATGGCACGGTTTTGCATGCCATAGACTCTTAGATTTAGCCATGCCTTGTGATTTTTCTTAATTTGCTTCTTTAATATGTTACTTTGTACATATTCTATTATGGCAAACAATTTTAAAATCTATCCACTCGCTACTCGTGAAAAACAGCTTAGCCGTGTTTTGCATGTTGTGCCATATTTAGCAAAACAGCAAAGATGTAAGTGGAAACATCTGTATTTAGTTTTTTAATGCCATGGAATGACTACACGGACTACAGGACCGAGCACTGCAAGGATTGGTAAGTATGGTACCCCCAGACCCATGTAGCAGATTCTGTTGAACAAGTAAAACGAGCGGCACCATGGATGAGTATATGTGAGTGTGTGTATTAAAGTTTTACTCTCAAGGGTGGGTGTTTTTGGTCTTTATTTTAATAACTCCTTTACAGTAGTTCTCCTATAAAAGACTATTATTCTACCTTTAACTGAATGCGATCAAATCTGCACCCACCACCCAGGGGTGCCAGGGAAAGTCCTGGGCTTCAGCCAAGGCTCTGGTTGCCGTAGTGAGGAGGTCTTTACTTCCCCAGGAATCCCCAGCCTGGGCAGACTAGAACGAGCAGCCAAACAAGCGACAGCCAAAACGATTATTCGCAAATTTATTAGTAAATGTGCAAATAGTGGTGCAAAACATTCCAGCGATGAGGGGCAATCATGAATCGAACCCAAAGCAATTAGTAAATCTACGCCCCCCCCCCCCCACCGTAGTATTATCATTCAGGCAATATCAACCTACATATTCTGTGGATAGCAAGCCTGTCCTGGCTTTTCATGTATTGTTGCAAGTACAATTAAGTGTACAGGGGATACCAGGGAGGGCAAAGCACCCCCTTTCTGTCTTCTGTTTGTTGTGACCCCTCCGTTTCATGCACCCGATCAGTGATGCCAAAGTGATTGAGCAGCTTCCACTGTGTATGCATTTGTGAGAGGCATTGTATGGATCAGCATTTGAAAGGCATGCTGGTTCCTTTAGTGCTACGCTGAGATCCCAGGGGTGGCTCCTGGATAAGCTGGCCCTCAAACAGGTGTGTATCTTCCTATTGGCCAGGATGGCACTTGCCAGGGGCGCCGCCCGGCAGTGCCACCAGCGCCAGGGGGTAGAATGACATAGTAGTTCTCACTGAATACATCCCTTAGCAGTGTTAATCCACTTCCGGACTCTCAGAAGCATATTGCACTCTGACACTCTCTGTGACTACGGTCACAAATTCAATGATGGTGAATATAGCCGGGAGTGAGGCACTTCCAGGTATGGGGAGGGGCGAGGCACCTCCTCTTCCTCATCTCATTGGTCCCATGTGGTCTGTCACCAAACAGCAGCCACTACAATCAGCACCAGTCAGCGTGACCATACCTGTACATTTTCTGCGGTACCGTAGCTGCACTGCATGGTCTATCCTGGCAGTCTGGATCACAGGTTACAAAGAGCTCTGTATGGAGAGGTATCTAGACCAGTGACTGCCTCTCCAGCTGTGTTGAGACTACAAGTCCCAGCACACCTTGTCAACTGGATTTGCTGGGACATGTAGTGCCACCACACTTAGAGTGGGGTTTTTAACTGTATGTATGTGTGCATATATCCCCTCGTGTCCCTGCCCGCACCATCCCTGTAACTGCCGCCTCAGTGACCCTGCCCATACACTCCTGTAATTCCCTCTCAGTATCCGTGCCCACACTCTTCCCATAATTCCCCCTCAGTATCCCTGCCCGCACCCTCTGTAATTCCCTCTCAGTGTCCCTACCCGCACCCTAACTGTAATTCCCCCTCAGTGTCCCTGCCTGCACCCCTCCCTGTAATTCTCCCTCAGTGTTCCCAACCTCAGCCTCCCTGTGACTCCCTCCTCAGTGTCCCTGACCGCACACTCCTGTAATTCCCACGCACTGTCCCTACCCGCACCCTAACCGCAATTCCCCCTCAGTGTCTCTGCCCACACCCTCCCTGTAATTCCCTCTCAGTGTCCCTACCCGCACCCTAACCGTAATTCCCTCTCAGTGTCCCTGCCTGCACACTCCTCGTAATTCCCCCTCAGTGTCCCTGCCTGCACCCTCCCTGTAATTCCATCTCAGTGTCCCTGTCCGCACCCTCCTCATTTATATCTTCCTCAGTGTCTCTGCCTGCATCCCTCCCTGTAATTCTCCCTCAGTGTTCCTAACCTCAGCCTCCCTGTGACTCCCCCTTAGTGTCCCTGCCGCATACTCCTATAATTCCCTCTCAGTGCCCCTTTCCGCACCCTCACTGTAATTGCCCCTCAGTGTCCTTGACCTCAGCCTCCCTGTAGCCTCTCCCTCTCATTTTCACTACCCGAACCCTCCCTGTAATTCCCCCTCAGTGTCCCTGACCTCAGCCTCCCTGTGACTTCCCCCTCAGTGTCCATGCCCACACCCTCCTGTAATTCAACCTCAGTGTCCCTGCCCATATCCTCCCCGTAATTCCCCCTCAGTGTCCCTGCCTGCACACTCCTGTAATTCCCCCTCAGTGTCCCTGCCCACTACCTCCCTGTAACTGCCCCTCAGTGTCCCTGACCTCAGCCTCCTTGTAAGCCCTCCACCTGATTGTCCCTACCACATAGGCAAACGCAGGGGGGGGGGGGGGGGGGGGTTCCGGTTGCCCAGCAACCCCCCTCCTCTTGGCAAGTGGCTCAAATTATGAAAACAATAGCAATGGTATATAATACGATAACTAGAGCTATCACCACATAATGCAGTTTAAGGGACAGAGTAGACTTGCTGCACATGCCCAGTGGTAGCATCTTCTTCTACCAAGTTTGCTGTGTGAATGCTCAATCAGTACAATGGACAAGAGAGTAGCTACCAGGAAGAAAAGACCATTACCTTTCCATGAGGTGGGAGAATGTGTGCTTAAAAAGTGCAGGACTGGCTCTATTATGTTTGTTTGTGTACGTATTTATTTATTATGGTATGTTTAATCTTTTTCCTGACCACTTATTTATATTATTTAAATGTGTGATACAGCCTATACTATAGACCATCTACAGTGCTAAATATTAATACTGTATTCCATACAGTATACATTAATATCCAGGGTCTTTACTAGGTTCTTCTACCACTCCCCGAGACTCCCACAACTGCTCCAACGTTCTGCAGTGGGATATTGTGTACTGCATTTGGAAACCCCCCTCTAGAAATCCTGCATTTGCCACTGTACCCGCACCCTCCCTGACCTCAACCTACCTGTAACTCCCCCCTCTGTGTCTCTGGGTGGAGGGGGTGGGGGCGCCAGTTCCTTACTTTGCCAGGGGCACTCAGACCCCTAGATACACCCCTGCCCTCAAATTGGATATATATTGGCCTTGATCAGTGAGTGAGCCATGCGAGGGGTACACAAATGGGGCTTTTTTGTGGCAGAAAAGTGACAAAACACCCCAAAATAAATAAATAAATTGTGTCAACCTTTTTTTGTGTCAACAATTTCCATGTAGACCTTTTGACCCTGTTGACCTTTTCTACTGTCTACCTACTTCATGTTGACCTTTTGACCCTGTCGAGCTAATAAATGTCAATCATTAGTGGTCAACCTATTGACTGTAAACCTTTTTAGTGAAAATCTAATAATCCGCAACCGCAGATTAGCATGTCGGACTCTTTCTCTTTCCTCCTACCCATATTTTCATCACTTCTTCAGTCTGATCTCTCTTAGGGGGGAAATAAATTGCGAACTAATAAATCTGCCCAGCTGAATCAGTGTGGCAATAGCTATGCTGTACGGAAGCCAGATCTCCCACAAAAGTATTTGCTGACCCATTGTGTAGCAAGCACTTGTGTGATTTTAGTATTCAGCCAGGCGGGCGAAGGGTACAAGATGCGGTGCCGCTGTTAGCACTTAAATGCTGCACAACGTCAGTTCGCCCGGAATTGAATTTTACCTTTTGGCTTATCTTCCCTTTCTTGATACTGTCCTTTCTCGGTCTCTCCATATCTCCTCTATCTCTCCTTTCCTGTGCTCTTTTATTCATCCCTTGACAGGCTGTAGGCATTTGGGGGCGGGAACTGGGCACATCTCAGAAAAGGGAGGTGTGTCACAGGGCATGCCGAAGTCAGCAACTGTGTCCCCAGTCGTAGATTCACTGGCTTCGGCAACTTAATTGCAATGGCATTTCGCATCCAAAGTTTGTCTCTTTAGGGCCCCCCAGTCTTAAGTGCCCCTGGCACCCAAAGCCTTAATCCAGCTCTGGCTATAAGATATAACCCAGGCTAAACTAACATTTTAGGTGAAAAATTGAAAAGTTTAATTTATTGATAAATGTGTTACGTAAATGGAAGGAGGTTTGAGTTGATGCAAAATGTAAACTATTGCACCTCTGGAGAGTATCACGCCTCTATGCACATCTAGGTGCACTTCTCAGGGGTCCAGTTGGAGATTCATGGAATATTAATAGTGCTAAACATTCATTATTTTGCTCACACTTGCAAAAATAAGTGTTTTCTGTAATATCCAAATTTATGTACAAAAACACATTGTGCAGCCCTAGAAGAGGGCCTCGGACTTACTGTACAAATGTAATTTCATACAAAATAAACCAGGAAAGAGCAAAAACTTTATGCATGCCCTCGTTGGTTGTAGTCTTGTGTTATTTGTTACCTCCCGTAATGGGTATGTTGCTAAAGCCATGATAGTTTGTAAATGGTACAAGGTGTGGTGTGAGATACTTAATTTCTCTGCATGTGACAATTTTGTTTGTCACATGCAAGTTCTGAGAAAACGTAAGAAGTTATGCCAAAAAGGAAAGTGAAAATAATCAAACCCAGGTTCCCTTTTGCCTAAGAACATCAGTTTTTAAGCAACTCACAAAACTAAAACAGCAACCAAAAGGCTCAAGGCTGTGACAGCTATCAGTCAGAATGACAATCCATCCTTACATAACTATTCTCTTCATGGCCATCCTCACCGCAGGCTCAGCAGGTAAGTGGCACTGCAATTATGTTATTGAATCAATCTGTGCACTACTCAGAACAGTGATACCATTACAGCATAACTGTCTAGTACATTTATTTCTTATCATTCATATAGCGCCTGCCTATTACATTGAGCTTTGCAAACACTAGTAAAACAAGACTGAGAATTGGGTAGAACAGCTTATAATTATGTGGGTGTTTCTCGAATTGGAACTGTAAATGTAAGCACATCTCTCAGTACATGAATAAGGCTATGCACACATCAGGACAATGTGTACTCCAGCCGACGGCACGGCCAATGTACCAGTATATATCGTGCAGCCATACACACTACGCAATCCGGTGAATGGCTGCGCGGTACATCCCACATTCACCTGCATGCGGTCGTCAGCAGGGTCAGTCCATCTGACGTGCAGTACAGCAGATGGGTTGACCCCACCGACGACGCACAATTGAGCATACATACTGAGAGATAGGGAGGATAGATTGTTCAAATTTGCATCGGAATGATATATTGGCCAATATGGGGGTCATTCAGACCCTGCAGAAATGGTGTCCCACAGCGCAGTTTGCCAGTAATGGATGCAACCGCAATGTGATTGACATGCGACGACGATGCTGGTGTGGGGTTACGCCATTGTGGGGGGGTGGCGCCGGAAAAACGGTGGTGGGCCGTGACAGCAGCCGCTCCACACAAAAAAAAATGGCCACTGAATGCTTGCGGATGCATTGGGGGGCGGCCTCACACATGCTGGGCAGCCTTGCTCTGTCCTGAGCGGCCCCCAGAATGTGCAGAGATGAACGCAGATCTGGCTGTGTATGCAGCGAACTGTGTTCATCTCTGAATAACCCCCTATATCGCCTAGTGTGTACCCAGCATAAAAGACACCATTCTCCCTAAAAATTACATCTATCTGTTGTCTAGGTATTATGCCAAGATGCAGTTCCATACCTGAAGTCACTGCACCTGTAGGAGGCACCACTGTGTTGGCATGCTCCCTTTTCCTACCCGAGAAACTTGAAAACCTAAAGATAGTATGGCAGAAGAAAAGTGAAACATCAGAAGACCTTCTACTGCACCAAGAAGATTGGGACAAAAACTGTGATGTCTGTATGGGCAAGACTACAACATACAACAATTGGTTACATCGCAAAGATACTACACTGCAGATGGATAAGATTAATCAGAGTGATGCAGGACAGTACAGCTGTTGTATTAAACGGTTGCAAAAAGGTCCAGAATATATCTACAGGTGCTGTACTATACGGCTGAATGTGGCGCAGGAATGTAGAGGTGAGGGCACTGATTGATTAGATATTCAGGACAAAACCACTGTTGTAGGGCTATTCAACATGAAGCCCTCAAGCTGTTGTGGAACAAATCCCATCATGTTAAGCCACAGGTTTAGCATGCCCTAATAGCAAAACTGTGGCAGGGCATGCTGGGATATGTAGTTCCACAGGAACTGGAGGGCCTTAAGCCTTCTGTTAGCAGCGCAGCTTCAGGTGGCATTGCGGGTAATTCAGAGTTGATCACTGCGGCAAATTTGTTAGCAGTTGGGCAAAACAATGTGCATTGCAGGTGTGAGAGATATAATATTAGCAGAGAGAGTTGGATTTGGGTGGGTTATTTTGTTTGTGCAGAGTAAATACTGGCTGCTTTATTTTTACACTGCAATTTAGATTTCAGTTTGAACACACCCCACCCAAATCTAACTCTCTCTGCACGTTATATCTGCCCCCCCAGTGTTCGCAAATACGCGCTATAACGCGTATTTTACCCCATTATTGTAGGTGGGGACTCAAAAATAAAAAAAACGCTGGGTCCCTCAGGACGCGCTCTGACCAATGAGCAGCGCTGTCCTGTGCCGTCAATCAGTTCTGCTCTCCAACTGCAGAGGAAGGGGAGGAGACCATGGAGCATGTGATCTCCCTACCTTCCCTCACCCTCCGCTCCGCTCTGCACCGGACCCGGATTCACTAGGGGGCTGTGGCGCCAGCCGTCTATCCTTACGTAGGTACCGCGCTGGTCATAACAAACTGAGTTAACCCCCGGCTCCCTGGGCACGTCTTCTGGCGCGTTGCCATGACAGCAGCCTAGCAACCGCCGGGACAGGAAGGAGCCCAGTAGTGTCATAGCTCTCCCTTGTCTGTATGCAATCCAGAAATTCAGTGAGAGAGAGAGAGAGAGAGAGAGAGAGAGAGAGAGAGAGTGTGTGTGTGTGTGTGTGTGAGAGAGAGTGTGTGAGAGAGTGTGTTCCAGAAATGCTCACTTATATGGTATGAGCATGGAATCAAGAGATGCTCAGTTATATGCTATTTGTGTGTGTGTATTGAATCCATATGGAAAACGGTGCATGATGGTGGATTACCTGATCACCGGGGGCACCTGCTGTGTACTGGATGATCGTGTCTCTATGCAGCAGCTCATCTGGGCCGGAGATGGACTCACCAGCAAGTGAGTGACCCTGAGCCCTCTGCTCAATGAGGGGACGCGCCTGTCTGTCTGCTAAGAATGTTCCGTTAGACTCCTGGGACGGACAGCAATTAAGATATGTGGTACCATAAGTCCCAGCATGATGTGCTAGGGGGTGTGAGGGGACCAAAAGTCCCAGCATGATGTGCCAGCAGGGGTGATTGGACCATAAGTCCTATCACAACGTACCATGGGACCATAAGTCCCAGCATTATATGCCGGCCTCAGCGATGATACAATAAGTGTCATCCTCTGGAACTTTTAGGTTCAGATGTGAAGTCATTGGTTGCCTAATAATGGGTACATGCCAGTCTTCTCCCAATATAAGCTGTATAACTCCATTATCAACTGGAATTATGTCTTCTGTAGTGGGGTCAAGTGAATGGGCTAGAAATAAAGGGAAACTTTTTTTTTTTGTTTAATCTCTTATCAGCATATTCCTATGGTTATAAGTGCTCTACCTTGTCCAAAGTGTATACCGTGCTCTATCTGGCGCAATATGTATAACGTGCTCTACCTGGCGCAGTGTGTATAGTAGGTTCTACCTGGCGCATTGTGTATAGGAAGTTCTACCTGGTGCAGTGTGTATAGGAGGTTCTATATGGTGCAGTATGTATAAGCGGCATTACTGTGGTGTAATGTGAATTGGCACTAGTATGTGACCACGCCCCTTCCCCACAAACCAACGCCCCTAAATGTATGCTGCGCGCCTTTGCCGCGCAATGTCCACTGTTTTTCATGTAGGTGGTGGAGCACCAATTCACTTTCTGCCAAAGGGCACCAAAATGTCTAGTTACAGATCTGGTGCAGTATCCTGTTTGCTAAACAGTCCAGCAGCATCGTCACCCCCTACCCCGTTGCAACACTTTTGTAGTGTCCAAATCTCTGGTTTTATATTTGAATCATTAATAAGAACCTTGATTCCGATGGGACCCGGAAAAGGACAGGTAGGACCCCAATTTTTAAAAGTGAGGGGTCCCTGGGACCCACTTTTTGTTGGGCTCAGCGCGATCACTGCCCCCCTTCCTGCAGTGCACATGGTTTTGCCCAACGGCTAACAAATTTGCTGCTGCGATCAACTCTGAATTAGGCCCATTATACGCTCGACTTAAGCCGGCAATCCTCGTAACTTCCAACCGGAACAGGGCATGTTCAATAGGGACTCTATAATTAGTGTACTTACAATTTTGTATTATGTGTTAATGACAAGTATACTGTACTTACAATGTTTTCATTTTCTGCAGGTGATCTGAGACAGACTATTGTGGCATGGTCCGTGTACCTCTTCTTCCTATCTGTCTGCCTGTACTCTTTATACAGATGCGGGTCTCAGCAATGCCGCAAGCAGAAGACTATCTCAGTGTGACCAATTGCAAAACATTCTTTAACTACATAATCCTTGATGCTATATAAGTGTGTGCACTGTATATATAGAGCTATATATATTTTTAAACAGCAGCACTATAGGTATACAAGTTTATAAAGCTGGACTGCAGATATATATGAACCAGCACATTATAGAATATATCAACACAGAAATAGAAACACATCAAAATTAGCTATTATGGCATTATCTAAATGACCTGAGGTGTCAAAATAATCTACTTTACTGTAACGTCCAGAAGATTCACCCATTAGGAGAACTGAGAGAGCAGGCAATTCTGCCACCAGGGCAATTCCCTACATGCAAGACTCTGACATCAATCATGTCTGGCTCAGTAAACATTGGACATGTATTGCCCCAACAATTTGATTATGTAAACTGTGCCATTTAGTTGCTCCCCACCTCTTCTTTTCATACCATCCCTCCACATCTCTCAGAGGGGTAGGTACAAAGTGTAGGCAAGTATAAGAATGGTATACAGCAGTGGTCCTCAACTGTGTGCCATGGCACCCTGCAGAGGTGCCTTGGATTGGTGGTCCAGGACCAATTCAAATTATTTATGGTTAATGTAACAGGCCAAACCAGTGCTGGTGGCTGCCAATCATAAAATATGTAAACAAACAGAAGCAAATCCTGTCCCTCACCACACAATTGAACCTAAGGATGACATATAAACATAATTTACTTAATTTAATATTTATTTCTAAATTTCTCAATAAGAAACTTTTGTCCTACGGGTGCCGTGAAATTTTTTTGGATACTCTAGGGTGTAGTGATTCAAAAATGTTTGGGTACTACTGGTATTAAGTCTACTGGAAAAGCAAAACCAGTAGGATGCATCTCAGAAGATGAGTGCACACTTAAGGTGCCCACACATGGCACTAGATTTTAAACGATATGTGTGTTTCTAACCGATCGAAACGACACATCGTTTAAAAAGTGCTGTGTGTACAGGTAAAAAAATTGCACACGCGGGTCGTTCGTCGCCTCCATTGATATTTTCAACATGCAGAAAGATCTGAGGTGGTGGCAAACGATGCCATGCTGCCGGATCCCGCTGGTAGCAATACACATCGCTACATATGTGGGCACCCTTCAAGGAGTGACATATCTGGTGTTTTATTTATTATTATTTATTACCAATTATTTATATAGTGCACATATATTCTGCAGCGCTTTACAGAGAATACTTGGCCATTCACATAAGTCCCTGCCCCAGTGGAGTTACAATCTATGGAGGTCATTCCGAGTTGTTCGCTCGGTAAAAATCTTCGCATCGCAGCGATTTTCCGCTTAATGCGCATGCGCAATGTCCGCACTGCGACTGCGCCAAGTAAATTTGCTATGCACTTAGGAATTTTACTCATGGCATTTTCATCGTTCTGGCGATCGTAATGTGATTGACAGGAAATGGGTGTTACTGGGCGGAAACAGGCCGTTTTATGGGCGCGTGGGAAAAAACGCTACCGTTTCCGGAAAAAACGCAGGAGTGGCCGGAGAAACGGAGGAGTGTCTGGGCGAACGCTGGGTGTGTTTGTGACGTCAAACCAGGAACGACAAGCACTGAACTGATCGCAGATGCCGAGTAAGTCTGGAGCTACTCAGAAACTGCTACGAGGTGTGTAATCGCAATATTGCGAATACATCGTTCGCAATTTTAAGATGCTAAGATTCACTCCCAGTAGGCGGCGGCTTAGCATGAGCAAATCTGCTAAAATCCGCTTGCGAGCGAACAACTCGGAATGACCACCTTTATTCCCTATTACATAAATATGTACACATATTCATACTAGGGCAGTGGTTCCCAAACTGTGTGCCGTGGCACCCTGGGGTGCCTCAGGACACTTGCAGGGGTGCCTCGGGTTGGTGGTCCAGAACCAATCAAATTATGCATGGTCAATGTAAAAAGCAAAACCAGTGTTAATGGCTGCCAATCATAAAATATATTGACAATCAGAAGCAAATCTTGTCCCTCACCACATAAGGTACCCTAAGGATGACATATAAAGACAATTTACTTTATTTAATATTTCTTTCTAAAGTTTTCAATAAGAAACTATTGGCTTAGGGGTGCCGTGAAAAAAATTCTGATACTCTAGGGTGCCGTGATTCAGAAAAGTTTGGGAACCACTGTACTAGGGTTAATTTTGTTGAGAGCCAATTAACCTACCAGTATATTTTTGGATTGTGGGACAAAACCAGAGTACCCGCAGGAAACGCACGCAAGTACGGGGAGAATATACAAATTCCACACAGTTAGGGCCACGGTGGGACTCAAACCTATAACCTCAGTGCTCTGAGCCAGTAATGCTAACCATTACACCATCCGTACTGCTGTTTTCTTATTGTTGCAATAAACATAGCCACTTATTAGTAAATAAACATGGAAAAGTAGCACAAATACAAGTTGAAAATAAATAACTGTCAAACCAAAAAAGATCCCAGGCACAGACCTAGTTTTATGCTGTATAAAAAAATAAAAAAAACATTTGTTAAGAACTTCTACTGTATGTTCTGAAGCTTTGTTACAAGTCTTTTCGCATGTATCATAGGACCAACTGACAAACGTATTTTGCCTTTTCAATCAATATATTTAAATATGCCAAGGTATTTTATATCGCATATGCTCCCTGCAATCTTTAAATCTGCACTACCTCTAATTCAAAGACTATTATACCTTTTTCCCTACTCTTAATTTAAATACTAATCATTTATCTTTTGAGTCAACAATAATGGTGTACAGTCTGAAAGAGTACTATAACAATGGGATTTCCAATATGCCCTTGTAAAAAGAAAAACATTTATACTGAGATAATAAGACATAATTAAATTGTACATATATGTGGATTATATTTAATTCTTTTTGTGAGTTACTAATTTTACAGTTTTTATAAAATTATAAACAAATAATAATAACTTGGAGGTTGGGGGGTATTCAATTAGCTAACTGAGCGTGGCTATTCAATTAGTCCCCAAGACAACAGATAACAGGGATTTTTTTCGAGAGAGCAGGCTGGAAAAGAAATCTCAGTTAAGTAGCCTGTTTTGGGTGCCGCGGTTGTGTTGACCCATTCTCCCGGGTTGTCCCAGGTAGACCTGGATTTAGCGGCTTGGGACCCTGCTCTCTCAAACAATCCATAGCACTATATTTTCTTTCCTGATTCATGCTCCTTACATTATTTGTCATTTTTTTCTTTATATTGAAAGATTTACACATTACAGAAATTACAAACATGGTGGAATGGTTAGTATAACTGTCTCACAGCGCTGTGGTCATTGGTTCAATTCCCACCACGGCTCTAAGTATGGGGGTCGTGACTGCATCCTCCTCAGACAGTGGAGGATGGTGGTGCTGTGGCTTTGCTCACTGCTGCTCCTCTCTCTGTATGCGCAATGTTACGTTATGACATCACGTCGCCGCTGTCAAACAGATCAAGCCAAACATTACCCATTCCCAATTGCTGTTGTCAGGGGCTTAGCCAGAATGTTGTGGGTCCCATAACAACATTTTGAATGAGCCCCTGTCACAATGCTTCTAGAGAGAGACCTAGCAGTTGTTAATGTTATTCCCCATAGTACAGCCCTACAGCCCTAGTTCATTGTCTGAATCATAGTAGTGCCCTAGTTCATATTAGGTCACACTGTAACACTGTAGGGCTGTCAGTACACATAATGCCACACAGCATCTCCAGTTCATATTATGACACATTACATTGTCCCCAGTACAATATACCACACTATATTCCCTCCACTTCATGTTGTGTCACATTACAGTGCCCAAACACATATTATGTAACATTATAATGCCCTCCAGTTCATTTTATACCACACTACAATGAGCAGGTCCAGGGGCATAACTAGATATAATGTAGGCACCAAGTTTGTAAGGGCCCCTGTGTACCACCCAATGGGGAAATATATATATATATATATATATAATTTGAAACCTACCGGTAAATCTTTTTCTCGTAGTCCGTAGAGGATGCTGGGGACTCCGTAAGGACCATGGAGAATAGACGGGCTCCACAGGAGACGTGGGCACTAAAAAGAACTTTAGGTATGGGTGTGCACTGGCTCCTCCCTCTATGCCCCTCCTCCAGACCTCAGTTAGAGAAACTGTGCCCAGAGGAGACTGACAGAACGAGGAAAGAATTTTGTAAATCCAAGGGCAAGATTCATACCAGCCACACCATTCACACCGTAAAACATGGGAGATACGAACCAGTCAACAGTATGAAACAAAACCAGTATGAGTCCAAAACTGATCCAACTGAAAAATATAACCCTTATGTAAGCAACAACTATATACAAGTCTTGCAGGATGTTGTCCGCACTGGGACGGGCGCCCAGCATCCTCTACGGACTACGAGAAAAATATTTACCGGTAGGTTTAAAATCTTATTTTCTCTTACGTCCTAGAGGATGCTGGGGACTCCGTAAGGACCATGGGGATTATACCAAAGCTCCCAAACGGGCGGGAGAGTGCGGATGACTCTGCAGCACCGAATGAGCAAACATTAGGTCCGCATCAGCCAGGATATCAAACTTGTAGAATTTTGCAAAAGTGTTTGAACCCGACCAAGTTGCTGCTCGGCAAAGTTGTAACGCCGAGACGCCCCGGGCAGCCGCCCAAGAAGAGCCCACCTTCCTAGTGGAATGGGCCTTAACCGAATTCGGCAACGGCAATCCAGCCGTAGAATGAGCCTGCTGAATCGTGTTACAGATCCAGCGAGCAATAGACTGCTTAGACGCAGGAGCGCCAATCTTGTTAGCTGCATACAGGAGAAACAGAGCCTCTGTTTTCCTAACACGAGCCGTTCTGGCCACATAAATTTTCAATGCCCCGACCACATCCAGGGACTCAGAATCCTCCACGTCCCTTGTAGCCACCGGCACCACAATAGGTTGGTTCATATGAAAAGAAGAAACCATCTTAGGCAAAAACTGAGGACGAGTCCGCAACTCGGCTCTATCCACATGGAAAATTAGATAAGGCTTTTGTTAGACAAAGCCGCCAACTCCGACACTCGCCACGCCGAAGCCAAGGCCAATAACATGACCACTTTCCAAGTGAGATACTTCAACTCAACTGTTTGAAGCGGTTCAAACCAGTGAGACTTAAGAAACCGTAACACCACGTTAAGGTCCCATGGTGCCACCGCAGGCACAAAAGGAGGCTGGATATGCAGCACCCCCTTCACGAAAGTCTGGACTTCCGGAAGAGAAGCCAATTCTTTTTGAAAGAAAATGGATAGGGCCGAAATCTGAACCTTAATGGAGCCTAACTTTAGGCCCAAATTCACTCCAGTTTGCAGGAAGTGGAGAAAACGGCCCAGATGGATTTCTTCCGGAGGAGCAGTCTTGGCTTCACACCAAGACACATACTTCCTCCAGATACGGTGATAATGTTTCGATGTCACCTCCTTCCTAGCCTTAATCAGAGTAGGAATGACCTCCTCCGCTAGGATCCTGCGTTCAACCGCCATGCCGTCAAACGCAGTCACGGTAAGTCCTGGAACAAACAGGGCCCCCTGTTGTAACAGGTCTTCGCTGAGAGGAAGAGGCCACGGATCTTCTGTGAGCATTTCCTGCGGATCCGGATACCAGGCCCTTCGAGGCCAATCTGGAACAATGAGAATTGCCTGAACCCCTCTTCGTCTTATGATTCTCAGTATTTTTGAGATGAGAGGAAGAGGAGGGAAACATAGACCGACTGAAACACCCACGGTGTCACCATTGCGTCCACTGCGACCGCCTGAGGGTCCCTTGACCTGGCGCAATATCTCAGAAGTTTCTTGTTGAGACGTGAAGCCATCATGTCTATTTGAGTCAGTCCCCACTGATTTGCAATCTCTGCAAAGACTTCCTGATGAAGTCCCCACTCTCCTGGATGCAGATCGTGTCTGCTGAGGAAGTCTGCTTCCCAGTTGTCCACTCCCGGAATGAAGACTGCTGTCAGAGCGCTTACATGACTCTCCGCCGATCGAAGAATCTTTGAGGCTTCTGCCATTGCAACTCTGCTCCTTGTGCCGCCTTGGCGGTTTACATGAGCCACTGCTGTGATGTTGTCTGACTGAATCAGAACCGGTAGACCTTGAAGTAAGGTCTGCACCTGACGAAGGCCATTGTATATGGCACTTAATTTCAGAATGTTGATGTGTAGACAAGCCTCCTGGCTTGACCAAAGACCTTGGAAGTTTCTTCCCTGTGTGACTGCTCCCCATCCTCGGAGGCTCGCGTCCGTGGTCACCAGAACCCAGTCCTGGATGCCGAACCTGCGACCCTCTAGAAGGTGAGTACTCTGCAGCCACCACAGGAGAGACACCCTGGCCCTGGGGGACAGGCGGATCATCTGATGAATCTGTAGATGTGACCCGGACCACTTGACCAGAAGGTCCCACTGAAAAGTCCTGGCATGGAACCTGCCGAATGGAATGGCCTCGTAAGACGCCACCATTTTTCCCAGCACTCGAGTGCAGTGATATACCGACACCCTATCTGGCTTCAACAGGTCCTTGACCAAGCTCTGAAGTTCCTGGGCCTTTTCTTTTGGAAGAAAAACCCTCTTTTGTTCCTTGTACAGAATCATGCCTAAGAAAGGCAATCGGGTCATTGGAACTAACTGTGACTTTGGTAGGTTTAGGATCCAACCATGTTGTTGCAAAACCCTCAGGGAGAGTGATACACTGTCCATCAATCGTTCTCTCGATCTCGCTTTTATCAGGAGATCGTCCAAGTATGGGATAATTGTGACACCCTGCTTGCGCAGGAGCACCATCATCTCTGCCATTAATTTGGTAAAAATCCTCGGGGCCGTGGAAAGCCCAAACGGCAACGTCTGAAATTGGTAATGACAATCCTGCACCACAAATCTCAGGAACGGCTGATGAGGTTGATAAATGGGGACATGAAGGTATGCATCCTTTATGTCCAGGGACACCATATAATCTCCCCCTTCCAGACTTGCGATGACCGCTCTGAGCGATTCCATCTTGAACTTGAACCTCTTCAAGTATAGGTTTAAGGATTTTAAATTCAGAATGGGTCTGACTGAACCGTCCGGTTTCGGGACCACAAACAGGGTTGAGTAATAGCCCATCCCCTGCTGAAGCGGGGGAACTTTGACCACCACTTGTTGAAGGCACAACTTTTGAATTGCTGCCAGAACTACCTCCCTCTCTGGGGAAGAAGTCGGCAGTGCCGATTTGAAAAACCGGCGAGGAGGCACCTCTTCGAATTCCAGCTTGTACCCCTGGGAAACAATGTCTATTGCCCAGGGATCCACCTGAGAGTGAACCCAGACTTGGCTGAAAAGACGAAGACGTGCCCCCACAGGAGCGGATTCCTTCCGCGGAGCCCCAGCGTCATGCGGTGGATTTAGTAGAAGCCGGGGAGAACCTTTGTTCCTGGGAACTGGCTGTAGTTGGCAGCTTTTTCCCCTTGCCCTTACCTCTGGCAAGAAAGGAAGATCCCCGAGCTCTCTTGGATTTATGTGACCGAAAGGACTGCATCTGATAATGTGGCGCTTTCTTAGGCTGTGAGGAAACATAAGGTAAAAAAGTTGATTTACCTGCAGTAGCCGTGGAAACCAGGTCTGCGAGACCTTCGACAAACAATTCCTCACCCTTGTAAGGTAAAACCTCCGTTGTGAATCGGCATCACCCGTCCACTGTCGGGTCCACAGTGCTCGCCTGGCAGAAATCGCCATAGCATTCGCTCTGGACCCCAGTATGCCTACATCCCTCTGGGCCTCTCTCATATAAAGGACCGCATCCTTAATATGGCCCAGGGTCAATAAAACAGTTTCCTTATCCATTGTATCCATATCAGTAGATAAGGTATCGGTCCACGCTATAACAGCGCTACAAACCCAGGCCGACGCTATTGCCGGTCTGAGTAAGGTACCGGTATGAGTGTAAATTGACTTCAAGGTAGTTTTCTGCTTGCGATCCGCAGGATCCCTGAGGGCAGCGGTATCCTGAGATGGCAGCGCCACCTTTTTGTAAAGGCGTGTCAACGCCTTGTCCACCCTTGGGGAGGATTCCCACCGTATCCTGTCCTTGATCGGGAAAGGATACGCCATAAGAATCTTTTTGGGAATCTGCAGTTTCTTGTCTGGAGTTTCCCAAGCACTTTCAAATAGCTCATTTAATTCAAAAGAAGGTGGAAAAGTAACCTCAGGCTTCTTTTCTTTAAACATGTGGATTTTTGGATTAGGCACCGCGGGGTCATCTAGAATATGCAGCACATCCTTTATAGCAATAATCATATAATGAATACTCTTTGCCAATTTTGGCTGCAACTTCGCATCATCATAATCGATACTGGATTCAGAATCTGTGTCGATATCAGTGTCAACTACCGGAGAAAGTGGGCGTTTTTGAGACCCCGAAGGCCCCTGTGACATAGGGAAAGGCAGGGTATGACCCTCTGTACTGTCCCTGGACTCTGCTTTGTCCAAACGTTTGTGCAATAAATTCACATTTGCATTTAAAATATTCCACATTTCCATCCAGTCATGTGTCGGCGTTGCTGACGGCGACACCACGCTCATGCGCTCCACCTCATCCCTAGGAGAGCCTTCCGCTTCAGACATGCCGACACGCACGTACTGACACACCACACACTCAGGGAAGACTATCTGGAGACAGTTTCCCCACAATGCCCTTTGGAGAGACAGAGAGAGAGTATGCCAGCACACACCCAGCGCCAATAACCCTGGACAAAAAAATTACCCAGATACAGCGCTATTTGTATATTCACTGCGCCAAATTATGTGCCCCCTCCTTTAAAACCCTCTGTCACCGGTGATCAGCAGGGGAGAGTCCGGGGAGCCAGCTTCTCAGCGTGTGCTTGTAGAGAAAATGGCGCTGGTGAGTGCTGAGGGAGAAGCCCCGCCCCTCAGTGGCGGGCTTCGGTCCCGCTCTTTGAACAAACTGGCGGGGATACCAAAACACACAAATAAGTGTATATTTAATTACAGTCAGTCCTAGAGGAAGCCATTGCTGCCCCGTGCGCCCCCCCCCCCACCCGCGCCCTGCACCCAACAGTATGCGCTGTGTGTGTTCTGTGTGGGAGCAATGGCGTTACCTCAGTGAAGATCTGAAGTCTTCTGCCGCCTCTGAAGTCTTCTGCCTTCCTATACTCACCCGGCTTCCATCTTCCGGCTCTGCGAGGAGGACGGCGGCGCGGCTCCGGGACGAACCGCTAGGAAAGACCTGCGTTCTGACTCCCTCTGGAGCTAATGGTGTCCAGTAGCCTAAGAAGCAGAGCCTAGCATTTAAGTAGGGCTGCTTCTCTCTCCTCAGTCCCACGATGCAGGGAGCCTGTTGCCAGCAGGTCTCCCTGAAAATAAAAAACCTAACAAAATACTTTCTTTTCAGGAAGCTCAGGAGAGCTCCCTGTAGTGCACCCAGTCTCCTCTGGGCACAGTATTAAACTGAGGTCTGGAGGAGGGGCATAGAGGGAGGAGCCAGTGCACACCCATACCTAAAGTTCTTTTTAGTGCCCATGTCTCCTGTGGAGCCCGTCTATTCCCCATGGTCCTTACGGAGTCCCCAGCATCCTCTAGGACGTAAGAGATATTATATATATATATATATATATATATATATATATATATATATATATATATATATATATATATAAAACAATGTAAAGGGCGGCACTCCAATGGATTTTGAAAAATATACAGCTCACCAAGCCAGCTTCATTTCATTGTTTCAGGTGTCTTTATTTACACCTTTCGTCAGGATACAAAATGACAAGACCACATACCTTATATAACACCAGCGTGCACGACACGCCACGCTCCCCCTGCTTCCGGCACCCGGCGTCGACGTCACAAACGCCGTCCCCTACTATGACGTAGGGTATGGGCGGGATGGTAGTCATAACAACGAACGAGGCTTTAGACGCAAAGCGTCATGCTCCAGCAGGCCGTACTAACTACGCCTAATGGGCGCGGCTGTTGCCATGACGACCTGCTTTGTTGAGACGCGGGCGCCGTGCAGCACGTGGACCGCGCCGGCCGGGTGAGTACCACTGTGGCCACTTATTGTTAATTGGTATGGGTATATAGAGATGTATTTTGTGAACTGTTATTATACAAGCTGTCCCTGACGAAGGGGTATTGTCCCCGAAACGTAGGAAACCAATAAAGGACATTTTACTTTGATTTCAACAAGTCTGGTGCGTGCCGCTTATTTGTCGCAACTATCAATAGCCTAAGGGCTTAAGAGGGCACCACAGCAAGAAAAGTCTTATAACTCAAGGAGTGCCGGATAACTGGATCGTATATGATAGACATCAGTTTCCTGAGGTAATCAGACAAATTGCTGTTTTGTCATGGCACCCACGGTATGTTGATACCTTAACAAGGTGGATAGCAATGTTCAATACAGACTGCTTTTAACTCACATGGTGTGATTTTGCACAGACCCTTTTGGAGCATTACTTTGCAAGCAATGGCTACCCCAATTAATGAGATGGATCAGATGCCTGATTTCTCATTTATGGACACGTTTGAAATGCTAAGTCTATCTGATATAGAAGCGGAATCTATTCTGTTCAAAAAACAATTGGATGATGATATTACATTGCACACACCGGAAAACATCTTTAAACAATGGCTGAGACTCAAACAACACGAGTGTGATTATTTATATCACGGCATCACGCTATCAGATTATTATAAATCAAAACAGATACCAAGGGGATTCAGGATTAAAAATATGCCCACTATCGGCAGGTACAACATGACTTTTTGCCGTAGATGGATAGCAGTACTGAACAAATGTTCAATGGACCTAATGCTGCTCGTGATAGAAGAATCCTCCAGGGAAATTAATCTCACTAAGCAAAAACTCAGCGAATTTGAAGTAACCAACAAAGGTACATTGTTATCTGATACTACCACTGATTGGATGGAACGCTTAAATACACAGATGACACTATACAAACAAGATCTAATTGCTTTCAAAAAAGAAAAACTACATAAAGTACAGACAGACTATGAACAGCGGAGAGTATATACATGGGCCTCCAATACCAACTCTAATGGGGGACGTCCCAATAATTACAGACACCGCAGACAAAGGCTGCAACATAAGGATACAGATGGATCCAGCACTTCAGGGAGTGGAGCAGATACGCCAACAACAACATTACCTGCCAATACACACCCTTTAGGGGTACTCACGAGATCAGCAGAACGCCCCAAAGGAAGAGGAGGACGAGGCGGGCGCGGCAGACAGAAAGGATCTACAAACAAAAGACCTCCACGTCGCTGAATAATTTGGTCTTCAATCTTTCAGATACAATATTAACATTGGATGAGAATAAGATCTTATCTAAGGGACTTTCTGTTGTTCCCACTACTCATATGGACTCATTTGACTGGAAAGTCAGCAGGCCCGGCGACAGGGGGGGTCAAAGGGGACACATGTATGGTGCCCCAAGGATCAGGGGGGCCCCGAGCATCAGGGGCACAAGAAATGTGTAGGCAGCGCCTAAGAAAGCTGTGGCTCCCGTGCACTCTGGGACGCCCATACGTCAATTAACAGACAATTACTTCCCAATACAAACACCACCCCCGCCGCATACCCCATCACTTGGTCTGAGCTGGTCCCGTGCTGTGTTGCCGTCGCGGCGTCACTACGCATGAACCCGCGCCAGCCCGTCCCTGCTGCTGCCGCTGACTCCAAGGAGCTGAGCGGCACAGCACTGCCAGGCACACTGACTGGGAATATCGGACAGCAGCCGACTTCAGCTTTACCAATGTGATGTCCCTACAGACAAGGTCAGTCCCTCCTGGGTCCTTGCAATCTCCCTCACCATTGTGACAATCTGTGGGTCTGTGTCTATATATGTATGTTTGTGTCTGTGTAGTATATGTACATGTATGTGTGCTTATATATGTATGTTTGTATATGTGTGCGTGTGTATGTATATACTGTATATTATATATATATATATATATATATATATATATATATATATATATATATATACACACACACACACACACACACACACACACACACATTTATATTGAGGGGAAGAATTGAGGGGGTAGGGGGCCCCCAGAGATATCAGTGTATGGGGCCCCAAGATTTCTGTTGCCGGCCCTGAAAGTCAGCATGTACAAGTTAAATCGCACCCTACGATTGAAAGATCATTTTGGTAAGTCACCCATACAAAAATCTAATCACACAGTATCCGATGTACCAATTAAAGTTAAAAATATGACACCTAGATCTAAATTTGACCCCACTACACAAAATTCATCTATTAAGACATTCTCACGATTGCTAGAGATAGAAGGTTTTGAGGAGATCAATACCTCTAGCTATGCTAATAATTTGAGTAGAGGTGAGATGGCAGCCATAAAAACCTTGTCACAACGTAATGATATAGTTATCCGCCCCGCGGACAAGGGCGGGGCGGTGGTTATAATGAACCTTACAGATTATAGAACGGAGTGTGACAGACAATTGTTGGATGACTGTACCTATGAATTATTATCTAATGATCCGACTAAAAAATTTAAAACTGAGATTGATGCTATTTTGAAGAAATCTGTAGTAGAAGGTATCATATCAGATGAATTGAGTACAGCTTTAATGGTGGAATTTTCTGTAGTACCATTGTTTTATGTGGTTCCTAAAATTCATAAGAGTCTACAATCCCCCCCGGGACGCCCTATAGTGTCCGGAAGGGGATCTCTATATCAAGTTATATCTGTGTATTTGGATACATATCTTAACCCATGTATTAAGCAAATTCCCTCATATGTGCAGGATACCACTGCACTATTAGGGAAGCTGAATGACCTTCACGAGATTTCAGAAACGATGTTACTGTGCAGTGCGGATGTGACTAGCCTCTACACCTGCATCCCACATGATGCAGGTGTAGAGGCAGTCAGACAATTGATTACAAACAATCCCTTTTATAAGGGTCCACCTGTGGAATTTTTCATTAAATTATTGAGACTGGTATTAACACGAAATTATTTTTTGCATGATGGGAGGTTCTACCTCCAGAGGGCGGGGTGTGCGATGGGGTCCTCAGTGGCCCCGTCGTACGCCAACGCCTATATGTATGCTGTTGAGAAAAAATTGTTTTGGACAGGTGATATCAGGAATCCTGAGATGAGTCTCTATATACGGTATATAGACGACCTATTAATTGTCTGGTTAGGGTCTGAAGACTCATTAAAATCATTACTGGACAGTCACAACAGCACAGAGAGTACAGTGAAATTTACATATGAAATAAGCAACAACATGATACATTTTTTGGATGTTAACATAACTATTGTAAATCAGAAATTATGCACATCCTTATACACGAAGAAAACAGACAGAAATACTGTCCTTAGAAATGATAGTTTTCACCCACTTCCCTTAAGAAATAGTCTACCATATTCTCAACTCTTAAGAGCTAGGAGAATTACATCTGAAGCATCAGTAGTGGAATCTACACTCGACACTATGGTGGACAAATTTGTAGCTCGCGGATATGACATAAGAGCATTAAAGCAGACCAAACATAAGGTGTTAAACACTCCTCGTGAACAAACCTTACAGTATTTAGATAAAACCTTTAAGGACAAAACTAATGTCATTCCGTGGGTTACACCATATACCGCTAAAAGCACAGTGTTGGCTAATAAGGCCAAAAAATGGTGGCCTATGGTTAATACCGACACAGATTTACCTTTATTGGATAAATCTAGATTAATGCCCAGTTATACTAGGGGAAGGAACCTCAGAGATCGTCTGGTTAAACTGGACATCACAGGTATGGGTAAAAAACATCCAGAACACTTTCTGAGCAGAAAAAATGGATGCTACAAGTGTTTAGGATGTGTAACTTGCAGAGCACTCCTAGCTGGTAGCACATTTGGGCATCCACACACAGGTAAAAGATATACTATCAGACACGCGGTCACCTGCAGCACCATGTATGTTATATATATGCTAACCTGCCCATGTGGGTTGGCATATATAGGTAAAACCCAGCGACAATTTAAAGAACGCATGGCACAGCACAGAACCGCTATCAGACATGCATTGGAGACGGGAACAAGCGAGCAGCCAGTAGCCAGACACTGTGCGAAGGAAAGACACAGTGTTGCTAGTATTCGAGCAATCATAATTGATCACATCCCTTTCAAAATACGGGGAGGTAATAGGGCAAAGTTATTATTACAAAAAGAATGTTGGTGGATACATACGTTAGACACAATATCTCCAAGAGGTCTAAATGAGACACTGGGATTACAATGTTTCCTATAGACACATATACCCCTTTTCCACTAGCTCAAAAAACACGGGTAAATGCACGGGAGCGCGCATTTACCCGTGTTTTTGGCAAGTGGAAAAGGGTCAACCCGGATCAAGTGACCCGTGAATCCTACCCGGCTATTTACCTGGGTAGGACACGGGAATGATCCGGGTAGGGTTCTAGTGTAAACGGGAGCCGTGTCGATGCGACACGGCTCCCGTTTACACTGTATGGAAGGGCGGCGCTGGGAGATCATGTGATCTCCCTGCGCCGCCCCTGCCGCGTCACTAGAAGCGTCACCAACCCGGCATATGCCGGGTTGTGACTGCTGATGGGAAAGGGGACGAGCACGGGTCGCAGCAGGGGGCAGCTCCCGTGTCAGGCTCCCGGCTGCGACCCGTGATCGTAAGTGGAAAAGGGGTATTACTTAGCCCTATTTATCCATTGCTGCAAGAATGTATCAAATTAATATATTTCGGATTAGTACCTGGAAGTACAATTGCATGATTTAAGCACTCAGGTATTTTAATTGTTTATGGGTCTATGCAAATTTAATGTAATTTTAATCATTTGTTTCTCACTATTGTATGTATTTGTTAATTATGTCATTGGTGCTATAGCGGTGTATGGTTGCTAGGTGACCGAGATGCTTCCCCGACCAATACGGCACACTGACGTCACGGATCCCGCGACACTGAGTTCAGACGCGGGCGCCGTGCAGCACGTGGACCGCGCCGGCCGGGTGAGTACCACTGTGGCCACTTATTGTTAATTGGTATGGGTATATAGAGATGTATTTTGTGAACTGTTATTATACAAGCTGTCCCTGACGAAGGGGTATTGTCCCCGAAACGTAGGAAACCAATAAAGGACATTTTACTTTGATTTCAACAAGTCTGGTGAGTGCTGCTTATTTGTCGCAACTATATATATATATATATATATATATAAGAATTTACTCACCGGTAATTCTATTTCTCATAGTCCGTAGTGGATGCTGGGGACCCCGTAAGGACCATGGGGAATAGCGGGCTCCGCAGGAGACTGGGCACTCTAAAGAAAGATTTAGTACTATCTGGTGTGCACTGGCTCCTCCCTCTATGCCCCTCCTCCAGACCTCAGTTAAGGAAACTGTGCCCGGAAGAGCTGACATTACAAGGAAAGGATATTGGAATCCAGGGTAAGACTCATACCAGCCACACCAATCACACCGTATAACTTGTGATAAACTTACCCAGTTAACAGTATGAACAAACAACAGAGCATCAACCAATGGATGCCAACATAACATAACCCTTAATTAAGCAATAACTATATACACGTATTGCAGAAAGTCCGCACTTGGGACGGGCGCCCAGCATCCACTACGGACTACGAGAAATAGAATTACCGGTGAGTAAATTCTTATTTTCTCTAACGTCCTAGTGGATGCTGGGGACTCCGTAAGGACCATGGGGATTATACCAAAGCTCCCAAACGGGCGGGAGAGTGCGGATGACTCTGCAGCACCGAATGGGCAAACACCAGGTCCTCCTCAGCCAGGGTATCAAACTTGTAGAACTTTGCAAATGTGTTTGAACCCGACCAAGTAGCAGCTCGGCAAAGCTGTAATGCCGAGACCCCTCGGGCAGCCGCCCAAGAAGAGCCCACCTTCCTTGTGGAATGGGCTTTTACTGATTTTGGATGCGGCAATCCAGCCGCAGAATGAGCCTGCTGAATCGTGTTACAGATCCAGCGAGCAATGGTTTGCTTTGAAGCAGGAGCATCCAGCTTGTTGGATGCATACAGGATAAACAGCGAGTCAGTCTTCCTGACTCCAGCCGTCCTGGCAACATAGATCTTCAAAGCCCTGACTACATCAAGCAACTTGGAATCCTCCAAGTCACGAGTAGCCGCAGGCACCACAATGGGTTGGTTCAGATGAAAAGATGACACCACCTTTGGCAGAAACTGCGGACGAGTTCGCAATTCTGCCCTGTCCATATGGAAAACCAGATAGGGGCTTTTACATGACAAAGCCGCCAATTCTGACACACGCCTAGCTGAGGCTAGGGCCAACAGCATGACCACTTTCCACGTGAGATACTTTAGCTCCACCGTCTTAAGTGGCTCAAACCAGTGGGATTTCAGGAAAGCCAATACCACGTTAAGATCCCAAGGTGCCACTGGTGGCACAAAAGGAGGCTGAATATGCAGCACTCCCTTAACAAACGTCTGAACCTCAGGCAGTGAAGCCAGTTCCTTTTGAAAGAAAATGGATAGGGCCGAAATCTGGACCTTTATGGACCCTAATTTTAGGCCCATAGTCACACCCGACTGTAGGAAGTGCAGGAATCGACCCAGTTGGAATTCCTCTGTAGGGGCCTTCCTGGCCTCACACCAAGCAACATATTTTCGCCATATACGGTGATAATGTTTTGCTGTCACGTCCTTCTTAGCCTTTATCAGCGTAGGAATAACTGCTTCCGGAATGCCCTTTTCTGCTAGGATCCGGTGTTCAACCGCCATGCCGTCAAACGCAGCCGCAGTAAGTCTTGGAACAGACAGGGCCCTTGTTGTAACAGGTCCTGTCAGAGAGGCAGAGGCCATGGGTCCTCTGTGAGCATTTCTTGCAATTCCGGGTACCAAGTCCTTCTTGGCCAATCCGGAACAATGAGTATTGTTCTCACTCCTCTTTTTCTTACAATTCTCAGCACCTTTGGTATGAGAGGAAGAGGAGGAAACACATAGACCGACTGGAACACCCACGGTGTTACTAGTGCGTCCACAGCTATCGCCTGAGGGTCCCTTGACCTGGCGCAATATCTTTTTAGCTTTTTGTTGAGACGGGACGCCATCATGTCCACCTGTGGCAGTTCCCATCGATTTGCAATCTGCGTGAAGACTTCTTGATGAAGTCCCCACTCTCCCGGGTGGAGGTCGTGTCTGCTGAGGAAGTCTGCTTCCCAGTTGTCCACTCCCGGAATCAACACTGCTGACAGTGCTAGTATGTGATTCTCCGCTCACCGAAGAATCCTGGTGGCTTCTGCCATTGCCACCCTGCTTCTTGTGCCGCCCTGGCGGTTCACATGGGCCACTGCCGTGATGTTGTCTGACTGAATCAGCACTGGTTGGTTTCGAAGCAGAGGCTCTGCTTGACTTAGGGCGTTGTATATGGCCCTTAGTTCCAGGATATTGATGTGCAGACAAGTCTCCTGACTTGATCACAACCCTTGGAAGTTTCTTCCTTGAGTGACTGCCCCCCACCCTCGGAGGCTTGCATCCGTGGTCACCAGGACCCAGTCTTGTATGCCGAATCTGCGGCCCTCGAGGAGGTGAGCACCTTGTAGCCACCACAGAAGAGACACCCTGGCCCTGGGGGACAGGGTGATCATCCGATGCCTCTGAAGATGCGATCCGGACCACTTGTCCAGCAGATCCCACTGAAAGATCCTCGCATGGAACCTGCCGAAGGGAATGGCTTCGTATGACGCCACCATCTTTCCCAGGACTCGCGTGCAGCGATGCACCGACACCTGTTTTGGCTTTAGGAGGTCTCTGACCAGAGTCACGAGCTCCTGAGCCTTCTCCTCCGGGAGAAACACCTTCTTCTGGTCTGTGTCCAGAATCATGCCCAGGAAGGGCAGACGCGTCGCAGGAATCAGCTGCGACTTTGGAATGTTCAAAATCCAGCCGTGCTGACGCAACACTTCCTGAGAGTGTGCTACGCTGATCAGCAACTGCTCCCTGGACCTCGCCTTTATGAGGAGATCGTCCAAGTATGGGATAATTGTAACCCCTTGCTTCCGAAGGAGCACCATCATTTCCGCCATCACCTTGGTAAAAACTCTCGGTGCCGTGGACAGGCCAAACGGCAACGTCTGGAATTGGTAATGACAGTCCCGTACCACAAACCTGAGGTACTCCTGATGAGGCGGATAAATGGGGTCATGCAAGTAAGCATCCTTGATGTCCAGAGACACCATAAAATCCCCTTCCTCCAGGCTTGCAATGACCGCTCTGAGTGATTCCATTTTGAACTTGAATTTCTTCAGATAAATGTACAGGGATTTTAAATTTAAAATGGGTCTGACCGAACCGTCCGGTTTCGGTACCACAAACATAGTGGAATAGTAGCCCCTTCCCCGTTGAAGGGGGGGGACCTCTACCACCACTTTCTGGAGAAAAAGTTTGTGAATTGCCTCCACCACTATCTCCCTTTCCATGGGGGAAGTTGGTAAGTTGGTAAGGCCGATTTTAGGTAACGGTGAGGGGGCATCACCTCGAATTCCAGCTTGTATCCCTGAGACACAATTTGTATAGCCCAAGGATCCACCTGTGAGCGAACCCACTGGTGGCTGAAATGCCTGTGGAGCCCCAGCGTCATGCGGTGGATTTAGTGGAAGCCGGGGGAAACTTTTGATCCTGGGAACTAGCTGCATGGTGCAGCTTTTTTCCTCTACCCCTGCCTCTGGCAAGAAAGGACGCACATCTGACCTTCTTGCTCCTCTGAGAACGAAAGGACTGCATTTGGTAATACGGTGCTTTCTTAGGTTGTGGAGGGACATAAGGCAAGAAATTTGACTTCCCAGCCGTAGCTGTGGAAACTAGGTCCGAGAGACCGTCCCCAAACAATTCCTCACCCTTATAGGGTAAAACCTCCATGTGTTTTTTAGAGTCGGTATCCCCTGTCCATTGCCGAGTCCATAAGACCCTTCTGGCAGAAATGGACATTGCATTAACTCTAGAGCCCAGCAGGCAAATGTCCCTCTGGGCATCCCGCATATATAGGACCGCGTCATTGATATGTGCCAGGGTCAGTAGAATTGTGTCCCTGTCCAGGGTATCTAACTCAACAGACAGAGAATCCGTCCATGCAGCTACCGCACTACACATCCAGGCCGAAGCAATTGCTGGCCTCAGCAGTGTGCCAGAATGTGTATAAACAGACTTCAGGATAGCTTCCTGCTTTCTATCCGCAGGATCCTTTAGGGCGGCCGTATCCGGAGACGGCAGGGCCACCTTCTTAGACAAGCGTGTCAACGCCTTGTCTACCCTAGGGGAGGATTCCCAGCGTAACCTGTCCGTTGGCGGGAAAGGATACGCCATAAGTAATCTCTTGGAAACTATCACCTTCCCGTCAGGGGAATCCCACGCTTTTTCACATAATTCATTTAATTCATGTGAAGGTGGAAAAGTCACTTCATGCTTTTTCTCCCCATACATATAAATCCTCTTGTCAGGGACAGGATTTTCCTCAGAAATGTGTAATACATCCTTCATAGCTACAATCATGTATCGGATGGCTTTAGTCATTTTAGGCTGCAACTTTGCCTCATCGTCATCGACACTGGAGTCAGATTCCGTGTCGACATCTGTGTCAACTATCTGGGATAGTGTGCGCTTTTGAGACCCTGACGGCCTCTGCGCTGTAGGATCAGGCATGGGTTGAGACCCTGACTGTCCCCCGGTTACAGTTTTATCCAATCTGTTATGCAAAGAGTTTACATTATCATTTAACACCTTCCACATATCCATCCAATCAGGTGTCGGCACTGTCGGCGGCGACACCACACTCAGCTGCACTTGTTCTGCCTCCACGGATCCTTCCTCATCAAACATGTCGACACAGGCGTACCGACACACAGCACACACACAGGGAATGCTCTGACTGAGGACAGGACCCCACAAAGGCTTTTGGGGAGACAGAGAGAGAGTATGCCAGCACACACCCCAGCGCTATATAACCCAGGGATTACACTGTACCTTAGTGTTTACCCTGTAGCTGCTGTTAATATATATACTGCGCCTAAATTTATGTGCCCCCCCTCTCCTTTTTACCCTTAGTGCACCTGTATACTGCAGGGGAGAGCCTGGGGAGCGTCCTTCCAGTGGAGCTGTGAAGAGAAAATGGCGCTGGTGTGCTGAGGAAGAAGGCCCCGCCCCCTCAGCTTTAATGTGTAAAAAATGGCGGGGGCTCGGGCATATATACAGTCCCAGACTGTATATATGTCTCTTTTTGCCAAAAAGGTACTTAATTGCTGCCCAGGGCGCCCCCCTGCGCCCTGCACCCTACAGTGACCGGAGTGTGCGGTGTGCTGTGGGAGCAATGGCGAACAGCTGCAGAGTCTTCAGCCGCCGATTTCGATGTCTTCATGCTTCTGCTGCTTCTGTTCTTCTGGCTCTGCGAGGGGGACGGCGGCGCGGCTCCGGGAACGGACGATCAAGGTTAGGTACCTGTGTTCGATCCCTCTGGAGCTAATGGTGTCCAGTAGCCTAAGAAGCGCTACCTAGCTGCCGTGAGTAGGTTTGCTTCTCTCCCCTCAGTCCCTCGTAGCAGAGAGTCTGTTGCTAGCAGAAGCTCTCTGAAAACAAAAAACCTAACAAAATACTTTATTTTCTAGCAAGCTCAGGAGAGCCCACTAGGAGCACCCAGCTCGGCCGGGCACAGATTCTAACTGAGGTCTGGAGGAGGGGCATAGAGGGAGGAGCCAGTGCACACCAGATAGTACTAAATCTTTCTTTAGAGTGCCCAGTCTCATGCGGAGCCCGCTATTCCCCATGGTCCTTACGGAGTCCCCAGCATCCACTAGGACGTTAGAGAAATATATATATATATATATATATATATATATATATATATATTTTAAAAAAAAAACATGTAACTGTGACAGGGAAGATGGGCCCCTCTCAGCTCTGAGCCCCATAGCATCAGCACACCCTGCACCTATGGGAGCTATGCCCTTGGCTGTTACATCTGGAACTGCACTAACATCACCAGATATTCCAGTCCCTATTGACAATACTGCCCTTATTCTATTTAAGGTCAACCCATTACTGTATACTTGATATTAGCTAAGCATTGTACCACTAAATAAATAACATATCAATAAATAACATTGCTGATTTAAAATCACCTTTGCTCTTTTTTGTAATAACTATCAGGGACACACACTTTGTTATAACATACCACATGCACATTAATGCTGGGTACACACTAGACCAGTGGTTCTCAAACTCGGTCCTCAGGACCCCACACAGTTCATGTTTTCCAGGTCACCCAGCAGGTGCACAGTATATCACCAACTGTCACATTTTAAATATTCACAGGTGACCTGGAAAACATGAACTGTGTGGGGTCCTGAGGACTGAGGGGCAGATGTATTAACCTGTGCACTAGACGATATGCTCCATAAGCGATATAGTCAGTGTTTACCCTTGAACTCCAGGCCGAACAAGGTAGTGCATACACACTGAACGATATCGCTAACAATATCGTTCAATGACGTCATCCTGAACTTATCCAGGATTCTATAGATTAACACGGTAATTTACCTGGCAAAAAATTGGGCTCTAATTGAATAGCCCTCGGCATCTAATTATACTTGCCTAGTCTCCCGGAAGTTGCAAGAGGCTCACGATTTTTGGGGAAGCCCCCCACACCTCTGGAAGAGCAGACAGGTCTCCCGGATCCTGCCCACATCCTAGAAAAGCGGGCAGGAGATAATCACCAGCATTCGCGTGTCCGTGGGGAGGGGCTAAAACAATGGAATGGCATCATTTTAGCCCTGGCCCTCTCCCGAGGACACGCTAAAGCGCTTTTCCAAGGAGGGGGCAGGGCTTGAAGATGTCGAGACTGGCCCCACCCCCTGAAGTTCCATGCAGTGTCTCCTCTCTGGGCTTCTCTGTATGCATCTAATTACATTTCACCCTTACCCTTTATCACTTCCATGAATCTAAAATCCAATAATTTCTTGGACATTATGATTTATGGTAAGAACAACAGATTCACTTTATCACAAATAAACAATGTGTCATGTGTCTGCAGCATTTCTCCTGCTATCTATACTTTATCAAGGCCCTCCCTCCGACACCAGCTTCTTCTTTGCGTCATTCTACTCCCCCATCCCCTCATTCAGAGCTTTTTACTTTACCTCTAAAACAGAGCCCATCCTCCATGACATCTCTTCAGGATCCCCTTCTTCCCCACCAGTGCTGCCAACCTTGTACTCTTTCTCCTGTGCCGAAGCCCATGCTACACTATGCTGTGGTACATTTTCTAAACAACTGTTTTTCATAATTCTTCAAAATATATATATATATATATATATATATATATATATATATATATATATATATATATATATATATATATATAATGTTTGAATAAAACACATTACTAAACAACAAATATCACAATAAAAATATTTTTTATTAAAGCCATTGCCTACTTCTCATTGCACTGTGCTCCCCGCTTTTTCCATACCTCCCAACTATCCCGATTTTCGCGGGACAGTCCCGTTTTTGGTACTGTCCCACCCGCAGGCCGCAGTGTCCGCGGGAGGGGGGTCAATTAGGAGGCTTCTGTCACTGCTGCTCTGCTTAGAGCAGTGAATAGATGCTGTGTGCATGCGCACAGCGTCTATTCAATGGAGACAAGGGGGCTGGGGGCATGGCAGCAGCTCACAGAGCGCTGGGCATACTCTCCTAGTGATGAAAAAAAAGGGAGGCTGGCTTGCGACAGCGGCACTGCTGTGAGGCCACACCCCCTTTCACAAAGTTCACTGCCCTTTTTTCAGGCACGCGCACTGGAGTCCAATTTTCAAGCATTGGAATGTTTGGAGGTATGTTTTTCTAGTATTTGCATAGGTGATTATCCTATTATAAGATAACTGGAGATAAAGGGCTTGATTCAGAGGTTCCCGCAGGGAATGTAAACCACACAGATTCCTGATTATTGTGAATCTGCAGCTGCGCAAGTTCCATTCAGGTGACGACCATAGTGTCCCTCTGTCACTGCCTGATTGGGGGAGTGGGAAGGGGGGTAATGGGGACATGTTGCCCCTGGGAGGCACTCGATATCCTAGCTGTCGGGATCCCAGCGCTCCCCCTGGAGGGAGAATAAATAGCGTGGCGCGCATAGCGCAACACCGTGCCCGCAGAGTGGCAAGCGCAGCTCTCTTGCGCTCACCTCGCTGCCAGCATTCCAGTGATTGGGATCCCGGCGCCGGTATATCTTAGCGCACCAGTCGCCCCTGTTTTCTGCGAGGGGACAGCCAAGGGTCTGCATGTCACCGTGGAGACTTCATGGCCTCACAGCTTCTGTTGGCAAGCTGCTCAAGCTGCGTAAACCAACTGGGTGCTTGCGACGTTAGATCCTAGCTTGTGACGTCGGCTGCAGTGTTGGGATCGCAGTTATATCCAGGAATCATCTCTTCTACTGAGACATTTCCTGTGTGCCCCTCCTAGAGACTGGACTGTAATTCGATGCTGCTTGCATGCAACACTGAACTTCCGTCCATCTCTGAATCAGGCCCAAAGTACTGCTCTAGTTTTGATAGTATCATTATTCACCACAGCAGTGCCATCTAAGAGCAAGCTGGGTCACATAAGTGCACAGGTGACCTGGATTAGCCTACGAAGAGCTAAGAGCTCTCTTACCGCTGCCAGACAGTATCCCTGGGGAGCCGATCATCACTCAGGTGCCCCGCACACTGTTTTTGGAAAATTGTTATAGAAGACACGGTTTGATCTTTGATATTGGATTAAGGGTCAGTCTTTTATTAAATTGTGTTTTCTTTAATAAACAAAATGTGCAGGACTCCTGTACTGGTTATATGTAATAGTTGGGAATACAGTTAATATCCCGACAGACGGGATACCGGTGCACAAGATACCGGAGCCGGAATCCTGACACACAACGTAAGCCCGACGTCAGAATCCAGAAAGGGGACAGGACACAGACGTCGGAATCCCAAATCCCAGGATCCCGAACGTACAGACAGCGGGCCGGGTAAGTAAGATACGCAGCCTGTCCATATAACACCGCATCACAGACACACAGCCTGTCCATGTAACATGGCCGACACTCCTGTCACAGACACGCAGCCTGTCCATGTAACACCGCCGACACTCAAATCACAGACACGCAGCCTGTCCATTCCTATCACAGACACGCAGGCTGTCCATATAACACCGCCGACACTCCCATCACAGACACGCAGCCTGTCCATGTAACACCGCCGACACTCCCATCACAGACACACAGCCTGTCCATGTAACATGGCCGACACTCCTGTCACAGACACGCAGCCTGTCCATGTAACACCACCGACACTCCCATCACAGATACGCAGCCTGTCCATATAACACCGCTGACACTCAAATCACAGACACGCAGCCTGTCCATTCCTATCACAGACACGCAGCCTGTCCATATAACACCGCCGACACTCCCATCACAGACACGCAGCCTATCCATTTCTATCACAGACACGCAGCCTGTCCATATAACACCGCCGACACTCCCATCACAGACACGCAGCCTGTCCATATAACACCGCCGACACTCCCATCACAGACACGCAGCCTGTCCATTCCTATCACAGACACGCAGCCTGTCCATAACACCGCCGACACTCCAATCACAGACACACAGCCTGTCCATGTAACACCACCGACACTCCCATCACAGACACGCAGCCTGTCCATGTAACACCGCCGACACTCCCATCACAGACACGCAGCCTGTCCATATAACACGACCGACACTCCCATCACTGGCACACAGCCTGTCCATTCCTATCACAGACACACAACCTGTCCATTCCTATCACAGACACACAACCTGTCCATTCCTATCACAGACACACAGCCTGTCCATATAACACCGCCGACACTCCCATCACAGACACGCAGCCTGTCCATATAACACCGCCGACACTCCCATCACAGACACGCAGCCTGTCCATTCCTATCACAGACACGCAGCCTGTCCATATAACACCGCCGATACTCCCATTACAGACATGCAGCCTGTCCATATAACACCGCCGACACTCCCATCACTGGCACACAGCCTGTCCATTCCTATCACAGACACACAACCTGTCCATTCCTATCACAGACACACAACCTGTCCATTCCTATCACAGACACACAGCCTGTCCATATAACACCGCCGACACTCCCATCACAGACACACAGCCTGTCCATATAACACCGCCGACACTCCCATCACAGACACGCAGCCTGTCCATATAACACCGCCGACACTCCCATCACAGACACGCAGCCTGTCCATTCCTATCACAGACACGCAGCCTGTCCATATAACACCGCCGACACTCCCATCACAGACACGCAGCCTGTCCATATAACACCGCCGACACTCCCATCACAGACACGCAGCCTGTCCATATAACACCGCCGACACTCCCATCACAGACACGCAGCCTGTCCATTCCTATCACAGACACGCAGCCTGTCCATAACACCGCCGACACTCCCATCACAGACACGCAGCCTGTCCATATAACACCACCGACACTCCCATCACTGGCACACAGCCTGTCCATTCCTATCACAGACACACAACCTGTCCATTCCTATCACAGACACACAGCCTGTCCATATAACACCGCCGATACTCCGATCACAGACACACAGCCTGTCCATATAACACCGCCGATACTCCCATCACAGACACACAGCCTGTCCATATAACACCGCCGACACTCCCATCACAGACACGCAGCCTGTCCATGTAACACCGCCGACACTCCCATCACAGACACGCAGCCTGTCCATATAACACCGCCGACACTCCCATCACAGACACACAGCCTGTCCATGTCACACCACCGACACTCCCATCACAGACACACAGCCTGTCCATGTCACACCGCCGACACTCCCATCACAGACACGCAGCCTGTCCATTCCTATCACAGACACGCAGCCTGTCCGTGTAACACCGCCGACACTCCCATCACAGACACGCAGCCTGTCCATGTAACACGGCCGACACTCCCATCACAGACATGCAGCCTGTCCATGTAACACGGCCGACACTCCCATCACAGACATGCAGCCTGTCCATGTAACACGGCCGACACTCCCATCACAGACATGCAGCCTGTCCATGTAACACGGCCGACACTCCCATCACAGACATGCAGCCTGTCCATTCCTATCACAGACACGCAGCCTGTCCATTCCTATCACAGACACGCAGCCTGTCCGTGTAACACCGCCGACACTCCCATCACAGACACGCAGCCTGTCCATGTAACACCGCCGACACTCCCATCAAACACACGCAGCCTGTCCATGTAACACCGCCGACACTCCCATCACAGACATGCAGCCTGTCCATGTAACACGGCCGACACTCCCATCACAGACATGCAGCCTGTCCATGTAACACGGCCGACACTCCCATCACAGACATGCAGCCTGTCCATTCCTATCACAGACACGCAGCCTGTCCATTCCTATCACAGACACGCAGCCTGTCCATGTAACACCACCGACACTCCCATCACAGACACGCAGCCTGTCCATGTAACACCGCCGACACTCCCATCAAACACACGCAGCCTGTCCATGTAACACCGCCGACACTCCCATCACAGACACGCAGCCTGTCCATATAACACCGTCGACACTCCCATCACAGACACGCAGCCTGTCCATGTAACACCGCCGACACTCCCATCACAGACACGCAGCCTGCCCATGTAACACCGCCGACACTCCCATCACAGACACGCATCCTGTCCATATATCATCGCCGACACTCCCATCACAGACACAGTCACACGTATGTTCACAGATCACACATACACGCCTGCTTATTACTAATTAAAACAAATCAGACTCCAGATCATGTGTCTATGATGATGATGATATTATTTCGGGTGTAAAGCTTAGCACTGAGCTACAATCAGAATGAATGGGGCCGGGGGGCATAGCTGGCCACGCCCCTCCAGTACACACATATAACACACAACCACTATATACTGTACACACCACTCACCTTCCAGTCACCTCTCCTGCTCCCAGAATGCCTGATCTTCTGTCTACTGTCTCTCTCTTTTCGCTGACAATAAAGTTGATTCAATTTTTTTTCATCCAACTTTATTAAAACGTTGCAGAAAGCAAGCATAGGACGTACTGTAGTTTAGCGTAGGACAAGCATAGGTAAAGACAGACGAGGCTGAAGTTAGCTTCTTATTCTGCCAGCTTCTTATTCACTTCTTATTCAAGCTCTAGCTTCTTATTCACTTCTTATTCAAGCTCTAGCTTCTTATTCACTTCTTATTCAAACTCCAGCTTCTTATTCAGATCATTCAGTTTTGCAAGGGTTAATGAGTCTTGGGCATACTTGCCTACCTGACCCTCTCCATAAGGGAGAAAATGCTCTGTTCCTAGACTTTCCTGGTAATGTATGATTGCCATCACCTGTGGTGAGCTAGTTAATTGATAAGAAAGGTGTTTCACCACAGGTTATGGCAATCATACATTACCAGGAAAGTCCAGGAACAGAGCATTTTCTCCCTCATGGAGAGGGTCAGGTAGGCAAGTATGGTCTTGGGTAACAAATTTGACACCTGAAATCAACATAGTAGGTTCCCTTACATATGACCCACTTGTATTTTGCCTGGCCCAATGCTGTTTTGGGCATGAAATACACTGGCAAAGTGGGCACACCATATTTTGCCATTTTGAATAAGTAGCTGTAGTTTTGCAAGGGTTAACTAGTCTTGGGCCACAAATTTGATCCCCAAAAACAACAGAGAGTGGTCACTTGCATGTGACCCACTTGTATTTTGCCTGGCCCAACGCTGGTTTGGGCATGAAATACACTGGCAAAGTGGGCACAAACACCATTTTATAAATTGCCATTTTCTCTAACGTCCTAAGTGGATGCTGGGGACTCCGTCAGGACCATGGGGTTTAGCGGCTCCGCAGGAGACAGGGCACAATAATAAAAGCTTTAGAATCAGGTGGTGTGCACTGGCTCCTCCCCCTATGACCCTCCTCCAAGCCTCAGTTAGATTTTTGTGCCCGGCCGAGAAGGGTGCAATCTAGGTGGCTCTCCTGAGCTGCTTAGAATAAAAGTTTAAGTTAGGTTTTTTATTTTCAGTGAGTCCTGCTGGCAACAGGCTCACTGCTACGAGGGACTTAGGGGAGAGAAGTAAACTCACCTGCGTGCAGGATGGATTTGCTTCTTAGGCTACTGGACACCATTAGCTCCAGAGGGAGTCGGAACACAGGTCTCACCCTGGGGTTCGTCCCGGAGCCGTGCCGCCGACCCCCCTTGCAGATGCCGAAGTTGAAGAGGTCCAGAGGTCCAGAAACAGGCGGCAGAAGACTTTCAGTCTTCATAAGGTAGCGCACAGCACTGCAGCTGTGCGCCATTGTTGTCAGCACACTTCATACCAGCGGTCACTGAGGGTGCAGGGCGCTGGGGGGGGCGCCCTGGGCAGCAATGTATTATACCTTTTTTATGGCTAAAATACATCACATATAGCCCTTGAGGCTATATGGATGTATTTAACCCCTGCCAGATCTCACAAACTCCGGGAGAAGAGCCCGCCGTTTTAGGGGGCGGGGCCTATTCTCCTCAGCACACGGCGCCATTTTCCTGCTCAGCTCTGCTGTGAGGAAGGCTCCCAGGCTCTCCCCTGCACTGCACTACAGAAACAGGGTTAAAACAGAGAGGGGGGGCACTTATTTGGCGATATGATTACATATGTGAAAATGCTATAAGGGAAAACACTTGTATAAGGGGTTGTCCCTGTATAATTATAGCGTTTTTGGTGTGTGCTGGCAAACTCTCCCTCTGTCTCCCCAAAGGGCTAGTGGGGTCCTGTCCTCTATCAGAGCATTCCCTGTGTGTGTGCTGTGTGTCGGTACGTGTGTGTCGACATGTAGGAGGACGATGTTGGTGAGGAGGCGGAGCAAATTGCCTGTATTGGTGATGTCACTCTCTAGGGAGTCGACACCGGAATGGATGGCTTATTTAGGAATTACGTGATAATGTCAACACGATGCAAGGTCGGTTGACGACATGAGACGGCCGGCAAACAAATTAGTACCTGTCCAGGCGTCTCAGACACCGTCAGGGGCTTGTAAGAACGCCCATTTACCTCAGTTGGTCGACACAGACACGGACACTGACTTCAGTGTCGACGGTGAAGAAACAAACGTATTTTCCTTTAGGGCCACACGTTACATGTTAAGGGCAATGAAGGAGGTGTTACATATTTCTGATACTACAAGTACCACAAATAAGGGTATTATGTAGGGTGGGAATAATCTACTTGTAGTTTTTCCTGAATCAGATAAATTAAAGTGTGTGATGATACGTGGGTTTCCTCCGATAGAAAATTATTGGAGGTATACCCTTTCCCGCCAGAAGTGAGGGCGAGTTGGGAAACACACCTTAGGGTGGATAAGGCTCACACGCTTATAAAAACAAGTGGCGTTACCGTCTCCAGATACGGCCGCCCTCAAAGAGCCAGCTGATAGGAAGCTGAAAAATATCCTAAAAAGTATATACACACATACTGGTGTTATACTACGACCAGCAATCGCCTCAGCCTGGATGTGCAGCGCTGGGGGGGCTTGGTCGGATTTCCTGACTGAAAATATTGATACCCTTGACAGGAACAATATTTTATTGACTATAGAGCATTTTAAGGATGCATTTCTATATATGCGAGATGCGCAGAGGGATATTTGCATTCTGGCATCAAGAGTAGATGTGATGTCCATATCTGCCTACGATGTTTATAGACACGACAGTGGTCAGGTGATGCAGATTCCAGACGGCACATGGAAGTATTGCCGTATAAAGGGGCGGTCCATCGGACCTGGTGGCCATGGCAACAGCTGGAAAATCCACTTTTGTTACCCCAAGTCACATCTCAGCAGAAAAGGACACAGTCTTTTCAGTCTCAGTCCTTTCGTACCCATAAAGGCAGGCGGGCAAAAGGCCAGTCATATCTGCCCAGGGTTAGAGGAAAGGGAAGAAGACTGCAGCAGGCAGCCCATTCCCAGGAACAGAAGTCCTCCACAGCTTTTGCCAAGTCCGCAGCATGACGCTGGGGCCATACAAGCGGACTCAGGTGCGGTGGGGGGTCATCTCAAGAGTTTCAGCACGCAGTGGGCTCACTCGCAAGTGGACTCCTGGATCCTACACGTAGTATCCCAGGTGTACATTGGAAATTCGAGACGTCTTCCCCTCACAAGTTCCTGAAGTCTGCTTTACCAACGTCTCCCTCCGACAGGGAGGCAGTATTGGAAAAAAATTCACAGGCTGTATTCCCAGCAGGTGATAATCAAAGTACCCCTCCTTCAACAAGGGAAGGGGTATTATTCCACACTATATTGTGGTACTGAAGCCAAACGGCTCGGTGAGATCTAAAAGATTTGAACAATTACATACAAGGGTTCAAATCAAGATGGAGTCACTCAGAGCAGTGATAGCGAACCAGGACGATATGGTGTCACTGGATATCAGGGACGCTTACCTACATGTCCAAATTTTGCCCTTCTCACCAAGGGTATCTCAGGTTCGTGGTACAGAACTGTCACTATCAGTTCAGAAGCTGCCGTTTGGATTGTCCACGGCACCCCGGGTCTTTACCATGGTAATGGCCGAAATGATGATTCTTCCTAAAAGAAATATGGACGCTTTCCTGATAAGGGCAAGGTCCAGAGAACAGTTGGCGGTCGGAGTAGCACTATCTCAAGTAGTTCTACGACAGCACGAGTGGATTCTAAATATTCCAAAATCGCAGCTTTTTCCGACGACACGTCTAATGTTCCTAGGAATGATTCTGGACACAGTCCAGAAAAGGATGTTTTCTCCCGGAGAAGAAGGCCAGGGAGTTATCCGAGCTAGTCAGGAACCTCCTAAAACCAGGAAAAGTATCAGTGCATCATTGCACAAGGGTCCTGTGAAAAATGGTGGTTTCTTACAAAGCGATCCCATTCGGTAGATTTCACGCAAGAACCTTTCAGTGGAATCTGCTGGGAAAATGGTCCGGATCGCATCTTCAGATGCATCAGCGGATAACCCTGTCTCCAAGGACAAGGGTGTTTTCTTCTGCGGTGGCTGCAGAGTGCTCATCTATGAAAGGGCCGCAGATTCGACATTCAGGACTTGGTCCTGGTGACCACGGATGCCAGCCTGAGTGGCTGGGGAGCAGTCACACAAGGAAAAAATTTCCAGGGAGTGTGATCAAGTCTGGAGACTTCTCTCCACATAAATATACTGGAGCTAAGGGCAATTTACAAGGCTCTAAGCTTAGCAAGACCTCTGCTTCAAGGTCAGCCGGTATTGATCCAGTGGGACAACATCACGGCAGTCGCCCACGTAAACAGACAGGGCGGCACATGAAGCAGGAGGGAAATGGCAGAAACTGCAAGGATTCTTCGCTGGGCGAAAAATCATGTGATAACACTCTCAGCAGTGTTAATTCCGGGAGTGGAAAACTGGGAAGCAGACTTCCTCAGCAGGCATAACCTCCACCCGGGAGAGTGGGGACTTCAGCGGGAAGTCTTCCACATGATTGTAAACCGTTGGGAAAAACCAAAGGTGGACATGATGGCGTCCCGCCTGAACAAAAAACTAGACAAATATTGCGCCAGGTCAAGGGACCCTCAGGCAATAGCGGTGGACGCTCTGGTAACACTGTGGGTGTACCAGTCAGGGTATGTGTTCCCTCCTATGCATCTCATACCAAAAGTACTGAGAATCATAAGAAGGAGATGAGTAAGAACGATACTCGTGGTTCCGGATGGGTCAAGAAGGACTTGGTACCCGGAACTTCAAGAGATGCTCACGGAAGAACCGTGGCCTCTACCTTTAAGAAAGGACCTGCTCCAGCAGGGGCCTTTTCTGTTCCAAGACTTACCGCGGCTGCGTTTGACGGCATGGCAGTTGAACGCCGGATCCTGAAAGGGCATTCCAGATGAAGTCATCCGTACCCTGGTCTAAGCCAGGAAGGATGTAACCGCAAAACATTTTCACCGCATTTGGCGAAAATATGTTGCGTGGTGTGAGGCCAAGAAGGTCCCTACAGAGGAATTCCAACTGGGTCGTTTCCTACATTTCCTGAAAACAGGACTGTCTATGGGCCTAAAATTAGGGTCCATTAAGGTTCAAATTTCGACCCTGTCGAATTTCTTCCAGAAAGAACTGGCTTCAGTGCCTGAAGTTCAGACGTTTGTAAAAGGGGTACTGCATATACAGCCTCCTTTTGTGCCCCCAGTGGCACCTTGGGATCTCAATGTTGTTTTGAGTTTCCTAAAGTCACATTGGTTTGATCCACTCACCACTGTGGAATTAAAATATTTCACATGGAAGGTGAAGATTCTATTAGCCCTGGCTTCAGCCAGGCGTGTGTCAGAATGGGCGGCTTTATCATATAAAAGCCCTTACTTAATTTTTCATTCTGACAGGGCAGAATTGAGGACTCGTCCTCAATTTCTCCTTAAGGTGTTTTCTGTTTTTCACATGAACCAACCTATTGTGGTACCTGCGGCTACTAGGGACTTGGAGGACTCCAAGTTACTTGACGTTGTCAGGGCCCTGAAAATATATGTTTCCAGGACGACTGGAGTCAGAAAATCTGACTCGCTGTTTAGCCTGTATGCACCCAACAAGATGGGTGTTCCTGCTTCTAAGCAGACGATTGCTCGCTGGATTTGTAGTACAATTCAGCTTGCACATTCTGTGGCAGGCTTGCCACAGCCAAAATCAGTAAAAGCCCATTCCACAAGGAAGTGGGCTCATCTTGGGCGGCTGCCCGAGGGGTCTCGGCTTTACAACTTTGCCGAGCTGCTACTTGGTCAGGGGCACACCCTGACTGAGGAGGACCTGGAGTTCTCTCATTCGGTGCTGCAGAGTCATCCGCACTCTCCCACCCGTTTGGAAACTTTGGTATAATCCCCATGGTCCTGACGGAGTCCCCAGCATCCACTTAGGACGTTAGAGAAAATAAGAATTTACTTACCGATAATTCTATTTCTCGTAGTCCGTAGTGGATGCTGGGCGCCCATCCCAAGTGCGGATTGTCTGCAATACTTGTACATAGTTATTGTTACAAAAATCGGGTTATTCTTGTTGTGAGCCATCTTTTCAGAGGCTCCTTCGTTGTTATCATACTGTTAACTGGGTTCAGATCACAGGTTGTACGGTGTGATTGGTGTGGCTGGTATGAGTCTTACCCGGGATTCAATATCCTTCCTTATTATGCACGCTCGTCCGGGCACAGTATTCTAACTGAGGCTTGGAGGAGGGTCATAGGGGGAGGAGCCAGTGCACACCACCTGATCCTAAAGCTTTTATTATTGTGCCCTGTCTCCTGCGGAGCCGCTAAACCCCATGGTCCTGACGGAGTCCCCAGCATCCACTACGGACTACGAGAAATAGAATTATCGGTAAGTAAATTCTTATTTTAAATAAGTAGCTGTAGTTTTGCACAGGTTAACCAGTTTTGGTCCACAAAATTGACACCTGAAATCAACACAGGGTGGTCACTTACATATGACCCACTTGTATTTTGCTTGGCCCAACGCTGTTTTGGGCATGAAATACACTGGCAAAGTGGGCACACACACCATAATTTACCATTTTGAATAAGTAGCTGTAGTTTTGCAAGGGTTAACCAGTCTTGGGCCACACATTTGACACCTGAAATAAAAAATGCGTGGTCACTTACATATGACCCAATTGTATTTCTCTGACGTCCTAGTGGATGCTGGGAACTCCGAAAGGACCATGGGGAATAGCGGGCTCCGAAGGAGGCTGGGCACTCTAGAAAGATTTATGACTACCTGGTGTGCACTGGCTCCTCCCACTATGACCCTCCTCCAAGCCTCAGTTAGATTTTGTGCCCGGCCGAGGTTGGATGCACACTAGGGGCTCTCCTGAGCTCTTAGAAAGAAAGATAGACTTAGAAAGAAAGATAGAGCTCTTAGAAAGAAAGATAGAAAGAAAGATAGGTTTTTTATTTTCAGTGAGACCTGCTGGCAACAGGCTCACTGCAGCGAGGGACTAAGGGGAGAAGAAACGAACTCGCCTGCTTGCAGCCGGATTGGGCTTCTTAGGCTACTGGACACCATTAGCTCCAGAGGGATCGACCGCAGGCCCAGCCTTGATGTTCGGTCCCGGAGCCGCGCCGCCGTCCCCCTTACAGAGCCAGAAGCAAGAAGAGGTCCGGAAAATCGGCGGCATGAAGACTCTGTCTTCACCAAGGTAGCGCACAGCACTGCAGCTGTGCGCCATTGCTCCTCTCACACACTTCACACTCCGGTCACTGAGGGTGCAGGGCGCTGGGGGGGGGCGCCCTGAGGCAGCAATAAAAACACCTTGGCTGGCAAAAATACCACAATATATAGCCCCAGAGGCTATATATGTGGTAAATACCCCTGCCAGATTCCATAAAAAAGCGGGAGAATAGTCCGCGGAAAAGGGGCGGAGCTATCTCCTTTCAGCACACTGGCGCCATTTTTCCCTCACAGCTCCGCTGGAAGGAAGCTCCCCGACTCTCCCCTGCAGTCTGCAACCACAGTAAGGGTAAAAAAGAGAGGGGGGGCACTAAATTTAGGCGCAATATATATATTATACATAAAAGCAGCTATAGGGGACATAACTCAGTTAGTCCCTGCATTATATAGCGCTCTGGTGTGTGCTGGCATACTCTCACTCTGTCCCCCCAAAGGGCTTTTGTGGGTCCTGTCCTCGTTTAGAGCATTCCCTGTGTGTCTGCGGTGTGTCAGTACGGCTGTGTCGACATGTTTGATGAGGATAATGATGTGGAGGCGGAGCAGATGCCTTTGCAAGGGATGTCACCCCCTGCGGGGCAGACACCCGAGTGGATGAGCTTATGGAAAGAAATGAGTGCACGTATAGACTCCTTACATAAAAAATTTGACGACATGCCTGTTCAGGTGTCTCAAAGGTCTTCAGGGGCTGTAAAACGTCCGTTACCTCAGACAGATGTCGACACTGATACTGACACCAGTGTCGACGACGATGAGTCTAATCTGATGCCCACTAAGGCCATTCACTGTATGATTGAGGCAATGAAAGAGGTGTTAAACATTTCTGATTTACATCCAGGTACCACTAAAAAGGGTATTATGTTTGGGGAGAAAAAACTACCCGTAGTTTTTCCCCCATCAGAGGAATTAAATGAAGTGTGTGAAGAAGCGTGGCTTTCCCCTGATAAAAAATTGGTAATTCCTAAAAAGATACTAATGGCGTTCCCTTTCCCGCCAGAGGATAGGTCACGTTGGGAAACACCCCCTAGGGTGGATAAAGCGCTCACACGTTTGTCTAAAAAGGTGGCACTACCGTCTCAGGATACGGCCGCCCTTAAGGAACCTGCTGATAGAAGGCAGGAGGCAATCCTGAAGTCTGTATACACACACTCAGGCATTATACTTAGACCAGCTATTGCGTCAGCATGGATGTGCAGTGCTGCCGCTGCGTGGTCAGATAAACTGTCAGGAAATATTGACACACTAGACAGAGACACGATTCTGCTAACCATAGACCATATCAAAGACTCAGTCTTATATATGAGAGATGCACAGAGGGAGATCTGCCGGCTGGCATCTAAAGTAAGTGCATTGTCCATTTCGGCTAGGAGATGTTTATGGACTCGCCAGTGGACTGGAGATGCAGATTCCAAAAGGCACATGGAAGTTTTGCCTTATAAAGGGGAGGAATTATTTGGGGATGGTGTCTCGGACCTAGTTTCCACAGCAACGTCTGGGAAGTCAGCATTTTTACCCCATGTCCCCTCACAGCCTAAGAAGGCGCCATTTTATCAGGTTCAGTCCTTTCGGACCCAGAAAAACAAGCGTGGAAAAGTAGGGTCTTTTCTGTCTAGAGGCAGAGGTAGGGGAAAAAGGCTGCAACAAACAGCAGGTTCCCAGGAGCAAAAGTCCTCCCCCGCTTCTTCTTCCAAGTCCGCCGCATGACGGTGGGGCTCCACGGGCGGAGCCAGGTACGGTGGGGGCCCGCCTCAAGAATTTCAGCGATCAGTGGGCTCGCTCACAGGTGGATCCCTGGATCCTTCAAATTGTATCTCAGGGGTACAATCTGGAATTCGAGGCGGCTCCACCCCACCGGTTCCTAAAATCTGCCTTGCCGATTGCTCTCTCAGACAGGGAGGCGGTGCTAGCGGCAATTCACAAGCTGTATTCCCAGCAGGTGATAATCAAGGTACCCCTACTTCAACAAGGCCGGGGTTACTATTCCACACTATTTGTGGTGCCGAAACCGGACGGTTCGGTAAGACCCATTTTAAATTTAAAATCCTTGAACACATACTGTACATAAAAAAAAATTCAAGTTCAAGATGGAATCGCTCAGGGCGGTTATTGCAAGCCTGGACGAGGGGGATTACATGGTATCCCTGGACATCAAGGATGCTTACCTGCATGTCCCCATTTATCATCCTCACCAGGAGTACCTCAGATTTGTGGTACAGGATTGCCATTACCAATTCCAGACGCTGCCGTTTGGACTGTCCACGGCACCGAGGGTATTTACCAAGGTTATGGCGGAAATGATGATACTCCTTCGGAAAAAGGGAGTTTTAATTATCCCGTACTTGGACGATCTCCTAATAAAGGCACGGTCCAAGGAACAGTTGTTGGTGTGAGTAGCACTATCTCAGGAAGTGCTGCACCAGCACGGCTGGATTCTGAATATCCCAAAGTCACAGCTGGTTCCGACGACACGTCTAATGTTCCTGGGGATGATTCTGGACACAGTCCAGAAAAAAGAATTTCTCCCGGAGGAGAAAGCCAGGGAGTTGTCTTCGCTAGTCAGAGACCTTCTGAGACCAAAACAGGTATCGGTACATCACTGCACGCGGGTCCTGGGAAAAATGGTGGCTTCTTACGAAGCAATTCCATTCGGCAAGTTCCATGCCAGAATTTTTCAGTGGGACCTGTTGGACAAGTGGTCCGGATCGCATCTTCAGATGCGTCGCTTGATAACCCTGTCTCCAAGAACCAGGGTGTCTCTTCTGTGGTGGCTGCAGAGTGCTCATCTTCTGGAGGGCCGCAGATTCGGCATACAGGACTGGGTCCTGGTGACCACGGATGCCAGCCTTCGAGGCTGGGGGGCAGTCACACGGGGAAGAAACTTCCAAGGACTATGGTCAAGTCAGGAGACTTCCCTTCACATAAATATTCTGGAACTAAGGGCCATTTACAACGCCCTAAGTCAAGCAAAATCCCTGCTCCTACACCAGCCGGTGCTGATCCAGTCAGACAACATCACGGCAGTCGCCCATGTGAATCGACAGGGCGGCACAAGAAGCAGGATGGCAATGGCAGAAGCCACAAGAATTCTCCGATGGGCGGAAAATCATCTACTAGCACTGTCAGCAGTGTTCATTCCGGGAGTGGACAACTGGGAAGCAGACTTTCTCAGCAGGCACGACCTCCACCCGGGAGTGTGGGGACTTCATCCAGAAGTCTTTCAAATGATTGTAAATCAGTGGGATTGTCCACAGGTGGACATGATGGCGTCCCGCCTAAACAAAAAACTAGAGAGGTATTGCGCCAGGTCAAGAGACCCTCAGGCAATAGCTGGGGACGCTCTAGTGACACCGTGGGTGTATCAGTCAGTTTATGTGTTCCCTCCTCTGCCTCTCATACCAAAGGTATTGAGAATAATAAGAAGGCGAGGAGTAAACACAATTCTCATGGTTCCGGATTGGCCAAGACGAGCGTGGTACCCGGAACTTCAAGAGATGATCTCAGAGGACCCGTGGCCTCTGCCGCTCAGACAAGACCTGCTACAGCAAGGGCCCTGTCTGTTCCAAGACTTACCGCGGCTGCGTTTGACGGCATGGCGGTTGAACGCCGGATCCTAAAGGAAAAGGGCATTCCGGAAGAAGTCATTCCTACGTTTATTAAAGCCAGGAAAGAGGTTACAGCAAATCATTATCACCGCATATGGCGGAAATATGTTGCATGGTGTGAGGCCGAAAGGGCCCCAACAGAGGAATTTCAACTAGGTCGATTTCTGCATTTCCTGCAAGCAGGAGTGAATATGGGCCTAAAATTAGGTTCCATTAAGGTACAGATCTCGGCTCTGTCGATTTTCTTTCAAAAAGAACTAGCTTCAGTACCTGAAGTTCAGACATTTGTAAAAGGAGTGCTGCATATTCAGCCCCCATTTGTGCCTCCTGTGGCACCTTGGGATCTCAACGTGGTGTTGAGTTTCTTAAAATCACATTGGTTTGAGCCACTAAAGACCGTGGATATGAAATATCTCACGTGGAAAGTGGTCATGTTATTGGCCTTGGCTTCGGCCAGGCGAGTATCAGAATTGGCGGCTTTATCATGTAAAAGCCCTTATCTAATTTTCCATACGGATAGGGCAGAATTGAGGACTCGTCCCCAGTTTCTCCCTAAGGTGGTGTCAGCGTTTCACCTGAACCAGCCTATTGTGGTGCCTGCGGCTACTAAGGACTTGGAGGACTCCAAGTTGCTAGACGTTGTCAGGGCCCTGAAAATATATGTTTCAAGGACAGCTGGAGTCAGAAAATCTGACTCGCTGTTTATTTTATATGCACCCAACAAGCTGGGTGCTCCTGCTTCTAAGCAGACTATTGCTCGTTGGATTTGTAGTACAATTCACCTTGCACGTTCTGTGGCAGGCCTGCCACAGCCAAAATCTGTCAATGCCCATTCCACAAGGAAGGTGGGCTCATCTTGGGCGGCTGCCCGAGCGGTCTCGGCTTTACAACTTTGCCGAGCAGCTACTTGGTCAGGGGCAAACACGTTTGCAAAATTCTACAAATTTGATACCCTGGCTGAGGAGGACCTGGAGTTCTCTCATTCGGTGCTGCAGAGTCATCCGCACTCTCCCGCCCGTTTGGGAGCTTTGGTATAATCCCCATGGTCCTTTCGGAGTTCCCAGCATCCACTAGGACGTCAGAGAAAATAAGAATTTACTCACCGGTAATTCTATTTCTCGTAGTCCGTAGTGGATGCTGGGCGCCCATCCCAAGTGCGGTTTATCTGCAATACTTGTACATAGTTATTGTTAACTAAATCGGGTTATTGTTGAGCCATCTGTTGAGAGGCTCAGTTGTTTCATACTGTTAACTGGGTATAATATCACGAGTTATACGGTGTGATTGGTGTGGCTGGTATGAGTCTTACCCGGGATTCAAAAATCCTTCCTTATTGTGTACGCTCGTCCGGGCACAGTGTCCTTACTGAGGCTTGGAGGAGGGTCATAGTGGGAGGAGCCAGTGCACACCAGGTAGTCATAAATCTTTCTAGAGTGCCCAGCCTCCTTCGGAGCCCGCTATTCCCCATGGTCCTTTCGGAGTTCCCAGCATCCACTACGGACTACGAGAAATAGAATTACCGGTGAGTAAATTCTTATTTTTACTTGGCCCAACGCTGTTTTGGGCATGAAATCCACTGGCAGAAGTGGGCACAAACACCATTTTATAAATTGCCATTTTAAATAAGTAGCTGTAGTTTTGCAAGGGTTAACTAGTCTTGGGCTACAAATTTGACCCCCGAAAACAACAGAGGGTGGTCACTTGCATGTGACCCACTTGTATTTTGCCTGGCCCAACGCTGGTTTGGGCATGAAATACACTGGCAAAGGGGGCACAAACACCATAATTTACCATTTTGAATAAGTAGCTGTAGTTTTGCAAGGGTTAACCAGTCTTGGGCCACAAATTTGACACCTGAAATTAACAGAGGGTGGTCACTTACATATGACCCACTTGTATTTTGCCTGGCCCAACGCTGTTTTGGGCATGAAATACACTGGCAAAGTGGCCACAAACACCATTTTATTAATTGCCATTTTGAATAAGTAGCTGTAGTATTGCAAGGGTTAACCAGTATTGGGCCACAAATTTGACACCTGAAATCAACAGAATGTGGTCACTTACATATGACCAACTTGTATTTTGCTTGGCCCAACGCTGTTTTGGGCATAAAATACACTGGCAAAGTGGGCACACACACCATATTTTACCATTTTGAATAAGTAGCTGTAATTTTGCAAGGGTTAACTAGTCTTGGGCCACAAATTTGACCCCCAAAAACAACAGAGGGTGGTCACTTGCATGTGACCCACTTGTATTTTGCCTGGCCCAACACTGTTTTGGGCATGAAATACACTGGCAAAGTGGGTACACACACCATATTTTACTATTTTGAATAAGTAGCTGTAGTTTTGCAAGGGTTAACCAGTATTGGGCCACAAATTTGACCCCCAAAAACAACAGAGGGTGGTCACTTGCATGTGACCCACTTGTATTTTGCCTGGTCCAAAGCTGGTTTGGGCATGAAATACACTGGCAAAGTGGGCACAAACACCATAGTTTACCATTTTGAATTAGTAGCTGTAGTTTTGCAAGGGTTAACCAGTCTTGGGCCATAAATTTGACCCCCAAAAACAACAGAGGGTGGTCACTTGCATGTGACCCACTTGTATTTTGCCTGGCCCAACGCTGTTTTGGGCATGAAATACACTGGCAAAGTGGGCACACACACCATAACTTACCATTTTGAATAAGTAGCTGTAGTTTTGCAAGGGTTAACTAGTCTTGGGCCACAAATTTGACACCTGAAATCAACAATGCGTGGTCACTTACATATGACCCACTTGTACTTTGCTTGGCCCTACACTGTTTTGGGCATGAAATACACTGACAAAGTGGGCACACACACCATTTTGTAAATTGCCATTTTGAATAAGTAGCTGTAGTTTTGCAAGGGTTAACTAGTCGTGGGCCACAAATTTGACACCTGAAATCAACAAAGCGTGGTCACTTACATATGACCCACTTGTACTTTGCTTGGCCCAACACTGTTTTGGGCATGAAATACACTGGCAAAGTGGGCACAAACACCATATTTTGTTCCTAGTTCCGAAACCGGATGGATCCTCCCGACCCATTCTAAACCTCAAGTCTTTGAACAATTTTGTGAAGGTTTCCAAGTTCCGTATGGAAACCCTTCACTCTATTGTTCTGGCTTTGGAGCCCATGGACTATATGGTATCTATGGACACACAGGAAACCTACCTACATATACCTATTGCCATATCGCATCAACAAAACCTGCGGTTTGCTATTGGCAACCTACATTATCAATTCCAGGCCTTACCTTTTTGCCTGACCACGGCTCCGCAAATCTTCAACAAGGTCATGACGGTTATGACTGCCCTACTCCGCCGTTAGGGTATCAGGATCCCACCAGGTCTGTACGATTTGTTTATCCTGGGAAACTCCCCAGAGGTTCTCCTCCGTCATCTGGAACTGACAGTCCAATTTCTGCAAGCCCACGGGTGGCTCATCAACTGGAAGAAATCCTCCCTGGTCCCTGCTCAGAGCATGGTGCACCTGGGGGCATTGTTGGACACACTCAACCAACGGTTGTTCTGGTTTCAGGAGAAGGTCCTGAAGCGTCAGGACAGTATACAATACTTCCTTTCTCGCCCATGAGTGTCGATACACTCGGCGATGCAAGTACTAAGCCTCATGGTGTCGGCTTTGGACATGGAGGAGTATGCTCAGTTTCACTCTCGCCCTCTGCAGAAGCTAATCCTTGCCAAGTGGGACGGCCTGCCTCACCGGATCTGATCTCACATGATATCCTTGACTCCAGAGGTTCGTCTGTCACTGACCTTGTGGCTACAGGACCAACAATTGAGCAGGGGTCGTCCCTTCTGGATCTCCAACTGGGTCCTTCTGACGACGGATGCCAGTCTGTGGGGTTGGGGTGCAGTGTTGGAACTACATTCTCTTCAGGGTCGGTGGACCAGGGAGGAATCTCTCCTCCCGATAAATATTCTGGAGTTGCGGGCAGTGTTCAATGCTCTGAAACTTGCCCTGACTCTGGTACAGAACAGGCCTTTTCAAGTACAATTGGACAATGCTACCACGGTGGCGTACATAAACCATCAAGGCGGCACTCGAAGCCGCATGGCAATGTTGGAAGTGTCAAAGATCCTTCACTGGGCGGAACGCCATCTGCCAGCCATATCAGCAGTGTTCATTCTGGGGGTCCTCAACTGGAAAGCGGACTTCCTCAGTCGTCAGGACATACACGCCAGAGAGTGGAGCCTTCATCCTGAAGTATTTCAACTCCTAGTAGACAAGTGGGGTCTACCAGATGTAGACCTGATTGCATCTCGACACAATGACAAGGTTACGGTCTTCGGAGCAAGAATAAGGGATCCTCAAGCAGCGTTCGTGAACACACTGGCAATTCCATGGAACTTTTGGCTGCCGCACGTGTTCCCTCCGGTATCACTCCTGCCCAGGGTAATAAGGAAGTTCAAGCAAGAAGGAGGAATCCTACTTCTACTCGCTCCAGCATGTCCCAGAGTACATTGCTTCTCAGACCTACAGGGTCTCTCGATAGAGCGTCCTCTTCTACTTCCACAATGCCCAGACCTCCTAGTTCAGGGCCCCTGTGTCTACTAGGATTTGGCCCGTCTGGCTTTGACAGCGTGGCTCTTGAAGCTTCCGTCCTGAGTGCCAAAGTTTTTTCTGAGGTGGTCATTCAAACGATGTTGAAAGCCTGTAAACCAGCTTCGGCTCGGATTTATTATAGAGTCTGGAATTCTTACTTCACCTGGTCTGCGGCTAAGAATTATGATGCATACAAGTTCAGTACTGCAAAACTTTTGGCATTCCTGCAACAGGGCCTGGACTTAGGCCTTCGTCTGGCCTCCCTCAATGTTTATATTTCAGCCTTGTCGTTATGGATTCAGAGAAAAATTGCGTCTCTGCCTGACGTTCATACTTTCACTCAGGGTGTTCTAAGGATTCAACCTCCCTATGTCCCTTCGGTGGCTCCTTGGGATTTGTCTGTTGTTCTAGATGCCCTGCATGAGGCTAAGTTTGAACATCTTGAGTCTGTGGACCTTAAGTGGCTTACGCTTAAGGTCTTGTTTTTGCTGTCTATTGCTTCTGCTAGACGGGTTTCGGACTTGGGTGCCTTGTCATGTCGGTCACACTTTCTGATTTTTCACTGTGACCGTGCGGTTCTTAGAACTCGCCCTGGTTATTTACCTAAGGTAGTGTCATCTTTCCACCTTAGCCAAGAGATTGTGGTTCTGGCCTTTATCTCTCCTGATTTGCCCTCCAAAGAGCGGTATTTGGATGTGGTACGGGCTCTCCGTATCTACGTGAAGAGAACCGCTTCCCTTAGGAGATCGGATTCTCTATTTGTTCTTTTTGGTTTTCATAAACGTGGCTGGCCTGCTAATAAGCAGAACTTGGCCAGATGGATTAGAATGGTGATTGCACAAGCTTATGTACAGGCTGGTCTTCCAGCTCCTGCAACTATCAAGGCCCATTCTACTCGGGCTGTTGGACCTTCTTGGGCGGCCTGCCGTGGCACCTCCCTCGAAAAATTGTGCAAGGCAACTAGGTGGTCCTAAGTGAACACGTTCATTAGGTTCTATGCCTTTGATACTTCCGCCTCCCTGGATGCTTCCTTTGGACGCAGGTTTCTTGTGCCCGCTACACTGCATCCCCACCCATGAGGAACTGCTTTAGGACATCCCCGATGTTATCCCCTGTGGAATACTAGTGTACCCAGCTGCAGAAAAGGAGATTTATGGAAAGAACTTATCCTTTGTTAAATCTCTTTAGGCGAGGTACACTGGATTCCACAGGGCACCCACCCTGACGCACTTAGCTTCTTTGGGTTTGTATGGCATTAGCCGCTGGTACCCTCTCATGTTGTGAGAATGTGGGTCTGTGTGGCTACTAACTGTTGTCATATCTTTTACCTGCTACTGTATTGGACTGGTTAACAAAACTGAGCTCCTGTGCATGCAGGCGGGGTTATAGAGGAGGCGGTGCAAGGCATACTGGGAACAGTCAAAGCTTTAGCCTGTTGGTGCCTCGGATCAATATCCAACTCTACACCCCAATGTTATTCCCTGCGGAATCCAGTGTACCTCGCAGAAAGAGATTTAACAAAGTTAAGTTCTGAAAATAAATCTCCTTCTTATCAGATTCTTATATAGCGCAGCAAATTCCGTTGAACTTTACAATTGTAAACAACTGTGAAAAAACAAAACTGGGTAAAAACAGACAGATATAAGGTAGGAAAAATGTACAAACAAAAAACTAGTTAACCTTTGCAAAACTACAGCTACTTATTCAAAATGGTAAAATATGGCGTTTGTGCCCCCTTTGCCAGTGTATTTCATGCCCAAACCAGCGTTGGGCCAGGCAAAATACAAGTGGGTCACATGCAAGTGACCACCCTCTGTTGTTTTCGGGGGTCAAATTTGTGGCCCAAGACTAGTTAACCCTTTCAAAACTAAATTTTCTGAATAAGAAGCTGGAGCTCGAATAAGAAGTGAATAAGAAGCTAGAGCTTGAATAAGAAGTGAATAAGAAGCTGGCCGAATAAGAAGCTAACTTCAGCATCGTTAAAGACAGACAGTTTATCAGCGACACCCGGGAGCAGGCATGCTGTGCACACGTATTCTTATTCTATAGACTATAATACTGTATATACTATATACATGCAATGATAAGCGTTCCTTGTTTTCTGCCTGCTCTTGGCTCGCCCAGCCGTCCTGACCTGAGCTAACACGGTCCCTTAGGCCACTTGAATCTAGCATCTACCCTAACACCAGTCTGATGCTGCAGCTCTCCCCCAGCCGTACCCCTGCATGTGACAGAGCTGCCTCGCTTTCTCCCCAGTCATACTGTACCTCCCAACTGCAGGACAGTCACATTATATGAAGGCCCCCTGCCATCCCACGGAATAATCTGTATGATTCCAGAACACTTGTCTTACTACAGCGATGTTGGGTCAATTTGCAGTGTACACAAGGTTTGCAGCTCCCGCGGTCGTTAGCGGCATATTCCGGTCGGCCCTGTCCATAAAGCCGCCAATGCCTCCTCCCTCGGGATCCCGGCGTCGGTATATTGACCGCCGGGATCCCGTATGTCGGGAAGCTAACTGCTTCCACCGCAGGGGGCACCTTTTTACTTAAGATGCCTCCTGCAGGTTTTGCATCTTTTAGCAAAGTGGTGATGCCAATAATGAAAAACTCAGGAACAGGCCCAATGCTGACATACCATACACACCAGCAGATGAAGGCAGGAGGGTGCATTCTAAAAATAGATGCTGATACTATTGTCTCTATTACTGTACTCCAATAAACGCTTTACACTTTGCATTTATAATGTCTTGACATGGGGACTGATTCAGGTTTGTTAGCAAAAAAGCATACAACTGGTCAAAGCCGTAGGTCGTGTGCGGAGATATAGATTTTGGTGGGTTGTATTGTTTCTGTGCAGGGTAAATACTGGATGCTTTATTTTTACACTACAATTTAAATTTCAGTTTGAGCATACCCCACCCAAATCTAATGGGCCCTACACACTATGCGATCCGCCGCCAAGCTGCCCGACAGGGGCAGTGACACGGGGAGTGAAGTTTCTTCACTCCCCCCGTCACCCGGCTTGATAGCAGTGCAGGCAAATATGGACGAGATCGTCCGTATTGGCCTGTATGCACAAGCGATGGGGCACCAGCGATGAACGAGCGCGGGGCCGCACATCGTTCATCGCTGGTGCCTCCACACTGAAAGATATGAACGGTATACCGTTCATTAATGAACAAGATTGTTCATATCTTTCAGTAACATCGCCCAGTGTGTAGGGCCTATAACTCTGCACCTGTTATATCTGCCCCACCTGCAGTGCACATAGTTTTGCCCATTTGTGTGCTTTTTTTGCTTTGCTAACAAACCTGAGTCAGGCTCGTAAAACAGAGTGATGCACATTGGGAGATCATAACACAAACAAATGACATACAGGGACTGATTATAAGTAGAATGCAATGCTGATGTTTACAGAGGTTTTTTTAGGTTACTGCTTGTGGGTTCCAATCTTTAAAAACGTGTATAGCAAATGCATTACACTGTGTATACACAGAGGCACAGTATCAATTACGATGCACGGCGTGTTAAATGTATTGGGCATTCAGACTCACAGATATGCATCATCTTATGGGTGGCATGGGATTGTTGCTGAACTGATTGTAAACTCAAGCTTAATCATTTACATTAGAGGCCATACTCTGACAGGGATTCTGCACCTAGAATGGGTCTGGTGCAGGTTTCCATGGTGCATCCGATGGTTACATCTACATAAAATGAAAGTGGGCTTCCCAATCCTTGCACATTTCTGCACACTGTACACCAGGGGAAGGGCTGATATCAGCATTAGAATAAAGTCATAGACCCGACGATGGCAAAAGATGCTAAAACAGTCACAGCAGCGTGTCATTTAGAATCAGCCCCACAATCTCATTGACAGAAGGTAAATACATCCCTACCCAAATGAGCGTAAAATCCAAGGCTAGGTACATACAAGGCAGACATGTCGGCGGACCCGCCATCGTATCGACAGAGCCGACGATTCAGGTAAGTATACACACTTACCGATCGGCTACTCAATGTGTAGCTTCTCTCATCCAGCTGGGTGGGCATTTGAATCTGCCAATATATCACCCAGGGGGAGATGTACTAAGCAGAGAAAAGAGTGGAGAAGTGAACCAGTGGAAACAATTAGCTGCTCTGTATAATTTTATAGTATGCAAATTATAAGTGTTATTTCTCTGACGTCCTAGTGGATGCTGGGGACTCCGTAAGGACCATGGGGAAAAGACGGGCTCCGCAGGAGACTGGGCACTCTATAAGAAAGATTTGGTACTATCTGGTGTGCACTGGCTCCTCCCACTATGCCCCTCCTCCAGACCTCAGTTAGATTTCTGTGCCCGGCCGAGCTGGATGCACACTAGGGGCTCTCCTGAGCTCCTAGAAAGAAAGTATATGTTAGGTTTTTTATTTTACAGTGAGACCTGCTGGCAACAGGCTCACTGCAACGAGGGACTAAGGGGAGAAGAAGCGAACCTGCCTGCTTGCAGCTAGCTTGGGCTTCTTAGGCAACTGGACACCATTAGCTCCAGAGGGATCGACCGCAGGACCCGTCCTTGGTGTTCGTTCCCGGAGCCGCGCCGCCGTCCCCCTTACAGAGCCAGAAGCAAGAAGATGGTCCGGAAAATCGGCGGCAGAAGACTTCAGTCTTCACCAAGGTAGCGCACAGCACTGCAGCTGTGCGCCATTGCTCCTCATATACACTTCACACTCCGGTCACTAAGGGTGCAGGGCGCTGGGGGGGGCGCCCTGAGCAGCAATAAAATCACCCTGGCTGGCAAAATAACCACAATATATAGCCCCAGAGGCTATATATGTGGTAATTACCCCTGCCAGAATACAGAAAAAAGCGGGAGAAAAGTCCGCCAAAAAAGGGGCGGAGCCATCTCCCTCAGCACACTGGCGCCATTTCTCCCTCACAGTTCCGCTGGAAGGAAGCTCCCTGACTCTCCCCTGCAGTCTACACTACAGAAAAGGGTAAAAAAGAGAGGGGGGCACTAAATTGAGGCGCAGTAAATATTATAGCAGCTATAGGGGACATAATTCAGTTAGTCCCTGCATTATATAGCGCTCTGGTGTGTGCTGGCATACTCTCTCTCTGTCTCCCCAAAGGGCTTTTGTGGGGTCCTGTCTCCTTTAAGAGCATTCCCTGTGTGTGTGTGCGGTGTGTCGGTACGGCTGTGTCGACATGTTTGATGAGGAGACTTATGTGGAGGCGGAGCAGATGCCTATAAATGTGATGTCACCCCCTGCGGGGCAGACACCTGAGTGGATGGACTTATGGAAGGAATTACGTGCAAGTGTCGACTCCTTACATAAAAAATTTGACGACATGCCAAATGCGGGACAGCCGGCTTCTCAGCTCGTGCCTGCCCAGGCAATTCAAAGGCCATCAGGGGCTCTAAAACGCCCACTACCTCAGATGGCAGACACAGATGTCGACACGGATACTGATACCAGTGTCGACGATGATGAGTCAAATTTAATGTCCACTAGGGCCATTCGTTGCATGATTGAGGCAATGAAAGAGGTATTACACATTTCTGATATAAACCCAGGTACCTCAAAAAAGGGTATTATGTTTGGGGAGAAAAAACTACCAATAGTTTTTCCCCCATCTGAAGAATTAAATGAAGTGTGTGAAGAAGCGTGGGCTTTCCCAGATAAAAAAATTGGTGATTTCAAAAAAATTACTAATGGCGTTCCCTTTCTCGCCAGAGGATAGGTCACGTTGGGAAACTCCCCCTAGGGTGGATAAAGTGCTCACACGTTTGTCTAAAAAGGTGGCACTACCGTCTCCGGATACGGCCGCCCTAAAGGAACCTGCTGATAGAAAGCAGGAGGCTATCCTAAAGTCTATATATACACACACTGGTGTTATACTGAGACCAGCTATTGCTTCAGCGTGGATGTGCAGTGCTGCTGCTGCTTGGTCAGATTCCCTGTCGGAAAATATTGACACCCTAGACAGGGACACTATATTGCTAACCGTAGAGCATATAAAAGACTCAGTCTTGTACATGAGAGATGCACAGAGGGGGATCTGCCGGCTGGCATCTAGAATAAGTGCATTGTCCATTTCTGCTAGGAGAGGCTTATGGACTCGGCAGTGGACAGGGGATGCAGATTCTAAAAGGCACATGGAAGTTTTGCCTTATAAGGGTGAGGAGTTATTCGGGGATGGTCTCTCAGACCTTGTTTCCACAGCAACAGCTGGGAAGTCAGCATTTTTGCCCCATGTCCCCTCACAGCCTAAGAAAGCACCGTATTATCAGGTACAGTCCTTTCGACCCCAGAAAAACAGGCGGGGAAAAGGCGGGTCCTTTCTGTCTAGAGGCAGTGGAAGGGGAAAAAAGCTGCACCACGCAGCAGGTTCCCAGGAACAAAAGTCCTCCCCCGCTTCTTCCAAATCCGCCGCATGACGGTGGGGCTCCACAGGCGGAGCCAGGTACGGTGGGGGGCCGCCTCAAAAATTTCAGCGATCAGTGGGTTCGCTCACGGGTGGATCCCTGGATCCTTCAAGTAGTATCTCAGGGGTACAAGCTGGAATTCGAGGCGCCTCCCCCCCGCCGTTTCCTCAAATCGGCCTTACCGACAACTCCCTCGGGCAGGGAGGCTGTACTAGAGGCAATTCACAAGCTGTATTCCCAGCAGTTGATAGTCAAAGTACCCCTACTTCAACAAGGACGGGGTTACTATTCCACACTGTTTGTGGTACCGAAACCGGACAGTTCGGTGAGACCCATTTTAAATTTGAAATCCTTGAACACATACATAAAAAGATTCAAGTTCAAGATGGAATCGCTCAGGGCGGTTATTGCAAGCCTGGACGAGGGGGATTACATGGTATCCCTGGACATCAAGGATGCTTACCTGCATTTCCCAATTTACCTTCCTCACCAGGAGTACCTCAGATTTGTGGTACAGGATTGCCATTACCAATTCCAGACACTACCGTTTGGACTGTCCACGGCACCGAGGGTGTTTACCAAGGTAATGGCAGAAATGATGATACTCCTTCGAAAAATGGGAGTTTTAATTATCCCGTACTTGGACGATCTCCTAATAAAGGCGAGGTCCAGGGAGCAGTTACTGGTCGGAGTAGCACTATCTCGGGAAGTGCTACAACAGCATGGCTGGATTCTAAACATTCCAAAGTCACAACTGGTTCCTTCCACACGCTTACTGTTCCTGGGGATGATTCTGGACACAGAACAGAAAAAAGTGTTTCTCCCGCAGGAGAAAGCCAAGGAGCTGTCATCTCTAGTCAGAGACCTCCTAAAACCAAAACGGGTATCGGTGCATCACTGCACACGAGTCCTGGGAAAAATGGTGGCTTCATACGAAGCAATTCCATTCGGCAGGTTCCATGCAAGGACCTTCCAGTGGGACCTCTTGGACAAGTGGTCAGGATCGCATCTTCAGATGCATCAACTGATAACCCTGTCTCCAAGGACCAGGGTGTCTCTACTGTGGTGGCTGCAGAGTGCTCATCTTCTAGAGGGCCGCAGATTCGGCATACAGGACTGGGTCCTGGTGACCACGGATGCCAGCCTTCGAGGCTGGGGCGCAGTCACACAGGGAAGAAATTTCCAGGGACTTTGGTCAAGTCAGGAGTCGTCCCTACACATAAACATTCTGGAACTGAGGGCCATTTACAATGCCCTAAGTCAGGCAAGGCCCCTGCTTCAAAACCAGCCGGTTCTGATCCAATCAGACAACATCACGGCAGTCGCCCATGTAAACCGACAGGGCGGCACAAGAAGCAGGGTGGCGATGGCAGAAGCCACAAGGATTCTCCGATGGGCGGAAAATCACGTACTAGCACTGTCAGCAGTGTTCATTCCGGGAGTGGACAACTGGGAAGCAGACTTCCTCAGCAGACACGACCTACACCCGGGAGAGTGGGGACTTCATCCAGAAGTCTTCCTACTGTTGGTAAACCGTTGGGAAAGGCCACAGGTGGACATGATGGCGTCCCGCCTCAACAAAAAGCTAAAGAGATATTGCGCCAGGTCAAGGTACCCTCAGGCGATAGCTGTGGACGCTCTAGTGACACCGTGGGTGTACCAGTCGGTTTATGTGTTCCCTCCTCTGCCTCTCATACCAAAGGTGCTGAGAATAATAAGAAGGCGAGGAGTAAGAACGATACTCGTGGTTCCGGATTGGCCAAGAAGAGCTTGGTACCCGGAACTTCAAGAAATGTTATCAGAGGACCCATGGCCTCTACCGCTCAGACAGGATCTGCTACAGCAGGGGCCCTGTCTGTTCCAAGACTTACAGCGGCTGCGTTTGACGGCATGGCGGTTGAATTCCGGATCCTAAAGGAAAAGGGCATTCCGGAGGAAGTCATTCCTATGCTGATAAAAGCCAGGAAAGAAGTAACCGCAAACCATTATCACCGCATTTGGCGAAAATATGTTGCGTGGTGTGAGGCCAGGAAGGCCCCTACAGAGGAATTTCAGCTGTGTCGTTTTCTGCACTTCCTACAGTCGGGAGTGACTATGGGCCTAAAATTGGGTTCCATTAAGGTCCAGATTTCGGCTCTGTCGATTTTCTTCCAGAAAGAACTGGCTTCACTGCCTGAAGTTCAGACTTTCGTAAAGGGAGTGCTTCATATTCAGCCCCCTTTTGTGCCTCCTGTGGCACCTTGGGATCTCAATGTGGTGTTGAGTTTCCTAAAATCACATTGGTTTGAACCACTTAAAACTGTGGATCTGAAATATCTCACGTGGAAAGTGGTCATGTTATTGGCTTTGGCTTCGGCCAGGCGTGTGTCAGAATTGGCGGCTTTGTCATGTAAAAGCCCTTATCTGATTTTCCATATGGATAGGGCAGAATTGAGGACTCGTCCCCAGTTTCTCCCTAAGGTGGTATCAGCTTTTCACCTGAACCAACCGATTGTGGTGCCTGCGGCTACTAGGGACTTGGAGGATTCCAAGTTACTGGACGTAGTCAGGGCCTTGAAAATTTATGTTTCCAGGACGGCTGGAGTCAGGAAAACTGACTCGCTTTTTATCCTGTATGCACCCAACAAAATAGGTGCTCCTGCTTCTAAGCAGACTATTGCTCGCTGGATTTGTAGCACAATTCAGCTGGCGCATTCTGCGGCTGGATTGCCGCATCCTAAATCAGTGAAAGCCCATTCCACAAGGAAGGTGGGCTCATCTTGGGCGGCTGCCCGAGGGGTCTCGGCTTTACAACTTTGCCGAGCTGCAACTTGGTCAGGGGCAAACACGTTTGCTAAATTCTACAAATTTGATACCCTGGCTGAGGAGGACCTTGAGTTCTCTCATTCGGTGCTGCAGAGTCATCCACACTCTCCCGCCCGTTTGGGAGCTTTGGTATAATCCCCATGGTCCTTACGGAGTCCCCAGCATCCACTAGGACGTCAGAGAAAATAAGAATTTACTCACCGGTAATTCTATTTCTCGTAGTCCGTAGTGGATGCTGGGCGCCCATCCCAAGTGCGGATTGTCTGCAATACTTGTATATAGTTATTGCCTAACTAAAGGGTTATTGTGGAGCCATCTGTTGAGAGGCTCAGTTATATTTCATACTGTTAACTGGGTATAATATCACGAGTTATACGGTGTGATTGGTGTGGCTGGTATGAGTCTTACCCGGGATTCAAAATCCTTCCTTATTGTGTCAGCTCTTCCGGGCACAGTATCCTTACTGAGGTCTGGAGGAGGGGCATAGAGGGAGGAGCCAGTGCACACCAGATAGTACCAAATCTTTCTTATAGAGTGCCCAGTCTCCTGCGGAGCCCGTCTATTCCCCATGGTCCTTACGGAGTCCCCAGCATCCACTACGGACTACGAGAAATAGAATTACCGGTGAGTAAATTCTTATTTTCAATGCTGATTGGTTGCTATGGGAAATTTCTCCCTTTTTCACTGCTTAGTAGATCTTCCCTTCTCCTCCCCAGTGTGTACTCAGATTAAGAGGTTAGCCCTCTCTGTTCTGGCATTAACCACCCTACTGCTGTCCCTTCTCCCCCTGCTAGTTCTCTCTCCTCTCCTGTAAGTTCCATGGGCCCCTGACACTGTTCTTCTTAAGACCCCCTCCCCCAACTAAATCTTCTCTCTTTACTTGCATCTCTGCTCCCACTACTCATACAGCCCATCCTTGCTCCTTGTCTGTCCTACCCAACTGCTATTGAGAGAAGGGAGCTGAGGACTTGTCTGCATCAGCCCTGGTGGTATGTCCAAACATCTTCCCATGAGCATCTTAGTAGAACAAGCACCACATCAGCTACTTTTGGTTTGTGATTGTTGCAGACTTGCAGTGCTACAGTGTGACTGATTGCAGGGAGAACAGTGAGCCCTGGAGGCAGCTGCAACCCCTGCACCAATGGTAGTTACAGCTATGTATTTAAAGCACCACATGTGAGGAAAATGGGAGTGAAAAAAATACTAATTGTAAATAAAAAATCTTTTACAGGTAAAAGACAAAGGGCCTAATTCAGACCTGATCACGCAGCCACGGCGGCCCGCCCCCTGCACGGTCTGAGCACGCCTGCGTCGCCCGGACCATGCCCCTAAAACGCCGCCGGCTGCCCCCTCCCACCCAGCGAACGCCTCTGCCTGTCAATGCTCCTCCGGCGCATGTGCAGTTCAGACCTGATCGAGCGATCAGGTCTGAATTAGACCAAAAAACGCCCCCTTTCTCCACTTTATTACCTAGTTCCATGAGTAGGCTTTTCTTTCTTCAGGCTTGAAATCCACTTGGCAAAAATAGATGCTAGATTGCTCTATATAGTAGGAGAACCTTGGCCTAAAAAAGTCTTGGTGCAGTCCTATCAGGATGGGTTAGATTGGGGCCATGCCATTTATTAAAAATAATTTACATGCATTTCTCAGAGCTAATGCAGAATCCATGCTAATGACCATAAGCAGCAGCATGGTCACCAGAGTTTTAGCACCCTCAAGTGGTCTGTTTTCAAACAGATGGATACTTGTGCCATTTTGGTACTCAGCACCAGCCGCATTTGTGTAAACATGACTTTACTGTATTTTAGCTGTGCCTACAGGTCCCCTCCCAGCCCTGTAATGTAGTGACTCCTTTCATGCAAAGAGTTGTAATTCATACTTTCCTAACGGCCCGGAACATCCAGGTGACTCCTGAATGTTGGGTTGCTACCCGCCACTGATACCACCACCCACTCTAGTGTGAATTGGGTATTTCTTTGCAGCTGGAAGACATGACTTGTACTAAATTGTTCATAATAGTCCCACCTCCAACTTCACAATCGCAGCTTTGTATAGCAGGGATCGGCCGCGATTATCAAATTGAGGTATCACAACTCCTGCACCGCCTGTCTGCCACCTCACTGTGTAAAGCCCCTGGACCTCCCACCAGGATGTATGCATCTATGTAACTGCTAGATGTGATCGGTCTGCATTTGTACAGCGATATGCAGGTGCAGTGTTCAGATGCAGTTTTTGTTGAAAAATGTGTAAAATAACATTTACATCCAACTCTGCAAGAGCCCCTTTATGTCCTGTATTCTGCAGATGTATTGTTGTAATCCGTACCTCTAACAAATGAATTCCATGTCATTTCATACTAATTTCAATACTAATTTCAAGCCTTCTCTGGGTTCTCATCCACCAGCTTTTGAGCTGACATTCTCCTGCTTTTCCCTTAAACTAGCAAAGTAAGCATGGTAGAAAATACTGTATAAACAGAAAACGCTGCTATCAAAATTCAGGATTGGTAGACAGCTTTTCATTTCTTAAAGAATGCACTTAATTTGTAAATGTGTTGCCTTCCAAGACTGCATATAAAACATTTAGTAAGAATTGAAAAAGTGATCACACGCTCTCTCATTCACAATGAAATGTTGGAAGTTATAATGTAGACATTGACCATGTCAACATTCATGTAGACAGTGATGACACGTCGACATATTAAGAATAGTAGCATCTAGTTTCTCTTCGTGGAGAGGAACTTTCCCATAAGCCCCTGGGTCCATGTCACAAACTATTTGGAATAGTAACCTGTGGCGAGCGGAGTGAGACACCGAGCTTGAAGCTTGGTGAGCGGACAATGGAGCATGGATAAATCGAAATAACCTCAAGCGAACAGAGGATGGAGAAAACATTTAGGTGCTGTATGGGCGGACGTTATCTACTGCCCTCTTGTGCTGTCACTTCCTGGTCCTGATCACGAAGAGAAAATATACACAACCACATTAAAATGCCAAAGTTTGTCCTGGTAGCCTAGCAGTGATCTTACCTTCTCCTGGCGACTGCAGCGGTGTCTTCTGGGTCCCGGCAGTCACCTCTAACCCTCCCTCCTGCAGCCAAATCCTAATGCCGACATTCTGAGTCGACATGCTGCCAGTCGACATTTTAACAATGTCGACATCATAACTGTTGACGTTGGGGTGCCGACATGAATGTCAACATTGTTATTGCTGACCTTTTGAATTCATCACTTTCTATACTCCTAATTATTGTGTAGTATGGCATTATGAGGACGTAATTAGCTCCAGGTGCTATTATATCCACCCTCTCAGACACTGGGGCTGTCTGAATGAACATTAATAAAGTTTGATTACAAAAATGTGCACTGACCTTTTAAAAATGCACATTAATATGCTTTTGAATACAAAAATGTAAAAATGTCCATGTGAATATGGCTATAGGGATACATTTGACTGGTGTGTAACCAGCAGTGGAAGACCCTATTTAACCCCTTGCTTTCACTTGTATTGAACATGAGTGAATAGATGCTAAGGCTCTTGCCTACAAGTAGAAGTGTGTGGTCGGTTATTGGAACAGCAGTGTTAAAAAATACTAATAAAATCTTGATTTTTAACGCCAGTAACTGGTTTTGAGTTTTCACAAGCCAGTAACACCTTTGACCTCCAGAGGGCGCAGCTCCAGTTTCTTGAACTATCTTGCTTCCATATGATTAACAGTTGTATTTCTATATCCTATAATCACCACTAGAGGTCAGTGTTTCTTATGCAATTATTTTATCTCTGATTTTTATTGAAGTTAAAGTTGACCACACATCTAATTACTATCTTTGTAACCAGCCAATAAGTTGGCTGGTTGGAATGAAAATCTCTTAATGTATGGGAGCAAACGACAAGGGACCATATGCTCCCAAATGCCGGGAAACAGTTGATCAGACAAGTTGGTTAAATTTGTTTGATTCTTGTCAGTGTCATTTCTGCCCTTACACCACTATGGCCCTCATTCAGCATCAGTAGCAGATTCTGCTAAATAGCAAAATCTACTACTGAAAAAATCTCATGCTGGGGGCCACCCAGCACAGGGCAAGGCCACCCAGCATGAGAAGCTTCACATTTAAAAATGTGATCGCATTGTGACAGGCGGGATTACCGTTATCCCTTCTGCATATGCAGCATGGCTGCTTATGTAGGCACACCGGCACCATGGTGGTCATTCTGAGTTCGCTAGCTGTTTTCGGTCGCTGCGCAGCAATCAGGCAAAAAAAGGCACTTCTGCGCATGCATATGCGGCGCAATGCGCACACGCGACGTACTTTCCCAACAGCCGATGCAGTTTCACACAATGTCTAGCGATGCTTTTCTATCGCACTGCTGGCCGCAGAGTGATTGACAGGAAGTGGGTGTTTCTGGGAGGTAACTGACCGTTTTCGGGGAGTGTGTGTAAAAACGCAGGCGTGTCAGATACAAACGCAGGCATGGCTGGCCGAACGCAGGGCGTGTTTGTGACGTCAAAACAGGAACTAAATAGTCTGAAGTGTTTGCTAGCTAGGAGTAGGTCTGGAGCTGCTCAGAAACTGCACAATCTTTTTTTGTAGCAGCGCTGCGATCCTTTCGTTCGCACTTCTGCTAAGCTAAGATACACTCCCAGAGGGCGGCGGCTTAGCGTTTGCACGGCTGCTAAAAGCAGCTAGCGAGTGATCAACTCGGAATGAGGGCCCATGTTTTTCCACTCAGCGACAACTTGTGACGTCATGCGGCTGCCTCTAAAAAGTTCCGGACACGTCTGCATCGTCCAGACGACTCCCCCCTAATGCTACGTAGCTGCCTAATGGCTACCCCTGTTAATCGAGCTGCAATTGCATCCTTCAATTGCAATTGCTTTTCAATAAAACAAGATACTTCATATTTCTCCATATTTTAAATGGATGATGAAGTTGTACTCCTGGGGTACTCCCTCAAGTATAAATGAGGTTCGGTTGGAACCTCAGGCTCACACGGGTATGGGTCATTAGGTCGACCACACTTAGGTCGACAGTCATTAGGTCGACCACTATTGGTCGCCATGCAGTAGATCGACATGGTCAATATTTAGACATGTACTAGGTCAACATGGAAAAAGGTCGACATGAGTTTTTTTTACTGTTTTTGGTGTCGTTTTATTCTTAAAGTAACGGGGAACCCCAATTAGTGCACCGTGTCCCCTCACATGGCTTGCTTCGCTTGCCATGCTTTGGGAAAGGTTTCCTCACTCCGCTACTGCTGCGCTGCACAGGTAATGGGCCCTACACAGTGGAAGATTACACTAAACGATATGAACGTTCTCGTTCATATCGTTCAGTGTGGAGGCACCAACAATGAACGATGCGCGGCTGTTCATCGTTGGTGCCCCGTCACTTATGCATGCAGGCCAATATGGACAATCTCGTCCATATTAGCATGCACTGCTATGGAGCCGGGTAACGGGGGGAGTGAAGAAACTTCAATCCCCCCATCACTCCGCAACCGTGTCGCCCGTCGGGCAGCTCGGCGGCGGGTCGACAAGTGTGTAGGGCCCATTAGTTGTCCACGTAGATCGTAAAGTATGAAAAAGTTCAAAAATGAAAAAAAATGGGAAAAACTCATGTCGACCTTTTTCCATGTCGTTCTGGTATATGTCGACCCATTGACCATGTCGACCTAATGACTTTCGACCTAATGACCGTACCCCGGCTCCTACCAGAGTACCAGAGTACCCCATACTTCCTACCAGAGTACCCATGCTTTATTAGTGCACAAGGTTCCGTTGGAACCTTGTGGTTAAATGAGTCCTCCCCTCTCAGTTAACCAACATACTTTTAAAATGTTTTGAAGAGCCATACTTTAAGAGTAGCATCTGTTCATGAACTGTCTCCATACTTCAGACAATGGGCTTTATATATCAAACAGTGAAGAGCCATGCACATTATCACACTTTCCTAAGGTGTTACCATTGGTAACAACCCTGAACTTTAATTGTCACCTTGGTTGCCACCCTCATACACACTAGTAAGTACTGCCAGGATGTCTGACCTGGTAATGCCATGCCAGGAGTGTGTTTTGCAGATTAAAGGTATAAAAAAAGGAGATTTATGGTAAGAACTTACCTTTGTTAAATCTCTATCTGCGAGGTACACTGGGTTGCACGTGGAATAACTTTGGAGTGTAGAGTAGGATCTTAATCCGAGGCACCAACAGGCTAAAGGCTTTGACTGTTCCCAAGATGCTCAGCGCCGCCTCCTCTATAACCCTGCCTTCGTGCACAGGAGCCCAGTTTTGTTAACCAGTCCAATGTAGTAGCAGGTAAAAGACGACAACCGTTAGTAGCCACATACACCACATTCTCACGACAGGAGAAGGTATCAGCAGCTAATGCCATAGAAACCCAAAGAAGCCAAGTGCATCAGGGTGGGCGCCCTGTGGAACCCAGTGTACCTCGCAGAAAGAGATTTAACAAAGGTAAGTTCTTACCATAAATCTCCTTTTCTGCAGCGGGGCACACTGGGGTTCCACAGGGAATAACATCGGGGATGTCCTAAAGCAGTTCCTCATGGGAGGGGACGCACTGTAGCAGGCACAAGAACCCGGCGTCCAAAGGAAGCATCCTGGGAGCGGAAGTATCGAAGGCATAGAACCTTATGAAAGTGTACGCTGAGGACCACGTAGCCGTCTTGCACAATTGTTCAAGGGTCGCACCACGGCGGGCCGCCCAAGAAGGTCCAACAGACTGAGTAGAATGGACTTTGATGGTAGCAGGAGCTGGAAGACCAGCCTGTACATAAGCATGTGCAATCACCATTCTAATCCATCTGGTCAAGGTCTGCTTGTTAGCAGGCCAGCCACGCTTGTGAAAACCAAACAGTACAAAGAGAGAATCATACTTCCTAACGAAGGCTGTCCACTTCACATAGATACAGAGAGCCCGTACCACAACCAAAGACCTCTCTTTGGAAGACAATTCAGGAGAGACAAAGGCCGGAACCATCCTGGTCAAGGCGGAAAGAAGACACCACCTTAGGTAGATAACCAGGGCGCGTTTGAAGAACTGCCCAGTCATGGTGAAAAATCAGATAGGGGGACCTACAAGACAAGGCACCCAAATCTGATACCCGTCTAGCAGAGGCAATAGCCAGCAGAAACAAGACCTTAAGAGAGAGCCACTTAAGATCCGCAGATTCAAGAGGTTCAAATGGAGACTCTTGCAAGGCCTCCAGAACCACCGACAAATCCCAAGGATCCACAGGTGGGACATAGGGAGGTTGAATCCGTAAAACACCCTGAGTGAATGGGCAGAGTCGGAATTTTTCTCTGAAACCATACCGACAAGGCAGAAATATGAACCTTGAGGGAGGCCAGCCGAAGGCCCAAGTCCAGGCCCTGTTGTAGGAAGGCCAAAAATTAGGCCATACTAAACTTGTAAACGACATGATTATTAGATGCGCACCAAGCAAAGTAAGAATTCCAGACCCTATGGTAAATCCAAGCAGAAGCCGGCTTACGGGCCTTCAACATAGTTTGAATGACCTCCTCAGAAAATCCTTTGGCTCTCAGTACGGAAGCTTCAAGAGCCACACCATCAAAGCCTGTCTGGCCAGATCTAGGTAGACACAAGGGCCCTGAACAAAGAGGTCTGGTCATTGTGGAAGCAGAAGAGGACGCTCCAGCGGGAGACCCTGTAAGTCTGAGAACCAATGCCGTCTGGGCCACGCCTGAGCTATCAGAAGTAGGATTCCTCCTTGCTTGAACTTCCTCACTACTCTGGGTAGGAGTGACTCCGGAGGGAACATGTACGGCAGCCAAAAGTTCCATGGAATTGCCAGTGCGTCCACGAACTCCGCTTGAGTATCCCTGGTTCTTGCTCCGAAGACCGGAACCTTGTGATTGTGTTGAGACGCCATCAGGTTTATATCTGGTAGACCCCACTTGTCCACTAGGAGTTGAAATACTTCAGTATGAATGCTCCACTATCCGGTGTGTACGTCCTGACTGCTGAGGAAGTCCGCTTCCCAGCTGGCAGATGGCGTTCCGCCCATTGAAGAATCTTCGACACTTCCATCGTTGCCATGCGGCTTTGAGTGCCGCCTTGATGATTTATGTGCGCTACCATGGTGGCGTTGTCCGACTGTACATGAACAGGCCTGTTCTGTACCAGATGCTGAGCCAGTTTCAGAGCATGGAACACTGCCTTCAATTCCAGAATGTTTATCGGGAGGAGAGACTCCTCCCTGGTCCACCGACCCTGAAGAGAGTGTTGCTCCAACACCACGCCCCAACCCCTCAGACTGTCGTCAGGAGGACCCAGTTGGAGATCCAGAAGGGACAACCCCTGCACAATTGTTGGTCCTGTAGCCACCAGCTCAGTGACAGACGAACCTCCGGTGATAAGGAGATCATGTTAGACCTGATCCGGTGAGGCAGGCCGTCCCACTTGTCAAGAATCAGCTTCTGCAGAGGGCGGAAATGAAATTGAGTGTACTCTACCATGTAGAAAACCGACACCATGAGGTTTAGTACATGTATCGCCAAGTGTATCGACACTCGTGGGCGAGAGAGGAAGCATCGCATCCTGACCTGAAGTTACAAGACTTTCTCCTGAGACAAGAACAACCGCTGGTTTTGTGTGTCCAACAACGCCCCAAGGTGCACCATGCTCTGAACAGGGACCAGGGATGATTTCTTACAATTGATGAGCCACCCGTGGGTTTGCAGAAACTGGACCGTCAGATTCAGATGACGGAGGAGAACGTCTGGGGAATTCGCCAGGATCAGCAAGACGTCCAGATATGGTAGGATCCTGATACCCTGATGGCGGAGTAGGGCCGTCATCACCGCCATTACCTTGGTGAAGATTTGCGGAGCCGTAGTCAGTCCAAAGGGTAAGGCCCAGAATTGATAATGGAGGTTGCCAATAGCAAACCGCAGGTATAGCTGATGCGACACGGCAATAGGTATATGTAGGTAAGCATCCTGTATGTCCAGGGATTCCATATTGTCCCCTGGCGCCAAAGCCAGGACAATAGAGCAAAGGGTTTCCATACAAAACTTGGAGACCCTCACAAACTTGAGGTTGAGAATGGGCCGAGAGGAAACATTTGGTTTCGGGACTAGGAACAGCGTTGAATAGTACCTCCTGCCTCTCTGAGCCAGAGACACCGGCACTACCACTCCTGTGTCCAGGAGGGACTGAACCACCGAATGAAGAGTCCTTGCCTTTACCTGATCTGCAGGGATGTCTGTCAGGCAAAAGTGATGAAGGGGACATTTCTTGAAGGATATGGCATATCCGTGAGTGACGACTTCCTGTACCAAGGCGTCTGAAGTTGTCTTCAACTCTGTTTTGGAAGCAGGCTGACGGGCATCCCAGTTACGTTTAGGTTTGGGCTTAGTGGATTTGGAAGTGCGAGCCTGTATCGGGTACGCCAGACCCTTTGCCTTACCTGGAGGTCGAAAGGAAGTATCCTTAGCCTTCAGAACTGACATGCAGTAGCAGATGCTAAGTCAGCAATGATCTTGTTGAGATCTTCCCCAATAACTATGTTTCTGCTGCGGGGTACACTGGGCTCCACAAGTCTGGACAATGGGGTGTAGAGTAGGATCTTGATCTGAGGCACCAACAGGCTCAAAGCTTTGACTGTTCCCAGAATGCACAGCGCCGCCTCCTATATCACCCCGCCTCCCAGCACAGGAGCTCAGTTTGTCAGTTGGTGCTGCAGTAAGCAGGCACTGAACAGAGGGGCTGCTCCAAGCAGCCCTGAGAAAAGCTTTTTATGAGGTAAAAAGTGAAGACTTGAAGGGCAGCAGCGGTGGTAAATGTCTTGTGACATTCACTGCTGCAGCTCCAGCTCTCCCCAGCGGCGCTGTACACTCCTGAGCCCTGGTTTCCGGGTACCTACAGCGGAGGCTCTGGTTTTCTTCATGTTAGACACACACGGCTGGGACTCTCCAGGATCGCGAGGCCGCGCTTCGGGAGGTGGTAAGTGGGTCCCGCTTGCAGGACCCGGTCTTTATCGCGATCCGGCGCGGTCAGTGGGAGGCGGGCCGCGTGCACTGGCGGTGGACACTGTGGATACAGGCAATCCCACTAGATCACCAGAGCATGGGCGCAGGTCAGATTTTTTCTTAAAACCGATTTTAATATCGCCCACAGTACCCGGTGGTTTTGTCAGCAAGGGGGATAAGGCTTAGACCTGAAGCCCCTCCCCCAGCCCCAAGGCGCCATTTCCAGCAAGTGTTCCCGCCCTGGAGCTGCATCTCTGTCTTTTCCTCACTCCCTGTCAGTGTCTGCGGCGCCATTACTCCTCAGCTCACTGTTCATGGGACTGCTTGGGCAAATCCTCCTATGTAAAGCCGCCTGGTTGTCAGCGCTGTGCCTTTACATGACACTTAAGTATTCTACGTGCCTTTTTAGTCAGTGTTAGTAAGAAAGAGTGCATTTAGTCAGGGGTTTATAGTACAATTAACCTGTGATATACATCCAGTTCTTACTGTGTAGTGTTATATCTATTGACTATATAGCTGTGTAAGCTAGTCCAGTGCAGTATTATTGTCTGTAATAACCTCTGCATTGTACAAACTGTGACTATTTGTGTGTGCATTGATAGCTGAGTGGTGTCCATTTTGTGTCTTTCACTCAACTTGCTATCCCTATATTCTATAACCTGAGGGGGCTTGGTGCGTCAGGTGTTATTTAATATAGGATTTTCACAAAGATATACTGTATTACGTATTTTTCTCTGTGATTTAGTCACCATATCTCTCCTTTATCTCTGCTGGTGCTGACTACACTGCGCAGGGGTTTGGGTTTAGGGATATAGTGCTGCTAATAATTGTACTGTGTTACCTCATACTGCAAGTTATATCATGTCTGCTTCTGAGGGTAACGGTTCTGGGGCGGAACACTGCTGGTGTTGCTGAAGCCACAGGCACATATGGGGAGAATATAGCAGCTGTGGGCTCTGGTTCTGGGGGCTCCTTGCCCCCCAGTGGGACTGTGGCAACGGAGGCACATACTGACCCTCCGTGGGCCGCTTTTTCCAAGCTTCTGCATACGCTAGTTCATAAACTAACACCCCCTATGGGACCCCCAATGCCAGTACAACCGTATGTGGTCCCTGCAGCTAACCCGCCGTGGGCGGACGATTTATCTGCTCAATTAAAGAAGTTGAACCAGTCCCTGACTACTAAAAAGTCTGACCATCGCTCGCCTAAGTCCAAGAGGTCCTCTAAGCGAGCGCTCGTCTCCTCACAATCCACTGCTTTCACTGACACCTCGTCTGATGAAGACAGCACATACACTGACCCCACAGGTTCTGACTCAGATACGGCTGATGGGGAGGGTAGTTCACATGTGGATGTTCCTGATCTTTTGGAGGCTATTAAATTAATTCTGCAGATTACGGATAATCCCGAGCCATCTGTTCCTCCTAAGAAACCAGATAGGTTCAAGCGTCAGAAGGTGATTAAACAAGTTTTACCTCACTCTGACCACCTAGTGGATATACGTCAGGAACCCTGGCAAAGCCCGGGTACGAAGTTTGTGCCTCAAAAGAAGATGCTGGCTCGCTATCCCCTTGCGCCAGAGCTGTCTAAGAATTGGGAAACGCCTCCTCCAGTAGACTCGCATGTGGCTAGGATGGTGGTTTCCTCAGCTCTACCTGTCACTACCATCACGTCTCTAAAAGAGCCTACGGATAAACATGTCGAGGGTTGTCTAAAAGCGATTTACACCCTCACGGGTGCTGTACAAAGGCCCACTATTGCAGCTACATGGGCGGCAGAGGCTATTGAAGCATGGGCCTTGGAGTTAGAAGCTGAAATCTCCTCTGACCATGCTAGACAATGCTTGTCATATATTGTCACAGCTTCTCGCTTTATTCAAGAGGCGGCTTCTGATGCCGGTATCCAAGCAGCCAAGGCCTCTACTACATCAGTCCTGGCTTGCAGGATATTGTGGCTGAGATCCTGGTCTGTGGATCTGGACTCTAGAAAAACCCTGGAGGTACTCCCTTTCAAGGGGGATATTCTGTTTGGGGAGGACTTAAATAAGATAGTGGCTGACTTGGCTACTGCCAAAACTGCCTGTCTGCCTAATACAGCTCCTTCTGTGTCGAAGGCCAAAGGCACGTCCTTTCGTCCTTCAGGTAAAGCAAAAGGTCAGGCGTACCATAAGCAGGCCCGTACTTCCAAACTTGGTAAGCCGAAGCCCAAAAGAGCCTGGGCTGCCCGTCAGCCAGCAACCAAGACCGATAAGCCTGCCGCATGACGGGGCGGGCCTCCCCCTGGGGGATCCCAGGGTGGGGGGCCGGCTTCTAGGGTATACCTAGGAATGGTTGAAGACCACTTCAGATGCCTGGGTACGGGAAGTCGTCACTCGAGGTTACGCCATAGCCTTCAAAAACCGACCCCTCATCGATTTTGCCAGACAGACGTCCCGTCGGACCAGACAAAGGCAAACACTCTGCATTCGGTGGTACAGACCCTCCTGGATACAGGAGTCGTAGTACAGGTGCCTCTTGCTCAGAGGGGCCGGGGGTACTATTATCTGCTGTTTCTAGTCCCGAAACCGAATGGGTCCTCCCGGCCCATTCTCAACCTCAAGGCACTGAACAACTTTGTGAAGGTTTCCAAGGTCCGTATGGAAACCCTTCGCTCTATAGTTCTGGCTTTAGAACCTGGGGACTACATGGTCTCCCTGGACATACAGGATGCTTACCTGCATATTCCTATAGCAGTGTCACATCAACAATACCTGAGGTTCGCTATTGGCAACCTCCATTACCAGTTTCGTGCGTTACCTTTTGGTTTAACAACGGCTCCACAAGTCTTCACCAAAGTTATAGCGTTGATGACGGTGGTACTCTGCCGTCAAGGGGTCAGGATACTGCCGTATCTGGACGACTTGTTAATCCTGGCAAATTCCCCAGATCTTCTCCTGCGTCATCTGGATATGAATTCCGGTTTCTACAAGCCCAGGGGTGGCTCATCAACTGGAAGAAATCCTCCCTGGTCCCTGCTCAGAGCATGGTGCATCTGGGAGCGCTGTTGGGCACTCACAACCAGAGGTTGTTCTTGTCTCAGGAGAAAGTCCTAAAACTTCAGGATAGGATTCGTTGCTTCCTTTCTCGTCCGCAAGTGTCAATACATTCGGCAATGCAGGTGCTGGGCCTCATGGTATCAGCATTCGACATGGTGGAGTATGCTCAATTCCATTCTCGCCCCCTCCAGAAGCTGATTCTAGCCAAGTGGGACGGCCTGCCTCACCGGATCAGGTCTGAAATGATCTCTTTGACTCCGGAGGTCCGTCTGTCGCAGCTCTGGTGGCTCCAGGACCGACAATTGTGCAGAGGCCGTCCCTTCTGGATATCCAACTGGGTCCTGTTGACGACAGATGCTAGTCTAAGAGGTTGGGGCGCGGTGCTGGAGCAGCACTACTTGCAGGGTCGGTGGACCAAGGAGGAATCTCTCCTCACGATCAACATTCTGGAATTGCGGGCGGTCTTCAATGCGTTGAACCTAGCCCAGCATTTGATTCAGAACCGTCCTGTTCAAGTACAGTCGGACAACGCCACCACAGTGGCTTACATAAATCATCAAGGCGGCACTCGAAGTCGTTTGGCAATGAAGGAAGCCTCATGGATTCTATGTTGGGCAGAACGCCATCTACCGGCAATATCGGCAATATTCATTCCGGGAGTCCTGAATTGGGAAGCGGACTTTCTCAGTCGTCAGGACGTACATGCCGGCGAGTGGGGCCTCCATCCAGAAGTGTTTCAACTCCTCATGGAAAGGTGGGGTCTTCCAGATGTCGATCTGATGGTGTCTCGACACAATCACAAGGTTCCGGTCTTCGGAGCAAGGACAAGGGATCCTCAAGCAGCATTCGTGGATGCGCTGGAGGTGCCGTTGAGGTTTCGGCTGCCGTACGTGTTCCCTCCGGTGTCACTCCTGCCCAGGGTAATTCGGAAGTTCAAGCAAGAAAAAGGAAATCTGCTTCTCATAGCTCCGGCGTGGCCCAGACGGCACTGGTTCTCAGACCTGCAAGGCCTATCGTCAGAGCGTCCACTTCTACTTCCACAACGCCCAGACCTCCTCGTTCAGGGCCCCTGTGTCTACCAGGACCTAGCCCGGCTGTCTTTGACGGCGTGGCTCTTGAAGCTTCCGTCTTAAGAGCTAAGGGTTTTTCTGAAGAGGTCATTAAAACTATGTTGCGGGCCCGGAAACCGGCCACTGCTCGGATTTAGCATCGGGTCTGGCATTCCTACTTTGTTTGGTGCGCATCTAACCATTATGACGCTTCTAAGTTTAGTACAGCCAAACTTTTGGCTTTTCTACAGCAGGGCCTAGATTTAGGCCTGCGTCTGGCCTCCCTCAAGGTTCATATTTCTGCCTTGTCGGTGTGGTTTCAGAGAAAAATTGCGACTATACCTGATGTTCATACTTTCACTCAGGGTGTGTTGCGTATCCAACCTCCCTATGTCCCGCCTGTGGCTCCTTGGGACTTGTCGGTGGTTTTGGAGGCATTGCAGGAGCCTCCATTTGAACCTCTTGGTTCAGCTGACCTTAAGTGGCTTTCCCTTAAGGTGGTGTTCTTGCTGGCTATTGCCTCTGCTAGAAGAGTGTCGGATTTGGGTGCCTTGTCTTGTAGTTCCCCATATCTGATTTTTCACCGAGCGGTTCTTAGGACTCATCCCGGATATTTACCTAAGGTGGTTTCTTCGTTCCACCTTAATCAGGAAATTGTGGTTCCAGCTTTTGTCTCTCCTGATTTGTCTCCCAAAGAGTGGTCTTTGGATGTGGAACGGGCTCTCCGTATCTATGTGAAGAGAACTGCTTCTATTCGAAAGTCTGATTCTCTCTTTGTTTTGTTTGGATTTCACAAACGTGGCTGGCCTGCTCACAAGCAGACCCTGGCCAGGTGGATTAGAATGGTGATTGCGCATGCTTATGTGAAGGCTGGTTTGTCAGCTCCTGTTCATATTACGGCCCATTCTACTTGGTCTGTTGGACCTTCTTGGGCGGCCCAACGTGGTGCGACCCTTGATCAATTGTGCAAGGCGGCTACGTGGTCCTCCGGGAACACGTTCATAAGGTTCTGTGCCTTTGATACTGCCACTTCCCAGGATGCTTCCTTTGGACGCCGGGTTCTTGTGCCCGCTACAGTGCATCCCCTCCCATAAGGAACTGCTTTAGGACATCCCCATTGTCCAGACTTGTGGAGCCCTGTGTACCCCGCAGCAGAAAACGAGTTTTATGGTAAGAACTTACCGTTGTTAAAACTCTTTCTGCGAGGTACACTGGGCTCCACAAGGCGCCCACCCTGACGCACTTAGCTTCTTTGGGTTGATATGGCATTAGCCGCTGACACTTCTCTTGTCGTGAGATTGTGGTGTATGTGGCTACTAACCGTTGTCGTCTCTTTTCCTGCTACTGCATTGGGCTGGTTAACTAAACTGAGCTCCTGTGCTGGGAGGCGGGGTGATATAGGAGGCGGCGCTGTGCATTCTGGGAGCAGTCAAAGCTTTGAGCCTGTTGGTGCCTCGGATCAAGATCCTACTCTACACCCCATTGTCCAGACTTGTGGAGCCCAGTGTACCTCGCAGGAAGAGTTTTAACAACGGTAAGTTCTTACCATAAAACTCATTTTCCCTCAAAAGGGATCACCTCCTAGGCCTTTCTAGAGTCCAGAACTACAGACCAGGACCGTAACCAGAGGATCCGGTGAGCCAGAATAGACGTAGTAGATGCTTTGGCCGCCAGGATACGTGCATCAGATGCCGCCTCCTAAATATAATGTGAGGCCGTAATAATATATGAAAGACACTGCCTAGCATCAGGAAAATTAGACGGTAGTTCCGCCTCAACTTCCTGAACCCAGGCCTCTATAGCTTTAGCAGCCCAAGAGGCCGCAATAGTAAGCCTATGCATAGCTCAGGCAAGAGTGTAAATAGACTTCGAGCAACCCTCCACATGCTTATCCGTCGGTCCCCTCGGGGAGGTGACGGTAGTGACATGCAGAGCAGATGAGACCACCAGACACGCAACTTGTGAATCCGCCGGCAGCGGTGTTTCCTAATTGTTTCTTAACTCTGCAGCGAGGAGATAACGAACTAGCATCTTCGTAGACAAGGAAAACTTCTTACCCGGATTTCCCAGGATTCCTGACTAATGTCAACCAAGTGGTCAGAATGAGGTAAAACCAACTTAGTAACCTTCTGACTGTTTAAACTTATCTGGTTTCGCAGAGGTAGCTGTTAGCCCTTCTCATTGATTTGAAGTATCAGCCTGATAGCCTCCTAGTGGTCAGGAACATCCACCTGTGTCAGAAATTCGCTATCAGAAGCATCTGCATCAGAGTAGAAGGGTCAGTGAAAACACCATCTACATCGGATGAGGTATCCGAAACGTGTGGATTGTGAGGAAGTAATGGCCCGTTTAGATGACCCCCTGGTCTTAGTCGGGCGAGAGTCAGGATTTTGCTTAGCTAATGACTGATGTAATTGCTGTAACCAAGAGAACAGAGTATCTGCCCACAGGGCCGAAACTAGGATTTTTGTCACCCGGGGCAAGGCAGTAACTTGCCGCCCCCCCCCCCCCCCCCCCCCCCCCCGCGCGGCATAACTACAGACTGTGACTTTTCATGAAATATTACATTGTGCCACATAGGGTACCCCATACATCACAGTGTCCCTATATTATGCCATAGTGTCCCAATACTATGCCAGTGTTCCAACATAATATCCCACACAAGGTCCCCCCACATTATGCAGACAGTGTCCCCACATTATGGCACACAACGTCCCCATATAATGGCACACAGCATCCCCATATTATTGCACATAGCGTACCCATATAATGCCACACAGTGTCCCCACATTATAGCACACAACATCCCCACATTATGCCACACAGCGTCCCTACATTATGGCACACAGTGTCCCCACATTATGGCACAGAACGTTCCCATACAATGCCAAACAGTGTCCCTACATTATGCCACACAGCATCCCCAACTTATGGCACACAGCATCCCCACATAATGCCACAGTTTCCCCACATTATGTCACACAGCGTCCCCATATAATGCCACACAGTGTCACCACATATAATGCCACACAGCATCCCCATATAATACCACACAGTGTCCCCAAATTATGTAACACAGCGTTCCCATATAATGTCACACAGTGTCCCCACATATAATACCGCACAGTGTCCCCACATATAATGCCGCACAGTGTCCCCACATATAAGGCCGCACAGTGTCCCCACATATAAGGCCACACAGCATTCCCATATTATGGCACACAGTGTCCCCACATAATGCCACAGTGTCCCCACATTATGTCACACAGCGTTCCCATATGTCACACAGTGTCTCCACATATAATGCCGCACAGTGTCCCCACATATAATGTCACACAGTGTCCCCACATATAATGCCGCACAGTGTCCCCACATATAATGCCACACAGCATCCCCATATTATGGAACACAGTGTCCCCACATATGCCACACAGCATCCCAATATTATGCCATAGTGTCCCCAACTTATACCATACACAGTGTCCCCATAAAATGTAATGCAACAGTTAATTGCAGCAGCTTGATCCTTGACTGACCTCAGGGACAGTGAGGTGATAATAAAGTCCCTTATCTGGCTGCAGTGTGTGGGCTGACTGACTGCACCTATCTGATGGACGTGCAGAGTCAGCCTGAAGTGCAGATTCCCAGCCAGCGTGTGTGTGTGGGGGGAGGGATTGGAGTCTCCATAGTCAGCGTGGTCTCTGGCCGGAAGTGTAGGGTCCCCCCCCCTAGTTGCGGCCCTGCTGCCCAAGGCGGATTAACTGCAGGGACAATATGTGACTGTAATGACACAGGAGGTCCCACAGGGGGCGCAAGTCAGTAAATTAGAGAAAACAGCCTAAGGTGGGTCTTGATTTGCCCCCGTTGGTGCAGACTGACCATGGGGTATAGAACCCTCAGTTGCTACGTTTTCCTCCGAGAAATCCATGGCATCAACACTGCATGGTGCAGGATCAGCCATGGATTTACCACCCTGTGTAGCAGACATGATGGCACTCATTCCGAGTTGATTGCTCGCTAGCTGCTTTTAGCAACAGTGCAAACGCTAAGCCGCCGCCCTCTGGGAGTGTATCTTAGATTAGCAGAAGTGCGAACGAAAGGATCGCAGAACGGCGTCTAAATTTTTTCAAGCAGTTTCTGAGTGGCTGCAGACCTACTCCTACATTGCGATCACTTCAGACTATTTAGTTCCTGTTTTGACATCACAAACACACCCTGCGTTCGGCCAGCCACTCCCTCGTTTCCTCTGGCACGCCTGCGTTTGTATCTGACATACCTGCATTTTTCAGCACACTCCCGGAAAACGGTCAGTTACCTCCCAGAAACACCCCATTCCTGTCAATCACTCAGCGGTCAACAGTGCGACTGAAAAGCGTCGCTAGACCTTGTGTGAAACTGCAACGGCTTTTGTGAAAGTACGTTGTGCGTGCGCAGTGCGCACCATACGCATGCGCAGTGTGCACCATACGCATGTGCAGTGCGCACCAGACGCATGCGCAGAAGTGCCGATTTTTTGCCTGATCGCTGCGCTGCGAACAACGGCAGCTAGCGATCAACTCGGAATGAGGGTGGATATGTAAGCGTAACCCTAGGGTGTAACAGTACAAGATAAGCAGACAAACTACCTGACAAAAATCCCCTGTATGGTGTGACTGTAAGGCAGAGCACAAACAGAGGATTTCTGAGGTAAAATGTGAGGTAAAATGTGACTGAAAAACACAGAGAAAAATACAAAATACGTATATATCCTGTGAAATACCTATATTATCCAATAACCCTGACGCACGGAGCCCCCTCAGGGTACAGAATATGGGGATAGCCATATGTGTGAGATACACGAAATAGGGACCACACAGCAGCCATTGGCACACACTCAGTCACATATACAATGCAGAGATTATTACTAACAATAAAACTGCACTGGACCAGCAATACTAAGTAACTATACCACTGAGTAAAGGGGTTTACTACGGCTGGCCGGCGGTCGGGCTCCCGGCGACCAGCATCCCGGCGCCGGGAGCCCGACCGCCGGCAAACAGAAGACCACCCGAGTAAAGCTATGTAGATACAGTATATATATATTAGAGATGAGCGGGTTCGGTTTCTCTGAATCCGAACCCGCCGAACTTCAGCTTTTTTTACACGGGGCCGAGCAGGCTCGGATCTTCCCGCCTTGCTCGGTTAACCCGAGCGCGCCCGAACGTCATCATCCCGCTGTCGGATTCTCGCGAGGCTCGGATTCTATCGCGAGACTCGGATTCTATATAAGGAGCCGCCATTTTTCACCCGTGCATTGAGATTAATAGGGAGAGGACGTGGCTGGCGTCCTCTCCGTTTAGAGTGACTAATAGTACTAGAGAGAGAGAGACACAAATTTTGGGGAGCATAATATAGGAGGAGTACTACTTGCTGCTGATAGTGTGACCAGTGGCAGTGACCAGTGCCACCAGTTTAATGAATCCGTTCTCTGCCTGAAAAAAAACGATACACAGTGTGACACAGTCACACATACCATATCTGTGCTCAGCCCAGTGTGCTGCATCATATACTGTATATCATTATCTGACTGCTGAGTGCTCACTGCTCACACAGCTTAATTGTGGGGGTGACTGGGGAGCAGTTATAGCAGGAGTACATATTTTAAGTACAGTGCACACTTTTGCTGCCAGAGTGCCACTGCCAGTGTGACTGACCAGTGACCACTGACCACCAGTATTGTGATTGTCTGCTGACCACCAGTATATTGTGATTGTCTGCCTGAAAAAGTTAAACACTCGTCGTGTGGTGTTTTTATAAACGCATTCTGCAGACAGTGTCCAGCAGGTCCGTCATGTATACCACCTACCCGTGGTTTATTTTTTTTTCTATCTTCTTGATACTAGTAGCTTACTTTAGGAGTCTGCAGTGCTGAGTCTGACAGACAGTGTCCAGCAGGTCCGTCATTACATAATATATACCTGTCCGGCTGCAGTACTAGTGTGATATATATATATATATTTTAATTTTATCTCATTATCATCCAGTCTATATTAGCAGCAGACACAGTACGGTAGTCCACGGCTGTAGCTACCTCTGTGTCGGCAGTCGCTCGTCCATCCATAATTGTATACCACCTACCCGTGGTTTATTTATTTTTTCTATCTTCTTGATACTAGTAGCTTACTTTAGGAGTCTGCAGTGCTGACAGACAGTGTCCAGCAGGTCCGTCATTACATAATATATACCTGTCCGGCTGCAGTACTAGTGTGATATATATATATTTTAATTTTATCTCATTATCATCCAGTCTATATTAGCAGCAGACACAGTACGGTAGTCCACGGCTGTAGCTACCTCTGTGTCGGCAGTCGCTCGTCCATCCATAATTGTATACCACCTACCCGTGGTTTATTTTTTTTTTTCTATCTTCTTGATACTAGTAGCTTACTTTAGGAGTCTGCAGTGCTGACAGACAGTGTCCAGCAGGTCCGTCATTACATAATATATACCTGTCCGGCTGCAGTACTAGTGTGATATATATATATATATATATATATTTTTTAATTTTATCTCATTATCATCCAGTCTATATTAGCAGCAGACACAGTACGGTAGTCCACGGCTGTAGCTACCTCTGTGTCGGCAGTCGCTCGTCCATCCATAATTGTATACCACCTACCCGTGGTTTATTTTTTTTTTCTATCTTCTTGATACTAGTAGCTTACTTTAGGAGTCTGCAGTGCTGACAGACAGTGTCCAGCAGGTCCGTCATTACATAATATATACCTGTCCGGCTGCAGTACTAGTGTGATATATATATATATTTTAATTTTATCTCATTATCATCCAGTCTATATTAGCAGCAGACACAGTACGGTAGTCCACGGCTGTAGCTACCTCTGTGTCGGCAGTCGCTCGTCCATCCATAAGTATACTAGTATCCATCCATCTCCATTGTTTACCTGAGGTGCCTTTTAGTTGTGCCTATTAAAATATGGAGAACAAAAATGTTGAGGTTCCAAAATTAGGGAAAGATCAAGATCGACTTCCACCTCGTGCTGAAGCTGCTGCCACTAGTCATGGCCGAGACGATGAAATGCCAGCAACGTCGTCTGCCAAGGCCGGTGCCCAATGTCATAGTACAGAGCATGTAAAATCCAAAACACCAAATATCAGTAAAAAAAGGACTCAAAAATCTAAAATAAAATTGTCGGAGGAGAAGCGTAAACTTGCCAATATGCCATTTACCACACGGAGTGGCAAGGAACGGCTGAGGCCCTGGCCTATGTTCATGGCTAGTGGTTCAGCTTCACATGAGGATGGAAGCACTCAGCCTCTCGCTAGAAAAATGATAAGACTCAAGCTGGCAAAAGCACCGCAAAGAACTGTGCGTTCTTCGAAATCACAAATCCACAAGGAGAGTCCAATTGTGTCGGTTGCGATGCCTGACCTTCCCAACACTGGACGTGAAGAGCATGCGCCTTCCACCATTTGCACGCCCCCTGCAAGTGCTGGAAGGAGCACCCGCAGTCCAGTTCCTGATAGTCAGATTGAAGATGTCAGTGTTGAAGTACACCAGGATGAGGAGGATATGGGTGTTGCTGGCGCTGGGGAGGAAATTGACAAGGAGGATTCTGATGGTGAGGTGGTTTGTTTAAGTCAGGCACCCGGGGAGACACCTGTTGTCCGTGGGAGGAATATGGCCGTTGACATGCCTGGTGAAAATACCAAAAAATCAGCTCTTCGGTGTGGAAGTATTTCAACAGAAATGCGGACAACATTTGTCAAGCCGTGTGTTGCCTTTGTCAAGCTGTAATAAGTAGGGGTAAGGACGTTAACCACCTCGGAACATCCTCCCTTATACGTCACCTGCAGCGCATTCATAATAAGTCAGTGACAAGTTCAAAAACTTTGGGCGACAGCGGAAGCAGTCCACTGACCAGTAAATCCCTTCCTCTTGTAACCAAGCTCACGCAAACCACCCCACCAACTCCCTCAGTGTCAATTTCCTCCTTCCCCAGGAATGCCAATAGTCCTGCAGGCCATGTCACCGGCAATTCTGACGAGTCCTCTCCTGCCTGGGATTCCTCCGATGCATCCTTGCGTGTAACGCCTACTGCTGCTGGCGCTGCTGTTGTTGCTGCTGGGAGTCGATGGTCATCCCAGAGGGGAAGTCGTAAGCCCACTTTTACTACTTCCACCAAGCCATTGACTGTCCAACAGTCCTTTGCGAGGAAGATGAAATATCACAGCAGTCATCCTGTTGCAAAGCGGATAACTGAGGCCTTGACAACTATGTTGGTGTTAGACGTGCGTCCGGTATCCGCCGTTAGTTCACAGGGAACTAGACAATTTCTTGAGGTAGTGTGCCCCCGTTACCAAATACCATCTAGGTTCCACTTCTCTAGGCAGGCGATACCGAGAATGTACACGGACGTCAGAAAAAGACCCACCAGTGTCCTAAAAAATGCAGTTGTACCCAATGTCCACTTAACCACGGACATGTGGACAAGTGGAGCAGGGCAGGGTCAGGACTATATGACTGTGACAGCCCACTGGGTAGATGTATGGACTCCCGCCGCAAGAACAGCAGCGGCGGCACCAGTAGCAGCATCTCGCAAACGCCAACTCTTTCCTAGGCAGGCTACGCTTTGTATCACCGGTTTCCAGAATACGCACACAGCTGAAAACCTCTTACGGCAACTGAGGAAGATCATCGCGGAATGGCTTACCCCAATTGGACTCTCCTGTGGATTTGTGGCATCGGACAACGCCAGCAATATTGTGTGTGCATTAAATATGGGCAAATTCCAGCACATCCCATGTTTTGCACATACCTTGAATTTGGTGGTGCAGAATTTTTTTAAAAACGACAGGGGCGTGCAAGAGATGCTGTCGGTGGCCAGAAGAATTGCGGGACACTTTCGGCGTACAGGCACCACGTACAGAAGACTGGAGCAACACCAAAAACGCCTGAACCTGCCCTGCCATCATCTGAAGCAAGAAGTGGTAACGAGGTGGAATTCAACCCTATATATGCTTCAGAGGTTGGAGGAGCAGCAAAAGGCCATTCAAGCCTATACAATTCAGCACGATATAGGAGGTGGAATGCACCTGTCTCAAGCGCAGTGGAGAATGATTTCAACGTTGTGCAAGGTTCTGCTGCCCTTTGAACTTGCCACACGTGAAGTCAGTTCAGACACTGCCAGCCTGAGTCAGGTCATTCCCCTCATCAGGCTTTTGCAGAAGAAGCTGGAGACATTAAAGGAGGAGCTAACACGGAGCGATTCCGCTAGGCATGTGGGACTTGTGGATGGAGCCCTTAATTCGCTTAACAAGGATTCACGGGTGGTCAATCTGTTGAAATCAGATCACTACATTTTGGCCACCGTGCTCGATCCTAGATTTAAAACCTACCTTGGATCTCTCTTTCCAGCAGACACAAGTCTGCTGGGGTTCAAAGACCTGCTGGTGAGAAAATTGTCAAGTCAAGCGGAACGCGACCTGTCAACATCTCCTCCTTCACATTCTCCCGCAACTGGGGGTGCGAGGAAAAGGCTCAGAATTCCGAGCCCACCCGCTGGCGGTGATGCAGGGCAGTCTGGAGCGACTGCTGATGCTGACATCTGGTCCGGACTGAAGGACCTGATAACGATTACGGACATGTCGTCTACTGTCACTGCATATGATTCTCTCCCCATTGAAAGAATGGTGGAGGATTATATGAGTGACTGCATCCAAGTAGGCACGTCAGACAGTCCGTACTTATACTGGCAGGAAAAAGAGGCAATTTGGAGGCCCTTGCACAAACTGGCTTTATTCTACCTAAGTTGCCCTCCCACAAGTGTGTACTCCGAAAGAGTGTTTAGTGCCGCCGCTCACCTTGTCAGCAATCGGCGTACGAGGTTACTTCCAGAAAATGTGGAGAAGATGATGTTCATTAAAATGAATTATAATCAATTCCTCCGTGGAGACATTGACCAGCAGCAATTGCCTCCACAAAGTACACAGGGAGCTGAGATGGTGGATTCCAGTGGGGACGAATTGATAATCTGTGAGGAGGGGGATGTACACGGTGATATATCGGAGGATGATGATGAGGTGGACATCTTGCCTCTGTAGAGCCAGTTTGTGCAAGGAGAGATTAATTGCTTCTTTTTTGGTGGGGGTCCAAACCAACCCGTCATTTCAGTCACAGTCGTGTGGCAGACCCTGTCACTGAAATGATGGGTTGGTTAAAGTGTACATGTCCTGTTTATACAACATAAGGGTGGGTGGGAGGGCCCAAGGACAATTCCATCTTGCACCTCTTTTTTCTTTCATTTTTCTTTGCGTCATGTGCTGTTTGGGGAGTGTTTTTTGGAAGGGCCATCCTGCGTGACACTGCAGTGCCACTCCTAGATGGGCCAGGTGTTTGTGTCGGCCACTAGGGTCGCTTATCTTACTCACACAGCTACCTCATTGCGCCTCTTTTTTTCTTTGCGTCATGTGCTGTTTGGGGAGTGTTTTTTGGAAGGGCCATCCTGCGTGACACTGCAGTGCCACTCCTAGATGGGCCAGGTGTTTGTGTCGGCCACTAGGGTCGCTTAGCTTACTCACACAGCTACCTCATTGCGCCTCTTTTTTTCTTTGCGTCATGTGCTGTTTGGGGAGTGTTTTTTGGAAGGGCCATTCTGCGTGCCACTGCAGTGCCACTCCTAGATGGGCCAGGTGTTTGTGTCGGCCACTAGGGTCGCTTAGCTTACTCACACAGCTACCTCATTGCGCCTCTTTTTTTCTTTGCGTCATGTGCTGTTTGGGGAGTGTTTTTTGGAAGGGCCATCCTGCGTGACACTGCAGTGCCACTCCTAGATGGGCCAGGTGTTTGTGTCGGCCACTAGGGTCGCTTATCTTACTCACACAGCTACCTCATTGCGCCTCTTTTTTTCTTTGCGTCATGTGCTGTTTGGGGAGTGTTTTTTGGAAGGGCCATCCTGCGTGACACTGCAGTGCCACTCCTAGATGGGCCAGGTGTTTGTGTTGGCCACTAGGGTCGCTTAGCTTACTCACACAGCTACCTCATTGCGCCTCTTTTTTTCTTTGCGTCATGTGCTGTTTGGGGAGTGTTTTTTGGAAGGGCCATCCTGCGTGACACTGCAGTGCCACTCCTAGATGGGCCAGGTGTTTGTGTCGGCCACTAGGGTCGCTTAGCTTACTCACACAGCTACCTCATTGCGCCTCTTTTTTTCTTTGCGTCATGTGCTGTTTGGGGAGTGTTTTTTGGAAGGGCCATCCTGCGTGACACTGCAGTGCCACTCCTAGATGGGCCAGGTGTTTGTGTCGGCCACTAGGGTCGCTTAGCTTAGTCATCCAGCGACCTCGGTGCAAATTTTAGGACTAAAAATAATATTGTGAGGTGTGAGGTATTCAGAATAGACTGAAAATGAGTGGAAATTATGGTTTTTGAGGTTAATAATACTTTGGGATCAAAATGACCCCCAAATTCTATGATTTAAGCTGTTTTTTAGTGTTTTTTGAAAAAAAACACCCGAATCCAAAACACACCCGAATCCGACAAAAAAAATTCGGTGAGGTTTTGCCAAAACGCGGTCGAACCCAAAACACGGACGCGGAACCGAACCCAAAATCAAAACACAAAACCCGAAAAATTTCAAGCGCACATCTCTAATATATATATATATATATATATATATATATATATATATATATATATATACACTGCTCAAAAAAATAAAGGGAACACTAAAATAACACATCCTAGATCTGAATGAATGAAATATTCTTATTAAATACTTTGTTCTTTACATAGTTGAATGTGCTGACAACAAAATCACACAAAAATTATCAATGGAAATCAAATTTATTAACCCATGGAGGTCTGGATTTGGAGTCACCCTCAAAATTAAAGTGGAAAAACACACTACAGGCTGATCCAACTTTGATGTAATGTCCTTAAAACAAGTCAAAATGAGGCTCAGTAGTGTGTGTGGCCACCACGTGCCTGTATGACATCACTACAACCCACACAAGTGGCTCAGGTAGTGCAGCTCATCCAGGATGGCACATCAATGCGAGCTGTGGCAAGATGGTTTGCTGTGTCTGTCAGCGTAGTGTCTAGAGCATGGAGGCGCTACCAGGAGACAGGCCAGTACATCAGGAGACATGGAGGAGGCCGTAGGAGGGCAACAACCCAGCAGCAGGACCGCTACCTCCGCCTTTGTGCAAGGAGGAACAGGAGGAGCACTGCCAGAGCCCTGCAAAATGACCTACAGCAAGCCACAAATGTTCATGTGTCTACTCAAACGATCAGAAACAGACTCCATGAGGGTGGTATGAGGGCCCGACGCCCACAGGTGGGGGTTGTGCTTACAGCCCAACACCGTGCAGGACGTTTGGCATTTGCCAGAGAACACCAAGATTGGCAAATTCGCCACTGGCGCCCTGTGCTCTTCACAGATGAAGGCAGGTTCTCACTGAGCACATGCGACAGACGTGAAGAGTCTGGACACGCCAAGGAGAACGTTCTGCTGCCTGCAACATCCTCCAGCATTACCGGTTTGGCAGTGGGTCAGTAATGGTGTGGGGTGGCATTTCTTTGGGGGGCCGCACAGCCCTCCATGTGCTCGCCAGAGGTAGCCTGACTGCCATTAGGTACCGAGATGAGATCCTCAGACCCCTTGTGAGACCATATGCTGGTGCGGTTGGCCCAGGGTTCCTCCTAATGCAAGACAATGCTAGACCGCATGTGACTGGAATGTGTCAGCAGTTCCTGCGAGACGAAGGCATTGATGCTATGGACTGGCCCGCCCGTTCCCCAGACCTGAATCCAATTGAGCACATCTGGGACATCATGTCTCGCTCCATCCACCAATGCCACGTTGCACCACAGACTGTCCAGGAGTTGGCGGATGCTTTAATCCAGGTCTGGGAGGAGATCCCTCAGCAGACCATCCGCCTCCTCATCAGGAGCATGCCCAGGCGTTGTAGGGAGGTCATACAGGCACGAGGAGGCCACAGACACTACTGAGCCTCATTTTCACTTGTTTTAAGGACATTACATCAAAGTTGGATCAGCCTGTAGTGTGTTTTTCCACTTTAATTTTGAGGGTGACTCCAAATCCAGACCTCCATGTAGAGATGAGCGCCGGAAATTTTTCGGGTTTTGTGTTTTGGTTTTGGTTTCGGTTCCGCGGCCGTGTTTTGGGTTCGACCGCGTTTTGGCAAAACCTAACCGAATTTTTTTTGTCGGATTCGGGTGTGTTTTGGATTCGGGTGTTTTTTTCCAAAAAACCTAAAAAACAGCTTAAATCATAGAATTTGGGGGTCATTTTGATCCCAAAGTATTATTAACCTCAAAAACCATCATTTCCACTCATTTTCAGTCTATTCTGAATACCTCACACCTCACAATATTATTTTTAGTCCTAAAATTTGCACCGAGGTCGCTGGATGACTAAGCTAAGCGACCCTAGTGGCCGACACAAACACCTGGCCCATCTAGGAGTGGCACTGCAGTGTCACGCAGGATGTCCCTTCCAAAAAAACCTCCCCAAACAGCACATGACGCAAAGAAAAAAAGAGGCGCAATGAGGTAGCTGTGTGAGTAAGATAAGCGACCCTAGTGGCCGACACAAACACCGGGCCCATCTAGGAGTGGCACTGCAGTGTCACGCAGGATGTCCCTTCCAAAAAACCCTCCCCAAACAGCACATGACGCAAAGAAAAAAAGAGGCGCAATGAGGTAGCTGTGTGAGTAAGATAAGCGACCCTAGTGGCCGACACAAACACCGGGCCCATCTACGAGTGGCACTGCAGTGTCACGCAGGATGTCCCTTCCAAAAAACCCTCCCCAAACAGCACATGACGCAAAGAAAAAAAGAGGCGCAATGAGGTAGCTGTGTGAGTAAGATAAGCGACCCTAGTGGCCGACACAAACACCGGGCCCATCTAGGAGTGGCACTGCAGTGTCACGCAGGATGTCCCTTCCAAAAAACCCTCCCCAAACAGCACATGACGCAAAGAAAAAAAGAGGCGCAATGAGGTAGCTGTGTGAGTAAGATAAGCGACCCTAGTGGCCGACACAAACACCGGGCCCATCTAGGAGTGGCACTGCAGTGTCACGCAGGATGTCCCTTCCAAAAAACCCTCCCCAAACAGCACATGACGCAAAGAAAAAAAGAGGCGCAATGAGGTAGCTGTGTGAGTAAGATAAGCGACCCTAGTGGCCGACACAAACACCGGGCCCATCTAGGAGTGGCACTGCAGTGTCACGCAGGATGTCCCTTCCAAAAAACCCTCCCCAAACAGCACATGACGCAAAGAAAAAAAGAGGCGCAATGAGGTAGCTGTGTGAGTAAGATAAGCGACCCTAGTGGCCGACACAAACACCGGGCCCATCTAGGAGTGGCACTGCAGTGTCACGCAGGATGTCCCTTCCAAAAAACCCTCCCCAAACAGCACATGACGCAAAGAAAAAAAGAGGCGCAATGAGGTAGCTGTGTGAGTAAGATAAGCGACCCTAGTGGCCGACACAAACACCGGGCCCATCTAGGAGTGGCACTGCAGTGTCACGCAGGATGTCCCTTCCAAAAAACCCTCCCCAAACAGCACATGACGCAAAGAAAAAAAGAGGCGCAATGAGGTAGCTGTGTGAGTAAGATAAGCGACCCTAGTGGCCGACACAAACACCGGGCCCATCTAGGAGTGGCACTGCAGTGTCACGCAGGATGGCCCTTCCAAAAAACACTCCCCAAACAGCACATGACGCAAAGAAAAATTAAAGAAAAAAGAGGTGCAAGATGGAATTGTCCTTGGGCCCTCCCACCCACCCTTATGTTGTATAAACAGGACATGCACACTTTAACCAACCCATCATTTCAGTGACAGGGTCTGCCACACGACTGTGACTGATATGACGGGTTGGTTTGGACCCCCACCAAAAAAGAAGCAATTAATCTCTCCTTGCACAAACTGGCTCTACAGAGGCAAGATGTCCACCTCATCATCATCCTCCGATATATCACCGTGTACATCCCCCTCCTCACAGATTATCAATTCGTCCCCACTGGAATCCACCATCTCAGCTCCCTGTGTACTTTGTGGAGGCAATTGCTGCTGGTCAATGTCTCCGCGGAGGAATTGATTATAATTCATTTTAATGAACATCATCTTCTCCACATTTTCTGGATGTAACCTCGTACGCCGATTGCTGACAAGGTGAGCGGCGGCACTAAACACTCTTTCGGAGTACACACTTGTGGGAGGGCAACTTAGGTAGAATAAAGCCAGTTTGTGCAAGGGCCTCCAAATTGCCTCTTTTTCCTGCCAGTATAAGTACGGACTGTGTGACGTGCCTACTTGGATGCGGTCACTCATATAATCCTCCACCATTCTTTCAATGTTGAGAGAATCATATGCAGTGACAGTAGACGACATGTCCGTAATCGTTGTCAGGTCCTTCAGTCCGGACCAGATGTCAGCATCAGCAGTCGCTCCAGACTGCCCTGCATCACCGCCAGCGGGTGGGCTCGGAATTCTGAGCCTTTTCCTCGCACCCCCAGTTGTGGGAGAATGTGAAGGAGGAAATGTTGACAGGTCGCGTTCCGCTTGACTTGACAATTTTGTCACCAGCAGGTCTTTCAACCCCAGCAGACTTGTGTTTGCCGGAAAGAGAGATCCAAGGTAGGCTTTAAATCTAGGATCGAGCACGGTGGCCAAAATGTAGTGCTCTGATTTCAACAGATTGACCACCCGTGAATCCTTGTTAAGCGAATTAAGGGCTCCATCCACAAGTCCCACATGCCTAGCGGAATCGCTCCGTGTTAGCTCCTCCTTCAATGTCTCCAGCTTCTTCTGCAAAAGCCTGATGAGGGGAATGACCTGACTCAGGCTGGCAGTGTCTGAACTGACTTCACGTGTGGCAAGTTCAAAGGGCATCAGAACCTTGCACAACGTTGAAATCATTCTCCACTGCGCTTGAGACAGGTGCATTCCACCTCCTATATCGTGCTCAATTGTTTAGGCTTGAATGGCCTTTTGCTGCTCCTCCAACCTCTGAAGCATATAGAGGGTTGAATTCCACCTCGTTACCACTTCTTGCTTCAGATGATGGCAGGGCAGGTTCAGTAGTTTTTGGTGGTGCTCCAGTCTTCTGTACGTGGTGCCTGTACGCCGAAAGTGTCCCGCAATTCTTCTGGCCACCGACAGCATCTCTTGCACGCCCCTGTCGTTTTTTAAAAAATTCTGCACCACCAAATTCAAGGTATGTGCAAAACATGGGACGTGCTGGAATTTGCCCATATTTAATGCACACACAATATTGCTGGCGTTGTCCGATGCCACAAATCCACAGGAGAGTCCAATTGGGGTAAGCCATTCCGCGATGATCTTCCTCAGTTGCCGTAAGAGGTTTTCAGCTGTGTGCGTATTCTGGAAACCGGTGATACAAAGCGTAGCCTGCCTAGGAAAGAGTTGGCGTTTGCGAGATGCTGCTACTGGTGCCGCCGCTGCTGTTCTTGCGGCGGGAGTCCATACATCTACCCAGTGGGCTGTCACAGTCATATAGTCCTGACCCTGCCCTGCTCCACTTGTCCACATGTCCGTGGTTAAGTGGACATTGGGTACAGCTGCATTTTTTAGGACACTGGTGACTCTTTTTCTGAGGTCTGTGTACATTTTCGGTATCGCCTGCCTAGAGAAATGGAACCTAGATGGTATTTGGTACCGGGGACACAGTACCTCCAACAAGTCTCTAGTTGGCTCTGCAGTAATGATGGATACCGGAACCACGTTTCTCACCACCCAGGATGCCAAGGCCTCAGTTATCCGCTTTGCAGTAGGATGACTGCTGTGATATTTCATCTTCCTCGCAAAGGACTGTTGGACAGTCAATTGCTTGGTGGAAGTAGTAAAAGTGGTCTTACGACTTCCCCTCTGGGATGACCATCGACTCCCAGCAGCAACAACAGCAGCGCCAGCAGCAGTAGGCGTTACACGCAAGGATGCATCGGAGGAATCCCAGGCAGGAGAGGAATCGTCAGAATTGCCAGTGACATGGCCTGCAGGACTATTGGCATTCCTGGGGAAGGAGGAAATTGACACTGAGGGAGTTGGTGGGGTGGTTTGCGTGAGCTTGGTTACAAGAGGAAGGGATTTACTGGTCAGTGGACTGCTTCCGCTGTCGCCCAAAGTTTTTGAACTTGTCACTGACTTATTCTGAATGCGCTGCAGGTGACGTATAAGGGAGGATGTTCCGAGGTGGTTAACGTCCTTACCCCTACTTATTACAGCTTGACAAAGGCAACACACGGCTTGACACCTGTTGTCCGCATTTCTGTTGAAATACTTCCACACCGAAGAGCTGATTTTTTTGGTATTTTCACCAGGCATGTCAACGGCCATATTCCTCCCACGGACAACAGGTGTCTCCCCGGGTGCCTGACTTAAACAAACCACCTCACCATCAGAATCCTCCTGGTCAATTTCCTCCCCAGCGCCAGCAACACCCATATCCTCCTCATCCTGGTGTACTTCAACACTGACATCTTCAATCTGACTATCAGGAACTGGACTGCGGGTGCTCCTTCCAGCACTTGCAGGGGGCGTGCAAATGGTGGAAGGCGCATGCTCTTCACGTCCAGTGTTGGGAAGGTCAGGCATCGCAACCGACACAATTGGACTCTCCTTGTGGATTTGGGATTTCGAAGAACGCAGAGTTCTTTGCGGTGCTACTGCTTTTGCCAGCTTGAGTCTTTTCATTTTTCTAGCGAGAGGCTGAGTGCTTCCATCCTCATGTGAAGCTGAACCACTAGCCATGAACATAGGCCAGGGCCTCAGCCGTTCCTTGCCACTCCGTGTGGTAAATGGCATATTGGCAAGTTTACGCTTCTCCTCCGACAATTTTATTTTAGGTTTTGGAGTCCTTTTTTTACTGATATTTGGTGTTTTGGATTTGACATGCTCTGTACTATGACATTGGGCATCGGCCTTGGCAGACGACGTTGCTGGCATTTCATCGTCTCGGCCATGACTAGTGGCAGCAGCTTCAGCACGAGGTGGAAGTGGATCTTGATCTTTCCCTAATTTTGGAACCTCAACATTTTTGTTCTCCATATTTTAATAGGCACAACTAAAAGGCACCTCAGGTAAACAATGGAGATGGATGGATACTAGTATACAATTATGGATGGACTGCCGAGTGCCGACACAGAGGTAGCTACAGCCGTGGACTACCGTACTGTGTCTGCTGCTAATATAGACTGGATGATAATGAGATGTAGTATGTATAAAGAAGAAAGAAAAAAAAAACCACGGGTAGGTGGTATACAATTATGGATGGACTGCCGAGTGCCGACACAGAGGTAGCTACAGCCGTGGACTACCGTACTGTGTCTGCTGCTAATATAGACTGGTTGATAATGAGATGTAGTATGTATAAAGAAGAAAGAAAAAAAAAACCACGGGTAGGTGGTATACAATTATGGATGGACTGCCGAGTGCCGACACAGAGGTAGCTACAGCCGTGGACTACCGTACTGTGTCTGCTGCTAATATAGACTGGTTGATAATGAGATGTAGTATGTATAAAGAAGAAAGAAAAAAAAACCACGGGTAGGTGGTATACAATTAAGGATGGACTGCCGAGTGCCGACACAGAGGTAGCTACAGCCGTGGACTACCGTACTGTGTCTGCTGCTAATATAGACTGGTTGATAATGAGATGTAGTATGTATAAAGAAGAAAGAAAAAAAAAACCACGGGTAGGTGGTATACAATTATGGATGGACTGCCGAGTGCCGACACAGAGGTAGCTACAGCCGTGGACTACCGTACTGTGTCTGCTGCTAATATAGACTGGATGATAATGAGATGTAGTATGTATAAAGAAGAAAGAAAAAAAAAACACGGGTAGGTGGTATACAATTATGGATGGACTGCCGAGTGCCGACACAGAGGTAGCTACAGCCGTGGACTACCGTACTGTGTCTGCTGCTAATATAGACTGGATGATAATGAGATGTAGTATGTATAAAGAAGAAAGAAAAAAAAACCACGGGTAGGTGGTATACAATTATGGATGGACTGCCGAGTGCCGACACAGAGGTAGCTACAGCCGTGGACTACCGTACTGTGTCTGCTGCTAATATAGACTGGATGATAATGAGATGTAGTATGTATAAAGAAGAAAGAAAAAAAAACCACGGGTAGGTGGTATACAATTATGGATGGACTGCCGAGTGCCGACACAGAGGTAGCTACAGCCGTGGACTACCATACTGTGTCTGCTGCTAATATAGACTGGTGGATAATGAGATGTAGTATGTATAAAGAAGAAAGAAAAAAAAAACCACGGGTAGGTGGTATACAATTATGGATGGACTGCCGAGTGCCGACACAGAGGTAGCTACAGCCGTGGACTCCCGTACTGTGTCTGCTGCTAATATAGACTGGATGATAATGAGATGTAGTATGTATAAAGAAGAAAGAAAAAAAAAAACACGGGTAGGTGGTGGTATACAATTATGGATGGACTGCCGAGTGCCGACACAGAGATAGCTACAGCCGTGGACTACCGTACTGTACTGTGTCTGCTGCTAATATAGACTGGATGATAAATAATGATATAAAAAATATATATATATCACTACTGCAGCCGGACAGGTATATATTATATAATGACGGACCTGCTGGACACTGTCTGTCAGCAGAATGAGTTTTTTATAGAATAAAAAAACACCACACAAGTCACACGACGAGTGTTTAACTTTTTCAGGCAGACAATCACAATATACTGGTGGTCAGTGTGGTCAGGTCACTGGTCAGTCACACTGGCAGTGGCACTCTGGCAGCAAAAGTGCACTGTTTAATATGTACTCCTGGCTCCTGCTATAACCTATAACTGCTCCCCAGTCTCCCCCACAATTAAGCTGTGTGAGCACAGTCAGATATTATACATAGATGATGCAGCACACTGGGCTGAGCACAGATATGGTATGTGACTGAGTCACTGTGTATCGTTTTTTTCAGGCAGAGAACGGATTATATTAAATAATAATAAAACTGCACTGGTGGTCTCACTGGTCAGTCACTAGTATAACTAACTAACTACTATCAGCAAAATTCTGCACTCTCTGAGTACTCCTCCTAAGCTCCAGTAAATGAAGTGTCTCATTCTCACTCTCCTATCTATTTCTAAACGGAGAGGACGCCAGCCACGTCCTCTCCCTATCAATCTCAATGCACGTGTGAAAATGGCGGCGACGCGCGGCTCCTTATATAGAATCCGAGTCTCGCGATAGAATCCGAGCCTCGCGAGAATCCGACAGCGTGATGATGACGTTCGGGCGCGCTCGGGTTAACCGAGCAAGGCGGGAAGATCCGAGTCGCTCGGACCCGTGTAAAAAAACATGAAGTTCGGGCGGGTTCGGATTCAGAGGAACTGAACCCGCTCATCTCTACCTCCATGGGTTAATAAATTTAATTTCCAATGATAATTTTTGTGTGATTTTGTTTTCAGCACATTCAACTATGTAAAGAACAAAGTATTTAATAAGAATATTTCATTCATTAAGATCTAGGATGTGTTATTTTAGTGTTCCCTTTATTTTTTTTGAGCAGTGTATATGTATATATATATATGGAGAGAGAGAGAGAGATATAACAATGCACAGTAAAGACTGGATGTATATCACATGGTACTTGTACTGAATAACCCTGAATGTATGCACTTGTTCTTAACTAACACTGTCTAGACGACATGTATAATACTTAAGTGTCCTGTAATGTAAATGCACAGCACTGATGAAGCAGGCGGCATTACAGAGGAGGCATTGCCCACCAGTTCCAAAGTAAGCGTAGCATGTGTGTAATGGCGCCCAAACACTGACAGGGAGTGAGGGAGACAGAGAGATGCAGCTCCAGGGCGAGAACATTTACTCTAAATGGCGCCATGGGGCTGGGAGAGGGGCTACAGGTCAGAGCCTTATCCCCTTGATGGACTTCACCACCGGGTACTGTGGGCCATAATAAAACGGTTATATATTGTGAATGCCAAATTGCTTTCTCACAAATATTTAAAATGCCCGCTCTAATATATACTGCAGCCGCCAGGCGCATCTTATTACCATATCCCATGAATGTGCGCTATATATCGCAAAACACTGCATCCCATAAGAGAAAACAATACACCCACACATTATCTGAGTTCCAAAGCTCATTGATGTATATATTTGTTATTCAAAGGATATGGATTCAATATATATTACAATGTACAGTATACCTATAGTTACATGGTTACATCACACAGTAAGCAGTTAAAACATACAGTTACATACAGTTACAATTACAGGCCAGCGATACAATTACCATATATTTCAATGCATCCTCCTCTTAATATCTCTCTCTCTCTCAGCAAATAAATACAGGAACTGATCTGGCAATAACTCCATCATCATCTCAGACCAAACAGCAACTGCCTTCCTGTGTGATCAGCAATGTGTTATCTAGTTTGGGGGAGGGAACTTACTCATTCATGATGAGTCACTAGTCTCTTTGTATATGCTAAACAGGTTCAGCCTTGGGGACGTCCAAAGGGCTGGCCTGAGCTTCCTGTCCACTACCTGTTTGGAATATCTATTGTTCTAATAAAAGTGATTTTAGCTTTTATACATTTAATCATAATTATTTGTTGCAGTGTCCTACAACTTAATAACAAGTATCAAATGAATCTACACATTAATCTGGTTGCTTTAATAGTAAATATAACAGGTCTATTTTGCTTCGTTCAAATAATACACATACATGACATTACTTCATTATATAATTTAAAATCATCATGATGTCTGGCGCTTGATATTATAATAGTTATGTACTGTATGAAATAAGTGTCGAATCCATCTCTGTGGCATGTCCGTGTAAATGCGTGTGTTACCATATATTGCTGTGCTCGCTGCGCATATTTGCAAGTATAGCGACTCATATGTGTGTAGTTTGTATGTTCTTTTTATGTAATATTTTTGACTTCGACAGTCCACCCTTTGGCAGCAAACAATAACTGCCATCAATTATTAACATAAGAAAAAAAATATTTCATGCAATAATCGGTGACCTAGACACAAGTATGTATTAATTTTGCAAATCAGACACTTGTCTATATTTGGGGAAGACAGGGAGGAGGACGAGACATCCTCTATATGCACTCGGCGGTCACGGGACCACTGGTTGGGTGTGGGACAACATTCAACCTATAGAGTATGCTGGGACAGTGCTTTGGCCTATGATGTCTGATTTGCGACGAACATTTCACACATACATGTACCTACGTCTTTGTACACTGATGTTTGGATTCGATTGAGGTTATGCTGGGTAGATGAAGAAGACACAAACAAATCGTGACAGTGACATATAAAATTTTCATGATCTACATATTCCTATCATTTTCTGAACATTGTTTCCATTTCTGGAACGTATGCTAGGTCTGTTTAATCACTGAACAAGGGTTATAAGTAGTGTCCTTCCTAAATAACATAAACCTTCGGAGTTCGGGGAGAGCCACTCATAAACCTTTCTTCCACATATATTAATGAGCTCTTTATCTGCAATGTGTGAATAGCCATTGTCTGATTGTTCCTGATTACCTCCGAACTCCATAACTACTAGACCTTTGATTTTTCTCTGACGTTAACAAACTGATCAGCTAATCCTGGGATCCTATAAGGAAATCACTCCTTCCTCCAGAACCAGTTACAGTCCCACACTCGACTCCTCATAAAAAAACCTCGCAAAAATAGAATATCCTGAAAGAAAATGTTTGTCAGCGGGAAAGAGAGAAAAGAGAAATAGAACAAAACAACTCTTGTTCATAACAAATCAATTACAATGACTGGTCTTTCCGCAATCCTTTAGTACGCTCAGGTAGTGTTCAACAAAAATTCCTCCTCTTAGTCTTCACGGAACAGAGTCTCTGGTTATACTTTTGCGATCTCACTCCATTTACGAGTTCCTCCCGGACTACCGACTTTCCTGCAATGGGAATCGTGGACCCAAGTCTCTCTCTCGGCTACTTTCACTGGGATAGTGCTGTCAACAAAACTTGGTATGGTCCTTCCCACCTGTCTATTAGGCAACCTGAGTATAAGAACAATCACACAGTCTCTTGGTTCACAATCAAGACAGTTAGTATTTGGCATACCAGCAATCTACAGTTTCAAGTTCTTTTGTCAAGTTCTCAAATGCTGGCTCATCTCAATAAGGTACTCTACTGTCACCTCATTGGTGTATTTCTGATCATTGTGCGGATCAATCATGACATGAGGTTGTCTTCCAAAAATAACCCAAAAAAGACACAAATTTCAAAACAAAAACAAATTTCGAAGAGGGTGATTCGTTGAGTGAAGATCTGGGAGTGGTTCCGAAGCTACATAATACTAGTGGCAGTATCTATGATCACAATGGTACAATTTCAAGCTTTGCTCCTACACACAAATTTCTGCGCAATTTTTCTTTGCGGTAAACACAGCAGCATCCGTGGCGGCAGGAAATGCCTCTACCCAGTTTGAGAAAACATCAGTGCACACCAATACATAACAATAATTCCTAAAGGGTGTTAACTGTACGAAGTCCATTTGTATTTCCTGAAAAGATCCATCTGCAGGAGGGATATGGGATGGCTCTGTTGGTATTGCTTTACCAATATTCTTCCTCAAGCAAGCAAGACAGGTCATTGCTCTCTTACCTGCATGAGAATAGAATCCTGGCACACACCAGTAGGCTCTCATCAGCCTGCACATACCCTGTTTGCCTAGATGAGTCAGACCGTGTGCCATCTCAGCTAGACTTGGAAGGTATGCTCTGGGGGCTACTGGCTTATCATGTCCACCTGCCCACAATCCTGAGGCCTCCTGGCCATACCCCTTTGTCCTCCAGACTGCCTTTTCCTGTAGGGAACTCAAATTTTTTGTATCTTAATTTAACTATCGTGTGTTTGCAATGTAGAGTACCGTGAGCATAACTCAAAAAGAAAAAAAGAAACATCTCTAGAGGAGAGAAGGAAGAAGAAAATGAAAAAGAAAATGTCAGGTTTGCCATTCACCAACAGGCATATCAGTGTCTATACAAAATTTCCCTTCACCAGTATTCCCATTCTCCACCCTTTGTGCATGACAAGGCACACTGCAGTAATTCTGGTGTCATCGTGCTGTTGAGATATACTGGGTTCGGGCAGAACTCTTAAGGACCTAGGCATGTGGAGTTTGAACTGTAATTGGGTCCATGTATTGTACCACCCTGTGTGAACGCAAAAGATGAAGAGGAAACTGTAGAGAAACAGAATAGAGGTTGGTGACAGATGAGTTTGTAGAGGTGAAGATTTTATAAAAATTTTGACAACTGGATTGGGCACTACGGGGAAGTGATTCTCTACTTGGTCTACTCCCCTTAAAAAATGTTCTGTGTTTGTCGTATCGCTATTGGGACTATCTCAGCCATCAATCCAGTGTCCTGTCCATCCTAAGTTCTTAGGGAATGGTGGAAATAGTGTTGCGCTCAATCCAATTGCCTTAATTAATTGATTACCTTAATGAACCCTTAATCTAAGTAAAGTATGGGTGTAGTGGATAAAAATGTATGGAGCAAGTGGACAATTTGTGGTCCTGTGTTGGACAAATGCAATGATATCGAGACAAAATGTACTTATACTGTAAAAGGTACTGCTGTACCGCTTTATTATGATCAGGCTGGCTATAGAAATGCCATTGGTAAGGATGTGCACTTGATGGTAATGATGATATTTTTATCAGTGTCTCTCTCAGTTATGAAATCAGTCCTGGTTGCGGCGTCCCGCACTTTTGGTTATTTCAGTCTCTATTTACAGTGCACTGAAAAGTTTATAAAGTCTCTCATATAGCGCTTTATATGTAAGTAACAATTCACGTGTCCTTCTTAGTCTTCACGGTGTGGGCATTGGCAAGTACACATGGGGGGTATGATAGGGAGGCTCCGGACTGGTCCTACCCGCCGGCCTCAGCTGCTCGTGGTGCGTCCTGGTGCAGACGTCCCCTGAGAGCCGATGGGCCGGATTGGTAGTCCTGTCTAGGGTAGAGGAGAAACTCAGATAGCGCTCTACGGAGCTGCTTGCTGAGTGACTCTCGCCGCATACGGAGACTTGCTTCTTACCTTCTCCTGTATCTGCCGCGCTCCGTCACTGGCTTCTCTGTCCTCTGTTGCTCTGCAACGTGTTCTGCTTCCGGGTTCTCCCGATCACGTGACCGGGTCTTGTTAGTCTGTCAATCGCTGTCTCTGGTGCTTAGATGCGGTTCTGCAGAACTCCAATGTCTGTATGTAGGTGACTCCAACGCGTTTCAGCCTTTCAGAGGCCTTCCTCTGGGAGAAGTGAATGGTGGGGATAATATTCCAGTGGTTTTTAAGGGATGATTCTGTGACCTCATTAGGTCATGTGACATGGATAAATGAATTCTATTGGTCTGGTTAAATGTATCTGACTCAGTAACATAGTAGTTAACCCATTCACACTACTTCAAGTTTCTATTGTTTCTTAAACATGATGTGACAAATCTTGATTTGATTATAAAGAACATGCAATCGGTTGAGGACTAAAATCTAATGTTAACTTGTTGTGTAGGTGGTAATGTGAAGCTTTAATCCATATACATGTGGCTGACCTGCTGATTGTTGATTCTTAAGTTTGAAATAATACCTATATGCAGTTTATCAAAAATTAATTAATAAATATAATTAAAATTACAATTATAGATATGATCGTGATTGGGGTCTTCATTGTTTGCATATCAGTGATTTGACCTCATTGTCACGATTTAATCCCTTTGTGGCTAATGTCTTTAATTCGTACATCCATCTCAGTTCTATCGTATTGATTTTAGCAATATAATCCCCTCCTCTCCAATTTGGATGTATCTCTTGAATCCCTATAAATCTTAGCGATGTGGGGTCACTGTTGTGATGGTCTTTGAAATGTTTTGACCAGTTATGCTCTTCTAGTCCTCTTTTGATGTTCCGTATATGTTCACCTATCCTTACTTTTAACGGACGTATGGTGCGGCCTACGTATTGCTTTGTGCACCCACATTCCAATAGATAAGGGAACCCGGTATCTGTGAGATAATTTCCTCTACCTGTGATGGACATGCATCTAGAATAGTAGAATGTGACATTAGTCTTCGTGGGTGTCTAACATACTTTGTATTTCCTAAGCGGGAGCACAGTATATGTATATCATATCTAAAAAAATTAAGTTAATCAGGGGCCATTTATGCTAGGAAAAAGAAGCAAAAGCTTAGAGGCCCCATCTTAACCCCAGCAAGTTTTGTCAAAGGGTAATGTTGCATTTATTTTGTTCTTCCCATTAGCCGAATCTGTGTTTTCTATATGGCTTATGATTCCTTACTATATGTCCCTTGGTCTGTCTATGTGTTTAATAATGTGGCTTGTGTTTTCTGTCTAGGGGATATTGACTATGTGTCCTACTACTCCTACAATCTCTGGCAAAATGCCCTTCCTTCCTACAAGTGTAACATATTATTGACCATTAGGGATCTGGGGTTTGGACTGATGGGTCTTTCCTGTATGTTCCAGTATACTTACCGTCCTCAACCTCTCCACTTGTTGTTTTCTGTGCCTAGCACTATTCTTGTGATGTTCAATAGCACACTATCTAAGATTAGCTACTGTGACCCCTTTCCAATTTTGCAAAGAAGTCTGCACCCTGACACTCAATGCCTTATTGAGCCCGTCCATTTGCACGGAGACAGCCACCTCCCATTTGCCGAATTAGTGTTTACCAGTGGTCTTATCCAGATGGAGAGTTTTCTATTACTGCAAGAGACAAAAAAAAAAAAAAGGTTTAAAAAGCTTCTAGGTCATGCAAAGTATTCATTCAATCCTTCTCATCCCGTATTAAGGGTCTGTATATGGTCCAACAAACATTTCCGAGCTCATCTTGACTAGGGGAATTACTAGGAATGAATACTTCTTATATGGTAACTGAAAGAAATACCCGGGGGTTACCTTGTCTCTGTCCGCTTTCCTACTGGCAAATACTAATGTGCGGACAGGTTTTTTTCTCCATATCTGACGTTACTTTCTTGATTTTTTTTTTGTTTTACTTTTTTGGGTTTTACTATATATGTACACAAATGATACCATACTTACCTGTTCCACTGGTCTCAGCCACTTCCCCCACAGGCTACTGCGCTTCTTTTACCGGTTGGATACTCCTTTGGGTACATGAGTAATGGCTAAAAACAATCAGGTCACTTTCTCCTCCTAAATAAAACTTCAACATTCATTAGTACATATATAGGTTACAGTCATATTTTTCATATTTTTATTATTTTCTATAGTTTGTATGCTGGCCGTAACTGCTTCCACATCTACATATGGCGGTGTACTTGCATTCTCTTTTTTTCTTACTACTTGTTTATTGTTGCTACAAGTTCAAACAGTTCTTATATTTCCATTCTTGTCTTATATGACTTTGGTTAGACATACCACCTGCAATACCTTAGGATCAAACTCACCAACCCCTCTTGCTGCCACAGGTTTAAACAATTTGTATGTCTGACCCTTTGTTTTCGGGATTTTATCAGACATATTCTTATCCTTAAGTTCTGCAATACCTTTGGTTCAAAGCTGCCCACCTTAGGGAATGGTACCCTATCTTTGTCAGTCATACATAACCATTCATTGCAAAAAGCCTCCGTGTGTGAACCATACTTTTCACACATAATAAACCTTGCTGACCCACTCGGTCGCAATCATGACCTTCTCGGTCCAGAGTCTGACCTTCTCGGTACCAACTCTTCTTCAGCCTGAACCCTAGCTACCAAACGCCCACTGCTTGTGCAATTGGATCCCATCGCGGACTTTTTGCCAATAAACGCAATCCCCAATGCACACCGCAAATAGACGGTGAAAGACACCTAGCGCTTTCACTCGCTCCTTCTCCGCTGAGTACCACGACTCACTCCAATAGTGAACACCGCGTGCCCAGTGAGGCCCTATTGGTTTCTATTTACTGGAAGTGTTGGGAGTGACTTACCTTTTCCAGTAAATATCTGCCGCTGGAGATTTTCCTGAGAGAGACCAGCGAAAACTCCCTATACATTTTTTTTATACACAAATCACGCTTGCGTATGCTCTATACAGCGCTAATGATACCGCGATTTACGCAAAAGCTCGTAAAAAGGGTATCAAGTTGCGCTATCTATCGCACCCACAAACGCGCGGTCCAATTGCCCAGCGTATAGGTACTTGTTACCTATCTGCCGTACAACCACGGGTCGATGTACAAACTGCGACCCTCAGCTCGGAGCGTAACAAAAAACCTTTTTACTTCAATACTACACAATGCACAATTCCCTATTACGCTCCTCTGCAAATCTCACGATTTGCGTATTAAACCTTATACTAATGTGAGTCAGCCGCCTCACGCCACCAAGCCTCCACTTACTTGATGTACCACACTACGGGATCCCGAATTCCCTGGGTTCAATATCCACTCACTCCTACGTTCGCTCACTCAAATACACTTTGGTTTTTTCAATTCATTCAGATAGGCAGCTTTACCCCAGAGGCAATACACAAAAGTTTTATACTAATCTGCTTTAGAAACCGGGTAGTTTTGTGCTATTGTATTAAAGGTCTACTATCCCACCTTTGAACTAAACGACACTATTGTATAATTTGTACTTAGCCCCCGCATTCTTACGCACTTTGCGTAAACACGCGACCGTGCGTGTCTCTTACGCTGCGTGCGTAGTCCTTTACTTTGTCCGAGACACGTGTGCAAAACCCTGCATCTGCAATAAAACAAATCACACAGCTCTATAAATGTGAACAATACTAATTACTATTGCCCACTAGACACAACTTGTTCTGTCTAAACTTTTATGCAGACCTGCATTTGTGTCTTTACACTTCCTTAAAATACTGTTATTTCAAATTTACCTATATAGCAACAAATGTATCCTATTTCACACAGATCTATAATGACTCTAGCAATAATGAATAATTTCTCTAACGTCCTAGAGGATGCTGGGGACTCCGTAAGGACCATGGGGATAGACGGGCTCCGCAGGAGACATGGGCACTTTAAGAAAGAATTTAGTTCCTGGTGTGCACTGGCTCCTCCCTCTATGCCCCTTCTCCAGACCTCATTTTGATACTGTGCCCAGACGAGCTTGGTGCTTTTCAGTGAGCTCTCCTGAGTTTACTGATAGAAAGTATTTTGTTAGGTTTTTTTTATGTTCAGGTAGCTCTGCTGGCAACAGACACCCTGCTTCGTGGGACTGAGGGGAGAGAAGCAGCCCTACTCTCTGAAGCTAGGTCCTGCTTCTAAGGCTACTGGACACCATTAGCTCCAGAGGGATTGGTACGCAGGATCTCACCCTCGCCGTCCGTCCCGAAGCCGCGCCGCCGTCCCCCTCGCAGAGCCGGAAGATAGAAGCCGGGTGAGTATGAGAAGAAAAGAAGACTTCAGAGGCGGCAGAAGACTTCATGATCTTCACTGAGGTAACGCACAGCACTGCAGGTGTGCGCCATTGCTCCCACACACCTCACATACTCCGGTCACTGTAAGGGTGCAGGGCGCAGGGGGGGGGGGGGGGGCGCCCTGGGCAGCAATATAAACCTCTTATTTGGCAAAAGGAGCATATATACAGCTGGACACTGTATATATGCATGAGCCCCCGACAATTTTACACTTTTAGCGGGACAGAAGCCCGCCGTCGAGGGGGCGGGGCTTCTCCCTCAGCACTCACCAGCGCCATGTTTTTCTCCACAGCAGCGCTGAGAGGAAGCTCCCCGGACTCTCCCCTTCTTATACCACGGTAGAAGAGAGGGTTTTAAAGAAGAGTGGGGGCACATAATTCGGCGCAGATAATAACAGCGCTACTGGGTAAACATTAAATTGCTGTGTTTTTTCCTGGGTCATATAGTGCTGGGGTGTGTGCTGGCATACTCTCTCTCTGTCTCTCCAAAGGGCCTTGTGGGGGAATTATCTTCAGATGAGCATTCCCTGAGTGTGTGGTGTGTCGGTACATGTGTGTCGACATGTCTGAGGTAAAAGGCTCTCCTAAGGAGGAGATGGAGCAAATGTGTGTGTGAGTGGTGTCTCCGTCGACAACGCCGACACCTGATTGGATATGTGAAATAAAGTGCTGAGGTAAATTTATTGCACAAAACACTGGTTCCCAAACTGTGTGCCGTGGCTCCCTGGGGTGCCTCGGGACACTTGCAGGGGTGCCTTGAGTTGGTGGTCCAGAACCAATTCAAATTCTGCATGGTCAATGTAAAAAGCAAAACCAGTGTTAATGGCTGCCAATCATAAAATATATTGACAATCAGAAGCAAATCTTGTCCCTCACCACATAAGTTACCCTAAGGATGACATATAAAGACAATTTACTTAATTTAATATTTCTTTCTAAATTTTTCAATAAGAAACTATTGGCTTAGGGGTGCCGTGAAAAAAATTCTGATACTCTAGGGTGCCGTGATTCAAAAAAATTTGGGAAACACTGGCACAAAAGATTAGAGAACAGACAGTGAATCTACACAGGTCTGTCCCTATGTCGCAGAGACCTTCAGAGTCTCACAATGCTCACTATCCAAAATAATAGACACTGATATCGACACGGAGTCTGACTCCAGTGTCGACTACGATAATGCAAAGTTACAGCCAAAACTGGCAGAAAAGTATTCAATATATGATTATTGTATTGCATATCACTGATGACTCATCTGTCCCTGACACGAGGGTACACATGTTTAAGGGGAAGAAAGCTGAGGTAAATTTCCCTCCTCTCATGAAGAAAAAGAGCAGGAATCTCCAGACAAGAAGCTGCAGCTTCCCAAAAATAATTCTCAGGGAGTATCCTTTCCCTACTAGGGCCAGGATACGATGGGAATCTTCCCCTAGGGTGGACAAAGCTTTGTCACGTTTACCCAAAAGGTAGCGCTGACTTAACAGCTATACTCAGGGATCCTGCAGATAGCTTGCAGTAAAAGTACTTTGAAGTCCATTTACACACATTCTGGTACACTACTCAGACCGGCGATTGTGTTGGCATGGGTTTATAGCACTGTAGCAGCGTGGACAGATACCTTATCAGTGGAGATTGAAACCCTAGATAAGGATACCATGTTATTGACCCTAGTATATATATATATATATATATATATAAAAAGATGCTGTCTTATATATATATATATATATATATATATATATAAATATATATATAAAACATGCCCAAAGAGACATTAGTCTACTGGGTTCTAGAGTCAACGCTATGTCGATTTCTGCTAGAAGTGTCCTGTGGAACATGCAATGGACAGGTGATGCCGACTAAAAGAGGCATATGGAAGGTTTACCTTACAAGGCTGAGGAATTGTGTGGAGAAGGGCTCTCGGACCTGGTTTCCACAGCTATAGCTGGTAATTCTGATCTTTTGCCTTTATATTCCCTCACAGCCTAAGAAAGCACGACATTATCAAATGCAGTCCTTTCGGTCGCAGAATAACAAGAAAGTACGAGGAGCGTCTTTTCTTACCAGAGGTAAGGGTACAGGGCACAGCTAGTTCCCAGGAACAGAAGTCCTCCCCGGCCTCTACTACATCCAACGCATGACGCTGGAGCTCCGCTAAGGGAGTCCGCCCCAGTGGGAGCTCGTCTTCGGCTCTTCAGCCACATCTGAGTTCACTCACAGGTGGTTCCCGGGGCAATAAAAAATTGTTTCTCAGGGTTACAAGCTGGAATTGGTAAGTTGCCTCCTCGCCGGTTTTTCCTTATCGGACCTACTGGCTTCTCCCCCAGAAAAGGAGATAATATTAAATACAATTCACACATTGTATCTCCAACAGGTGGTGCTCAAGGTTCCCCTCCTGCAACAAGGAAGGCGATATGACTCAACCTTGGCTGTTGTCACAACTGAGGGCTGGTGCTGACCAGGGGGAGCCTCAGTTGTAGGGGCTGAGGTATATGTGTACCTGGGAGGCAGTACAGGGTTCTTAGACAAGCAGGGAACCTTTAGAACAAATGCCCGAAGGCGTGACCAAGACAACGAAGGAAAGTTCAAAGGTTTATTAAACACAGTTCAGAGGAATACGGATGACTTGGGACAGTCTCAGGAGACATTTGGAAGGTAAATACTGATAAGGAATTACCTGGATCGTGACAGCACCCCCTCCTTTAGGAGTGGCCCCAGGACACTTCTTATAAATTCTTTACCTGAACAAACGGAAGGATCTAGATTGAATCCTGATGAACTTGAACTGGCTGGAACCAGATGAGACTGTACTGGACCTATGGACGAGACCAGATTGAGTCCAGACAAACTCGAACCGGCTGAGACCGGCGGAGACTTTGGGCCGACGGATAGGACAGGATTGAGTTTGGAGACCGTTGAATCAGCTGGAACTGAAGGAGTCTTTGGACCTACGGATGGAACCGGAATGGGTCCAGAAAAGCTTGAACCGGCTGGGACCGGAGGAGTCTTTGGATTGACATTCGAATCAGCTGGAACTGAAGGAGTCTGAATCCGGTTAGAACCGGAATGAGTGGTATCTGAGTGTTCAGTTAGACCATCCTGGACATGGTCCATGCTGGATGCCAACAGGGTGGTGCTCTCTGAAGACGGCAAACAGGAGTTCATAACTGCATCTGTAGCACAAAAATTTCCATCTGGGAACTTGGCTCTGGATACTTCCCTTGGGGCTGAAACTTTGGTGACCCCTCCTGGGGTTGACGAATCAGACACCTCTCTCAGGGTTGTTTTCTCCAGCACCCCTCCTGGGGTTGACAGATCAGAAACTCCTTTTTGAGAAGACTCATATGCCCCTACTAGAGCTTGAACATTGGATACCCCTCCTGGGGTTGTAGACACAGACGCCCCTTCTTGGGCTGTAGACACAGACGCCCCTTCTTGGGCTGAGTAAAGAGCGCCATCATTCCAGGAAAGTTCGGACACTAGGATCTGGTACTGTACCAGATATTTACCGACTGTTCGTGTCCCCTGACGTAGCCTGAGGATATCAGAGGAGGCAGAGGTCACACGACCTGGTTCGTCAAAGATGCACCTGAAGGTTGCCACGAAGTCTGCATATGAAGAGAGCAGGGCATCAGACTTCTCCCATAGAGGTGATACCCAATCGAGGGCGGAGCCACTGAGGAGGGAGATGATGTAAGCAACCTTGGTGCGGTCAGTTGGGAAACTGCCAGGTTGTAACTCGAAATATATCTCACACTGCTTTAGGAAACCCCGACAGGCTTTTGGGGAACCATCAAACTTGGCAGGTGTCGGTAAATGGAGACAAGGAGCAGAAACAGGAATGGTGGGTGGGGATACCACCAAAGGTACTGCAGTCGGCACACTGGACGCCCCTGAACCACGGAGGGTTACTTGTATTCCATCCAGCCGAGAGGAGAGGTCCTGGAGACAGCGGATCACATGGCCCTGTGCAGTCTCCTGACGTTCAAGGCAGGCTGCAAGTTCTTGCATCGGCCTGGTCGCTTGGACCTGGTCTCCGGCCGGATCCATGAGGTCAGTGCTTACTGTCACAACTGAGGGCTGGTGCTGACCAGGGGGAGCCTCAGTTGTAGGGGCTGAGGTATATGTGTACCTGGGAGGCAGTACAGGGTTCTTAGACAAGCAGGGAACCTTTAGAACAAATGCCCGAAGGCGTGACCAAGACAACGAAGGAAAGTTAAAAGGTTTATTAAACACAGTTCAGAGGAATACGGATGACTTGGTACAGGTAACAGGAATCACAGTTCAGAGAAATACTTGGGATCGATGACGGAACACCGATGGTGACTTGGAATCTATGACGGAACACCGATGGTTACTTTGGGATCGATGGCGGAACATCGATGTTTACTGGAGATCGATGGCGGAACACCGATGGAGACTTGGGATCGATGGCGGAACACCGATGGAGACTTGGGATCGATGGCGGAACACCGATGGTGACTTGGGATCGATGGCGGAACACCGATGGTGACTTGGGATCGATGGCGGAACACCGATGGAGACTTGGGGTCGATGGCTGAACACCGATGGTGACTTGGGATCGATGGCGGAGCACCGATGGAGACTTGGGATCGATGGCGGAGCACCGATGGTGACTGGGGATCGATGGCGGAACACCGATGGTGACTTGGGATCGATGGCGAAACACCGATGGAGACTTGGGATCGATGGCGGAACACCGATGGTTACTGGGGATCGATGGCGGAACACCGATGGTTACTGGCAGGGCAGAGCACCGCTGGAAGCTAGAAGCTGGAAGCCGGTCTCAGGTAACTGCCAGTCACAGGGAGCAATGTAGACACTGCAGAGTCAGGCTGTACAGCAGAGAAAGTCCATGGAAGAACTGTACACTGGAATCACTGAAGACAATTGAAGCACTGACATCTTTCCACCCCAGGAACAGGATATTTATACCTGCTGGGAAGCAGGGATTGACTGGCTGATTAACCAGAGACCAGAGTGCAGCTGCTGTGTAATCAGGCTGAGAGCAGAGTGCAGCTGATAGGCTGAAAGGTAACATGTGATTAGGAAAACATGGCTGCGCCCATGTTAGCTTTTGGAGGGAAAGATTGTTTGTTACTTGAATGTGAGCTTTAACCATGAAGCTGCCAGAATCACAGTAAAGAGATTTGAGACAATGAGATGCAGCGTGCTGCATGCAGACAGTGCAGATGGAATCCAGGCTTGGAACACTGGGACAGTCTCAGGAGACATTTGGAAGGTAAATACTGATAAGGAATTACCTGGATCGTGACAGCTGTAGTCCCGAAACCGTATGGTTCGGTCAGACCTATTTTTAAAATTAAAATCTCTGTACCTATACGGGAAAAGGTTGCATACCTTTATGTTCCCATTTATCCACCCCATCAGGCGTACCTGACAATTGCGGTACAGGATTGTCATTACCAATTTCAGGGTAATTGGCGGAAATAATGGTGCTCCTACGCAAGCAAGGAGTCACAGTTGTCCCATACTTGGACGATCTCCTAATAAGGGCGAGATCAAAAGAGCAATTGTTGAACAGCGTGTCACTTTCGCTGAAGGTGTCACAGCAACACGGCTGGATTCTCAATTTCCCGAGGTCACAGTTGGTTCCTATAACTCGTCTGCCCTTCTTGGGTATGATTCTGGATACAGACCAGAAATGGGTTTACCTTCAGATAGAGAAGGCCCAGGAACTCATGACTCTAGTCAGGGACCTATTGAAACCAAGACAGGTGTCAGTGCATCACTGCACTCGAATCCTGGGAAAAACATTCCCTTCAGCAGGTTCCATGCGAGGACTTTCCAATGGGACCTACTGGACAAGTGGTCCGGGTCACATCTACAGATTGATCAGTTGATCACCCTATCCCCCAGGGCCAGGGTATCTCTCCTGTGGTGGCTGCAGAGTGCTAACCTTCTAGAGGGCCGCAGATTCGGTCGGGGCAAACACTTTTGTAAAATTCTATAGGTTTGATACCCTGGCTGAGGAGGACCTCATGTTTGCTGAATCGGGCCTGCAGAGTCATCCGCACTCTCCCGCCCGTTTGGGATCTTTGGTATAATCCCCATGGTCCTTACGGAGTCCCCAGCATCCTCTAGAACGTTAGAGAAAATAAGATTTTACTTACCGGTAAATCTATTTCTCGTAGTCCGTAGAGGATGCTGGGCGCCCGTCCCAAGTGCGGACTTTTTCTGCAATACTTGTATATAGTTATTGCTTCAATAAGGGTTACGTTATAGTTGCATCGGTCTTGCACTGATGATATGTTGTTTTCATACTGTTAACTGGGTAGTTATCACGAGTTATACGGTGTGATTGGTGTGGCTGGTATGAATCTTGCCCTTGGATTAACAAAATCCTTTCCTTGTACTGTCCATCTCCAGTGGGCACAGTTTCTTTAACTGTGGTCTGGAGGAGGGGCATAGAGGGAGGAGCCAGTGCACACCAGGAACTAAATTCTTTCTTAAAGTGCCCATGTCTCCTGCGGAGCCCGTCTATCCCCATGGTCCTTATGGAGTCCCCAGCATCCTCTACGGACTACTAGAAATAGATTTACCGGTAAGTAAAATCTTATTTTAAATGATATGATTCAGATTGGATAGCTATCTTGCAGAACATACACTGATATAAATATACACATAATTATAATAATAATAATATATATATATATATATATATATATATGTCTGTTCATAACGTGAACAGGCTTTTTGCACCCGTTTGGCCACCGTAGAGACTGGAGTGCATGGTGCTTCCGGCGTCTGACTTCCGGGTCGTGGAACGCATTGCGTTCCACTGAAACGCGATCGATGTCCGGACTGTTTTGTTCTGTGTCCGGCAGCGAGTCTCGCATATGTACTTGTGGGAGGTTAGGTACAGACTGTTGAGGACATTAGTACTAGCATGATAGATCCCTGTGTAGTAGGAGAGTGGTGAGGGAGACGTTTGGCAGGGTGCACAACCCACTTCCTGTGTAAGGGGTATATAAGGACAGCCCATCAGCTTCTAAGCTGTGTGGCTGTAGAGGTTGTGAGGACCAGATCCCCATTGGTGAGTACTGTATTTCACTATACATCAGGCAAGAAAGTAACTGTATTTTGGGCCTCTAATGGATTGAGAGGTTGGCTTATTATATATTCATTTACAGTGATTATCCTGGTTGCCTAAGCTGTTCCATGATTGTGAAGTCTAATAAACATAAGTGTAAGTACTATGGTTTGTGCTCACTTATTGGTGAACCTGTACACACGTGGATTGTATATATATGTTCGTGAGTTGGAGTGCCCTTACAGATATATGCATTGATTTGCCTATTCACAGAATCTCCATTTGAATATGGCCTCATTAACCATACAGCCCGGGTATTGTCTGAACCTGACATATTGATTGGTTTGAGTAAGTGCACAGATCCACTGGCAATGTGATACTAGGTGTAACCCACTCCATAGGTTGTTAATACTTTGTATTTGTGCACGGTGATATAAGCCCTCGGTGTAGGTGTGCACACTCACGGTGATTACTTACAGAGACATTGGCTTGTGCTTTTGACTCACATTTGGTGCCAAACGAACTTGTTTGATAATTGACATGATGGGCGTGGTGGTCTACTGAGGTTTTATTGTATTTTGTTTTTTTATTGTATGTATTTTTATTTTTTGTTCATTTTTTTGTTTTTTCAGTAATCAATATATGATGCTCTCAAAATATTGTGTATAAATTGGAAGCTTATCTTGATAAAGATCCCAAACTGAGGATCGAAACGTCGACTAAATAAGCCTAATCTCGACTGCAATAAAGCTACTGTGAAATAAATGAACCTGCGAGAAATCATTTGATTGGATGAGTGCACCTCCACATTGCTGGACCTCTGTCTAAATATTGTGGATCTATCATTTTATGGAGATTTCCACTAGGAGCACCCCATTGTTGTTCTAAAATTCTGATGCGAGTGCAGGATTATACTTGTTATATATATATATATATATATATATATATATATATATGTACCATTCACTGGTCTCCTATGAGACACCTTACCTCTTATTTGCATATCAAAGCTATTTGCTTTTCCACTGCTAAAAAAAAAGCAGTTACACAGGTTAATTTGCATTTCAATGACTATATTCCCTAGTAAGCAGATTCTACAAGTCTTGGAAGGAAAAAGAGAAAAAAAAAACAAAACCCTTTCTTTCCTTTTTCTATCTGTGTGCAATTTTTTTTACCAAGCCAAGCATTTATCTCACCATTTACTCTCACTAGGCCCAATTGAAACTATTTGTAATTGACTATGGCATGGGTTAAATAAATGCATTGGTAACTCATAAATGGTGTTTGATGTGACCAAGGAAACTGATTTTTCTGAGCAGACTGAAAATCAGCTATTTAGAAAATGACCTTCCTAAAATGGCCACTGCTCCATCTTAAATATTATGAGAAACACATTGTCCCTTGAAATTTCATATCATTGGCTTACTGATATCACAACAATACACGTGGATGTTATTTTCATCAGCGTCGCGATGCGTTACAGCCACGTTTGTAATGTACAATACATCATTAAGACCCTGATATCCCAGACGAGCCCCCATCTGTGAGTGCCAAATTGCTTTCTCACAAATATTTAAAATGCCCGCTCTAATATATACTGCAGACGCCAGGCGCATCTTATTACCATATCCCATGAATGTGCTCTATATATCGCTCAACACTGCATCCCATAAAAGAAAACAATACACCCACACATTATCTGAGTTCCAAAGCTCATTGATGTATATATTTGTTTTTAATAGGATATGGATTCAATATATATTACAATGTACAGTATACCTATAGTTGCATGGTTACACTCACACAGTAAGCAGTTAAAACATACAGTTACATACAGTTACATACAGTTACAATTACAGGCCAGCGATACAATTACCATATATTTCAATGCATCCTCCTCTTAATATCTCTCTCTCTCTCTCAGCAAATAAATACAGGAACTGATCTGGCAATAACTCCATCATCGTCTCAGACCAAACAGCAACTGCCTTCCTGTGTGATCAGCAATGTGTTATCTAGTTTGGGGGAGGGAACTTACTCATTCATGATGAGTCACTAGTCTCTTTGTATATGCTAAACAGGTTCAGCCTTGGGGATGTCCAAAGGGCTGGCCTGAGCTTCCTGTCCACTACCTGTTTGGAATATCTATTGTTCTAATAAAAGTGATTTTAGCTTTTATACATTTAATCATAATTATTTGTTGCAATGTCCTACAATTTAATAACAAGTATCAAATGAATCTACACATTAATCTGGTTGCTTTAATAGTAAATATGACAGGTCTATCTTGCTTCGTTTAAATAATACACATACATGACATTACTTCATTATATAATTTTAAATCATCATGATGTCTGGCGCTTGATATTATAATAGTTATGTACTGTATGAAATAAGTGTCGAATCCATCTTTGTGGCATGTCCGTGTAAATGCGTGTGTTACCATATATTGCTGTGCTCGCTGCGCGTATTTGCAAGTATAGCGACTCATATGTGTGTAGTTTGTATGTTCTTTTTATGTAATATTTTTGACTTCGACAATATATATAACCAACCTGTGCCCCTGCCCTTGTGGTCTAGTGGGGTCCCTGTACCAACACATTGTCCACGCCAGCGCGCGTGGCTCACCTCCTAATAGCCGCACCGGATCGCGAATTTCGGTGGGTCCTGCCTGGGGGACACTCTTACCTCCTCCCTTGATGCGGCCACGCGATCCTGGGGAGCTGCGGCAAGTGTGTGTGTCCTAGGTGAAGAACCGGAGCATCCGCTGTAAGTACCTGGCAACCAGGGACGTGGGAGTATACAGCGCCACCGGGGGAGGTGATAGAGTTGCAGCAGGAGATGTCAGAATGACATCTAGCACTAAAAGTGCCTCTGCTGCAGCCCTTGAAGTCTTCTATCTTCTTTTAAAAAAGCTCTTTTCAGGGCTGCCTGTTAGTGTCCTGCCTGCAGGGCACCAACTTACAAACTGAGCACCTGTGCACGGAGGCGGGGTTATAGAGGAGGCGGCGTTGAGCATCTTGGGAACATTCAATGCTTTTAACCTGTTGGTGCCTCAGATCAAGATCCTACTCTACACCCCAATGTTATTCCCTGTGGAACCCCAGTGTACCCTGCTGCAGAAATATTAGTTTATTCTTAGACTTAAGCATATTTGTTGCAGTGCTATATAAATAATGTTTAATTGATTATTAAAAGAATTAAAATAAAATTTATCAGCATATAACATATAAACCTTAAATAATATAACTTGAAATTTTATTTAATGTTATATGTGTATATGTTTGTTTATACTTTGTTTACAACAATATATATTTTTTTTTTTTTTTTTTCTTGCTATATATATATATATATATATATATATATACACAAACAAATCTATAAAACCACAGCACTCGCCACCCCAGAAGCGGGGTGCAATATCTGCACTCACCACTCATAGGGTGGGGTGCATGCAGCCCATGGCCACCAACCCAAATATATACAAACAGAAAGTTCAGCACTCACCATAGCAAGCTCACTTATCCTCACTTTTGAGACTTTGTGATAATGTAGGACCTGCATGAAGGTGGGGTACCTTGGCGAGCGGTATGCAGGCTTCCGTGTATTGGCCAATTCACTAACTAAACCCCCATCATTTATTTATTGATGTTGTGAGGATAAGTGAGCTTGCTATGGTGAGTGCTGAACTTTCTGTTTGCATATATTTGGGTTGGTGGCCATGGGCTGCATGCAGCCCACCCTATGAGTGGTGAGTGCAGATATTTCAGCCCGCTTCTGGGGTGGCGAGTGCTGTGGTTTTCTAGATTTGTTTGTATATTACGGGGTTAATTTTTGGTTAGCTCTTATTAACCGTGGTCACAGGCCTTTTCATGCACCCCTGTGTAATCTCACTTGTTCTAAACCTGTGTCAGCTGCTCCTTAGTAATTTATCAGCCAGTGTCAGGTGACTAGTGTACCTTTAAAAGCCATAAGATGCATGGCAGATACACATTAAACCTAGTGGGCATGTGTGCAGTATATTATGTGTGATACAGTTGCCAGGTTTTATTTTTGAGACTTTGTGATAGTGTAGGACCTGCATGAAGGTGGGGTACCTTGGCGAGCGGTATGCAGGCTTCCGTGCATTGGCCAATTCACTAACTAAACTCCCATCATTTATTTATTGATGTTGTGAGGACAAGTGAGCTTGCTATGGTGAGTGCTGAACTTTCTGTTTGTATATATTTGGGTTGGTGGCCATGGGCTGCATGCACCCCACCCTATGAGTGGTGAGTGCAGATATTTCACCACGCTTCTGGGGTGGCGAGTGCTGTGGTTTTCTAGATTTGTTTGTATATTACGGGGTTAATTTTTGGTTAACTCTTATTAACCGTGGTCACAGGCCTTTTCGTGCACCTCTGTGTAATCTCACTTGTTCTAAACCTGTGTCAGCTGCTCCTTAGTAATTTATCAGCCAGTGTCAGGTCACTAGTGTACCTTTAAAAGCCATAAGATGCATGGCAGATACACATTAAACCTAGTGGGCATGTGTGCAGTTATATTATATGTGATACAGTTGCCAGGTTTTAATTTTTGAGACTTTGTGATAGTGTAGGACCTGCATGAAGGTGGGGTACCTTGGCGAGCGGTATGCAGGCTTCCGTGCATTAGCCAATTCACTAACTAAACCCCCATCATTTATTTATTGATGTTGTGAGGATAAGTGAGCTTGCTATGGTGAGTGCTGAACTTTCTGTTTGTATATATATATATATATATATATATATATCGCAGTGAAGTATGGCACTTACGGTTCAGTTGATGTATAGCAGCTGCCCTCCTTACTGAAACTTATATATGCAGATATCCACGTAAATGGATGAGGCGGCATATTTAATTCCTTTTAACCAACGTTTCAAAGCCCCAACGGCTTTTTTTATCACGTGACAGAACAATTGAAAAAGTGAAAAAACATACCTTGTATGCTGTGTTCTCTTGCCTCCGTCTGGTCATCGCTGGTAGTCATCGCTGGTAAGTGATGTCATCGCATGGTGCCTCTGCGCCACAGAGCACACTGGGTATTGCTTTGCCTACTGGGACTGTTTCCATGGTGACCGGCGTTTACCGCGATCCCAGTAACCATGGTAATCGCTGCCGCTTTGTCATATCCCGGCTGCTCAGGCGGTGGCAGGAGGAGAGGGTAACACAGTGCCGTGACAACCATCTGTCAAATATAAATGTGACATATATTATACTGAATGAAGAAGTGTCTATTAATGTTTACAATAAAACATGGATGGAATGAACTTGTAATAGGTATAATGGACAAATTAATTGTATAATGATATATACTTTATATTGTAATTAGAGAAGTCCCAAATAGACCAAGAATAAATAAATCAAAGGGATCACAGAAAGATATTCCAAGATTATTTTTTGTTTAGTCCCTTAGGTTGTATGGTCTCCAAGGTACAAATCCATTTTGCTTCAGCTTGTAATAGTTCTTTCTGCAGTGGGGTACATTGGTTTCCACAGGGAAACATCGGAGTGTAGAGATGGCTCTTGATCCAGGCACCAACAGGCTAAAGCTTTAGATTGTCCCAGGATGCATTGGGGCCTCTATAACCCCGCCTCCAGGCACTGTGAGCTAAGTTTCGAGTTGGTGCCCTGCAGAGCAGGTCAGTTAACTGGTTGGCTACACTGGGCCACCCTTAAAAAGCTTTTACTTGAAGACTTCAAGGGCCACAGCACTTACCTGTCAGGGTGACATTCTGCGGCTGTCACCTCCCCAGCAGCATCACATACCTCCGCTCTCTCAGTTCCTGGGAACTTGCGGCGGGGACGCTCTGGCATTGGGCACACGGTCGCAGCGCTCTCCTGGTTCGCGTGGCTGCTACAAAGGGAGGAGGTAAGAGGGTCCCCCAGGTGGGACCCGCCATTAAATCGCATTCCGATTGCAGTCTAGGGAGACGGACTGTGAAGCTGGCGTGGACACTGCCACCGAGCAGGGACCTCACTATATCCACCAGGGCATAGGAGTACAGGTTGGGTGTACTAATGCCCACTTTAATAAGACTCCATAGTAACAGGTGGTGAGGACCAGCATAAGGGAGCTGGCGCTTTACCTGTGGCCCCTCCCCCGGCTCAGGGCGCCATCTACTGCTGGTGTTCCCACCCTAGAGCTGCCTTACACTCTCCCTCACTCCCTGACTGAGACACTGCGCGCCATCTTCTAAGCATAGCTACGACTGGTCTCCGGGACTGCAGGGCAAGGTCTCCCCTGTAAATCTGCCTGTACATCAGCGCTGTGATGTTACAGACACTTAAGTATTCTACATGTCAATATACAGTAAGACAGCGTTAGGTAAGAACAAGTGTACCTGTGCCAGAATATATTGTACGAGTATTCTGATATATACATCCGGTCTGAGGCCGCGCTTTGTTATATATATATGCATATACTAGTCCAGTGCAGTTTTATCTTACTAAAATAAAAATTATCTGCTTTGTCACTGTGACAGTGTGTGCCTGTATCTACTGTGTGGATTTCACTTTCAGTGTATCCCAGCTTTGTCTATCACTGTATTCTGTATCCGAAAGGATAGGTGCGTCAGGGCCTCATATATAGTGTTTCACAGTATTTACTGATTAGGGTATTCTATTGTGTACTCAGTCACCTAATACCTGACTTATTTGCTGGTATGTACTGTGTCCGCGGTCACATACTAGAGAATTTATTTGCAAGGTATTGTACTCTGTCTCGCTGTATTATACTAATACGCTCTGTTGTTGCATAAATGAAAATGTCTAACACAAAGGGCGGGAAATCCGAAGACGCTCCTGCATCATGCAATGCATGCGCCAAGGCTTTGTCTTAGGGGGAAGTTTTGTATGATGGTTTGTGAACTGTGCCATACATCTTCCAGTCAGTCCGCAGCTCCAGTAACCAATCAGGAGCCACCTTGGGCGGCATTCTCAACTATGTTAAATACACTTGTGACATGCCTTACGCCCCCTATGGGACCTCCTGTACCATTACAGTCACATCTTGTCCCTATGGTAAATCCACCTTGGGTGGATAATTTTCTACCCATTTGCAGCAATTGAATCAATCTTTATTTAGACATAAGACTGCCCCAAGCCACTCTCGTGTCACGGGGTCTTCTAAGCGGACCACTTCCTCCTCACAATCCACTAATCTCTGAGAAGATTATTCTGAAGACGACGCGGAGCACACTGTCCCATCAGACACTAACACAGCTGCTTCTGACGAGGAATCTACAACTGATGTCCCTGACCGGTGATTGCTATTAAGCAGATCCTGCAAATATCAGATGATAATGAGGATTCCACTACGGTGTCTAAGAAACCTGATAAGTTTAAACGTCAGAAGGTAACTAAAATATTATTGCCACATTCTGACCATTTAGTGGACATACGACAAGAACCCTGGATTACTCCAGGGAAGAAATTCTCCCTGTCTAAATGGATGGTTGCTCGCTATCCTCTCCCTCCAGAGTTGTGTAACAAGTGGGAAAATTCACCGCCGGTGGATTCCCATGTCACCCATCTGGTGGTGTCATCTACTCTGCCTTTCACCACTGTCACCTCACTGAAGGAACCGACAGATAAGCGTGTGGAGGGATGCCTGAAGTCTATTTACTCCCTTACTGGTGCTGTACATAGACCCACTATAGCAGCCTCCTGGGCTGAAAAAGTAATTGAAGCATGGGTTCAGGCATTAGAGGATGAGTTGCCCCAGGATATAGCTTTCAATGCCAGATCATACCTGTCTCCTATTACCACTGCCACCTATTACATTCAGGAGGCATCCTCTGAGGCGGGTGTGTTGGCGGCCAAGGAATAGACTACGTCCATCCTGGCTCGCCGTATTCTGTGGTTGAGGTCATGGAAGGCAGACCTGGACTCCAAAAAGACCTTGGAGGTTCTCCCTTTTAAGGGAGACATCTTATTTGGAGAAAATAAGATTGTGGCTGACTTGGCAGCTGCTAAGACTGCCTTTCTCCCTAATACGACTCCTTCTGCACAGAAGGCAAAAGTTACCACTTTTCACTCCTTTCGACCTCAAGGAAAAGCAAAAGGTCAGACATACCCGAGACAATATCGTACTTCCAAAACCACAAAGCCTAAGGCAAAACAACCCTGGGCAGCCCATCAGCCTGCTTCTAAACATGACAAGCCTGCTGCATGACGGGGCGGGCCTCCCCCTGGGGGACCCTAGGGTGAGAGACCAACTTCTACGATTCACCCAGGTCTGGTTAAAGACCACTTCAGACGCGTGGGTGCGAGAAGTTATCTCTCATGGGTATGCAGTCTCTTTCAAGAGACGTCCCCCTCGCCAGTTTTGCACCATGGTTATTTCTTCAGATCCGTTCAAAGCGCAAGCGCCTCAATTGGTTGTGCGTTCCCCCCTGGAGACAGGAGTGGTGGTGCCGATACCACTACTTGACCCTGTTTCTAGTACTGAAACCCAATGGGTCTTTACGGCCCATACTCAACCTCAAATCATTGAACAAGTTTGTGAGAGTGTCCAAGTTCCATATGGAAACACTACGCTCAATTGTACTGGCCATGGAACCCGGAGATTATATGGTAACCCTGGATATTCAGGATGCTTACTTGCCATATCGCATCAGCAATATCTGCGGTTTGTTATTGGCAACCTACACTATCAGTTCCAGGCTCTGCCATTTGGACTGGCCACGGCTCCTCGGATCTTCACCAAGATTATGGCCGTGATGATGGCTCAGCTTCGTCACCAGGGAGTCAGGATCCTGCCGTATCTGGATGATTTTCTGATTCTGGCAAACTCCCACGATGTCCTCCTCAGTCGTCTGCAATTGACTTCCTCCAAGCTCACGGGTGGCTCATCAACTGGAAGAAGTCCTCGCTGGTTCCAGCTCGAAGCATGGTGCACCTGGGGGCACTGCTGGACACACACAGCCAACAGCTGTTTCTGTCTTCAGAGAAGGTCCTGAAACTTCAGGACAGGATCAGATACTTCCTCTCTCGCCCAAGAGTGTTGATACATTCGGCACTGCAAGTACTAGGCCTCATGGTGTCGGCGTTCGACATGGTAGAGTATGGTCAATTTCATTCCCGCCCGCTGCAGAGGTTAATCCTTTCCAAGTGGGACGGCCTGCCTCATCAGATCAGGTCTCACATGATCTCCTTGACTCCGGAGGTTCGTCTGTCGCTGACCTGGTGGCTACAGGACCAGCAGTTGAGCAGAGGCCGTCCCTTCTGGATCCCCAACTAGGTCCTACTGACTACGGACGCCAGTCTGAGGGGTTGGGGTGCGGTGTTGGAGCAACACTCTTTCCAGGGTCGGTGGACCATGGAGGAATCACTCCTCCTGATAAACATTCTGGAATTGCGGGCAGTGTTCAATGCTTTGTCTCTCGCCCTGCCTCTGATACAGGGCAGGCCTGGTCAAGAACGGTTAGACAATGCCATCAAGGCGGCACTCGAAGCCGCATGGCAGTGATGGAAGTGTCAAAAATCCTTCGTTGGGCAGAACGCCCTCTGCCAGCAATATCAGCCGTGTTCATTCTGGGAGTCCTCAACTGGGAATAAGATTTCCTCAGTCATCTGCCAGCTGGGAAGCAGACTTCCTCAGTAGTCAGGACATACACGCCGGAGAGTGGAGCATTCATCCTGAAGTATTTCAACTCCTAGTGGACAAGTGGGGCCTACCAGATGTAGACTTGAAGGCGTCTCGACACAATCACAAAGTTCATGTCTTCGGATCAAGAACCAGGGTTCCTCAAGCAGCGTTCGTGGATGCACTGGCAATTCCATGGATCTTTCGGCTGCCATACGTGTTCCCTCCAGATTCTCTCCTGCCAAGGGTACTGCAGAAGTTCAAACAAGAAGTAGGAATACTACTTCTAGTCACTCCAGCGTGGCCCAGACGGCATTGGTTCTCAGACCTGCATGGTCTATCGATAGAGTGTCCTCATCTACTTCCTCAACACCCAGACCTCCTCGTCCAGGGCCCTTGTGTCTACCCAGACCTGGCCAGACTGGCTTTCACAGCGTGGCTCTTGAAGCTTCACTCTTAAGGGCCAAAGGATTCTCCGAGGCGGTTATCCAAACTATGCTGAAGGCCCGCAAACCGGCATCTGCTCGGATTTATTACAGGGTCTGGAATTCTTACTTCACCTGGTGTGCTGCTAAAAATTACGATGCATAGAATTTCAGTACTTCCAGACTTCTGGCTTTTCTGCAACAGGTAAGCTGGCTCTCAGATGTTGTAGGAGCCATTATCATGTGGCCTTACACTGGGCTATTAGACCCAGACATATTTGTCATTATTTATGGGGTGGGTTTGGGGTGCGCTTTTGCCTGTGTTGGTATGGCTAGGCAGCTTCAGTTTGGCACACCCTAACACTTTATTAAGACTTGTGTTTTTCCCTGACACATTATATATATTTTTGTATTATTTTAATCACACCTCACTTACATAGCACTTATGTGCTTCTTATTAAACCTTACTAATTTTCACCTGTGTGCTGCCCTGGGGTAGCCAACCTGTGCCGACATGATGGGGTCCCGCACCCCAGACCCACACCTAGTATTAGGGACCCCCAGTGACAGAGACGCCTTGCCGTTCGGCCTGGGGGCTTATCTGATTATTATGTAGTGTTATTTCTCACTCAGTGTGCATTAGGGATAGCTATATGTTTTTCTCTTACCCAGAATTACCCCTCCCTTTTAGCACCTGAGTGACATCACAATCTGGTTGAGCAGCTTACCAATAAATGTGCATTGTTTTTCTGCAACAAGGCCTGGACTTAGGCCTTCGTCTGGCCTCCCTCAAGGTTCATATCTCTGCCTTGTCGGTGTGATTTCAGATAAAAATTGCGTCTATTCCTGACATTCATACTTTCACTCAGAGAGTTTTACGGATTCAGCCTCCCTATGTCCCTCCTGCGGCTCCATGGGATCTGTCTGTTGTCCTGAATGCCCTGCAAGAGTCTCCATTTGAACCTCTTGAGTCAGTGGACCTTAAATGGCTCACGGTCAAGATCCTGTTCCTACTGGCTATTGCCTCTGCTAGGAGGGTGTCAGACCTAGGCGTTCTGTTCTGTCGTCCTCCCTTTCTGATATTTCACCGTGACCAGGCAGTACTTCGAACTCGCCCTGGTTATTTGCCTAAGGTGGTATCATCTTTTCACCTTAACCAAGAAATTGTGGTTCCAGCCTTTATCTCTTCCGATTTGTCCTCCAAAGAACGATCTTTGGATGTGGTAAGAGCTCTCTGTATTTGTGTGGAGAGGAGTGCCTCTATCAGGAGTTCAGATTCCCTTTTTGTACTTTTTGGTTTTAACAAATGTGGCTGGCCTGCAAATAAGCAAACCTTGGCCAGATGGATTAGAATGGTGATTGCACAAGCATATGCTCAGGCTGGACTCCCAGCTCCTGCTGCTATCAAAGCCCATTCTACTCGGCCTGTTGGACCTTCTTGGGCGGCCCGCGGAGGTGCGTCCGCTGAACAATTGTGCAAGGCGGCTACATGGTCCTCAGTGAACACGTTCATTAGGTTTTATGCCTTCGATACCTACGCCTCCCAGGATGCTTCCTTTGGACGCCGGGTTCTTATACCCGCTATGGTGTGTCCCCTCCTATGAAGAACTGCTTTGGGACATCCCCGATGTTTCCCTGTGGAAACCAATGTACCCCCCTGCAGGAAAGGAGATTTATGGTAGACCTACCATGGTTAAATCTCTTTCTGTGAGGTACATTGGTTGCACAGGGCGCCCACCCTGATGCACCTAGCTTCAAAGGGTTTGTATGGCATTACCCGCTAGTCCCTTCTCCTGTTGTGAGAACGTGGTTCTCTGTGACTAACATCTACCTTCTCTTTTGCCTGCTCCTGGATTGGACAGTTTAATGAAACTGAGCTCACAGTGCCTGGAGGCAGGATTATAGAGGAGGCCCCAATACATCCTGGGACAGTCTAAAGCTTTAGCCTGTTGGTGCCTGGATCAAGATCCATCTCTATACCCCAATGTTTCCCTGTGGAACCAATGTACCTCACAGAAAGAGATTTAACCATGGCAAGTCTACCATAACTCTCATTTTTACCCTGTCTCCTCCTCTAGTCATTGGGGGGATATGATCTATAATTGTATAAAGCAAACTGGAAAGTTGATGATTCCTTTGTCTAAAGTGTCTAGCGACCGATAATTCTGAGTCCTTACCCTCCATTGCCTGCTTGATTGACGAACGATGGGTGGCCATCCTTTCTTTAAACATTCTCGTGGTCTGTCCTACATAACTGAGACCACATGGTCAGGTGATTAAATACACCACGTAACTACTGGTGCATGTGAGAACATGTCTTATTTTTATTTTTTTGCCCGTATGTGGGTGATTGAAGGTGGGTTCTGTTTGTAAATAACTACAGGTTGTGCACGAAATATACTGATAACAACTTGTTTTTTTTCTAGAAATACCTAAGTGCACTTCAGCTAATGGTGTTACATCCGTTCTAACCAGTAAGTCCTTTCTTATAGCTCATAAGTGATTTAGTGTTTCTCAAGACAGGGAGGTCCTTGTCCATATTTATTATTGGCCATAAGGACTTCACTGATGTAGAGATCATGCTGTTGGCCGTAGTATATTCACTTATATATGGTATGTGTTCACCCATGGTTTGTTTTTGTTTCAACTGGAGCAGGGTTGAGCTAGATAATGACAATACCAGAGCCTTGTTTTTTAAGAGGAGCTCTTTATCATATCCTCTCTGCTGGACTATACAAATTACTGTATCCAATTCCTCTTCGACTTGGTTATAGCCACTAGTGATATGCGCAACTCTCATCATCTGCGATTTAAGTGAGTGGGGATGGAAGCTGTGTTAGCCATCAATAACGTGTTTCAATCTGTGTCCTTATTATAGACTGACGTAGAAATTTTTCCATGAGTAACTGTAATATGTACATCAAGGAAATGGACACTTTCCGTACTAAGATATGAAGTGAATTTGATGGCCGACTTTTGCTGATTGATGTCCTGTATCAATCAATGCAGCTCACTCATATCTCCCGTCCAAATTATAAACAAGTCTATATACCGTGTGAACAGCGAAATTCGCTTAATGACTTCAGGATTAGTAAAAAAATAACTCATTCTCTTGGGCATACATATATACATTCGCAAATGATGGCGAGATACAGGATACCATGGCACACCCGCTTTTTTGAAGAAAGAAAGTGCCATTGTGCATAAAATAATTTCTAGTAAATGTAAGATGTAGGTGATTCATGTCTAGAGAGATGTTGATTGTCTCAAACTGGTTATCTATTAAAAAAACGTTTCATGGTTGCCAGGCCTTCTTTTTGTGGAATAACCATGTAAAGGCTGTGTACATGTGTACATCCAAAGTGAAAAACACTGCATTGTCCGGGATGTCCCCCAGCTACTGTAGTTTAGTTAATAAAGTTGTAGTGTCTTTGAGGTAAGTCTGTTGTACACTGATGATAGGTTGTATAAGGCAATCCAGGAATTTTGAAATTGGTTAATATAGTGAACCATTGGAAGATATAATGGGCCTACCGGGCGGCTTAGTCGCGTTTTTGTGGACTTTAGGGACCGTATATATAACTTATATTTATTTAAACTTAGAATTTATAAATATTTAAACATATATCAAAATATAGGAGGATGTCTTATCTTTTTTAGAAGGCAGGGGGTCACAGTGAGGGAGGCCCAATGGATTTCGTCCTAAAACTTCATCCCTTGATGAAGTATTAGGACGATATGCATTGGACTACCCTCCCTGTGACCTCCTGCCTTCTAAAAAGATAAGACATACTTTCTATTTTTTTTATATATTTTTTAAAATAAAAATTTCTCTTATACAACCTTTTATATATTTATTTTTGACTTTTTCATATACCGCTTTTTTAACTTACTTTTAATAGGCTGAATTTTTGTCTTAGTATAGCTCCACCTACCGTCTGTTGAATATATTCTTTCTTGATTATTAGTACTGTATCCCCATCATATCTGATTAAATTTTTCATCCTGCAGTTTACCACTGTAATGCCCCTTTCACATCGCACAAATAACCCGGTATCGACACGGCATATTGCCGTGTCGAAACGGGTCAGTGTGCGATGTGAAAGGTCCTTTGCTGAATTAGCGGGTCGCCTGACCCGGTAATTCAACCCGGTAAAAAAGAAGGGTTATTACCGGGTTGAATACCGGGTCAGGTGCAGTGTGAATGGGAGCCGTTCCGATGCGACACGGCTCCCATTCACAGCATAGGCAGAGGCGGTGCAGGAGATGAGCTCATCTCCCGGCGCCGCCTGCACCCCCGCCCCAGCTACTGCTGCGCCCCCCGCTGCTATGGCAACCGACCCGGTATATTGCCGGGTCGGAAAGCCAGCAGAGGAGAGCAAATGCCGGACCCCACCCGGTAAGGACACGTTTCTCTTACCGGGTGGGATCCGGCATTTGCGATCTGAAACCAGCATTACTTACTTGGGGTTAGCTGACACCCTATATCACAGGAAGTATCTCTTTATCAGACTAATGAAATTTTGAATTATGTTAAAGGGTATACCACAAGTGGCGCTGAACCTCACTATTTTCCATATATCTATATATCTATATATATATATATATATATATATATATACTGCTCAAAAAAATAAAGGGAACACTAAAATAACAAATCCTAGATCTGAATGAATGAAATATTCTTATTAAATACTTTGTTCTTTACACGGTTGAATGTGCTGACAACAAAATTACACAAAAATTATCAATGGAAATCAAATGTATTAACCCATGGAGGTCTGGATTTGGAATCACACTCAAAATTAAAGTGGAAAAACACACTACAGGCTGATCCAACTTTGATGTAATGTCCTTAAAACAAGTCAAAATGAGGCTCAGTAGTGTGTGTGGCCTCACATGGGGATAGACGGGCTCCGCAGGAGACATGGGCACTAAAAAAGAACTTTAGGAATGGGTGTGCACTGGCTCCTCCCTCTATGCCCCTCCTCCAGACCTCAGTTTAATACTGTGCCCAGAGGAGACTGGGTGCATTACAGGGAGCTCTCCTGAGTTTCCTGAAAAGAAAGTATTTTGTTAGGTTTTTTATTTTCAGGGAGCCTGCTGGCAACAGACTCCCTGCATCGAGGGACTGAGGGGAGAGAAACAGACCTACTTTACCGCTAGGCTCTGTTTCTTAGGCTACTGGACACCATTAGCTCCAGAGGGAACGGAACGCAGGTCTCACCCTTGCCGTTCGTCCCGGAGCCGCGCCGATGTCCTCCTCGCAGAGCCGGAAGATAGAAGCCGGGTGAGTATGTGAAGAAAGAAGACTTCAGAGGCGGCATAAGTCTTCAGATCTTCATTGAGGTAACGCTGCGCGCCATTGCTCCCACACAACACACACACGGCAGGCACTGTAAGGGTGCAGGGCGCAGAGGGGGCGCCCTGGGCAGCAATAAGAACCTCCATATCTGGCTTAAAATGATATATACAGGCTGGGCACTGTATATAAGAGATCCCCCGCCAGTTTTTGAAAATTTTCAGCGGGACCGAAGCGCACTGCTGAGGGGGCGGAGCATGTTCCTCAGCACTCACCGGCGCCATTTTCTCCACAGCACACCGCTGAGAGGAAGCTCCCCGGACTCTCCCCTGCTTACACGGTGAAAGAGGGTTTTAAAGAAGGGGGGGCACGTAATTTGGCGCAGATACGGATAAACAGCGCTATCTGGGTAAACATATTGTGTTTTTTTTTCTGGGTCATTAGCGCTGGGTGTGTGCTGGCATACTCTCTCTCTGTCTCTCCAAAGGGCCAAGGGGGGAACTGTCTTCAGATTAGAGGATTCCCTGAGTGTGTGGTGTGTCGGTACGCATGTGTCGGCATGTCTGAGGTAGAAGGCTCTCCTAGGGAGGAGGTGGAGCAAATGACTGTGGTGTCTCCGTCGGCAATGCCGACACCTGACTGGTTGGATATGTGAAATGTTTTAAGTGCTAATGTGAATTTATTGCACAAAAGGTTGGACAAAGCTGAGTCCAGGGAATGTACAGGGTGTCAAGCCCTGCCTGCCCCTATGTCACAGGGACCTTCGGGGTCTCAAAAGCGCCCACTATCCCAAATAGTAGACACTGATACCGACACGGATTCTGACTCCAGTGTCGACTATGATGATGCAAAGTTACAGTCAAAATTGGCTAAAAGTATTCCATATATGATTATTGCAATAAAAGATGTTTTGCATATCACAGAGGACCCCCCTGTCCCTGACACGAGGGTACACATGTATAAGGAAAAGAAACCTGAGGTAACCTTTCCCCCGTCTCATGAGCTGAACGAGTTATTTGAAAAGGCTTGGGAATCTCCAGACAAAAAACTGCAGATTCCCAAAAGGATTCTTATGGCGCATCCTTTCCCGAATAAAGACAGGATACGGTGGGAATCCTCCCCAAGGGTGGACAAAGCGCTGACACGCTTATCCAAAAAGGTAGCGCTGCCATCCCAAGATACGGCTACCCTCAGGGATCCTGCTGATCGCAAGGAGGCTACCTTGAAGTCCATTTACACACATTCTGGTACCTTACTCAGACCGATGATAGCGTCGGCTTGGGTTTGTAGCGCTGTGATAGCGTGGACAGATACCTTGTCGGCGGAACATGATACCCTGGATAAGGATACCATTTTATTGACCCTGGGTCATATTAAAGATGCTGTCTTATATATGAGAGATGCTCAAAGGGACATTGGCCTACTGGGTTCTAGAGTCAACGCTATGGCGATTTCTGCTAGACGAGTCCTATGGACCCGGCAATGGACAGGTGATGCCGACTCAAAGAGGTATATGGAGGTTTTACCTTACAGGGGTGAGGAATTGTTTGGGGAAGGTCTCTCGGACCTGGTTTCCACAGCTACGGCAGGTAAATCAATTTTTTTGCCTTATATTCCCTCACAGCCTAAGAAAGCGCCACATTATCAGATACAGTCCTTTTGGTCAAATAGAAACAAGAGAGTACGAGGATCGTCCTTTCTTGCTAGAGGTAAGGGCAGAGGGAAAAAGCTGCCTACCACAGCTAGTTCCCAGGAGCAGAAGTCCTCCCCGGCCTCTACAAAATCCACCGCATGACGCTGGGGCTCTGCTAAAGGGAGTCCGCCCCAGTGGGGGCACGTCTTCGACTTTTCAGCCACATCTGAGTTCACTCACAGGTGGATCCCTGGGCAATAGAAATTGTTTCCCAGGGGTACAAGCTGGAATTCGAAGAGGTGCCTCCTCGCCGGTTTTTCAAATCGGCCCTGCCAGCTTCTCCCCCAGAAAGGGAGATAGTTTTAAATGCGATTCACAAATTGTGTCTTCAACAGGTGGTGGTCAAAGTTCCCCTGCTTCAGCAAGGGAAGGGGTATTACTCAACCCTGTTTGTAGTCCCGAAACCGGTCGGTTCGGTCAGATCCATTTTAAATTTAAAATCCTTGAACCTATACTTGAAAAGGTTCAAGTTCAAGATGGAATTGCTCAGAGCGATCATCGCCAGCCTAGAAGGGGGGGATTTTATGGTATCCCTGGACATAAAGGATGCATACCTTCATGTTCCCATTTATCCACCTCATCAGGCGTACCTGAGATTTGCGGTACAGGAGTGTCATTACCAATTTCAGACGTTGCCGTTTGGGCTTTCCACGGCCCCGAGGATTTTCACCAAGGTAATGGCGGAGATGATGGTGCTCCTGCGCAAGCAGGGTGTCACAATTATCCCGTACTTGGACGATCTCCTCATAAAAGCGAGATCACGAGAGCAGTTGCTGAACAGCGTGTCACTTTTGCTGAAGGTGTTGCAGCAACATGGCTGGATTCTCAATATCCCAAAGTCACAGTTGGTTCCTACGACTCGTTTGACCTTCTTAGGCATGATTCTGGATACGGACCAGAAAAGGGTTTATCTGCCGATAGAAAAGGCCCAAGAACTCATGACTCTGGTCAGAGACCTATTGAAGCCAAAACAGGTGTCAGTGCATCACTGCACTCGAGTCCTGGGAAAGATTGTGGCGTCTTACGAGGCCATTCCCTTCGGCAGGTTCCATGCGAGGACTTTCCAATGGGACCTAGTGGACAAATGGTCCGGGTCTCATCTACAGATTCATCAGTTGATCACCCTGTCCCCCAGGGCCAGGGTATCTCTCCTGTGGTGGCTGCAGAGTGCTCACCTTCTAGATGGTCGCAGGTTCGGCATTCAGGATTGGATTCTGGTAAACACGGACGCGAGCCTCCGAGGTTGGGGAGCCGTCACACAGGGAAGACATTTCCAAGGTCTTTGGTCAAGCCAGGAGACTTGTCTTCACATCAATGTCCTGGAGCTGAGGGCCATATACAACGCCCTTCGTCAAGCGGAGAATTTGCTTTGCGATCGACCGGTTCTGATTCAGTCAGACAACATCACTGCAGTGGCTCATGTAAACCGCCAAGGCGGCACAAGGAGCAGAGCGGCAATGACGGAAGCCACCAGGATTCTTCGCTGGGCGGAAAATCATGTAAGCGCACTGTCAGCAGTGTTCATTCCGGGGGTGGACAACTGGGAAGCAGACTTCCTCAGCAGACACGATCTACATCCAGGAGAGTGGGGACTTCATCAGGAAGTCTTCGCACAGATTGCAAGTCAGTGGGGACTGCCCCAAATAGACATGATGGCGTCCCGCCTCAACAAAAAACTACAGAGGTATTGCGCCAGTTCAAGAGACCCTCAGGCGGTGGCAGTGGACGCCCTGGTGACACCGTGGGTGTTCCAGTCGGTCTATGTGTTTCCTCCTCTTCCTCTCATCCCCAAGGTGTTGAGAATCATAAGAAAAAGAGGAGTACAGACAATTCTCATTGTTCCAGATTGGCCGCGAAGGGCCTGGTATCTAGATCCGCAGAAAATGCTCACAGAAGATCCGTGGCCTCTTCCTCTAAGACAGGACCTGTTGCAACAGGGGCCCTGTCTGTTCCAAGACTTACCGCGGCTGCGTTTGACGGCATGGCGGTTGAACGCCGGATACTAGCGGAAAAGGGCATTCCGGATGAGGTCATTCCTACTCTGATAAAGGCTAGGAAGGACGTGACAGCTAAACATTATCACCGTATATGGCGGAAGTATGTTTCTTGGTGTGAGGCCAGGAATGCTCCTACGGAAGAATTCCATCTGAGCCGTTTCCTTCACTTCCTACAAACGGGAGTGAATTTGGGCCTAAAATTAGGCTCCATTAAGGTTCAGATTTCGGCCGTTTCCATTTTCTTTCAGAAGGAATTAGCTTCTCTCCCGGAAGTACAGACTTTTGTGAAGGGAGTGCTGCATATTCAGCCTCCTTTTGTACCTCCGGTGGCGCCTTGGGACCTTAACGTTGTGTTGAGTTTCCTTAAGTCCCACTGGTTTGAACCACTTAAAACGGTGGAATTAAAATATCTCACTTGGAAAGTGGTTATGTTGTTAGCCTTGGCTTCGGCTAGGCGAGTGTCGGAGTTGGCGGCTTTGTCTCACAAAAGCCCCTATCTGTTGTTCCATGTGGATAGAGCAGAATTGCGGACTCGTTCTCAATTCTTGCCCAAGGTGGTTTCATCTTTTCATATGAACCAACCTATTGTGGTGCCTGTGGCTAAGCGAGACTTGGAGGATTCCGAGTCCCTTGATGTAGTCAGGGCTTTGAAAATTTACGTGGCCAGAACGGCTCGGGTCAGGAAAACAGAGGCACTGTTTGTCCTGTATGCAGCCAACAAGATTGGCGCTCCTGCTTCTAAGCAGACTATTGCTCGCTGGATCTATAACACAATTCAGCAGGCTCATTCTATGGCTGGATTGCCGTTACCAAAATCGGTTAAGGCCCATTCCACTAGGAAGGTGGGCTCTTCTTGGGCGGCTGCCCGAGGGGTCTCGGCATTACAGCTGTGCCGAGCTGCTAATTGGTCGGGTTCAAACACCTTTGCAAAGTTTTACAAGTTTGATACCCTGGCTGAGGAGGACCTCATGTTTGCTCAATCGGTGCTGCAGAGTCATCCGCACTCTCCCGCCCGTTTGGGAGCTTTGGTATAATCCCCATGGTCCTTACGGAGTTCCCAGCATCCTCTAGGACGTAAGAGAAAATAAGATTTTAAACCTACCGGTAAATCTTTTTCTCCTAGTCCGTAGAGGATGCTGGGCACCCGTCCCAGTGCGGACTACTTCTGCAAGACTTGTATATAGTTATTGCTTACATAAGGGTTATGTTACAGTTTTGTTTAGTCTCTGACTGATGCTGTGTTGTTTCATGCTGTTAACTGGTTCGTATAACCCAAGTTATACGGTGTGAATGGTGTGGGCTGGTATGAATCTTGCCCTTGGATTAACAAAAATCCTTTCCTCGTACTGTCCGTCTCCTCTGGGCACAGTTTCTCTAACTGAGGTCTGGAGGAGGGGCATAGAGGGAGGAGCCAGTGCACGCCCATTCCTAAAGTTATTTTTTAGTGCCCATGTCTCCTGCGGAGCCCGTCTATCCCCATGGTCCTTACGGAGTCCCCAGCATCCTCTACGGACTAGGAGAAAAAGATTTACCGGTAGGTTTAAAATCTTATTTTATATGCACACTGTATATATATATATATATACACACACACACACACACACACACACACACACACACACACACACACACACACACACACACACACACACACATATTGCATTTCTGTATCTGGAACTGGGGAGCATTTGTGTACCTGGCACTTGGGAGGCATTTCTGTATCTGGCACTGTGGGGGGCATTTGTGTATGTGGCCCTGGGTCCAATGTGTTTCTGGTACTGGGGGGCCTTTGTGTATCTGGCACTGAGGGGCATTTGTGTATCTGGCACTGGGGGGCATTTCTGTATCTGGCACCTGGGCCAATGTGTACCTGGCACTTGTGAGGCATTTCTGTATCTGGCACTGGGGGGCATTTGTGTATGTGGCACTGGGGGGCATTTGTGTATCTGGCACTGGGGGGCATTTGTGTACCTGGCACTGGGGCCAATGTGTGTATGTGGCACTGGGGGGGCATTTGTGTACCTGGCACTGGGGGGCATTCGTGTATGTGGCCAGTGCCGTAACTAGACATTTTAGCGCTGTGTGCAAGAAACAGCATAGACACCCCCCCCTTTGTGTAAAATAGGGGCAGTGCGCGCGTGTTCAACTATAGGGGCATGGTTTCATGGGGAAGGGGTGTGGCCACATATAATACCAATTCATATTACGGTGCACAGTAGTCTCCATTATTCAAATTACTCAGCACAGTAGCGCTACTACACCAGGTAGAGCCCCTTTTACACATTACGGCAGGTAGAGTCCCCTTTTTACACATTACGGTAGACAGCGTCCCCTTTTTACTCATTACGGCAGACAGCGTACACTTTTTTACACATTACGGCAGACAGAGTCCACCTTTTACACATTACAGCAGACAGAGTCCCCTTTTTACACATTACAGCAGAGTCCACCTTTTACACATTACAGCAGTCACCCTTTTTACACATTACAGTAGACAGAGTCCCCTTTTTACACATTACAGCAGACAGAGTCCACCTTTTACACATTACAACAGACAGAGTCACCCTTTTTACACATTACAGTAGACAGTCCCCTTTTCTCATACGTCCTAGAGGATGCTGGGGACGACATCAAGACCATGGGGTATAGACGGGATCCGCAGTAGACACGGGCACCCTAAAGACTTTTCATTGGGTGTGAACTGGCTCCTCCCTCTATGCCCCTCTTCCAGACCCCAGTTTTAGAAATGTGCCCAGGTCGACTGGATGTACTCTGAGGAGCTCTACTGAGTTTCTCTGAAAAGACTTATGTTAGGTTTTTTATTTTCAGGGAGATCTGCTGGCATCAGACTCCCTGCTTCGTGGGACTGAGGGGGCAGAAGTAGAACCAACTTCCTCAGAGTTTCATGGCTCTGCTTCTGGCTGACAGGACACCATTAGCTCCTGAAGGGAACTGAACGCTAGCCGTGTCTAGATGCTCACTCCCACAGCAAGCCGTCACCCCCCTCACAGAGCCAGAAGTCAGAAGACAGGTGAGTATGAGAAGAATGATCTTCAATCAAGTAAGTGACGGCTGAGGTGCGGCGTGGCTGGCGGGAGCGCAGCGCGCCATTGCTGCCCACACACACAGGCACTGCAGGGTGCAGGGCGTGGAGGGGGGTGCCCTGGGCAACAAGAAAAATACCTTAAACTGGCTAAAAGGTGACATAAGATGCCCAGGCACAGCCCTACCCCCACCAGTATAAATATTATGAAAAGTTTCTGAGGTAAAAAGGGCAGAGCTTCTTCCTCAGGCAGCCAGCACACTACTCAGCACCATGTTCTCTCTTTCCTCAGGCTGCAGAGAACACGCTGGTCCTTTCCTCCACTTCTAACAAGTACAGGGTGCTATAAAGGGGGGGCACAAAGCGATTGTGGTGCATTTGATAGTGTATATTACTATTTAAAAGCGCTTTTGGGCTGTGGACATACTGTGTTCACAGGCAATACTGGCGCTGGGTTTGTGAACTGGCTGCTCCTATCCTGTGTCCCTCTGACAGATTTTACTGTGGGTCTGTCCCCAAAATAAGTCCCAGTGTGTCTGTGAGTGTGGTGTACACGTGTGAGGCATGTCTGAGGCAGGGAGTTCCTCCCCGGAGGAAGCCATTTTAGGGACACAGAGTTGTAATGTGGTGGCGCTACCGGCACACCAAGAGCCTGCATGGGTGAAAGAGCTACGTGACAGTATGCATCTGATTAACCGTAGATTGGATAAGTCTGAATCTAAGGCTGCATGCTGGAGAAAATCTGTGGAAGATGTAATTTTTCAGGATGCTGTTATTCCTTATGCGGGCGGCCCCTCTGGGTCACATAAGAGACCATTTGCAAATGTTGTAAACACTGATACCGACACGGATTCTGATTCTTGTGTCGACAATAGTGAATCCAGAGAGATAGATCATAAATTGGCAAAAAGTATACAATATATGATTGTGGCTATAAGGGACGTGTTGGAGGTTAAAAGAAAGCACTCCTGTACCTCAGGAGAAAGCTTATTTATGTAAGGAAAAGAAATCCAAAGTCACGTTCCCTCCTTCACACGAACTAAATGCTCTGTTTGAAGGGATGTGGGTGAATCCTGATAAAAAATTTCGTATTCCCAAAAGGATTCACATAGCTTATCCTTTCCCGGTTAAAGGCAGGAAAAAATGGGAGTCACCCCCTGTGTTAGACAGTGCACTTTCCAGGTTGACAAAGAAGGTAATTCTCCCTGCTCCTGGCACGGCTTCTCTTAAAGAGCCAGCAGACCGCAAAATGGAAATGACATTGAAATCCATTTATGTTACCAATGGTACACTGCTCAGGCCCACTATTGCCTGCGCATGGGTGAGTCGCGCTATTGAAAAATGGTCAGAAAGCGTGTCATCAGAAATTGACCTGATTGATAAAGATGAGATACACCTTAAGTTAGGGAACATCAAGGACGCTGCCGCCTACATGCTGGAAGCAATGAAGGATATTGGACTCTTGAGTTCACAAGCTGCTACCATGGCAGTATCGGCTAGGCGGGCGTTATGGATTCGCCAGTGGAACGCGGATGCAGATTCCAAAAGAAACATGGAGGCTCTCCCATATAAAGGTGAGGACTTATTTGGCGATGGCCTGGATGCGTTAGTCTCAGCGGCTACCGTAGGTAAGTCAACATTTTTGCCCTCTGCGCCTGCACCGGCAAAAAAAACCTATCACCCGCAAATGCAGTCCTTTCGGCCCAATAAATACAAAACGAAGTGAGGTTCCCCCTTCTTTACAGGAAGGGGAAGGGGAAAGAAGCCCACACCGGCTCCAGGTTCCCAAGAGCAAAAGTCTACCCCTAATTCTGACAAATCCCCAGCATGACGCTGGAACTCCCTTGCGGTAGGCCGCTCGGGTGGGGGCACGTCTCAAACTCTTCAGCCAGGATTGGATTCTGTCTGGCCTGGACCCCTGGGTGGTGCAAATAGTATCCCAGGGATACCAACTAGAGTTTCAAGACGTTCCCCCATGCCGATTTTTCAAATCGACCTTGCCAGCTTCTCCGCCAGAGAGAGAAGCAGTAACAGCGGCAATCAAAAAAATTATGTCAAGACCAGGTCATAGTCCTGGTACCGTTGTCACAACAAGGTCAGGGCTTTTATTCAAGCCTATTTGTTGTTCCAAAGCCGGACGGCTCGGTCAGACCAATCCTAAATCTAAAAAATCTGAATTTCTTCCTGAAAAGGTTCAAGTTCTAGATGGAATCACTTCGGGCGGTGATTGCCAGTCTGGAGGAGGGGGACTACTTGGTGTCGGTGGACATAAAGGATGCTTACCTGCATGTTCCCATTTATCCTCCTCACCAGGCTTATCTGAGATTCGCGATTCAGGATTGCCATTACCAATTCCAGACATTACCTTTCGTCTCTCCATGGCGCCGAGAGTATTCACCAAGATGATGGCGGAGATGATGGTCCTCCTTCGTCAGAAAGGAGTCAATATAATCCCTTATCTGGACGACCTCCTGATAAAGGCGACATCCAGGGAGCAGTTATTACAAAACATATCCCTCTCCCTGTCAATACTCCAACAACACGGGTGGATCATAAATTACCCAAAGTCACAGTTGGAACCGACGACAAGGTTGTCTTTCCTCGTGATGATTCTGGACACAGAAGTTCAGAGAGTATTTCTTCTGCTGGAAAAGGCTCTGGAAATCCAGAAAATGGTAAAACAGATATTGAAACCATCAAGTGTGTCGATCCATCAGTGCATTCGGTTGTTGTGGAAGATGGTGGTGGCCTACGAGGCCATACAGTTTGGCAGGTTCCATACCAGAGTATTCCAGTTGGACCTGTTGGACAAGTGGTCGGGGTCACACCTACACGTGCACAGGGGCCGTGTGTATACCAAGACTTACCACGGCTACATTTGACGGCATGGCTGTTGAGCGCCGTATCCTAGCCAGGAAGGGTATTCCTAAGGAGGTCATCCCCACCCTTATTCAGGCCAGAAAGGGAGTAACGTCAAAACATTACCACCATATTTGGAGAAAATATGTGTCTTGGTGTGAAGCCAAGAAAGCTCCTACGGAAGAGTTTTACTTAGGACGTTTTCTCCATTTTTTACAGGATGGTGTGGGATCAATCAAGGTCCAAATTTCGGTCTTGTCAGTGTTCTTCCAAAAACAATTGGCCTCTCTTCCAGAGGTTCAGACCTTCGTGAAAGGGGTTCTGCGCATCCAGCCTCCATTCGTGCCTCCAATGGCACCATGGGACCTTAAAGTGGTATTGCAGTTCCTTCAATCGGATTGGTTTGAGCCTCTACAAAAGAGAGAGTTGAAGTTTCTCACTCGGAAAGTGGTGATGTTTTTGGCATTGGCATCCGCAAGGTGGGTGTCTGAATTTGGGGCCTTGTCTCACAAGAGCCCTTACCTGATTTTCCAAGAAGATAGGGCAGAGTTGCGGACTCGCCAACATTTTCTTCCAAAGGTGGTTTCTGCTTTTCACATAAACCAACCTATTGTGGTGCCAGTAGTTACTGACACATTCACTGATTCAAAGTCTCTAGATGTGGTTAGAGCTTACAAAATCTATGTTGCTAGAACAGCTCGTATATGGAAAACAGAGGCTCTGTTTGTCCTGTATGATCACAACAAGATTGGCTGTCCTGCTTCCAAGCAGACTATTGCACGTTGGATTAGAAATACGATTCAGCAAGCTCATACTACGGATAGATTGCCGTTACCGACGTCGGTAAAGGCCCACTCCACTAGGAAGGTGGGCTCATCCTTGGCGGCTGCCCGGGGGGTCGCGGCATTACAACTTTGCCGAGCAGCTATTTGGTCAGGGTCAAACACATTTGCTAAGTTCTACACGTTTTACACCTTGGCCGATGAGGACCTAAAGTTTGGTCAATCGGTGCTGCAGGGTCATCCGCACTCTCCCGCCCGTACTGGAGCTTTGGTTTAGACCCCATGGTCTTGATGTCATCCCCAGCATCCTCTAGAACGTATGAGAAAATAGGATTTTGATAACCTACCGGTAAATCCTTTTCTCCTAGTCCGTAGAGGATGCTGGGCGCCCGTCCCAGTGCGTACTTTACCTGCAGTTTAGTTATTAGAGTTACACAAGTTTTGTTATCTTGGTTTCAGCATGTTGCTGCAATTAGTTCATGCCTGTTGGCGTGTGTTATGTTGAATGCCATGTGTGCGGCATGGTTGAGGGTGTGAGTTGGTAGGGGAGAAGGAGGAGGAGGGGGACTCGGGAGCCGCAGCAGCGCACTGTAATTGGTAGCGGCACCGCTGCAGCTGTTCCTCTCCTTCCACATAGGCTGGCCGCTGCTGCTGTGAATGCTGGGATGCGCTTCTCTCATCAAATTTGTACATAGACCTAATTTTTGTTTTTCTTATATTGCAGGAACCTACCCCGGAGCTGTAGGAGAAGCCTACCACAGGCCAAGGGGCAGAAGTGGAGGAGCCAGTAGTGGAGTCGGTGGTACCCCCGCAGCTGCGCCCAGCAAGACCTAGGAGTTCCACTTCTGCCCCCTATAGCCCTCCCAATTTTTTCTATGCCCTGAGGAGTTTCTGCATAGGCCCCCGAATGTGGAGCAACAATTCTGTAATTATATGATGCGATTGATGATGTCCTGGTTGCAAAAATATGAGGAAAAAATGGAGTAGGTGTCCCCCATATTTAAGCAACCAGCACCGGGCTCATGGACTGGTCCTGGTTCCGAAAATACGGGGGACAAAAAAAGTAGGGGTCCCCTGTATTTCTGAAACCAGCACCTTGCTCCACTTGCCAGGGAGGTGATGCTGCAGCCGGAGGATACTTTTATACAGGTCCCTGTGGACGCAGCATCACACACCCCAACTAGTCACCCCTGGTCGGGGTTCCCTGGGAAGGTGGGGACCCCTTAAATAGTTGAAGTTTCTCACTTGGAAATAAAGGGGTCCCCCCATCCAGGCACCCAAGGGCCAGGGGTGAAGAACGAGGCTGTCCCCAGCACCCCTGGGCGGTGGGTGCCGGGCTGATAGACAAAATTGTGTAAGAAAAAGAATATTGTCTTTTGCTGTGGAACTAGAAGTCCCAGCAAGCCTCCCCCGCATGCTGGTACTTGAAGAACCACAAGTACCAGCATGCGGAGAATTAAAGGGCCTGTTGATACCTGTAGTTCCACAATAAAAGAAATACCCCAAGAAAGACAAAACACACACACCGTGAAGGTAAAAGTTTATTAACACACACCTACACACTCACACATACTGTCGAAGTCAAATATATTACATACAGAAAACATACAAACTCCACACGGATGAGTCGCTGAGCGTGTGAATACACGCAGCGTGCACAGCGATATATGGTAGCATATGCATTCACACAGACAAGCCACAAGGATATATTCAACACATATTTCATACCACACATAAATTAAACATGTCAAGCACCAGACATTATAATGTTTTAAATTATATAATGGAGTATAACATCATGTATATGTATTAATAGAATGGAACAAGATAAACATGTCATGCTTGGTGTCAAAATAATCAGAGGAATGAGTGTGTTGGTTTGATACCTGTGATTAGGTTGTAGCACATTGCAATGAGTAGTTATGATTGAATGTATGAATATGAAGCCAGAACTCAAATGAGAACAAAGAACAGCAGATGGACAGGAAACCAGTGTCCAACCCCTATGATGTCATCTTCAAGGCTGGACGTTGCTTGCATATGAACTGACCAATAACACATCATGAATGAGAAAGTTCCCTCCCCTGGACCAATAACAGAAGACTCAGTCCCAGACCTGTACTCTCCCAATATACACAGTGTATAGCTGATCCCACACACAAGAAGTTCTGTTTGCTGGTTGCTGTTCGAGATGCTGTTTTTTTTTTGCTGTTCTGTGTAGCTGCTGCTGAGGCAGATCCAAAGATCGAGAAATGTGTGCATTGAGGGACAGGGTAACTTATGCTGGCTGCAATGGATTCTTTTGTAACTATCTGCTTCTTGTGTAATTGTAACATTATAACTGAATGATATATACTGTACATGTGATATAATGTATACATATCCTTTTAATATCAAATATATACATCAATGAGCGTTGGAACTCAGACAATGTGTGCGTGTACTTGTTTCCTCTTAAGGGATGTAGTGTTTGCGATGTACAGCACACTTTTATCGTATATATGGTAATAAGATGTGCCTTGCATCCGAAACATATATTATCGCTGGCATTATCAATATTTATTAGAAATTAATCTGAAATTCATAGTTGGGGACAGCATCAGCGATATCACATACTAAATGATGCACTGTACAGATGCCGCTGTGTACCAGCTAACGATGGACGCATCGACATGCTGCTGAACAACATGCCGTTTGTTTTTTTGTGTTATCAGTAAGGCGCTGATATGAAATTCAAGGGACAATATATTTCTCACAATATTGGAAATGCTATAGCGTATTTTTATTGTTGCAAAACAAAGTTCAAATAACTTATATTGTGTTTGATTCAGATTGGATTGTTTATCTGTTAAGTAAATTTAAAGAGCATATAAAAGTTGGTGCATAGGTATGATATAGCTGTGTTAGCATGCTAAGGCCTATTCGCATACTGCTAACACGGGCCTAAAGTAACAAACGTCCAGTGCTTGTATAATATGTGATTTCTTTGTGACAAAGGAGCTAGCCACATGGTCTGTCCACCATTTTGCCCAAGCACATGGCTGGGAATAAGGGGGAGGAGCGGTGGCCATTTTAGGAATGTCATTCTACCCACCTAGCTAAACAGCTGACTTTCAGTGTGTTTAAAGCAATCAGTTTCCTTTGTCACAAATAAACAATATATATGTACAAATCCGACACTATTTAAAAGCTACCAATGAATTTAACAAACCCATGCCATAGTCAATTACAAATAGTTTCAATTGGACCTAGTGAGAGAGAAATGGAGAGATAAATGCTTGGCTTGGTGTAAGAATTGCACATAGATAAAAAAATAATAATTAAAAAAGGTGTTTTTCTTTTCTCCAAGATTTAGTTAACTCTGCTTGCTGCAAGATAGGCATTGAAGTGTTAATCAACCTGTTCAACCACTAGTACAAGCATATGAACCTCTGTTGATATGCAAATAAGAGGCTCTGACAGAAACTGTATTCATTCAGTATGTGTTTATGAATACATATGCTGGGTGAGGGGTTTCATAGAATTGTAGAGTCAAGTGGTGTGTATATATATATATATATAAAATGTGTGTATTTATATCAGCGTATGTTCTGCAAGATAGCTATCCAATCCGAATCATAGCATTTAAATTATAGTCAATAGTCATTATAGATCTGCATGGAATCGGATACGTTTATTTGTTATACATTTTGTGTATTTGTTTAAGTGGGTAAATTGTAAAACACACACAAAACGCAGTTCCAGCCTAAAAGTTTAGGTAAGCACTCAAAGGAGGATTACCCGTGTGCACGACTTCCAGCGGGTGTGAGGAACAAAAGTGTATTGTGTAGTGAGCAGTAGCATTTTGTTCACATTAATCATGATAAGTGTGGTATATTAAGTTGCGAACGCACGGTATACACGTGGTACGGTACGTGAGGTAAGCGTAAAGGAACATGCACGTGGCGTAGGGTCGCGCATGGTTGCGTGCTTACGCAAGGTTGCGTGAAGTAGCGAGCGCAAGTTTAAACCACACAATAGGAATACATTTAAAGGCGGGATAGAAGACATAGTTATACAATAGCAAGTAACTATCCGATTTTAAAAGCAGATTACTATAATATTTTGATTAAAGTGTACTACCTCTGGGACAAGCTATCGATCAAAGGGACTGATATTTTTCTGCTCAGAAAACCTTGTGTATTAGTGTGAGCTGAAAGTAGGTGTGGATGTATTGAACCCCGGAGAAACTGGGATTCCTTGAGAGACGCTGAGTTGGCAGAGGCTTGGCGGCGTGAAAGGGTCGCAAGCTTACGTATTAACGAAGTAGACACGTACTACAACGTGTAGAGGAGCGTAATAGATTGTGAAGTAGGCACATACTACAACATATAGAGTATTGAGGAAGTAGGCACGTACTACAATGTGTAGAAGTATTATAGTGTTGCGCTCCGGCTGTGGAGCGCAGCTTGTGAATTCGACTCCTGTGATCATAGGGCATATAGATAACAAGTATCTATAAGCCATGCGATTGGACCGCGCGTCTATGTGTGTGATACGTGGTGCAACGTGACACCATTTGTGTAATTTCGCACAATTGTGTCATCATATGCACTGTGTAGAGCATACGCAGACGTGATTTGTGTAAATAAAGGGTTTTTTCACTGAGTTCCTCAGGTAAGGGTGATCGATAAGTTGTTTCTCACCCAAGAAAAATTCCAGCGGATAGATACCGAAAAGGAATTTTTCGCTGACTCTCTCTCAGGAAAACATTCCAACAGACTTTTAACCTCCACTGGAAGAGGTGTTTTATTGATTCTGTTAATGCTTCAATAATTCCAGTGCTGAGGGGTCTGGAAGGAGCCTAGTCTGGGTACGTGGGGGTCATTAATGGAGTGAGTCGTGGTACTGGCCAGCGGAGGCAGGAGCGGGTGAAAAGCATTCGGTAAGGACTTTTCACTGTCGTCTCGCATGGGACATTTGGTGTGTTGTGGAAAAGCCCACAATGGGACCCAAATGGGAATGCGAGAGGCGTTCAGCAGCCAGGGTTCAGGCTGGAGAGTTGAGAATTGAGGCACGTACTGTGTGAAAACGTGCGGAGGATAATGTGTGGAAAGTATGGTCTACAGGGAGGCTTTTTGTGACACATGGATACGTATGACTGTTGAGGATAGGGCATCACTTCCTAGAATTGGTGGGTTTGATCCTGAGGTATTGCAGGTAGTATGTTTAACCAAAGTCATATAAGACAAGAACGAAAACAAGAACTGTTTGATCTTGTAGCAACAATAAAGAAGTAGAAAAGTGAACTGTGTGTTCAAAGAGCAAGGCAAAGAGAACCTCGTATCACTAGAGACTCTTCCGTGAAGCCTGAGAGGCGGCACTGTTGAACACTACCTGAGCGTACTAAAGGACTGCAGAAAGACCAGTCATTGTAATTGATTTGTTATGAACAAGAGTTGTTTTGTTCTATTTCTCTTTTCTCTCTTTTCCGCTGACAAACATTTTCTTTCAGGATATTCTATTTTTGCGAGGTTTTTTTTTTATGAGGAGTCGAGTGTGGGACTGGAACTGGTTCTGGAGGAAGGAGTGATTTCCTTATAGGATCCCAGGATTAGCAGATCAGTTTGTTAAAGTCAGAGAAAAATCAAAGTTCTAGTAGTTATTGAGTTCAGAGGTAATCAGGAACAATCAGACAATGGCTATTCACACATTGCAGATAAAGAGCTCATTAATACATGTGGAAGAAAGGTTTATGAGTGGCTCTCCCCGAACTCCGAAGGTTTATGTTATTTAGGAAGGACACTACTTAGAACCCTTGTTCAATGATTAATCAGACCTAGCATAAGTTCTAGAAATGGAAACAATGTTCAGAAAATGATAGGAATATGTAGATCATGAAAATTTTATATGTCACTGTCACGATTTGTTTGTGTCTTCTTCATCTACCCAGCAGAACCTCAATCGAATCCGAACATCAGTGTACAAAGACGTAGGTACATGTATGTGTGAAATGTTCGTCGCAAATCAGACATTATAGGCCAAAGCACTGTCCCAGCATACTCTATAGGTTGAATGTTGTCCCACACCCAACCAGTGGTCCCGTGACCGCCAAGTGCATATAGAGGATGTCTCGTCCTCCTCCCTGTCTCCCCCAAATATAGTCAAGTGTCTGATTTGCGAAATGCATACATACTTGTGTCTAGGTCACCGATTATTGTATGAAATATTTTTTCTTATGTTAATAATTGATGGCAGTTATTGTTTGCTGCCAAACGGTGGACTGTCGGAGTAAAAAATATTACATAAAAAGAACATACAAACTACACACATATAAGTCGCTATACTTGCAAATACGCACAGCGAGCACAGCAATACATGGTAACACACGCATTTACACGGACATGCCACAGAGATGGATTCGACACTTATTTCATACAGTACATAACTATAATAATATCAAGCGCCAGACATCATGATGATTTAAAATTATATATAATTAAGTAATGTCATGTATGTGTATTATTTGAACGAAACAAGATAGACCAGTCATATTTACTATTAAAGCAACCAGATTAATGTGTAGATTCATTTGATACTTGTTATAAAGTTGTAGGACATTGCAACAAATAATTATGATTATATGTATGTAAGCTTAAATCACTTTTATTAGAACAATAGATATTCCAAACAGGTAGTGGGCAGGAAGCTCAGGCCAGCCCCTTTGGACATCCCCAAGGCTGAACCTGTTCAGCATATACAAAGAGACTAGTGACTCATCATGAATGAGTGAGTCCCCTCCCCCAGAAACTAGATAACACATTGCTGACCACACAGTAGGGCGGTTGTTTTTTTGGTACCAGAGGATGAAGGAGTTTCTGGCAGACCAATTCCTGTATTTATTTAGAGAGAAAGAGAGTGATATGGAAAGACGAATTTATATAACTTAAGGATAATGGTATTGTATGCTGGCCTGTAACTGTATGTAACTGTATGTAACTGTGACTGTATGTTTTAACTGCTTACTGTGTGAGTTGTAACCATGTAACTATAGGTAGACTGTACTTTGGAATATATCGAATCCATATCCTTTTAATAACAAATATATACATCAATGAGCTTTGGAACTCAGATAATGTGTGGGTGTATTGTTTTCTCTTATGGGATGCAGTGTTTTGCGATATATAGCGCACATTCATGGGATATGGTAATAAGAGGTGCAGGCGTTTACAATATATATTAGAGCGGGCATTATAAATATTTGTGAGAAAGCAATTTGGCATTCACACCTTTTTCTTTTTTCCTAGCAGCAGTGGCCCCTAACTTAATTTACATATTTTGTAGTGTAAAATTTAAATGTGAAATACATATATTGTACTCCTGCTCAGGAAGTACAAGGTATGTTAGATACCCTCAAAGACTAATGTTGCATTCCACTGTTCTAGATTCATGTCCATCACAGGTAGAGGAAATTATCTCACAGATACCAGGTTCCCTATGAACTTAGGATGGACAGGACACTGGATTGATGGCTGAGGTAGTCCCAGTAGTGACACAGCAAGCACAAGCTTTAAAGAGGGTAGACCAAGTAGTTAATCAATTCCCCGTAGTGCCCAATCCAGTTGTCATTTTAATAAAATCCTCTCCACCTCTACAAACTTATCTGTCACCAACCTCTATTCTGTTTTTCTTTAGTTTCCTCTTCATCTTTTGCGTTCACCGATTCTCCCAAGGTTTCGAGTGACACCCTGAGTATTTTCTCCCAAGCCCTGCATGACTGTTTTCAGTCCTTTCAGCCTGAGAATGGGTCGGTGCTGATACAATATGTTGATGACTTGTTGTGCGCTGATTCATTTGAGTCGTCCCTGGCAGATACAAAAGTTTCTGTTTTGTCTTTTCCAGACAGGACACCAGGTCTCAAGGGATAGACTACAGTTGTGTAGGACAAGGGTCAAATACCTGGGACATAGTACTGGTACATGATTTGACAGTTCATACACCACATGCCGTATTGGTCCTTCAAAGTTCTGCCCGAACCCGGTATGTCTCATCAGCACAAAGGCACCAGTGTTACTGCAGTGTGCCTTGTCATGCACAAAGGGTGGAGGATGAGAATACTGGTGAAGCGAAATTTTGTATAGACACTGATATGCATGATGGTATGGAATATCCGAATCAGACCTTTACTATGAGACCACAAATAAGTGACAGCCCGTTGGTGAACGCAGACCTATTATTTTTCTTCTTCTTTTTCTCCTCTAGAGATGTTTTTTTTCCCCTTTTTTTTGAGTGATGCTCATGGTACTCTACATTGCAACACACAACAGTTAAATTAAGATGCAAATTTGTGTTCCCTACAGGAAAAGAAGGTCTGGAAGGTGAAGGGGTATGGTCAGGAGTCCTCAGGACTCTGGAGAGATGGACAAGGTAAACCAGTGGCCCCCAGGACGTATCTCCCAAGCCTAGCTAAGGCGGCACATGGTCTGACTCACCTACGGTAAGGAAGGTATGTGCAAATTGGTAAGAGCTTACTGGCGTGCACCAGGGTTCTCTTCTCAGGCAAGCAGGAAAGCAATGACCTGTCTTACTTGCATGAGGAAGAATATTGGTACGGGAGTACCAACAGAGCCATCCCATACTCCTCCTGCAGACGGACCTTTTTCAGGTAACACAAATCGACTTCATACAGTTAACACCCTATAGGAATTATGTGTATGTATTGGTGTGCACTGATGTTTTCTCAAACTAGGTAGAGGCATTTCCTGCTGCCACAAATACTGCCGTGTTTACCGCAAAGAAAATTGTGCAGAAATTTGTGTGTAGATATGGTATCCTTAGGAGTAGGAGCAAAGTGATAGCTTGAAACTGGACTATTGCGGTCATAGACACTGCCACTAGTGTTATGTAGCATCGGAACCACTCCCAGATCCCCACTTAACGAATCACCCTCTTTGAAATTTTTTTTTTTTTTGGAAGACAACCTCATGTCATGATCGATCCGCACCATGATCAGAAATACACCAATGAGGTGACAGCACAGTACCTTATCGAGATGAGCCAGCATTTGAGAACTTGACAAAAGAACTTGAAACTGTTGATTCCTGATATGCCAACTACTAACTGTCTTGATTGTGAACCAAGAGACTGTGTGATTGTTCTTACGCTCAGGTTGCCTAATAGACAGGTGGGAAGGACCGTACCAAGTTTTGTTGATAGCACGATCCCAGTGAAAGTAGCCGAAAGAGAGACTTGGGTCCACGATTCCAATCGCAGGAAAGTTGGTAGTCCAGAAGGAACTCGTAAATGGAGTGAGATTGCAGAAGTATCACCAGAGAGTCTGTTCCATGAAGACTGAGAGGTGGCACTGTTGAACACTACCTGAGCGTACTAAAAGATTACAGAAAGACCAGTCGTTGTAATTGATTTGCTATGGTTTTGCTATTGATTTGCTATGTAAGATTTGTTTTGTTCTATCTTTCTTTTTTTCCCATTGACAAACATTTTTTTTCAGGACATTCTATTTTTGTGAGGTTTTTCATGAGGAGTCGAGTGTGGGACTGGAACTGGTTCTGGAGAAAGGAGTGATGTCTTTATAGGATCCCAGGATCAGCCTATCACTTTGTTAAAGCCAGAGAAAATCAAAGGTCTAGTAGTCACGGAGTTCGGAGGTAACGTGATAGGCTATTGTCCGAGGAATACTGTATTTTTGTAGTTATTGTGACCCCATAATTGAAGATGAGTGCATCCAGAGATGTCAGTCTAGCAATAAGGCAGCATTTGACAAACATCGCTTGAGTGATTACCACTCACTAGTGGGTAAGGTCTTAAACCAAACGGAATGTTGGATGTGCTCACAGGTACCTCTAAGACCAAATAATGCAGGATTAGTGCCATATTCTTTAGAGTTAGCTGAGGTACTTGAATTATACAGAAAGGGTGGGGGGACGACCGGTGGACAAGGAATATAATATAACTAGACCCCCTAGTCTTAAGATCCACCAGTACCATAGATAAATCTCTGGTATGTTTAAATCTCACCAATTTCAGGAAATTGGGAGGTAATCAGGAACAATCAGACAATGGCTATTCACACATAGCTGATAAAGAGCTCATTAATATATGTGGAAGAAAGCTATATTAATGGCTCTCACCGAACTCCGAAGGTTTATGTTATCTAGGAAGGACCTGAACTAATAGTCCTTGTTCAATGATGAAACAGTCCTAGCATACATTCCAGAAATGGAAACAATGTTCAGAGAGTGATAGGAATATATACCATGAACATTTTATATGTCTCTTTCATGATTTGTTTTCTCCCTCTACGCAGCAAAACCTTTATCGAATCTGAACATCAGTGTACAAAGACGTAGATACATGTATGTGTGCAACGTTCGTTAAAATCAGACATCATAGGCCATAGCACTGTCCCAGCGTACTCTATAGGTTGAATGTAGTCCCACACCAAACCAGTGGTCCCGTGACCGCCGAGTGCATATAGAGGATGTCACGTCCTCCTCCCTGTCTTCCCCAAATATAGTTAAATGTCTGATTTGCTAAATGAATACATACGTGTGTCTAGGTCACCGATTATGTGTTTGAAATATTTTTTTGTAATTATGTTTAGTGTGACAGTTATGGCAGTTATTGTTTACTGCCAAAGGGTGGACTGTCGAAAACAAAAATATTACATACAGAAAACATACAAACTCCACACGGATGAGTCGCTGTGCGTGCGAATACACGCAGCGTGCACAGCGATATATGGTAGCATACACATTCACACAGACAAGCCACAAGGATATATTCAACACATATTTCATACCACACATAAATTAAACATGTCAAGCACCAGACATTATAATGTTTTAAATTATATAATGGAGTATAACGTCATGTATATGTATTAATGGAATGGAACAAGATAAACATGTCATGCTTGGTGTCAAAATAATCAGAGGAATGAGTGTGTTGGTTTGATACCTGGGATTAGGTTGTAGCACATTGCAATGAGTAGTTATGATTGAATGTATGAAAATGAAGCCACAACTCAAATGAGAACAAAGAACAGCAGATGGACAGGAAACCAGTGTCCAACCCCTATGATGTCAACTCAGACAATGTGTGCGTGTACTTGTTTTCTCTTAAGGGATGTAGTGTTTGCGACGTACAGCGCACTTTTATCGTATATGGTAATAAGATGCGCCTTGCGTCCGCAACATATATTATCGCTGGCATTATAAATATTTATTAGAAATTAATCTGAAATTCACAATACTTACCTAGTGTCCCACGCAGCCCCTCGGTCCTCTTGTCCATGTAGAATCCATGGGGTACCTGTAAAAAAATTTTTACAAAAATTAAACACACAGTGCACAGCCACAGAGCAGAAATGCAGTGTTTTAAAAATGACTAACAGTCGAAAAAGACACTCCCCCCAACCCTGTAATGTCATCCCACTATTATAATGAGATAGTCAAAATCTCACGTAAGCCAAAATCTCACATGAGCCAAAATCGTAAGCACACATAGTCCATATCTCAAGAAAAGTTAGTCAAAATCTGTGGTGCTGGGCTCCGGGGAGTTCAAGGGAAATCACATAGTCAAAATCAGCCATAGCAAGGATCTCACCTTTAGTACACATCTAGGGGTAAATTTACTAAGATGAGGAGGGGCGTGGCAACGGCGGCATCCGGGTAAGCGGCAGAGTTTGGGAGCTCCCCGGCTATTACATCCTAAAATCCCTCCTGGCCCCTTTTCTGGAGCCTGTGCCGCACATATTGGCTGCTAAGCGCTCGGGGCAGCGGCGGATGTCCTCCGGCTGTCTTCAGTGAGCGCTCTCTGGCCGCGCCGGCTGCCGCTCACATCTCCGGCCTGGGCCGCAGGAGCATCCCCGGCCTCGAGTTTGGCGGCACACGGCCGCGCTTCCGCGGGAGCATGCAGGCGCGTCCCCGTGGCAAATAACTCCAGCACTACACGCTGCCTGGAGCCCGCGGCACCCCCCAACACCCGGTAAACACTGCCTATACTCCACTGTTCCCTGCCTGGATATTTTGAGCTGCTGGGGGAGAGGGGAGGCTGCAGCTTCCTCCCCTCTGTTCCATATCACACTGCACTGAGACTGAGGGACTGATTATAGTGCCTGTGGGTGCGCTGCCTGGCTCCCTATTATCCTGCCTTCATACACTGCCTCAGTCCGCTGTCCTTTCTTGTACCCCTGGGACCTCCTGGCTCACCTCTCCTAGTTACCACTGGCTGTTCTTGGGGCACATTTGATACTACATAGCCCACTCTCTGTTGGGCCCTCTGACACTGACTACCTGGGACCTGCGAGCCGGCTGAGCCCGATTGGATCCGTGTTGTGCCCGGTTGGTGGTCTCAGCGCGCTAACATGGTGAAAGGCGGTCAAAGCGCGGCCGCGGCCAAGCTGGAGAAATTTGCCCGCCAATCCGCCACCCAGCCGGTGCAGCCATCTCCTAAATCATCCTCTCCCACTCGCCCTGATCCCCCGGCTGGGGCTGACTCGGGCGCGGCTGCGCAGTCCCCCGTTCCATCCATTCAGCAGGTACTGGAGGCGATAGCGGGCAGCGAACAACGCTTGTCGGACAAAATGGAGAAGGTGCAGTGCGATCTTTCTTTACTACGCCAGGATGTCCAGAGAATCCGGCAGAGAGTGGGTGAGGCCGAGACGCGGGTTTCCAATCTGGAGGATCTCTGTGGCCCCCTAAAGCAATCCGTGTCAGCGGTCTCTCAGCAAGTTTCCACAATACAAACCAAGCTTCTGGATATGGAGGGGCGCCTCCGTAGAAACAATGTGCGGTTTGTGGGCCTGCCTGAAAAGGAAGAGGGGGCGCACCCTGAAGATTTCTTGGAATCCTGGCTCAAAGAGGCGTATGGTGCGGAATTCTTCACCTCCCAGTCTGCGGTGGAGCGGGCCCACAGGGTTCCTTTCCGGCCTTTACCTCCGGGAGCCCCACCACGAACTTTCATAGCCAAATTTCTACATTATAAAGACCGGGACTCTGTGTTGCGCCTGGGTCGCACGAAGGGCCCCCTGCTTCGGAATGGTGTTCGGGTGTCGGCGTTCCCAGATTTTGCAGCTGACGTCCAGAAAGACCGGGCCCAGTTTCTGCCTATTAAACGGCGTCTGCGAGATCTGAATCTTCCCTACTCGATGTTGTTCCCCTCCAGATTGCGGGTGGTGGCAGACGGGGAAACTAAGTTCTTCAGTTCTCCACGGGAGGCGGAGGCCTGGCTGGACAGATACGCTCCAGGAAACCGTCAACTTGCTCCGGACTGATATCCTGATCTTCCTCCTACTTGGGCCTTCGACATGCAAGTATATGTCCGGGGAGCACCCCCTTGTTACGGTGGTTCTGGACTTTGTTGCGTTGTGTTACATACCTCTAGGGTTTCTTTTTATATTGGGACTCTAGGTCTTTATGCTATGTATTAGTTTGCCGTAGGCACTTGGATCTCCAGGGTTGGGTTTGTTAGGGTTATGTGAATGCCGCTGTTTGGGAAGGTATACGGGGAGGGGGGTTGGTATCTGGGTATTGTTGGTTTCTATGCGGGTTCTGTTTTTTTTCCTTCAGTTTATTGTTTTCTATATTTTTGTTTTTTTCTTGTATGTGAGGTATTGATGTGCTGTTTAGGCCGAATAGGCTTGTGGCCCGGGGTCTGCGGACGACACTGTTTTCGGGATACGGTATGGCGTAGGCGGGTGGGGGTGCAGGCGTTTTTGATTGCGAGGTCTCTTACCCACCCTGCGCGGTGTTTCTGTGATGTGTTCCGGATGACCACTTGGATACCATGCCTGCCTTAACATTTTTGGCGTGGAATGTCCGGGGTATCAATAATAAAGTAAAGAGATCCCTGGTACTCAAAATGGTTAAGAAATATGACCCGGACATTGTTTGTCTGAGCGAGACTCATTTAGAGGGTAATAGACTGCTGTCGCTCCGCAGGCCTTGGGTGGGATGGGCGTATCATTCCTCTCACTCCTCCTTCTCCCGAGGGGTGTCAGTCATGATCAAAAGATCTGTCCGGTTTGAATTGCTTACGGTAAATACTGACCCTTATGGCAGGTTTGTGTTCCTGGAATGTAAATTGAATTTTCGTAATTTTTTCCTGCTATCATTTTATGTCCCTCCTCTGTTCTCATATAATGTTTTGCAGAAAGCCACCTCATTTATTGCCTCCTCTCCCCATACCCCCGTTATTTGTTTGGGGGACTTTAATAACGTGCTGGATGTCTCCCTGGATAGGTGGAGGTCCCCTTTGGCTCCTGGGGTGGAGGGCACCCCGTCTAAATTTGCAGACTTTCTGAGCAACATGCAGTGGGTGGACGCTTGGAGGGTACGACATCCTGCACTTAGACAGTTCTCGTGCTTCTCCGGCACACATGGCTCATTCTCCAGAATCGATCTGGCCCTGGTTTCCCCTGAGCTTCTGCCCAGAATCTTAGATGTTCACTATGAGGCGCGGGGGGTTTCTGACCATTCGCCCTTGCTGTTATCTTTAGAGGTGGAGTGCCAGAGGGGACAGTCGTATTGGAAGTTACATCCATCCTGGTTAGCTCAGCTGGGCGACTGCTCGGACTTGGCATCAAAGTGGGAGGGTTTTTTCGCGGATAATGTGGGCTCGGCCCTGGCTCCTGTCATATGGGACTCATTTAAAGCCTATCTGCGTGGTACACTGATCGGTAAAATCGCTGCACATAAATTGTCATGTAGGGAGGAGAGGACACTTGAATCAGAGTTTAGAGACCTCGAGATCCGTTATCTGGCAGAGGGCACTTCTACACTTAAGGCGCAGTGGCTGACGGCTCAGGCGGCATGGCTGGCCCATCTCTCAGATAAAAATGCGCGCTCCCTGTTGTTTCGGGCCACTAACTTGTACATGCAAGCGGATAGGCCGGGAAGCTTGCTAGCCCACTTGGTACATCACGACCAGCCTGGGTCTACGGTTGCGCAGATGTCTGGTCCTGATGGCGCCATTGCAGACAACACCCCAGATATTGCGCAATTGTTCATTTCATACTATAGGGATCTGTATGAATCTCGCCTGACGTGCTCTGCGGCAGACTTGGACGTATATTTGGATAGTATAACTCTCTCCAGACTCTCCCCCGGGGCTTGCAATTTCCTGGAGGCGCCTTTGACTTTGGAGGAGGTGACCGCGGCAGTGGGCATGTCCCCCAGTGGCAAATCTCCGGGCTGTGATGGCATCCCCACTGAACTGTACAAAACACATATAGAGTTCTTTGACCCCAAGCTGCTTACTATGTTTACGGACACATTTACTGCTAATCGACTTCCTCCCTCAATGTCCGAGGCTGTTATCATAGTGCTGCCGAAGCCCCGCAAGGACCCCAGACTCTTGGAGTCCTATAGGCCAATCTCCCTCATTCCTACTGATGCTAAGATCCTGGCAAAAATATTAGCAGTTCGGCTCAACTCGGTTATTAAGTCCATAATACATCAGGATCAATCTGGCTTTATGCCGGGTATGTCCACGTCTATCAACTTGCGCAGGCTGTATACCATTCTGCAAGCCCCACATACCTTCCCCTCGGACTCGGTCGTGGTCTCTTTGGACGCGGCTAAGGCGTTCGATAGCGTTGAATGGTCCTACCTGTGGGGAGTTATGAAACATATGGGCTTCGGCCCTAACTTCATACAATGGATCAGACTGCTGTATCAAAATCCGTGTGCCAGGATCTTGGTAAATGGTTATATTTCGTCCTCCTTTACCCTGTCTCGGGGTACTAGACAAGGGTGCCCCCTCTTCCCTGCCCTATTTGCTATTGCCATAGAGCCATTGGCCTGCCTGATTAGGACTCACCCGGACATTGAGGGAATCACCACGGGCCCTAGTGTAGACAAAATGGCCCTTTATGCGGATGACCTGCTGTTATTCCTACATGATTATGCTGTTGGTATGCCTATTTTGCTGCAGGTCATTGAGGAATTCGGTGGTTTTTCTGGTCTCCGTATCAACTGGCCCAAGTCATTCATTATGCCCGTTATTGGCCCCCCGCCCTTGGTCCCGAAGCTCCCCTTGCCGCTATGCTGGACAGATCAGTTTAAATATCTTGGAATTCAAGTCACGAATAACCCTTCTGATTTTATACCCCTGAATTTAGACCCACTGACGCAACTGATTATACGCAAGTCGAGAGCTTGGTGCAAGCTTCTGCTGACAGTGACTGGCAGGGTTAGTCTAATTAAAATGATAATTCTACCCAAATTATTATACATTCTATTGCAATCCCCGGTATATGTCTTTCCGTCCTTTTTTAGGAAACTGAATGGTATATTATCATCCTTAATCTGGGCCAACAAAAGGCCCCGGATAAAGCTGAATACTCTCACTAGGCTGAAAGCTGATGGTGGTTTAGCCCTGCCCAACTTTCAATTGTACTACTTTGCATCCCAGATGTCTAATCTTAGTGCCTGGATACAGGGCGGGGATGCTGGCACTTTACAACGGGCATTCCTCCGATGCTACTATCCGGGCCTCTCTCCGGTGCAGGTTTTGCTGAGTGGGCGGGTTTCTCGATACTCTCCCCCTGTTGTCTTCCAGGCCATGAAGATCTGGCTCGCTCTGGGAAGGCTGCTTGGGTTTGATGGCTTGGACCCGGATACTCCCCTCTGGCACTCTACTTTACTACCCGAGTTGGGGGCTCTGGAGGGCAGGGTGGTGTGGGTCCCATACTCCATTGTCTCCATATCCCAATTGTACAGTGATGGTACGTTGAAATCATTTCAGAAGTTAAAGAAGGAATTTGGTCTACCTAATTCTAATTTGTTTAGATTCCTACAACTCCGACGCCTTACAATCACAATTTCGCGACTCACCCCCGTCGCGCTCCTTCATTTCCCATAAAGACCTTTTTAAGCTCGCTTGGACGGGTTAGGGTGATTTCTTTTACCTACTCGTATTTATTGGGGATACTTCACGCAGACCCTCTCTCGGGACTCCGTGAGCGCTGGGAGGGTGATTTGGGCCCCATAGACTAAGAGGACTAGGAGCTTGCCCTGGAGTATCCGGGTATGGTGACTAAGTCACTCCGATTTCAACAAATACAGCTTTTTATTTTGCACAGATCCTATATGGCACTGGCTCGGTTGGCCAGGTTTGGGGCCGGCACTACAGCTGCTTGCCCTAAATGTGGGGCCGATGGGGGGTCCTTTTGGCACCTTGTATGGGAGTGTCCGTCCATTCAGGTGTTCTGGTCTGGGGTCAGGTCGATTCTGGAGCACACGGGGATGCCTGGGAGTATGTTGACCTTGAGATTCTGTATATTGGGAATGGGGGGCCCTGCTTTGGGGTCCAGATGGGAGGGCCTTTATGCTAAAATGTGCATCGCACGGTCATGGATGGCCCCGCGCTGCCCTTCTGTATCGGCCTTTAAGGCTCTGGTTAATGATACTCTCCTTAAAGACCGCTATGTATACATGAAAAACAATGCCATTTCCAAATATGAGAAAATATGGTCCCCTTGGATTACTTCTGTATACTCCTCCCCTGCTCTTGCGTTATGAGAAGTACTGCGCCCCGGGGGCGGAGGGGGTCCTAGGTACATTCAAGGCCAGGTTGTGATATCTCTTATTACTCAATACTTCATATACCTCACTAATTGTATTGTAATACTGCTCCTTGATGTTTTTTCTTTTTTTTTTTTCTCTCTCTCTCTCTCCCCCCCCCCTTTTTTTTTTTTCCCCCTATGCGTTTATATGCTTTAGAAAGTTTTGTAGGCTATGTTATGGCCTACTAGTTGGAGTTGTACTTGGTATATAATTGGGGAGAAAATTAAAATGTATAATATGAGAGTTATGACCTGTTTACAGACACAAGAATGTTGTGTTTGAATGGGAGGAATTGTACAGGTGATGTAATATACCTTATTTTTTTTCGAAGTTATGTATGTTATAACCTGTCACTTTGCTTGTACTGTATTATCCGATTTCCCATGTAAAACGGTATGTCTGTACTTGTGATCCTTTCTTGAATAAACAAACTCTATTTAAGAAAAAAACAATTTTACTAAGATGGGAGTTCTATTTAAGATGGGATGTTGCCCTTAGCAACCAATCAGATTCCAGGTATTATCTCCTAAAAGGTGCTAGATAAATGAGAAGTAGAAGCTGATTGGTTGCTATGGGCAGCATCCCATCTTAAATAGAACTCCCATCTTAGTAAATTTACCCCCTAGTGAGGGATGTGTTCAACCTCAGATCTTAATTGTAGTGTACAAATAAAGCTGTCCAGCATTTATGGGCTACATGCAAAAGCAGCCAGTAAATACATAGGGCCGGCAACAGAAATCTTGGGGGCCGGTACATTTATGTTTTTGAGCCCCCCCCCCCCCCCCCATCCCTCCCTGGTAGGGACAGGCTGGTTGACCACTAGCTCATACCCCCTGTCTCTTTCCAGCCTCACCACTATCTCTCTAGCCTCACTCCTCACATGTATCACTCCAGCTTCATTCTTGCCTCTGTCTCTCAAGCATCATACCTGTGTCTGCAGCCTCATCCCCCTGTGACTCTTCATCTCCAGCTATCCACTCATCTTGCCTGTCTCTTTCAGCCTTACCCTCTCATCATCATTCCCCACCCTGTGTCTCTCAGCCTACCCCTGTCTCTCAGCCACAGCATCCCTATCTTATTGTCTCACCATCCCCATGTCTCTCAGCCTCACCATACACGTCTCTCAGCCTCTCCATTCCTGTGTCTCTCAGCCTCTCCATCTCCCTGTGACTCTCAGACTCACAATCCCTGTTTCTCAGCCTCACCATCTCCCTATGTCTCTCAGCCTCCCCATTCCCCTGTGTCTCTCAGTCTCACCATTCCCATGCCTCTCAGCCTCCCCATCCCAGTGTCCTGCTGCCTCACCATCCCCGTGTCCTGCCTCACCATCCCCCTGCATCCCACAGCCTTTACCATCCCCATGTCCCGCAGCCCCACTGTGTCCTGCAGCCTCACTATCTCGCTGTGTCCCACAGCCTCACCATACCCATGTCTCGCAGCCTCACCATCCCCCTGTTTCCCACAGCCTCACCATCCCCGTGTCCTGCAGCCTCATTATCCCCGTGTCCCACAGCCTCACCATCCCATGTCACGCAGCCTCATCATCCCATGTCCCACAGGCTCACCATCCCTAGTCCCGCAGCCTCACCATCCCTCTGTGTCCCACAGCCCCACCATCCCCATGTCCCACAACCTCACCATCCCCATGTCCTGCAGCCTCACCATCCCCGTGTTCTGCAGCCTCACCATCCCCGTGTCCAACACCCTCACATTCCCCCTGTGTCTTGCAGCCTAATCATCCCATGTCCCGCAACCTCACTGCCCCCCTGTCCCGCAGCCTCACCATCCCAGTTTCCCACGACCTCGCCATTCCCGTGTCCCACAGCCTCACCATCTCCCTGTGTCCCGCAGCCTCATCATCCCCGTGTCCCACAGCCTCACCATCCCCCTGTGTCCCGCAGCCTCACTATCCCCCTGTGTCCTTCAGCCTTACCATCCCTGTGTCCCACAGCCTCACCGTCTTCCTGTGTACCACACCCTCACCATCCCCCTGTGTCCTGCAGCCTCCCCATCCCCGTGTCCCGCAACCTCACTGTCCCTGTGTCCTGCAGCCTCACCATCCCCCTGTGTCCCACAGCCTCACCATCCCCCTGTGTCCCACAGCCTCACCATCCCTGTGTCCCAGAGCCTCACCATCCCTGTGTCCTGCTGCCTCACCATCCCCATGTCCCACAGCCTCACCATCTCCCTGGGTCCCGCAGCCTCATCATTCCTGTGTCCCGCAGCCTCACCATCCCTCTGTGTCCCGTAGCCTCACCATCAATGTGTCCCGCAAGCTCACCATCCCCATGTCCTGAAGCCCCACCATCCCGAGTCCGGCAGCCTCATAATCCGTGTCCCGCAGCCTCACTGTCTCCCTGTGTCCTACAGAGTCACCATCCCCATGTCCCGCAACCTCACTGTCCCCATGTCCCGCAGCCTCACCATCCCAGTGTCCCATGACCTCACCATCCCCGTGTCCCACAGCCTCACCATCTCCCTGTGTCCCGCAGCCTCAGCATCCCTGTGTCCTGCAGCCTCACCATCCCCCTGTGTCCCGCAGCCTCACCATCTCTCTGTGTCCCGCAGCCTCACCATCCCTGTGTCCCGCAGCCTCAACATCCCCCTGTGTCCCACAGCCTCACCATGCACATGTCCCGCAGCCCCACCATCCCACTGTGTCCTGCAGCCTCACAATCTCCCTTTCTCTCTCAGCCTTCCCCTGTGGCTCAGCCTTCCCCGTACCTGCCAGGATAGAGAGACTTGGGTTCTGGCAGCTTGAAGGAGTTGTACATCTTCCTTATCCAGATGGCCAGAGTCTGGGGTATGTTGGTGGTTTTGGGGTTTTAACCGCATTGAAGAGTGCCTCCAGGTCTGTCTCTGAACCTTCCTGGACATGAACAATCTGATGGTCAGCTGGGGGGGCAGCTGCGGGGCCAGGTAGCTACTGTTGACTTTCCCGAGTCCATGATGTAAGTGACTGGGGGGAGGGGGTTAGCACACTGCCGCTGCTGCCAGGAGGTGGGGTATCGCTGAGCAGCTGCTGCGGCTGGGAAAAATACAGAGGATATTAAACTCTCAAGGGGGACACAGGAACTAGCTTCCAACATTCCTGAGGGTCCGGGATTCCTTGGAATCTTGGGGCCCGTTACAAGTGTCCCCTGTCGCCGGGCCTGTAAATACATTGCATGCAATAAAATAAATATATTTTCACCCTTTGCATCACAACTTGGTTATCACTGGACATAAAGGAAGCATACCTACATGTTCCCATTTGGGAGCCTCATCCGGAATTCTCGATTTTCGCAATTCTACAGGATCATTATCAGTTCAGAGCACTTCCTTTCAGCCTATCTTTGGCTCCCAGAGTGTTCACCAAGATCATGGCAGTCATGGTAGCACATCTTCGCTCTGGGGGTAATGGTTGTACCGTACCTGGATGACCTTTTGCTCAAAGCATCAACAGCAGAGAAACTTCAAGAACATGCTCTGATCACTCACGATGTCCTCTTGCAACATGGGTGGATCCTCAATTTCAGAAAATCAAATCTCTTGCCAGCCCAGCGCATACTTTTCTGGGACTGATCTTGGATACCAAGCTACAGAGAGTATTCCTGCCAGAGGATAAGGTGAGAATATCTGGCTGATGGTTCAAAAAGTCCTCAAGCCAAAGAAGGTGTCATTACACCTTTGTATTCGTCTCTTAGGGAAGATGGTGGCGGCCTACGAGACGTTGCAATTTGGGCGGTTTCATTCCCGACCCTTTCAGATAGACCTCTTAAACCAGTGATCGGGGTCAAATCTACATCTACAAGGCACCGTGCAGCTAAATCCGCGCACGCGAGTGTCTCTTCTCTGGTGGCTTCATTTGAACAACCTCATGGCGGAGAGATTTGGCATATGGGACTGGATTCTGGTCACTACCGACACCATTCTCAGAGGCTGGGGGGCTGTGATACTGGAGTATCACTTCCAAGGAAAATGGTTGGAACAGGAACAGTTACTGCCCATAAATGCATTGGAACTGAGGGCAATCTTCAATACTCTTTGGGAAAACGTTCACCTGCTTCAGTCAAGAGTGGTACGAGTGCAGTCAGACAACGCAATCACAGTTGCTTATATCAATCACCAGGGCGGCACACGCAGTCACATGGCCATGCGAGAAGTGTCTCGGATCCTGAGGTGGGCAGAACTTCACAAAGATATATTATCAGCGGTTTTCATCCCAGGAGTGGACAACTGGGCAACGGATTATCTCAGCCATCAAGACCTTCACCCGGGAGAGTGGGCTCTCCACCCCCAGGTTTTTCAAAAGTTGGTTCGCGATGGGGTCTCCCACAAGTGGATCTCATGGCCTCCCGTTTGAATCATCAACTCCCACGCTATCTGTCCAGGACTCGAGATCCCAGAGCAGAAAACGTAGACGCTCTCACGGCTCTTTGGCCATACGATCTGGTTTAGCTCATTCCTCCGTTCCCACTTCTACCACGAGTACGCAAACGGATCAAGAGGGAATCAACGTGGGTCATTCTAGTGGCTCCAAATTGGCCTCAGAGAGCTTGGTATTCGGACCTCCTTCTGCTTTCGCAGACGTACCGTGGCTGTTGCCTCTTTGTCCAGACTTGTTGCAACAAGGGCCGTTACGACACCCGGATTTGACGCGGCTGCGTTTAACAGGGTGGCTCTTTAAGCCTCTATCTTGAGAAGTAAAGGTATTCCTTCCTCAGTCATCCCTACCATGCTCAAAGCTCGTAAACCAGTTACGGCGGCCCATTACCACCGCATACAGCGAGCCTACATGTCTTGGTGTTTGGATAGAGGTTTATCCACCCGATCTTTCAAATTGGCCAGTCTTTTGCTTTTCTTACAAACGGGCCTGGATAGTGGCCTACGCCTCGGCTCTCTCAAAGTACAAGTATCTGCTTTGTGGATTTTTTTCCAGCGCAAATTGGCAATCATGCCGGAAGTGCAGACCTTTCTGCAAGGTGTGTTGCGGGTGCAACCGCCCTTCGTTCCACCTACTGCTCCGTGGGACCTCAATTTGGTCCTTCACTTCTTACAAGCCTGGTTTTTGACCTTTGGAGGAGGTGGATTTCAAATTTCTAACTTGGAAACCTGTTCTCCTTTTGGCATTAGCGTCAGCTCGCTGGGTTTCTGATTTAAGTGCCTTATCATGTAAGCCGCTTTACCTGGTCTTTCACGCAGAACTCCGCACACACTCAGGTTTTCTTTCAAAGGTGGTGTCGGCTTTCCACATAAACCAGCCGATTGTGGTTCCAGCTTTGAAGGATGAATCCGGGGCTCCATCTTCTTTGGATGTGGTTCGGGTGCTTAATATATATGTCACTAGGACGGCAACCTTGCGGAAAACAGATGCCTTGTTTGTGCTGTATGATGCGGTCAAGCATGGTTGGCCTGCCTCAAAGCAGACTTTGGCCAGATGGATAACTTAATCCATCTGGCCAAAGTCTGCTTTGAGGCAGGCCAACCACGCTTGACTTGCCTACTTACATTCTGCCCACCAACCTGCGGCGGTTATTTTGGCACACTCCACGCGGTCCGTGGGCCCATCTTGGGTGGCGAGCCGTGGTGCCTCTCTGTCACAGCTTTGCTGTGCGGCTACTTGGTCCACGGCTCATACTTTTGTTCAATTTTATAAGTTTGATACGTTTGACGCCTTCGCTTCACGGTTTGGACGGCTTGTTTTGCAGATTCCTCAGTGCTCTCCCGCCCACAGAAACAGCTTTGGGACGTCCCCAGTGTAATCAGCCTCCAGTGTCCCCTAGTGGATGCTAGAGAAAATTGGATTTTGGTACTTACCGATAAATCCTTTTCTCTGAATCCATAGGGGACACTGGATGCCCGCCCAGCACTGTTTCCTGCCTGCGTTGTGGTTTAGGTTCAAGGTTGTAATGGTTAGTTGTTGTTATTGTTCTCCTCTGTTCATCTCCTTACAGCTCAGTTGTTAAAACTGGGGCTTGTGGGGGATAGAGAGGGGAGGAGTCTGCATTCTCTTCAATTAAGTTAAAGTGCCAGCTCCTGATAGCCAGCCCATCTATCCCCAGTGTAATCAGCCTCCAGTGTCCCCTATGGATTCCGAGAAAAGGATTTATCGGTAAGTACCAAAATCCCATTTTCATCAACGTTTCAGGTGCACTTTATTGGCAAGTTTCATCAGGATACAACACCAACAAACTAATAATAAACTATATATTCTATGTGCTAAAAAACTTCTTATGAATCTCCATATATGTATCAGAAAACATTAAATCAGAACAGCTATAGAACGCTATAAATTGGCTGTGCTTGGTTTGTGGCTTAAAGGAGTACTAACCCTATATAAACAAGAGACCATGCTTAAATTACTCTAAGTCCGGATTTTCTGATATATGAAGATACAAAAGAAGTTTTTTGCACATATTTATAGATTTACCGCTGTAGGAATCAGAACATTGCTAACTTTTTTAAATCATATATTTCATCTGTGTATGTGATTTATTGATTCATGTTATTTTATTTAAATTGTAATACATTTTAGACTGTATATGCGCTCCCTGATAATTCTTTTATCTTGTACTATTGTTTATTGGTGGGTATACCAGTACTGCCCAGTTGGGAGCTACATTTCTTTTAGGTAATTAACCGAAGACCAATTCGTATATTAAGCTTGGTGGTTTAATTAGCGCTGGAATTTTTTTCCCCTCTAATTATATTATTTAATTATATATTATAATTCAGTTGTGATTTTTTTTATAGCGTTATTAATAAAAAGAAATACAGACTACAGGTCCATGTGTGTTGCAAGGTTACAAAAATTGAGATATTAAATTCCCACCACCTCTGGAGAGTAACCCGCACCAAGATAAAAGATGGTGCTATATTGACCAAAAAGTTGGGGAACCTGTGTGGGTATCAGGTTCTCCACATAGATATGTAATTAAGGTTCATATGGTGCTACCACCTGGTTAAGTTAAGGATACATTGTCAAATCCCCATGGGGGGAGGGGGGGGGAGACAAGAGAAAGAAACCAGTTATAACTGGGGTGCACATAACTCAACCACTAATAAATGTAATTATTACGGATTTATTGAAGCTCCCCCGTATTGCTATTATCCATTAGAGGCTAAAATGACCACATATACCTAGTAGTATAAATTAAGAATATTTTTTTGTCATACAGGGACTAACTGTCCTTTAATGTTTGTCGAGCAAAGTATTAAAATCAGAAAAATGTGAAAAAGAATGAGAAAACATATTGTGAATAAAGATTAAAAACAATTAGCAGATGTGTCCGCTTCTTTAATTATTACATGTGCTTTTTTGTAACCACATTCATGAAGCCTTAAATTGAGGCTGAATGAGGTGCTGTGTCAGCACTGACTCAGTAGATCTAGTTTGTGATCGCCCGTTGATCACATAATTGGTGAAATGATAGAGCAAGTCTCTCACAATGAGAGAATGCTGTAATCCACTATTCAAGATGATGATACACAGTATTTGTAACAAATGTATCCAAATGTTACAATATAAATTCAGTGCCACTGACAGTCTGTCCGGCTGTATTAGAAAGCTACAATGTAGATACACTGCAACTATTTAGCAACAGAGGATGGATACATGTGAATTAGGCCTAATTAATGCTATTATATATATATACAAGAAATAACACTGATTTACTGTCAACACACAGCAGACAAAACCAAGTATTTGCAATAATAAAGATGGTATAATTCCAATAATGGTGCAGCTGCACATAGAAATCAAACAGTGCACTTGTATATACAGTATATGATTTTAGTAGTGGATTGCGTATCAGCAAGTAAATACGCTCTGGATTGATTCATGTTAATTTCACACATCTGCTAATTGTTTTTAATCTTTATTCACAATATTTGTTTTCTCATTCATTTTCAAATTTTTCTGATTTTAATACTTTGCTCATCAAACATTAAGGGACGGTTAGTCCCTGTGTGACAAAAAAATAATCCTTAATTTATACTACTAGGTGTATGTGGGCATTTTAGCCTCTATTGGATAATATCAATATGGGGGAGCTTCAATAAATCCACAATAAGGTATTATACTTATTATTGGATGGGTTGTGTGCACCCCAGTTATAACTGGTTTCTTTCTCTTGACTGCCCCCCCCCCCCCCCCTCCCCATGGGGATTTGACAATAGGTCCATGTGTGTGTCAACGTTTCAATGACACACATGGCCCTGTAACTGTATATTCTCATCAGGACAGATACAATAATAGCAAAACATCTTACCTAAATAGCTTCTTACAACAGTCCAAAGTGCCGCACGCCAGCCGCATCCCGCTAGGTCACATATGACATCATCTGGAGTTGCCGGCCTCTGCGTCATGGAAAAGGGGCTGGAACATGTATTAAATAAAAAAAAAAAAACATAAAAACAAATACCATAAATATACATACTACCTGAAACTCAGACTAAAAGATAAACTGTTACTAACAGTAAACAAAGTGATACTATATTGTAATATTAATGCAACGCTAAAATAGCTACTGTGCACAAAAACCCTCACAGAGTTAGACACTTAGATTGTTACATAATTAGAAGGTGGCAAATTTTACAAAAAGACTACAAGTTCAATGTACTGCAAAATAGATTTTCATATAAAATATATATAAGTCCAAGTTATTCATTTAAACCCCGAGGGGATAAAGTACCCAGTAAAAAAAATAATTTTAGCTCCGCTTTTAATAATAACAGACCTTTGGTGGCACAAGATACCCTGTGACACATCTTGAACTTTTTACCTATGTAAGGATGACAAAAGCTGTCACCTGCAATCATCTGACTGCAGGTGGTACAGCCCAAACACTTGAAACAACCTGGGTGTTGAGGATTGAGAAAAGATGTGCTTTTTTGAGTAGTAGCTAAAGGGAATTGAATGTCAGTTTTGACTATAAAGTCTTGTATGTTTTTACACCTTTTGTATGCAGGCATAGGTGGTTATTCTGAGTTGTTCGCTCGTTGCCATTTTTCGCAATGCAGCGATTAGGTGGAAAATGCGCATGCGCATGGTACGCAGCGGGCATGCGCTAAGTAATTTAACACAAAACTTTGGAGATTTACGCAAGCTCGAGGGACGTTTCTTCAACGCTCGAGTGATCGTAGTATGATTGACAGGAAGTGGGTGTTTCTGGGCGGCAACTCTGCATTTTCAGGGAGTGTGCTAAAAAACGTAGGCGTGCCAGGCAAAAAGGCAGGAGTGGCTGGAGAAACGGGGGAGTGGCTGGCCAAATGCAGGGCGTGTTTGTGACGTCAAACCAGGAACTAAACTGACTGCAGTCATCGCAAGATAGGAGTAGGTCTGGAGCTACTCAGAAACTGCAGGGAATTATTTAGTAGCAGTTCTGCTACTCTTTCGTTCGCTATTCTGCTAAGCTAAGATACACTACTAGAGGGCGGCGGCCTAGCGTTTGCAATGCTGCTAAAAGCAGCGAGCGAGCGAACAACTCGGAATGAGGGCCATAATGCGGGTATTAGACATATTACTGAGGTGTTTGTCTGCTTGAATGATGGTTCAAAAAGATTTAGTAATGCGATCAATAGGGGTAATTCCAAGTTGATCGCAGCAGGAATTTTTTTAGCAGTTGGGCAAAACCAAGTGCACTGCAGGGGAGGCAGATATAACATGTGCAGAGAGAGTTAGATTTGGGTGTGGTGAGTTCAATCTGCATTCTAAATTGCAGTGTAAAAATAAAGCAGCCAGTATTTACCCTGCACAGAAACAAAATAACCCACACAAATCTAACTCTCTCTGCAAATGTTATATCTGCCCCCCTGCAGTGCACATGGTTTTGCCCAACTGCTAAAAAATTTCCTACTGCGATCAACTTGGAATTACCCCCATTATCAGAACTTTAACAATTAAACCTATTGCCCCAAACCATTTTGTGCACACTTTTTTTACCCGCTGGGCAAAATGCCACAGAACGTGTAATTTTTAGTACCTTCTTTATCGTGTGTATAAAATCAGATAATGAATACCCTCTTTGCTGAAATTTGATAACCAATGCATCTAGTGCAGGTTCCAGGGATGCATCCTCACTGATAATGGGGGTCATTCCGACCTGATCACACACTAGGTTTTTTCACTGCACTGCAATCAGTTCAGAATTGCGCATGCATATGCACTGCAATGCGCAGGTGCGTCGTACGGTTACAAAGTGGATCGTTGCTCTGCAATGGATTGTATGAAGAATCCATTCACACAGCCGATCGCAAGCAGATTGACAGGAAGAGGGCGTTTCTGGGTGTCAACTGACCGTTTTCTGGGAGTGTTTGGAAAAAAGCAGGCGTGTCCAAGCTTTTGCAGGGCGGGTGTCTGACGTCAATTCCGGCCCCGGACAGGCTGAAATGCTCGCAAGGGCTGAATGAGTTCAGAGCTACTCAGAAACTGCACAAAATGTTTTTGCACAGCTCGGCTGCACATGCGATCGCATACTTGCAAAGCAAAAATACACTCCCCTGTGGGCGGCGACTATGCGTTTGCACGGCTGCTAAAAACAGCTAGCGAGCGATCAACTCGGAATAACCCCCTATGTGTCTTGCCCTGAGCATTTGGGAGTATGGGAGCCCCCTCCTCAGTGGCAGTGGGTGGTGACTCAGTGCCTTAAGTATGTTATTACGATCCATAGGTTTTGTAAAGAGGTCAGTTCTAATTCTGTTGTTGTCAGTAACAACAGTCCATGGCGTGTGGCACCATGGACTGTTGTAAGAAGCTATTTAGGTAAGATGTTTTGCTATGACTGTATATGTCCTGATAAACTGTTCACTGAGCAACATTGAAACATTGACACACATGGACCTGTAGTTTGTATTTTAAGCGCCTGGATAATACTATATCAGTATGGCGCAGTGTCGGACTAGGACATGAAGAGCCCACTGGGGGAATGCAGTGGTAGGGGCCCATGCTTAGGGATGTGGCCAGCCTCCAGTGAGGGTGTGACCAGCCACCGCAAAGGCTTGGCTTACCATTAGAGAGGGCATAGTCTGGGTCCCTTGAGTTGATATAAATATATAGTAAAGTGAATACAGCTAGTGATAAAGTTCCAGATTAAACACAGCAATGCACTGTAGAAAATACACCATAGTCCTGTGCAGTATGTAATATATGTATAATATATATGTATAATGTGTTATTAAAATGCACAGTTATAGAACTTGATCCCTAGAAGAGGGGGTGGGCCCTCAGTCAGTGTGGCTGACCAGGGGTTTCCTCTCTGGGCCAGTCCTACCCTGGTGCTTATGTACCTGACAGTCACCCATAATGGCAGCTTAAAACAATACTATGTAAATAATACTAAGTAAATTTAACTGAAAACGAAAGAAACAAAAATCACTAGATATATGACAACGCAGATATGAAGTTGACTGGCACCTGATGTCCCCTCATTTGGTAAAGGGAAAGAGGCTGAAATGTATAGTGAAAGCCACTGTAACATTGGCATGCGCAGCTAATTGTATTAGGGGGTGCACCACCGGAAGGGCGTGTCTATCACCACCGGAGGGGCGTGTCTAGCATCACACAGGGACATGTCTAGAACTATTTTACATTCTTACAGTAATATGGCTTAATCTAATTCCTCCCTAGTTCCTAATAATAAAGCAGATATAATATACCCCAGAGAAATAAAATAAAACATAATGGTGTGACCGCCGGCTGATGCTGACTGTCCGCTACGGCATAACCCTGAGTGATAGCTGCCGCTGCACCTTATTGCTGCTTACACTTCCCCAACCTATCCCTGACCGAGTGGCTGAATTAGAGAGTGGTAGGCCTAGGTGCATATGCATTCCTCTCCCCGCACACCCCACCCCTCGCACCTACACCATGATTTTGATTGGACCAATCTGAAAAATATGGCAGATTTAGAGGGCCGAACATTTCAGTTTTAATATAACACAAGTAAGGTTTATAATTTACACATATGCCATCAGAGCCACATCTGCTTCTTTCTATGCCATCTGACCCCTCCTCCGCAGGACACCAGCATTTATCACACATGTTCCCATGCTCACCACCTACTGACAGTAGTGCCCCTTATTCACATTACGCCACATCGTATGAGCCAAATTCACATTACGCCACACAGTATGAGACAAATTCATATTACACCACACCGTATGAGCTAAAATTCACATTACACCACACCGTATGAGCTAAAATTAACATTACGCCACACAGTATGAGCCAAAATTCACATTACACCACACAGTACGAGCTAAAATTCACATTACACCACACAGTATGAGCCAAATTCACATTATGCCAACCCATATGAGCTGAAATTCACATTAAGCCACACAGTATGAGCCGAAATTTCACATTACACCACACGGTATGAGCTGAAAATCACATTACGCCACACCGTATGAGCTGAAATTCATATTACGCCACACCATATGAGCCAAATTCACATTACTCCACAGAGTATGCCCCCAGCAGTGCCAGATACACAAAATACCCCCAGTGCTCACCGTTATAAGTAAAACACATTATTTATAATATACATTTCGAGGGATATAAATAATCTATAGTAATAAAAAATAGAAATGTAACATATATGAAACAGCTTATATAAATAAATATATATACAGTATATATTTAAAATCTGTGCATGTATAAACAGGCTTCCTTTCTTATTTTTTGCTTTGTAATTTTTTTTTCTAAATGCACTTAAAGTCCTACAGTCTACAGATCTCTGTTTTTTTTTAGGGGGGTGGGGTAACTTTATGTACAGGAACTGGCTCAGTAGCAGGCCTGCAGCACTGCAGTTTACACTCGCCGACTGACTGTCTAAAGGTCCATACACACTTAACGATATAATGAGCGATGTCGCTCATTTTCCCCCTCCTTGAGCAACGTCGCTCATTATATCGTTAAGTGTGTATGCCGCCAGCGACGACCGATGCGCGGCCCCGCGGGTCGGCAACGATCGTCGCTGTCGGTAGGGCATGCATGATGGATGTGGACTGTCGTCCACGACCTTCATGCAGGGCTGGCGGGGGCGTGACGTCACTGAGCGATATGAGCGGTCATATCGCTCAGTGCGTACAGGCGGCCGCCGACTGGCCGGCCCGGGAGGGGGAAACGTTAGACGATGTCGCTCACAGAGCGACATCGTCTAAGGGGCCCTACTCATTAGACGATGCGCCGCCGAGGTGCCCGACGGCCGAAACGGCCGACGAGCGACCCGGCGGCGGGGGGGCAGTGACGGGGGGAGTGAAGTTTCTTCACTCCCCCCGTCACGCGGCTGCATTGAAGTGCAGGCAAATATGGACGAGATCGTCCATATTGGCCTGCATGCACAGCCGACGGGAGACCAGCGATGAATGAGCGCGGGGCCGCGCATCGTTCATCGCTGGAGTCTCCACACTGAAAGATATGAACGAGTTCTCGTTCATTTATGAACGAGATCGTTCATATCTTTCTGAAAATCGGCCAGTGTGTAGGGCCTATAATGTGTATGGGCCTTAAGCTGAGTGGTGTATCTCACTCGGCTCTGACTCCCGAGAGGCCTGAGGCTGTGGCTTCACACCGGCAGAGCGCGGACGGGAGGGGGGAGAGAGAGCCGTGGACGGGAGGGGGAGACAGAGCAGTCAGAGCCGCGGATGGGAGGGGGGAGAGAGAGCCACGGACGGGAGATGGGAGACAGAGCGCGAGTGGGAGGGGGCGACAGAGCCCGGTCGGGTGGTGGGAGGGGGCAGAGGAACAAACAGCGATCACTGTGCTGCAGGCGTAGTGTGTGGGGCGTGCTGGACATTAGGGGGTGCCTGTGCACACCAGGCACCCCCTGTGCGCACGCCTATGCACTGTAATATGTCTAAACAATTACAGATTTGGGGTTGAGGTTGAGCAGGCTGCATAGTGTGTGGGCAGCGTTAGCTACAGTGTGAGAGTAATGGGTATTTCTACAATGGCAAGTCCCTGAGACCTAAAGTGACCTATGAAATGTTATCCTATTTGATAACAAATTATGGGCTAAACTTACTGACTAGGCTCAGATAGGCATGACTGCTACAACAACAGGTGAATTAACTGATTTTCGAAGGCAAGATTGAGGCACAGGAATATCATCTAATTGGACTATTGAGGATTATGATGCCTCTCACCAGACATGGCTAAACTTTAATTCTGAATACACAAACACAAATATAAAACAGATAACAATTAGATAACTATAGTAACTGTTAAATCAGGTGCACAGGACAATTAATAGCAAGTTGGTCACCTGTGAGTTAATTATATATATAGATATATGTTAAACAGCTCCCATAAAAGTAATCTGCATTACTCAATACAATAACCTGAATAACCTCCAATATGCGTAAAGGAGACTGACAAAGGTGAAGCTTATCTAGAACTATAGGTTTTCAAGAGCACTCCGTATTGTGCAGAACGTGTTTGGCATCCTTAGCAATCACTTCAGGATATTCCACAGAGCCATCAACTTACATGTGGCCAAAACTGACTGGGTCATCATGGTATGCTGTGTCCTGCATAATTTTCTAAGGCAAAAAGACAGCCAACAAAGAACAACAAGCACAGCTATGCCAAATGACCAAGACCACCACAGGATATGGATCTGTGGTCTTCTGTGGCTCCAAAAGGGGTTGTACCTGGATGTGCCAAAGTCAGGGGGGAGAACCTAAAATATTTTAATGGAGTTGGGGCAGTGCTGTGGCAGGACAAGTGCTTTAAATAAACTTTAGTGCCACCAATTTAAAACATTTAAAATATATACATTTCGCATGGTGTGTTTTAGCACTGTATCTCCACTTACCAAATCCATGCTGGAAGTTTTGCCCACTTTATCCACTTTTTTTTCCAGCAGAGGATTTATAAAACTTATGGAAGTGCGTTGAGGGTCTTTCTCCAACATAAATTTAAGCATGTTGTAATACCACAACGTTTGAATGTGGCGCTCATCTGCCCCCGATCCAGGTCACATGGATGCTTTGTATTTTTTATGTTCCTCCAAAAACACAGTGAGCAAATTTTGGATTTTCTTGATCTATTCGGGGGGTTGCTTTACTGTGCTGTTTCTTGCTGTAGTCCACCAGCTCCTGTATGGCGAGGTTCTTCATCATTTTATTGGAGTAGTCTTTGGATTTTATGTTCCACAGTCACTCCTTCTTGTGATAGAGTTCAATTAACCCCATCCAAAAAGTACTGTTCTTCTCCATGGATATATCTGCAAAGATAATAGAAAGTAAAGACAGTCGTTAGATGAATTGCTTGCTTTGCCACTGATGAACTAAAATTAGACTACTGTTTACTGGCAGGCCACCCCTGTAGGTTTAGGTTTGAAAGATATTGTTTTTAATGTTTAATGTGCATTCTTAAATGTTTTCTCGTTAATTGTTTATTGTTCAGTAAAGTTTTAAAATGTTTAAAAGTTGTCTTATTTATTTAAATATTATAAATTAATGTAAAAAGTGGGAAAACAAATTACAACAACATTCATTCGCACATAAGCCATTGCCCTTTTTTGACTTCTGACTAAACCAGACCACATGTCAAGAAAGGGCAGCAACATGTGTGACAATTAGTGAGTGGTGTAATGATTAAAGCACATCTCACTAGAAATATAGGCTACATTACACAAGGGAGTATAGGGGTGCATGCATGTACATCACATACCAAAGAAGTTGCCACTGGATTTCCAAGATGGTGCTACAATGTGGCACCCTTTTGCCAAGCCAATAGAACACTGCAAAATGGGAGAATATAGGGTGTATTATAACATAAACATTTGGAGGTCAGCGCACAGGTTTGTATAGGGGACACATCCACATCACACAGCGGTAGCACACAAGGGAGTATAAGCATACCTGTAGTTCTGATTGGCTGAGAATTTGATGCTGTGATCACATGCTGCTGCGTTCATCAAACGATTTCCTCAGCAAAATGGAGAAGTTGGGAGAGACCAGGAAGTGCCTCAGGCGACGTCTGCATCGGGCAGTTCTGAACGACACTTTGTTCGTCATTCACAGAGCATACACACTGCACGATTTTGTTAAATAACACGAACGATATCCTTTGGTTGAGCTGCATGTATGGACGATAGAGGATGTCATTTACAGTGTGCGGGAGCGTGCTTATAGAGGGTTATTCAGGTTTGTTAGCAAACTAATTGGCAAAACCATGTTGCACTGCAGGTGGGGCAGATGCAGTGGCGGATTGGCCACAGGGCTCACCAGGAAGATTCCTGGTAGGCTGACAGGTCTGTGGGGCCTGTTTTGTGTGTTGTCATGTGTCCCCATTCATTCTGTTATTCCATCTCTGCAGTGCAGCAACTCTGCCATCCAGTGATGATGCCATGGCTACATGGTATGTTATACCTCTTGTGCTGCCCATGTCGGGCCACTTCTAAAAAATTTTACAGGGACACTTTTAGTTCCCAATCTGCGCCTGGTCTCAGACACAACTGCAGCAAAAGACACAAGAAAGGCCACAAGTGCATACAGTCAGGCCCTATGTAGAGAGACTCCACCCCCTCAACAGACCACACCCCCTCATCAGACCGAACCCCCATTAGGGCTGCTTCCATAAATTCCCCGGCCTGGTTTTCCATCCCAATCCACCCCAGGGCAGATGTAACATGTGCAGAGAGATTTACATTTGGGTGGGTTATATTGTTTCTGTGCAGTCTAAATACTGGCTGCTTTATATTTACACTGCAATTTAGATTTCAGTTTAACACACCCCACCCAAATCTAATTCTCTCTGCACATGTTACATTTGCCACACCTGTAGTGCAACGTAGTTTTGCTCATTAGTATGCTTTTTTAGTATAATGTGAATGATTTATCATTACAATTCACGTCGTAAGGATAAATTGTCGATACATTTGCATAGTGTGTACCAGGCTTAACACAGGTTGATGCTACTGTTCCTATAACGTATGACAAATTTAAAACATACATGAGTCTTCAGCAAGCAGTATTTTAGCACTGAAATTAATTGAGGATTTAGTTCTCAAGAAATAATAGGATAGACGTTAAAAAGATATTTTTTTTACTTTTGCTATTATGTCCATTGCAATATTGGAGCACAATTCTATAAAGTTTCAGCAAAGAGGTAATCCACAAAGTAGTAAGTGGGCATATGCCTATGTGTGACTGCAGAAGTCAAACAGGTTTATTTGGGCAATAAATCTTTCCTGCACCTACCCAATTTGTAAATTACCCTCACTGAGTTATGCTGGGCAAATATATACCTGCTGCGCATGATTTAGATATACTGTAGGAGAAAGTACATCTAAAAGGTGCAATTTTCAACCTCGGAAAAAGTCTTATTGCACTGTGGGGTGTGAGAAGGATTTAAATAGTGCTAATAGATTTAGAAATTACATTTACCTTAACACTAAATAGCAGCGAAAGAAAAAGCCATCCAGTATTGGGCCTAATTCAGAGTTGATTGCAGCAGCAAATTTGTTAGCAGTTGGGAAAAACCATGGCCCTCATTCCGAGTTGTTCGCTCGCAAGGCGATTTTAGCAGAGTTACACACGCTAAGCCGCCGCCTACTGGGAGTGAATCTTAGCTTCTTAAAATTGCGAACGATGTATTCGCAATATTGCGATTACAAACTACTTAGCAGTTTCAGAGTAGCTTCAGACTTACTCGGCATCTGCGATCAGTTCAGTGCTTGTCGTTCCTGGTTTGACGTCATAAACACACCCAGCGTTCGCCCAGACACTCCTCCGTTTCTCCAGCCACTCCCGCGTTTTTTCCGGAAACGGTAGCGTTTTTATCCACACGCCCATAAAACGCCGTGTTTCCGCCCAGTAACACCCATTTCCTGTCAATCACACTACGATCGCCGGAGCGAAGAAAAAGCCGTGAGTAAAAAAACTATCTTCATAGCAAAATTACTTGGTGCAGTCGCAGTGCGAACATTGCGCATGCGTACTAAGCAGAAAAACGCTGCGATGCGAAGAAAATTACAGAGCGAACGACTCGGAATGAGGGCCCATGTGCACTGCAGGGGGTGCAGATATAACATGTCCAGAGAGCGTTAGATTTGGGTGGGGTGTGTTCAAACTGAAATCTAAATTGCATTGTAAAAATAAAGCATCCAGTATTTATCCTGCACAGAAACAAAATAAACCACCCAAATCTAACTCTCTCTGCAAATGTTACATCTGCCTCCCCTGCAGTGCACATGGGGGGTCATTCCGAGTTGTTCGCTCGTTGCCGATTTTCGCAACGGAGCGATTAAGGCAAAAATGCGCATGCGCAAGGTTCGCAGTGCGCATGCAGTTAGTATTTTAACACAAAACTTAGTAAATTTACTCACACCCGAACAAAGATTTTTCATCGTTGAAGTGATCGTAGTGTGATTGACAGGAAGTGGGTGTTTCTGGGCGGAAACTGGACGTTTTCTGGGAGTGTGCAGAAAATGGGGGGGGGGGGGGGGTGTAACGCTCCATTTCCAGGGAGGAGATGAGGCATTGCTGGGGCGGATCAGGGTAAATGAGGGGGCGGTGCGGTGCAAACGGAGGCTTGTCGGGCCGTTATTGTGGCGGCTGTGTGATGTCACATCTTCCCAATCGCGGCTTGTCTCCTGCGGCAAGAGGCTTCCTCTATTTCTGCTAACAAGCAGATATTGCGATGTGATTGCAATTTCTGCTTGTTGAAGGAGGGGAGGCTCAGGTCAGCATGCTGGACGGCCTTTGCCCAGCGATGGGCGGCCCCCAGCATGCGCTCCAAAGGATAGCAAATTCTGCTAATTAGCAGAGTTTTCTATCCTTACTGAATTAGGCTCTAAATTTGTATAATTTGCATCACAATATGGTTTGTCCAGGAGCAAAAGTATACCCTTTAGTCGGATCTACTCCTAACTCTAAATGAGGCCAATTTGCCAGCAAGTAGCAGAGAGAAAACTTGGATTCTGTCACAGGCTGGTAGATGCATATTACAACTGTACAGGCTCAAAATGTTCACCTCCTACCTATATGTTAGCATACTTCCATATATATGAAAGATGAGAAGATGTACTGTCTGCACTGAAGGGAAACTCCCACAAAAGGGGCATGGTCTCATAACACTGCTACCAAAGCTGTAGTGCTACTTATCCCTTACGACCCAGCCCACAGCCCACTGCATATGTGTGACCTGAGTTCAAACATGTGAATGGCCACAGGGCATGCTGTGTGTAGGATATGGAGAAATCCTCTTCACAAGCCAGTGCTCCTTCCAATAGGAAGGAGTGTGTCTCTGGAAAATAAATGCCATCTGAAGATGACTGGTTTCCACAAGCAAACATGTCAGAGATAATTGAATATTAGGTGACCCCCAATAATGAATGGCCCGCTACAAAAACCATGCTGAAACGAACCTTTTCATGCATGTGGCCCAAAAGGCCAGGGAATGGTAGGCCCGAATTTGATAAAAACACACTTATTAGTAACATTAAAAGAGAAAAGACTGTTTTGCATATCCCAACTGGCACGCTTGGCTCAGTGATCAAAAGGTGCACCACACCACTCAGGGGGATGTGGTCAAAATACCAGCAGTCAGAATCCCGACAGTCAGAAGATTATCAGCGGGATCCTCATAGTCAGAAACCCGACACATCCCGGAGGTAAGTATTAGGGTTGGAGTTCGGCACTAGAGGGATGGTTTGGCTGTGGGTTATAGGGAGGATAGGTTATGCTGCGGAAAGGGGGAGCAGTTAGGGTTAGGCTGTGGGAGGGGTGGGTTAGGGTTACGATAAGAGGCAGGATGAAAATACTTACCAGGATGTGTGGGGATTCTGTCACAAGAAAATCACCATTTGAGTCCACGAGCGCTCATGAAAGAAAAAGACAAAACATACATAGTGTTTTCCATTTCTCATTTGTCATTTCACTGATAGGAAAATATCAAATCTCCCGTACCAAAAGGATTGGTCTACCCTGAATTGGTAGACAAACACACTTTTTGTAAAGCTGAGGTATGGCCCGTCAGAATTCTTCCTTATTAGGTTTCCTCGTCAGCATGGTACACCCGGAAAGAGAAATAAAACCTCCAATAGTGCAACACCGTTTTATTCCAAAACATTAAAAACACACACACTTGGAAGATATAGATGGTCTCTCACCAATAGGAATGGTCCACCATACGGCAGACAAAACAGCAAGGGTAAAGGTGATAATCACAGGCGTCCCTGGAACCCGCAGTTCAAATCCAATGGTGAAGTCACAAATATTCCCCAAGGACAATCCTCCTACCAACGCGTTTCAACACGTCCTGTGTCTTTTTCAAGGCATTGTGAGGATTACCATTTGAACCTATTTATACCCAATCCAATCACACTCTAAACCAACCTATTTCCAGACATGGATCCACTATAAACTAATGTTCCCATCCCGTACATAAAGCCGTCTCCATTCCCCAAGTCCACTCCATCAATTAGCACTGTTGGAAACTCCCGCTCTGTATTCCGCGTGTTCTACCCGGAAGTGCGTCACCCGGAAGTCGTCATCACGTGGCGCCGTCCTTGCCGGAAGTTGTCATCCCGGCAACCGGAGGTTACGATCCGCCCCCTACACCCGGATATACTGTGTTCAAGGCTTCACTTCGCCTCCCGGAAGTATACTGTCCAACACTACACTTGATGTTTTGAGTGGTTAATTTGGTTGTAAGTTAACCCAAACGGATCCCCGTCTCTGGTGTGACTGGATCCTCAGAAAGAAGGGAGTACAAGAAGGAGTTAAGAATACCGTAATTCTAAGCACATAAATTCCATAATGAAAATGGATCAAACAATGAATATCAATAAAATATTTAAAATATTTAAAATAATAATTATAATTATTATTATAAAATTATTAATCCAATATATTAAAAAACCATTCCAACAATTATCTAAAAACAATTTTATCTCACATAAACCATTTCAACTCGACGTCCTTGTTCAATCCATTAGGGGCAAGAGTCTTACAGTTAAAAATCAAAGTCATTTCGTTCCATGCCAATTTAGAAGCCAAATCATTCCCTCTAATATCCCCAGTGACATGTCTCAAACCGTAAAAATTCTTTATTTGGGAGACATCACATTTATGAGTTTCTTTAAAATGTGTGGGGATTCTGCCCACGAGGATCATGCTATCAGACTTCAGACGGGATCCTGACTGCCAAGATTTCATATCCAACCCTACTCACACACTCCAGGGAAGGGAAGTGCGTTAAGGTTGTATATGGACTCCTGTTACTCCATTGGACTTCTATTTGGACTTTGACATTCTCCTTGCAACATTCTGCAGCATTCTGGTTACGTGGTGGATACTCCTTCAGCTCTTCCATTTGCAAATTTGGTTGATAAAGGAACTGTTTGGACATACAAGATTTACATATTGGTAATACCTTGCTGCTAAACCTGGATCCCTTATGGACATAAAGGAGGAAGTCCTAATATAAACAAAAGAGTATCCAGTCTGATATTGCATAGGGTTGCTTTTTATACCTTGTGATTTTATTTTTATTTTTATTGTGGTTTTTAAATAAATGTGCATTTTCTTTACCATGTCTTGTCCATCATATATTAATTGTATATACTAGCACTGGTTCCACTCTTTCCCACTTAGACACTGCCTAAACCAGTAGTTCTAAGTTCTTAAGTACCCTTAAATGGTCAGGTTTCTGGATTTTTTTAGCCAATCACAGATGTGTTAAACTATTTGGCTGGGTCAGTAATTATTCCCTATTTCCATATTATATGTTGGGAGTACTTCAGGACTTAAGTTGAGAACCTCTGGTCTAGAGAATGCTGTCAATAGGAATTTAGCCCCTGAACACATAGATAAGTAGAGAAGCCAGTGAGATCCCAATGCACACTTTGAAGGGTCTATAGCTGGGAATCCAATTAGCCCAGTGTCGGACTGGAGAATGAAGGGCCCACCAGGACAATGCAGCGGAAGGGATCCATGGTAAGGGGTGTGGGCAGCCTCCAGAGGGGAAACCATTAGAGTGTTCATGGTCTGAGCCCCTTGATAAATATATATATAGGCCTATATTAAAAACTACTAGTCCATGCATTATAATGTATCAGGTTAAAAACAGCAATACACTGTAGAACATACACGTGCAGTATAATATATAATTCAAGTGCACAGTCTGAACCTGATCCTTGGAGCAGTGTGGCCCACCGGGGGATTCCACCGGACCCCAGTAAGCCAGTCCAACCCTGAATTAGCCACAGGGTTTACCCCACATGAAATCACAGAGGTGCACTTTTCCTCACAGCTGCAGGAGCTGTGAATAAAAGTCTGCATAAAAAGACACCATCTGGGGTTTAACGCTCAGAGAAACTCAGTGATTCTGCATTATCCAATCAGGAAGAACATGGCACTCAGAAGACTTTTAAAGCAGGTAAAGTGTATTCTACTCAGTATGTCCAGTCGAATGTTTTCAGGGTTACAGCCACTTCCACAAGACCATGGGGGTCATTCCGAGTTGATCGCTCGCTGACGATTTTTGCAGCTCAGTGATCAGGTGAAAAAACAGCATTTATGTGCATGCGTATGGCCCGCAATGTGCACGCGCAATGTAGGGTACAAAGCTCTTTGTGGTTGTGCACAGGTTCTAGCGAAGTTTTCCTTCGCACTGAAGGCTGCAAGAAGATTGACAGGAAGGGGGCGTTTCTGGGTGTCAACTGACCGTTTTCAGGGAGTGTATGCAAAAATGCAGGCGTGTCTGAAAAAATGCAGGTGTGGCTGGACGTTCGCTGGGCGGGTGTATGACGTCAAATCCGGACAAGAATAGGCTTAAGTGATCGCAAGCGCTGAGTAGGTTCAGAGCTACTCAGAAACTGCACAAACTGTTTTTGCAGAGCTCGGCTGCACATGCGTTCGCACTTCTGCTAAACTAAAATACACCCCCCAGTGGGCGGTGGCATAGCGTTTGCACTGCTGCTAAAAACTGCTAGCGAGCGATCAACTCGGAATGACCCCCCATGTACAAGCAGTAACATCCTGGTTCTTCCTGATTGGAGTCTTACACATTTGTTTTCACAGTGTACATGGAGCAAGCTGCATCCATTGTGAGTGCCGACATTCACTCACTGACTGACTCATCACTATTTCTTTTACTTCCCGATATGTTAAGCTGAAATGTAACATAGGTATTATTCAGGTGGGAAATAGGAAAACTACGCAATTAGAATTTTAAGGGGGTTTGCATTGCATGAACGATAACACCCAAATGGACTTTCGAATTAAAATTTGGATTTCACCTCCAGTGTATAGAATTTAATAAACGACAAAAATGCAAAAGCCCTTACTCACTGACTGACTGACTGACTGACTGACTCACCACTAATTCTCTTACTTCCCGATATGTTAGGACACCATGGGGCATATTTACTAAAATGGGAGTTCTATTTAAGATGGGATGTTGCCCATAGCAACCAATCAGATTCCAGATATTATCTTCTAGAACAGGGCTGGCCAAACCGGTCCTCGAGATCTACCAACAGTTCACATTTTCCAGACCACCTAGCTGGTGCACAGGTGTAGTCATTACTAATTAAGATGTGATGCATTCATTCCTAACTGACAATTCTACAGATCTCCAGGAGGCCTGGAAAACATGCACTGTTGGTAGATCTCGAGGACCGGTTTGGCCAGCCCTGTTCTAGAAGGTGCTAGATAAATGAGAAGTAAAATCTGATTGGTTGCTATGGGCAACATTCCATCTTAAATAGAACTCCCATCTTAGTAAATTTACCCCCATGACTCCAAAAACCTTGGGATCCACTAGACTAGGATAAATAACTTTTTCAGTAATCAGTTTCAATAGCAGATAATGAGCAGTAGAGGCAGGCATCCATCTGGTAAGTTCTCAGAAATGATAAAGGGGATATAGTTGCCTATCAGACCCTTAGGAACTTTATTATTGTATAACAACTTTACTTTGGTTAATTTACTCTTGTGTAAAAAAAAAAAAAAAGTATCTTTGTGATACGAGTCAGGAATCTACAGTCAATAAAATTCTATTTTAAAAAACACCATTTATTTTTTTTGCAGTGGGTATCTATCTATCTATCTATCTATCTATCTATCTATCTATCTATCTATCTATCTATCTATCTATCTATCTGTCTCTCCATCCATCCATCCATCCATCCACCCACCGGCACCCATATCTTTGTATCTCTCTCTAAACGCACACACACAAATGCATGTATATTTAGGAAGAGAGCAGCATGCTTTCCGACTGCAGTATGTACATACAGCATAACGATACATAGCTTATATTATAATTATACCTCTTTTATTCCATGTTTCTATAATAATATCTGTGACTGTGCTTCCGTCCCAGTAGAATTGCAGCGAGTATGAAACTTGCCAGGTGACTAGCATTCATTCCCGCAAATATTTCTGAAGTGAAGGCAGAGAGATTGTGGAATAAATAAGAAAGAGAAATACATTCTGAGAAATATCAGGAAAAACAGGAATATAATAACCAGATGTATACAATATGTGTGAGATGAAGAAAGGGGGGAAGTGAGAGAAGGTGAGAGACTTGGAAGAGTGTAGAAAAGGAAAGATTGCAGCAGCAAGGAGGAGAGGCGGGGTGGCTGTGGGAGAGGAGGAAAGAGCGATGTAAGACTGGAAGGAACATCAGGAAGTTTGGAGAGAGAGAGAGAGAGAGAGAGAGAGAGAGAGAGAGAGAGAGAGAGAGAGAGAGAGAGAGAAGATGGGTACATATGATGGACACAGAAGGAAATAGCTGGATGAGATGAGTGGGGACATGTGGCCGGCAGGTAAGTACTGCTAGTGAGAGGGATATCGCAGTTATACTGTGTACATGAGCTCACACTCCCAGTCCCCACATAGCCAGATGATAGCCGGGACAGTCCCTCCTCGGGCCAGCAGACTGCATGCTCTCCGCAGGCTCAATGACCAGTGTCAGAGGCTGGTGACACAGCGGGGCCGGGCTCCTCTATAACTTGCACCAGAGAGGAGGAGGAGGAGACAACGTCTCAGGACAGAGGCAGCTCCTTATAGCAGTATCACATCCCTAGCTGTCCTCCTCCTGGCATATACATCATCTGGGTAAGTGGCTCAGGGATACAAGGATTTACTCTGTCTCTCGTATCACATCAGTAACACACCAAGGGCAATTATCTGTCATCATTCTCAAGCTCTATCAGGTTATAGTGTCGATTATTTAAATCAAAACTTCAATATACATTTGCAAAGCGCTTGGAAGCGATAAATAAGCCTTTCCTTTTAAATGGAAAAGTAATCTGAAAGTTTAAAATTAATCTGGTGATAATTACTGTTCAGGACAATCGGTGACAGAAGTATCCCACCTGCTACTGTATTTATATTACACAGTATCGCCGCATTTTATTATTCGGCACGTTCGTATGAGAATTGTACAGTAGTTGTGCTAGCATGAATTCTCTCTCTCTCTCTCTCTCTCTCTCTCTCTCTCTCTCTCTGTCTAAATATATCTCTCTATCTGTCTCTATATGTCTGTCTATCTATCTATCTATCTATCTATCTATCTATCTATCTATCTATCTATCTATCTATCTATCTATCTATCTATCTATCTATCTATCCATCCATCGTGGATGGGGTTTAATATACTGTCTCCAAATACACAGTACTACGCACTCGTTGTCAGGACAAACCATCTTAGATTTATTAGTAGAAATATGCGGTGATAATAGGATAGTTTTAAGATGAAAAAAAAAAAAAAATAGAATCTTAAATATAAAGTGCTATAGCGACACTCTTGAAGATAATATGTACTATATATAATGTATTAATAGACATGTAATAATAGAATATTTTGTTCCCTCAGTGTGACATGATGCTTGATGGGCTGAAAATGGAGGAGAATATACAAAATGTAATTGACAACTCAACCTTATTTGGTAAGGGTCCTCTACTCAGGTATATTTACTGTATTGGATCCAGATTGTGTGCACTAGGAGCAGCTGTGTCTTGTGCGTTTTCTCGGGGGAGAGTTGTGTGTGTGTGTGTGTGTGTGTGTGTGTGTGTGTGTGTGTGTGTTCTAAAGCAAGTTATTCAATTAATCGATTGACATAAGCGCTAAACGTATTGTCAATTTAAAATACAAATAGATGTTACATGATCACATCAGTCTAATTTTAATGACAAAAAAAATCTCCAAAATGAAATAATGGAGCTTTTTATAAATAGTAAAAATACATATTAAAATGTACGTGTATTGATATGAATATAAAATGGATATATATATTAATTAATATGCATCAAACATAATTTTACACATGCGTGATCTAAATTCTATAAGCAATCGATTTAAACATGGGGCAGTTATAACACATAAGGATATATATTGATATAATTATCTTAAGTATTATGACAACTCATGACAAAAGTTAGATTATGCAGTTTAAACTAAAACAGAGATAGATAGATAGATAGATAGATAGATAGATAGATAGATAGATAGATAGATAGATAGTGAAATCGTGAGCGATTATAATATGAGATACACACTACACATTTTTTATTGTGTTCATTGCATCATTTTTGTATCTCCACATGAGAAATGTAAAAAATATTAGTGATGTCTCACTATTTATACATTTTTTTTAAATTTTGTTTCACAATTTCACAGTGCCTATACTAGTTTTTATTTATTTCAATGAGACTGGCTACACTAATCTCAATGTACATTAAATTAAAGGATAATGTATTAAAATCGAAATTGACAGATACACAGAAATGTAAAGACACATAGACAGACAGACGTGGTATTATAAAGTGCCTCCCCAAGTCTCCAGTTATTGCACACTCCGTAATAAAGCTCAGCACGAGGGTTCAGGAATCACACCTCGGGCTCCTCACATTTAATAAAGAAGATTAACCCTTTTCTACTCGCATGCCCAGAGGTGACATCTATTATCTATTTTATGAGATTTTCCGTTCAAACCAAATCTCTGCAGCGGAAGCAAATATAAAGAGAGAGAGAGAGAGAGAGAGAGAGAGAGAGAGAGAGAGAGAGAGAAACATTCAATGTTTATGCAAGTAACAGCTTATGTAATTATAGTATACTGTATAATTTAAATCTGCTCATAAGTTGTGTAATAATCACCTGCATAGTTATAGTATGTGCAGTACGAGGTATAAATGTGCTTAACGTCTTGTTTCAGTTTTAAATAAACTGTATGCAATGAAATTCGAATATTTATGTAATAGCTGTTAAATAAAAATAAAATAGGTAAAAATAAATATTTAACCAGATATTACATATTATATAATGGTTTACCAATATTGCGTATACAGTTGGATAATTATAAATATAGTTGATTAGCTAGATAATTCTTGTATGCCTAACTAAATTCTGCACAGTGTAAAGCAGAAAGGTATACTGTTCACAGTAAAAGTTACGGTGGACCAAGAAAAAGAAAAAGAAACAAAAGAAAGGTGCATAATATAAATACAATGACATACCTATTTAGCAATGCACGGTATAGTGCTATCCAATCCATGACATTTTCTTCCATATAACGGTATTGTAGATTACAAGCATTTCTGAAATAAATGTCTGGATGGGAAATATGTCACATTTCCATTTTAAGAAGAGAAACTTTATTGTTAAAATAATACATGAAGAAAGCAAGCAGTATACATTCGACCTTGGGTCATACAGTATATACTGTACTACCAATTTACATTCCACCTGCTGTAGTATATACTGGGGAACAGGTAGGAAACGAACAGTATACATTCCACCTCTGTATTTTATAGTGCGGAACAGGTAGGAAGCGATCAGTATACCTTCCACCTGCTGTATTATATACTGGAAAACAGGTAGGATTTGAAGCTATTAGTATATGCGTCACCTGCTGTATTATATACTGGGGAACAGGCAGCAAGCGAGCAGTATATACGGCACTTGCTGTATATATACTGTAGTGGGGAACAGGTAGGAAGCGATCAGTATACCTTCCACCTGCTGTATTTTATACTGGGGGACAGCTAGAAAGCGAACAGTAAATACGGCACCTGCTGTATTGTATAGTAGGGAACAAGTAGAAAGCGAACAGTAAATACGGCACCTGCTGTATTATATAGTAGGGAACAGGTAGGAAGCTGCCAACGTAGCTGCGCCTGCTTATGCTGTCTGCAACCCACCCGGCCTAGTCTGCAAAGCGATTATTTCTCCAGAGCACAGATTTATCAGGAAAGGAACGAACAAGGAGGGAGTGTAATAACTGACACAAGTCACTGAGGAGTCGGACTGATGAGGAACACACTCATGCCTGCCTCTGGGGAATCTAATGCAGTCCCCAACATGTGCTGCCTGTTACTTATTTTAATATTGCCTTGTTTGTTCTCTAATCCTTACTACAGTTTAGGTAATATTGGGGCAGATGTATTAACCTGGAGAAGGCATAAGGAAGTGATAAACCAGTGATAAGTGCAAGGCGATAAACACACTAGCCAATCAGCTCCAATATGTAAATTAACAGTTAGGAGCTGATTGGCTGGTGCGTTTATCACCTTGCACTTATCACTGGTTTATCATTTCCTTATGCCTTCTCCAGGTTGATACATCTGCCCCTATTAATAATCTCCCTAGTAGTGCTAGTTACAGCAGATACTGGCACAGTCGAGGAGGTGGATGGGCATTCAGTTAGTGTACCCAGTAACCCCCACCCTGACTGACAGATTTCCATGCCTCCCACTCTGGTCTCATGGAGGGGGTGAAGCCAAAATGAGTAGCTCCGCCTCTTCTCATATGCGTGCGATTTTGCGTAATTATGTAGCTATGGGCGGGGCCTAATAAGGCGGGGCGCTTGCGCTATCAGCAACCCGCAGTACCTTCTGCGTGAACAGTGTGTATGTGTGCATGTATTGTTGTATATGTGATATAACTATCTCTCTCTCTCTCTCTCTCTCTCTCTCTCTCTCTATTCACTATTGGATAGCTTAGTGACCTAGAAAGAAACTGATGTATGTATTTTCTCAGTGTGACATCAGGGAAATGAGCAGTCAAGGAGAAAGCAGTTGCCTGACACTCGGAGTGTGCAGTGTGCAGGCGCCTCAAGTCCGAAATGACAAAGGGGCCCATTTATCATAGATTGCATATTGCATGCGATCTGAGCGGGATCTTACCACCCGGGATCGCACCCTACTGGGTGAATGTACTGTATCACCCAGCGCCCGCAGGGAAAGGGGTTGCCAGGGGTCCTGCGCATGCACAGTCACACGTGACCACGATGCACTTAGGCCATTTCCGGCGGAGGGTTCTGGGGAACCCAGCTGGAACTTTTTCTGCGATCCGCAGCCCATAGGCTATACTGGGCTACCGCAATCAAAAGATTGCGGTAGCTGCATGGGAACAATATTGGGATTGCTTCGCATTCCCAATGTTGATACAGCATCCCCATAGAATTCTAAGGGGGATGCGGCTGTAGGTGGAAAAGGAGGGATCGCAGCAGGTATCAAAGAAACTTGCTGCAATGCCACCTTTATACATTCCAGGGATACTTAATATTTGCTGCTAGCCGCCAAAACAGTTGTTTTTTCAGGGACATAGCTGCAAATATTATTTGATAAATGGGCCCCCATGTGTAAAGTATATAAATATACATTTTTGGGGAAAAATATACTTCCAGGACTGTTTATGAAATATGGAGACAGCAGGTTTTTCTTTGGGAAGACATCAAAGCTGCGAGCAAATGCTAGTATATTGTGTGTGTGTGTGTGTATATATATATATATAGGTATATATATATATATATATATATATATGTGTGTATGTATACGGGTGATTGATAAGTACCCGTGTTGAAGACTGACTTCAAACCTGTATATCATCGTTTAGTGTCATCTGTCAAACAATGACTGTCAGAATTTCAGATAAATTCATCATGTACTTTTATTTTGGTAGCTGTTGGAAGTGAGCAAGTTTGAGTTTTTTCTAACTATGTAGAAAGTGCAGTACCGATCGTTGATTAGATTCTTGTTTTTCGATGGGAAGTCATGTGAGGAAATAAAAAAAAAGTTGGAAGCCATTTATGGTGACCTTTCACCTTTGATGACAAACATCAGATATTGGTTCAATGAATTCAAGCATGGTCATACATCCGTCCTCGATGAAGAGCGTCCAGGTCGCCCAATTGAGATGACTACAGATGAAATGGTCAACAAAATCCATGATATCGTATTGGCAGACCGGCGAGTGAAGAGCAGAGAGATTGTTGAGATCGTAGTAGGCATCTCATTTGAACGTGTACAGAATATCCTACATGAACATTTGCTCACTGTGGAAAACAAGCGGAATCAAATGACCACTTCAAAGCAGTGTTTGGACCTGTTTAAGCACAATCCGAAGGAATTTCTGCGCCGTTTTGTGACTGTTGATGAAACATGGATCCATTACTACATGCCAGAAGTGAAGGAACAGTCAACACAGTGGACTTCACCCGGCGATCGTGCACCAAAGAAGGCGAAGACAGTTCCTTCGGCAGGAAAGGTCATGGCCACCATTTTCTGGGATTCGAAAGGCATAATCTTCATCGACTATTTGGAAAAGGGAAGAACGATTACTGGGCAGTATTATGCTCAATTATTGGGCAGATTTGATGACGCATTGAAGAGAAAATGGCCCCACTTGGTGAAGAAAAAAGTGCTGTTCCACCACGACAATGCGCCAGCACGCTCGTCCAACAGCAAAATTGGTGGAATTGGGCTACGAATTGCTGCTGCATCCGCCGTATTCTCCAGATTTGGCCCCCTGCAACTTCTTCCTGTTTCCAAACATGAACGCCGAAACTGAAGCCTATTTCGCAGAGTTCGACAAATCCTATTTTTTGGAGGGTTTGAAAAAGTTGGAATATCATTGGGCCAAGTGTATCGAGCTAAAAGGGGACTATATTGAAAAATAAATCAAAATTTTCCTCCCCCCAATTTTTTTTCTTGCCCAACACGGGTACTTATCAATCACCCCTCGTATATACAGGATATTACATACATCTTTACATGTATGTTTATATGTGCTTAGCGATCCTTCACTCTCATGCACTAGGTAGTTGGCCTGCAGTCGCTGCTGATAAAAACTATGATCAGGCAGAGCCGGATTAAGAGGGAGGTCCCGGGGATAAGTACCCCAGGCCCCCTTTTTTGAACGGGCCCCCGTCACCGCCGCAGATCGGAACAGAGATCCGATCTGCGGTATTGCGCTGCGCTCCCGGGAACCGGCGACACACGCAGCGGCAGGGCTGTCCTGTCCCTGGCGGCTCTGGCTCCCGGCGGCGGCTTCACAGGCTGTGATGGAAGGACAGCTGAGCGACGGCTCAGCTGTCCAATAACGTGAGGAGCAGCAGCAGCCTGCGGCTCAGACATTGGCTGCCGCTGGGCGCGCAGGCTGCAGGGAAGGAGTAGGGAGGACAGCCGCGTGAGGACTCCGTGGAGGCAGCAGCCAGCCCAGCACCCTTTCTCAGCCAGGCTAGCCAGCTCCCGGACTCCTAAAAAAAACGTAAGGCTGCGTAATTTACATTATGTACTGGGTTTTAATATATATATATATATATATATATATATATATATAAATATATATATGTATGTATATATATATATAATATATATATATATATATATATATATATATATATGTGTGTATATATAAATGAGTGTGTATATAATATATATATATATATATATATCATATATATATATATATATGTATATCATATATATATATATATATATATATATATGTGTGTGAATATATATATATGTGTGGTGTGTGTGTGTGTGTGTGAGTGTATATATATATACACACACACACACACACACACACACACGCACACACACACACACACACACACACACACACACACACACACACACACACACACACACCCCTTTGAATAGGGGCCCCACTGTCTTAAGTACCCCGGGCCCCCCATGGTCTTAATCCGGCTCTGTGATCAGGACTAGGACATATGACTTATAGATAGATAGAAAGGATATATATGTGCGTGTGTGTGTGTGTGTGTGTGCTGTCAGTGTTTCCGGGTTTGGTGGCGGCGCTTTATATCACAGCCGCTGTGCAGAACCAGGAACTCAGGATTAGGCTTCCCTCTCCTCTACCAATCCCCAGACTCCTGTCAAACTAGCCAATGGGAGTCTGGGGGCGGATTTAGGAGAGTGAAGGGTAATCCCGGAAACACTCCCAGCACATATATTACATACAGTTTCACATGTATATTTATACAGTATGTGCTTATTGGCACCCCCTGCACTAGGTAGTCGGCGTTGCAGACCAGGGGCTTTTTATTATGTGTATTAATGACTATACAAAGTTAAATAGCTCATGGGTATTACAACTACTTTTATCTTCTGTCTGACATTATTTATTGTACCAAAAAATTATGCTATATATTGATGATAATAATTAATATTAATATTTGGCAATAGTTACTTTGGATTGCTAATGGAAATTACTAATTGCTGATAGAGCTCTGTGTATTAGTCGCACATTGCATCAGGCTTAGGCTAACAATGGCTATCCAGCTGTAAAGTGAATTACAAGTCACATCGCAGCTCCCAGTCTCTGATTATGCTTGCACTTGTAGTTCCACTACAACTGGTTGTCTGTCTCTGGATCATAGTATGCATTTATACCAGAGGTTATGACTGATGCTATTTGAAATGAGTATATCAGGCCAGAGCTAATGATGCCATCTTTGTGGTTTGCAGGGCGAGCTGTGGAGCAGAAGTGGGTGTGTGAGGGTTGTGAGAGGGCAATCAGTGACCGCTTCCTCCTGCGGATAAGTGACAGTCTGTGGCATGAGCAGTGTGCTCAGTGCTGTGCCTGCAGGGAGCCACTGGAGAGCAGCTGCTTCTACCGAAACAAGAAGCTCTATTGCAGGAACGACTACGAAAAGTAAGTTACACCCCTCTGATGTATTAAGGGCACAGGCGGCATAGCACTAGCACAGTGCTAACCTATTTGTGAAATGCAGAATGCTTTTAATTGTAAAAAAAAGTTTGCGAGCTGTAAACTATAATGGTAAAAAATGGATATTATTTGCTGGTGGAGTTTAATGATGTAGTTACAGTATGCAAAACATTTCCAAATCTCAGTGTGCAAACTTATCCCTCAAAGATGGAAACAAATGACGACACACATGTAGGAAAAGATTAGGCTTTGTCATAACTACAGTACATTATTAAGAGCTCAGTGTAATTGAGTAACTGACTATTACATTTACATTAATTATTACATGAATTTAATACAATTTTGCAACTATGTTTAAATGTCATCATTTTTATATTGAGAATTGCTCTATTTATGTAATAATGGCTGTAGATGTAGAATATTTCTCTTATAATAGTAAAAATATATTTGATATAAAATATTTGTGCAAGTGTTCCACAGATTTGGAATTCATGACTATAGTTTATTATTCAGATAAGAGCACTATTTACTTGCATAGGGATTGCCTTGTACTATTAAGTCATTCTGCATATAAGGGCATGGCTATTGGGACTGTAGGTGGTACAGACTAGGGTACAAATATAAAAGTAGACCTGGCGGTGTTCTGTTTCCTGGGTCTGGGACTCCAGGTCGACAACAAAATGGTCGAAACACCTTAGGTCGACGCCAATTGGTCGACACACCTTAGGTCGACATGGACAAAATGTCGACATGGACAAAAGGTCGACAGGAACAAGGTCAACATGGAAAAAGGTCGACATGAGTTTTTTATGTTTTTTTGGTGTTGTTTTCTTCGTAGAGTGACCGGGAACCCCAATTAGTGCACTGCGTCCCCTCGCATGGCTCGCTTCGCTCGCCATGCTTCGGGCATGGTGCCTTCGCTCGGCACAGATTACCGTTCCAATCGTAGTCCACATGGATCGTTAAGTATGAAAAAGTTCCAAAAAAGAAAAAAATTGTGAAAAACTCATGTCGACCTTTTTCCATGTTGACCTTGTTCCTGTTGACCTTTTGTCCATGTCGACCTTTTGTCCATGTCGACCTAAGGTCTGTCGACCAATTGGCGTCGACCTAAGGTGTGTCGACCTTTTTGTTGTCGACCTGGAGTCCGGATACCCTGTTTCCTGTATGTGCCTGTTTATTCTTCTCTGTGATACAACATGTTGTGTTATGTCTTACGTTATATGCTAAGGCACTGGTGCCCAGCCAGTAATTTATAGGCCACATGTGGCACTTCACCAGTAGTCTGTAGATCAGGACAAGGTAGCAGCAGCACAAAAATGTATTTTTTTATGTTCTCTCCCTGGATGTGGGAAGCGGAATAGCTGGTGGTAGTACTGACCAAGCTGACACTGGTTATTATATCCCAGTTGCTTTTAATTGGCCAGTGGTGGTGTCCAATTAGAAGTCATATGACATGAGACAATAAGCACATCTGATTACATGCTATGCAAACATAAGTCTAATAGTAGGAGGCAGTGAGCACCAATGCAGATATTAGAGGGCACTGCTCATTTTTTATGTTACACTAGTGGTGGCAAGTGAATAGGCAGTACTACATTTGGCGGAATTATCTTGGGAATTATTAACGCTGCTGCCATTTTACTGGAAATTCCTACCACTTATGGCATATAAATGGGCGACACTATTAATGGCAAATTATTGGTTGTCAACACTGCTGCCATGTTATTGGTCATTACTACTTCTGGTGGCATAGCTGTCACACTACTTTGCAAAAATTCCAATATTTACTACTGGTGGCATACAATTCCTTCATATTAGTGGGTACATCTTTTAAAAGGCTTTTTTAATTGCATTTTTGCTAATAGTGGTTTATTACTGCATATTATTGCTTATATATTACTGTATACGCATATGACTGGACATGACCCTTATCACTGCCATTATCGGTGCTTGCAATTAGCACACTCCGATTAGCTGTGCCTAATATGCACAGTTGTTACTATTTTCTGTAAACATTTGAATTAAGCTAAATAAGGGCTCAGCTGCAGTTTTTTATTTTACACAAACATGATGCAGATCACAACAGATCTCGGGCGCTTAACTACAAAAGAACCTTTGGAATAGCCCACATCAGCATTCTGGTGACGTTATGTAGATTCTAAAATTAAATAAAATGCATAACATAGTGTAAAACTGTCATATAAAACAGAAAGACGTGATTTTGCTCCCTAGTGCAGACCCGTACCGAGTTTGATGGTCTGCTTCTAGACAGACAATATCGTTTTGTGTGTCAGGCAAATCACCAATTGGCATGCGTTCTGGTCTTCCCTCAATCCTCATGGAGCGCTTTCTCCAATTAGCTCGTATAAGATGATATGCAATTGAAGAGAAACTCAATAGTGCATTATTGTGAGACACCCATAGTGAACTTCGCAATACAAAAATGAAAAATGGACTCTCACCGAGTGTGATGGTCGACTCTACAGGTTATTGTAGACACATACGCATTAGGTAAGTCACTTCAGTTCTCACAGACCATTTCCTCCCAGTTGCCAATATACGATGATATGTAAATGAGAGTGACTTAATAGTGCATTACCATAAAACAATTTTATTGGACATAGCCACACACAGACAAGAAAAGGAACAGGTGGACTCTCGCCAGATGTAATGGTCTACAGATGTTAGTAGACAAAAGCGCATAAACAATTAGCCCAGGCGTCCCCAGGGATCGTCATCAACCGCCAGGTGAGTCCTCCACGTGTCTCAAAGATACCTCGAGGTATCTTGTCTGTGTGTGGCTATGTCCAATAAAATTGTTTTATGGTAATGCACTATTAAGTCACTCTCATTTACATATCATCGTATATTGGCAACTGGGAGGAAATGGTCTGTGAGAACTGAAGTGACTTACCTAATGCGTATGTGTCTACAATAACCTGTAGACCATCACACTCGGTGAGAGTCCATTTTTCATTTTTGTATTGCGAAGTTCACTATGGGTGTCTCACAATAATGCACTATTGAGTTTCTCTTCAATTGCATATCATCTTATACGAGCTATTTGGAGAAAGCGCTCCATGAGGATTGAGGGAAGACCAGAACGCATGCCAATTGGTGATTTGCCTGACACACAAAACGATATCGTCTGTCTAGAAGCAGACCATCAAACTCGGTACGGGTCTGCACTAGGGAGCGAAATCACGTCTTTCTGTTTTATATGACAGTTTTACACTATGTTATGCATTTTATTTAATTTTAGAATCTACATAACGTCACCAGAATGCTGATGTGGGCTATAACAAAGGTTCTTTTGTAGTTAAGCGCCCGAGATCTGTGTGGTAGACATTTCTTTCTATATTCTATTTGAGTGTTGGTGAAACTCATACCACTAGATTTCAGGCTGCTATTGGCGCATGAGTGTGTGATCATATCTTTTTCCACTATGATGCAGATCACAGTGAGCTGTAGTGTTGCAGTGAGCTGTAGTATTGCAATGGGCTGTAGTGTTGCAGTGAGCTGTAGTGTTGCAGTGAGCTGTAGTATTGCAATGGGCTGTGATGTTGCAGTGAGCTGTAGTGTTGCAGTGAGCTGTAGTATTGCAATGGGCTGTAGTGTTGCAGTGAGCTGTAGTGTTGCAGTGAGCTGTAGTGTTGCAGTGAGCTGTAGTATTGCAATGGGCTTTAGTGTTGCAGTGAGCTGTAGTGTTGCAGTGAGCTGTAGTACTGCAATGGGCTGTAGTGTTGCAGTGAGCTGTAGTGTTGCAGTGAGCTGTAGTATTGCAATGGGCTGTAGTATTGCAGTGAGCTGTAGTGTTGCAGTGAGCTGTAGTGTTGCAGTGAGCTGTAGTATTGCAATGGGCTGTAGTGTTGAAGTGAGCTGTAGTGTTACAAAGGGCTATAGTGTTGCAATGAGCTGTAGTGTTGCAATAGGCTGTAGTGTTGCAGTGAGATGTAGTGTTGCAATGAGCTGTAGTGTTGCAATGGGCTGTTGTGTTGCAGTGAACTGTAGTGTTGCAGTGAGCTGTAGTGTTGCAGTGGGCTGTAGTGTTGCAGTGGGCTGTAGTGTTGCAGTGAGCTGTATTGTTGCAATGGGCTGTAGTGTTGTAGTGAGCTGTAGTGTTGCAGTGGGCTGTAGTGTTGCAGTGAACTGTAATGAAAAGTTGCCTCCGAAGGCAGAATACATAAATTGGGACCTACTATAGTGCTGGGACTCCAAAGTAAGTCTTTTTTTATACAATTTTATTAAGACTAATGTAAGTAATTAATACTGCTGTAATTTATGTCAGACTAATAGCTCCTTTGCAGTCCATTACCCAAAAAGCACCTTTAAGTTTCTTACTTAGTACAAATGCATTTGGCTTTTTGGCTCTATGTAATCACAAAATATGTTTCTATACATAAAGACACATTATTCTTTATTAATATCACAGCATACATAGGTTACAATATACTTTAAGTCCTATATTTAATGTTTGTTTGAATTTACTGGCAAGATATAAATAGCTGGTTTTGTAATAGTTAAAGGTATTTCTCTGGGTTGCACTGGAGAAAGTGGTTTCCTGATGCATTAGCTGATGGAAAAACCCTGTGGCTTTTATCTTTGAAATTTTAATATTCAATGTCAAATAAGCCCCATCATCTCTTTTCTAATTCAGTACATACTGATGTTAGTTAATTTTAGTGGTTTCCATTGGCTGAGATACATACCATGCTGTGCAGCAAATTGCAGCAAACAGGTTGAAACAAACTTTTTGCTGTGTACTACAAAACATATTTCTTCATATATCCTGCGAGCAATATGTTAAGTGGTGTTACCATGTATTAAGTGACACTATTTTTTGTCATTACCACTGTCTTCCCAGTTTTGATTCTTTAGTAGACTACGGTAGATACAAAATTATAAAATAAATAAAATATAGATTTTTTGGTACTGCATCTCTCACTACCTGTACATTAAGGTACCTTATCATTATCACCCATGACCATGGCTGTTTAAGATCCTCATGGGTCTGTGGCTGAAAATGCTCACAGGCCTATATTGAGAAGGAAAGGAGCTGTGACCAGTTTAGTGAATAAAAAACGAATACTTATGATTTATGTGTGGCCAACTAGGCAGCTTGTCATCCTCATGATGCCATGACAATGGGCCAATTTTTATGTGGGGGCCTGGAGCTGGAGTTCCGTCAGCCCCATTGTTAATCTAGCCTTGCCTATGACCTGTCCAAGGTACTGAATGAGTTGATGATATATGCTGCAAAATAATCACACAAGTTATTACTTCCCTCTTATGAAGTACTGTATATTCATAAAGTGTGTGTATATCTTACTAACGCAGATTCTAAGAGCAATGTATTGACCATGGGAATTTACCAGCTTGAGACACATTTCTCTGGGTCACATTTCAGGCTCCCAAAACTGGAACAATGATTATTTTAACGTACAACAAGGTTTAATTACTAACATTGCTCAAGGGTATGCACGTGTACAAAAATATTTGCACCATTCAGACATTTGTTTGTATTAATAAATTCCACTCCAGAGATAAAAGCAACATTTTAGAAGATATTTGCATCTCTGAGCAATAGTAGTAAGTGCCATTCAATGTCCACATGTTTGTGCCACTTTCATAAAAATTCTCATCTGAGGAATTATGTAGCTATAATTAGAAACATTTACCAGTACTCTACACTCCTGGTGTGTTGTAGAGTTTGGGGAATTGTCATTGACTCTGGCCTTGGTCTTATTTGTATGATTGCACTTGGGTCATGATTTATTTAATATTATTCCAGTTAGACATGCACCATGAAATTACTAAATTTGGATTTGTTTAGTTATTGTAATCAAATCGTTTGATTAGCAACTTCTGTGGGCCTTATGGGATCCAGGATCCTTCACCAATATGATTGGTTCTTGGCGATGTCCATTGTCCAGAACTAAACAGAGCAGACACACACACACACACACACACACACACACACACACACACACACACACACACACACACACACACACACACACACACACACACACACACACACACACCATGCTTAAACACAAACAGGCACCTCTTGGTTCCACACATGTTTCATCCTCCTAACTTTCTACGGTGTTGTGCTCCTCAAGCTGTATGCAGTCGTGAGTTCTTTTTATAATCTCTTCAGCATCCATAAATAGATCACATGATTTAATTACCCACTAGACCCTAGATTGACATGGTCAAATGATTGCTATAAGAATTGAATACAAAGCGCCAATCAACATTTATATTTTAAAAACATGCACATTTACAAACTTAGAAAGGCTGTTTTGTTACAAGAAGCAATATAAGTATTACATACATTATACAACCATACATCATATTACACAAAGGGTCATTATCATTCATCACATTAAAGTTCTAAATAAAAAGAACAGTTGTAGACTTGTAGTATTTGTCTACAATGTGAAAATCCAGAACATTTACCTGTCTGATAATTTATCAGGAACATCACATAATTTCTCTCCAAGCTTTACATGTTCAATAGCCTTGAACATTAAATGAGTTCCATTGCCAATTGTCTCCATCTCATTCTGACAGATGGTACTGTACAATATGTTGCCTTTTTATAGATGCAGGGTGATGTTAATTAAACAAGCATTATATGAACCTTTACAGCACATGGTGACACAGTCAAAGTTTCCAGCCACCAACAGGACAGGTGAGGTTATTTATTAACAAAAGTTCAAGTGTGTTAGAAAGTTAGAAACATCTAAATTTGTGCAAGATGTGGTGCCAAGTATTTTCTGTTACTAAAAAATGTAATAGCAGAGACCAATCCCCATGTAGATTACAGTATTAATCATCTGCATGCCAATGGACCCCTAGCACTTTATACCTGGTTAGGTCTATACCATGAATTATGTCATTATTCAACTTCCCAGGGGATTCATGGAATTTAAAGGACAAAAAAATCTGTCAACATTTATTCACAGGACTAAATGTTCACAGTTACCAGAACATTTCTGAACCAAGAGAGTTATTTTTTTATTTATTTGTACATTGAAAGTTATTAAAACACAGTGGACTTCTGTGCCCCTTGTATTTATCATGATCAATCAGAAAAGACTGAAGATGGAAGAACATTCACATGATGCCCACTACCAATCGATCTGCCCTCTGTGTCAAGGAATGCCCACTGCACCAGTCATCTGACCGTATTGCCCACTGCACCAGTCATCTGACCGTATTATATAATGAGATATGCAAGTTAAGGATTAGCGGTGGGGTCTACATAATTTGGATCTCTTTTATGTTTAATTTCCTATAATCCTGAAAAAAACACTGAATAGATTATACAACTATAGCTGTACATTGCAATCAGCCACAAGTCTAATTCTAGCCAGGTTCATATATTTATCGTTGTAAGCAAGCTAGCCATATATGTGGATGGACAGATTTTATGAATCCAGATATTCAGGATGTATGTCAAATGGCCCGATCACATAGGACCTAATTCAGAGTTGCATGCAAGCGCATGCACAGAAATTATTGCAGCTATTTGTCTTTGGCTGCATCCGTATCCCTTCTGCTTGTGAAAGTAGCAGTCATCACCATCAGTGCATATTTGCACCAGTCCTGTCCGTAGTGCTAGGTAGATATCCATCACAGATCACTTTTCTGTGGACATCCAACTCTGCATGGAGAACAGATATCCTGCATACAAACACCACAGTGCTGCCCAGTTACACATATTCATTTCCCAAGTGGGGATGCCACTGAGATGTGTCTGACTCTGAATCCGTAGTTGTTTACAGTTGTCTATAGACTATGATTGGTCTGTACCACTGGCGTATTTATAATGGGTGCAGTGTGTGCGGTGCACACAGGCCCCCGGGGGTCCAGGGGGGCCCACCTGCACACCCTGTACCCATTAATAGAAATACTTAGACTCTGGAGTCCCACGGCGCAGCAGCAGCACTGCTGAAATCACTGGGAAAATGGCGGGGCACCATTTTCCTGGTGTTTTGTGCATGCGCAGTAGGTAAATCACTGGGAAAATGGCCGCCGTGCCATTTTCCTGGAGATCTGCACATGCGCTGTAGACTCTGGGACAGCGCTAACTTTGAATCAGTCCCATATGGGCATAATAAGTTAGCTGTGGGGTTTACTCCTATTGTGCCTTTTTCTTGCAGACTTTTCCTCGCGGCTCCTGAAGCTTGGCCACAGGTGATTTGATTAGTACCTTAGTCAATTTAATTTAACCATCTGTGCTGAGTCATGGATATCTTTAAAACCTGCACTCTTAGGGTGCCATGAGGACCGAGTTTAGGAACCACTGCTATAGTGCTATAAACTAAGCCTGGAGATTAATAAATATTACTTGCCTACTCTTCCGGAATGGCCAGGAAGCTCACGAAAATTGGTGGCACTCCCGGCCACCCGGATAAGTAGGCAAGTCCCCTTCATTTTGCACACCTCCCGCCTGCAGCCCCCTCTCACCGGCGCATCCTCCGCTCATGCCCGCTCTTGGAGGAAAATTGGGTGGGGTTATGATTTGCCCTGAATCTTGTCATAGTAGCCCTGCCCCCTGCTTTACAATCCTGGAGGGAGCAGCCATTAAGTCGGCAAGTATGCTACTACTACTACTACTACTGTACTACTACTACTACTACTACTACTACTACTACTACTGTACTACTACTACTACTACTACTGTACTACTACTACTATTACTATTACTACTACTACTACTACTGTAGTACTACTACTACTACTACTGTACTACTACTACTACTACTACTGTACTACTACTACTACTACTACTACTACTACTACTACTACTACTACTACTACTACTGTACTACTACTACTACTACTACTACTACTACTACTACTGAGACGAAGAAGAAGCTGAGTAGAGATTAGTAAAGTAGAGAACTGCATAACATAGGCATAGAGGGTGGGATGTACTAAATGGAAAATGCGGTAACCCCCCCGGTTTACTGCATTTTCCTAATGTACTATCCCACGGCCGCCAGGTCAGCGCCGCGGCGGGGTTTGCCAGCTTTTACTTTTGCTGGCGATACCCCATAGAAGCCAATGGGCTTCTTTCCACAGCGCTGTGTGAGGGATCCAATCGGATCCCTCCCAGCATGCCTAGTGCCCACCCCCGTCGCCCTGCGCATGCACCCTGCACATGCGCAGACTAACTCCCGGGGCCGAATCCCGGAAGTCAGGCTGCCACTGCGCATCGGGGAGGACAGCTCTTATCGGAAGAGCTGTCCTCCGCAATGCTGATCGCATATGTAAGTACAAATGCGATCAGCATCGTGGCGATGGGCGGTGATGTACATTAGTACATCCTGCCCACTGTATTTACTTATGAATTACATTTTTATCAATAAAAAAAATTAACTACTGATATGCCAAAGAAACTAAATAATCGGCAGTGATTGGGACCAGATAAATATTTATACTTAAGAAATCTAACAAGTGTCTGTTATCTTATGTTTGAGGACATGTGAGATTTATTTTCATCCTGCCCGTATATACATATACAGATAGATCTATATTTATTTATTAAAAAATGTTGCTGTCTTCATGTTGAACATTTCTTGAAGTACTTTTATTCCTGTCTACAGATAGTTTTGCTTAAGGGGTTAATTAGCTCTTTGAACCTGCTTCTTTCTAAACTCAGAGGGATCACCAGAGCTATTTCTGGAATGTCCGAGTGGGCCATAATCAGAAGCCCCTGCTGGGTGTCAGCCCTGTGGCTGCAACCTTTGTCATCCTCACAATCCCTGGGCAAAAACACTGTCTGTGGCCACTTTTACTCACCCTTTTAGGTTTAAAGGTTACAAGTGTTTTCAAGTTTAGCATTGGGTTTTTCCATATACATAAGGCAAGTATGTGACATGACGCAGGGGGAGGCACAACCACAGTGTTCTTTGATCATCCTATACCGTAAATTCTCCTTACTTTACATTACATTTGATTTATTCAAGATTTTCTAGTAGATAATGGTGAGCACTGCAACCTGTGTCTGTTGTATGATAATGCTGTAATGCTGTATATGCTGAATCAATCCAGTTTATTGAGTCACAGTGCTTTAAGGTGTGTTGTAACAATGTGTGGCAGTCACTGAGTATCAGGTAGACAAATACTAGGTTATAGGCTATTGTCTAGAGCGGGTAGGCCCTGTGGCTGAATCAGGGGGCTTAGGGCTGCCCACTGACAGTATGTGTTACCTTGCAGGGAGAAACAGGAAACACCTCCGTTAAAAGCACAGATTTGCTCAAAGTCTGCCGAGCATCCCCTTGTATGTCTTACTATGTAGCTAAGGTGAGGGCTCCCTAGTTCAGGGTGCCTGGTATGTGAGGGAGATTTTTATACCCCTTTTAGACCGAATAAGGCGGGTTGCACCCGGGAGCCTGACACGGGTGCTTCCCGGCTGCGACCCGCCTCAGGCCCCTCGCCGCCGCTGTTTCCAACCCGGTAGGGGTGACGCTTGGAGATTACATGATCTCCAAGCTCCACCCGTTCACACAGAGTGAATAGGAAACTGGTCGCATCGACCCGGCTTCCCTTTACATAGCACAATGAGCCACATTGAACCCGTGTTCAACCCTGAAATATACCTGTGTTGGAATACCTGTGCAGTGTAAAAGGGTCCAGTTGGAATAATTCAGTTTGAGCAAAAACTGGATTATTCCAACTGGACCCTTTTACACTGCACAGCAACACTGTTTATGCGCGCTCATGTGCAATAACCCGTTTTCAAAGCTGGCGGTGTAAAAGGGGTATTAGTAAGCAATGTAATAATAATCTTCTTGAACAATATATCACTGTATTTATAGAATTTAATATATATTACTGCTGGAGTACTCGGCATTGCCCGGGATTTTAAGAATGTCTGTTTACAAAAATAAATGTAAATATTAAACACAATATAAATAACATTGTAGATAGCTGAATACCCGTGCTTTGCTATGGGATGAGGATGGTAAATTACAATGTTAGTTGTTCGTAAACTTACGTTGGTTGGAGATCTAGTATATAGGCATATCTTGCTTCCCTGACACACTTTGTGTAGTGGCCGGACCCCTTTTTGATCCCCCAAGGGACCCTGCTCTTCCCACTATACAACTCTCAGTCTGTGGCTTCCTGCTGCCTCCATTCCCCTCCTCACATCATGTCAGTGCCCCTGTGAAATTATCGATTTATTTACAGTTTCTTATATAGCGCATCACAATATGTACCTCCTGATACACTCTGTGCTGCTGGGGTACCGTGCTACTTCCACTATATAACTCTCAGTGTGCGGGTTCGTGTTACCTCCATTCCCCTCCTCACATCATGTCACTGGCCCTGTCACATGCAGCCCTGTCATCACTGACATATCATGCATGTCCTCATATAGTCTGTGCTGCTGGCCCACCCCTAGGAGTGCTAGTGGTGTGTAAGTCATATGTGTAGCAAGTTTGTTTTAAATTGGTCCAGACATGCAGGAGTTATGCTGTCTTCTGAAATACTCTGTGCTGCTGTCCCACCCCTAGAGGTGCTTGGGGTGTCAAACCCCCAGAGTTTGTTCCCAGATTGTAAGTCAGATGTGTATCAAGTTTGGTGTAAATGGCTCCAGGCCTTCCACAGTTATGCTGTCTGCTGGCATACTCTGTGCTGCTGTCCCACCCCTAGGGGTGCTAGGGGTGTCTGACCTCCATAGTGTTTGTTTCCAGTGTGTAAGTCGGGATCCGGTCTGAAGATCGACAGTGTCTAGGTCGACAATGTTTAGGTCGACCACTATAGGTCGACAGTCACTAGGTCGACATGGATGGAAGGCCGACAGGGTTTCTAGGTCGATATGTGCTAGGTCGACAGGTCTAAAGGTCGACATGAGTTTTTCACATTTTTTTATTTTTTTGTATTTTTTCATACTTAACGATCCACGTGGACTACGATTGGAACGGTAAAGTGTGCCGAGCGAAGCGAAGGCACCATGCCCGAAGCATGGCGAGCGAAGCGAGCCATGCGAGGGGACGCGGTGCACTAATTTGGATTCCCGGTCACTTTACGAAGAAAACGACACAAAAACAACAAAAAATCCTCATGTCGACCTTTAGACCTGTCGACCTAGCACATGTCAACCTAGAAACCCTGTCGACCTTCCATCCATGTCGACCTAGTGACTGTCGACCTATAGTGGTCGACCTAAACATTGTCGACCTAGATACTGTCGATAAAACGAACCACACCCGTGTAAGTCATATGTGTACCAAGTTTGTTGTAAATTGCTGCAGGCATTCCACAGTTATGCTGTCTGCTGACATACTCTGTGCTGCTGCCTCACCCCTAGGGGTGCTAGGGGTGTCTTCACCCCACAGTGTTTGTTTCCAGATTGTAAGGCATATGTGTACCAAGTTTGTTGTAAATTGCTGCAGGCATTCCACAGTTATGCTGTCTGCTGAAGTACTCAGTGCTGCTGCCTCACCCCTAGGGATGCTAGGGGTGTCTTCACCCCACAGTGTTTGTTTCCAGATTGTAAGGCATATGTGTACCAAGTTTTGAGTACATTGGCCCTCATTCCGAGTTGTTCGCTCGCTAGCTGCTTTTAGCAGCATTGCACACGCTAAGCCGCCGCCCTCTGGGAGTGTATCTTAGCTTAGCAGAATTGCGAACGAAAGATTCGCAAAATTGTGAATAGAAATTTCTTAGCAGTTTATGAGTAGCTCGACACTTACTCTGCCACTGCGATCAGTTCAGTCAGTTTCGTTCCTGGTTTGACGTCACAAACACACCCAGCGTTCGCCCAGTCACTCCCCCATTTCTCCAGCCACTCCCGCGTTTTTCCCAGAAACGGCAGCGTTTTTTCACACACACCCATAAAACGGGCATTTTCCGCCCAGAAACACCCACTTCCTGTCAATCACACTCCGATTACCAGAACGAAGAAAAATCCTCGTAATGCCGTGAGTAAAATACCTAACTTTTGAGTAAAATAACTAAGCGCATGCGCCCTGCGAACATTGCGCATGCGCAGTAAGCGACTAATCGCAATATAGATAAAATCGGCAACGAGCGAACAACTCGGAATGACCACCATTGCTCCAGCAATTCCTGAGTTATGCTGTCTGCTGACATACTCTGTGCTGCTGTCTCACCCCTTCCACCCCCCCGGGGTGCTAGGGATTTCTAATTGTTTTAGTTGCCTCGGCCGTGTTTTAATATGCTCGTATGTAAAATTTCACGATCATAGCTTGTAAACTATGGATTTGTCTAGAAAGACAGAAGGACAAATTTTCGCTTTTATATAGTAGATATCATTATGAAAAACTATACTGTAAAGTAATCATATTGTATGTTTTTTTTAGAAGTTTATCTTTACTATATACATAGTACATATGGCTACCTTGCAAAAGAGGAAAACATTTTTCTATGGCTCTCTGCGTACCCACAGTACAAATTGCTTTATCAGCTAGTGGGGATAACAGTTATGTACATACTGTATAGTTTAGACACCTGTGTCTGTTTGGAAACTCTAATATTACATGCTTGCGGTGTTGGTTTGGGTTATTTGGGATAGCAGCATTGGTTTGTGCTATTTGGGATTGCAGTGTGGTTTGGGTTATTTGAGATCGCAGTGTTGACTTGGGTTATTTGGGATTGCAGTGTGGTTTGGGTCATTTGAGATTGCAGTGTTGGCTTGGGTTATTCGGGATTGCAGTGTGGTTTGGGTTATTTGGGTTGTAGTGTTGATTAGGTTATTTGGGATTTTAGTTTTGTTTGTGCTATTTGGGATTGCAGTTTGGTTTATGCTATTTCGGATTACAGTTTGATTTGTGCTTTTTGGGATTGCAGTGTTGGCTTGTGCTATTTGGGTTTGTAGTTTTGGTTTGGGTTGTTTGGGATTGCAGTGTTGGTTTGGGTTATTTGGGATTGTAATTTGGTTTATGCTATTTGGGATTGCAGTTTGGTTTGTGTTATTTGGGATTGCAGTGTTCGCTTGTGCTATTTGGGTATGTAGTTTGGTTTGGGTTTGGGATTGCACTGTTGGTTTGGGTTATTTGGGATTGCAGTGTGGGTTGGTTTATTTGGGATTGCAGTGTTGGTTTGAGCATGTAGAATTGGGAATATGATCTCCAACCTGAACTAACTAAAAGTGTGTCTTAGTGTGTGAGGAGTCAAATGTTCCTTGGTTTAGACTTATGTTCGACTTAACTAAATTAGCTGACATTTTATTACATATGTAACTGTGTGTGTGTGTGTGTGTGTGTGTGTGTGTGTGTGTGTCTGTCTGTTTGTGTGTGGGAATCTTTTTATTAGATTGTTTAGTGTGCACAAAAAAATCCACAGAAGACCTATACTTTTAATTTGACCTTTTCAGTGGAGAAACACATTTGGAGATGTAAGATGTGATATGTAGTGCTCAGCTTAAAATAAATATTAAAAATAACTGAACATTGGGCAGTGAGCCCCTCCCAGAAATCATCAATGTTCCTCAGGGGGAGAAAACTTAGGTTACAGTACTTCAACTGGAAGACCATGGTCACGGTCTCCTTGTTAGAATAAAAACCAGGAAGGCTGACTAGAAGTTGTTAATGACAGACTGACTGACTGACTGACTGACTGACTGAATGAATGAATGAATTAAAATTAATTAATTAACTAATTAATTAATCAATGTTACACTATACAATGTGCTTGATTTCAGAACAAAACAAATAAAAATGCTGCAATAAGACTGCAACAGACACTTTTTGTAATCTAATTGTTGTCAGTAAAGTTTTGCTTATTTACAAAGTGTGATAAGTGTAGCACCCATACAGAATCAGCTACCAAGGAGCATTCATACTGTGACACCAGGGCCAGTACTGGGGCTCTGTGCGGCCCGGGCGCCAATAAGGGGCGTGGCTTCATACAGGGGGCGTGGTCATTTACGCCCCCTGTACAGACTACTGTAGCGCTGAAATGTGCGGTGCGCGATGACGTCATCGTGCACCGCACAGTAAAGGACCTCTCCACGAAGGGAAACTAGATGCTTACGCGTCTAGTTTCCCTTCACAGCGGCCAGCGGCGGGCAGCGGGCAGCGGGGGGCACAGCAGCAGCGGATCTTGCCCTGGTGCGGCATCCTCCGGATGGCGCCCTGCGCCCTCTGGGAGGCGGCGCCCCGGGCAAAAGTCCTGCTTGCCCGTGGCAAGATCCGCTACTGTGTGACACCACTCACTTGCAGGAAGGAAGCCTGCCTTCGACCTCACCTCATGTGAGAGGGAGCTGTGTGATTGGCTACTGCCAGCTGTTGCAGTGTGAAAGTGGGGAGGAGGTGGGGAGTGGGGACACTGTCATAGGGGAGATGTATAAAGCCTTGGAGAGTGATAAAGTAGAGAAGTTACCCAAAGCACCCAATCCAATTCTGTCATTTATCTAGTACAGTCTGTGAAATTACAGAAACTAATTGGTTACTTCGGGCAACTACTCAACTTTATTCATCTCTGTCTTCATCTGTAGATTAAGGACTTTTAGCAGTACCTAGAATCTCACGTAATTCATCTGGGGGTCGAGCTTTTAGTCATGCGGCTCCGACTCTATGGAACTCACTTCCCCATACAGTGCGAGAGGTCCCAACTATTGAATCCTTCAAAAGTAGACTCAAGACTTTCCTGTTTACTCAAGCATTTCCATAATGTCCCTTTAGTATCTTCATGCTTATGTATTTTATGAAAAGCTGTTCTGTACTTCATTATTTTCTGTACTATATTATGCTATGTATCTGTTAAGCGCCTTGAGTCCTATTGGAGAAAGAGCGCTATATAAATAAAATTAGAATTATTAATTATTATACAGGTTGAGTATCCCATATCCAAATATTCCGAAATACGGAATATTCCGAAATACGGACTTTTTTGAGTGAGACTGAGATAGTGAAACCTTTGTGTTTTGATGGCTCAGTGTACACAAACTTTGTTTAATACTCAAAGTTATTAAAAATATTGTATTAAATGAACTTCAGACTGTGTGTATAAGTGTATATGAAACATAAATGAATTCTGTGAATGTACACACACTTTGTTTAATGCACAAAGTTATAAAAAATATTGGCTAAAATGACCTTCAGGCTGTGTGTATAAGGTGTATATGAAACATAAATGCCTTCTGTGCTTAGATTTAGGTCCCATCACCATAATATCTCGTTATGGTATGCAATTATTCCAAAATACAGAAAAATCCGATATCCAAAATTCCTCTGGTCCCAAGCATTTTGGATAAGGGATACTCAACCTGTATCTCCCCCATAGTATGAAACTAACAATATTGCCTCATTTATGGTATAGATCCCAAGTTAGCATTACAGTAGAGGGGGCAAAGAAGCCTCCCACCCACATAGCCACAACTACATACAGCACAACAGAAGTGTATTGCCCATGAATAACAACAGCTAAAAACGACAAAAAAGTAGTACTGTGCTGTTTTACATATGTTCAGTATAACAAAACCATACAGAATTGAACATAGTATATACTTAAGTATTAGTACATTGGTCAGATATGAAAACTAGAAGAAAAGTAAAATCTGCTTAAATGTGTAGAACATTTTTTAAAAAGAGGTTTAACATAAGATGTACATTAATGTCTTCATTAACATAAAACCCCAAGTTAATATTAACCCCCATTATGTAAATCTGAACATCTAGCCAAATTAAAAATACTCTTCAAAATATTATTAATCTTACCTCATATTCAGAAATAAATAAATAAAAATAAATTAGGTTCAGCGATGTAGCCAGAACTTCATGGGCCCCATAGCAACATTTTAAAGGGGTCCCCATCCCAATGCTTCTAGAGGGACACTTCTCTGCAGCAGTTGTTAATTTTATGCCCTATAATAGTGCCCTAGTTCATTTTCTGAACCATAGTAGAGCCTTATTTAATGTTATGCCCCATAATAGTGCCCTAGTTTCTTTTATGAATCACAGTAGTGCTTAAGTTCACCCTATGTCACATTTCAGAGCTGCCAGTACACATTATGCCGCACAGTATCCCCAATTCACATTATGATATATAGTGTTTCCTGTTCATATTGTGCCACATTACAGTGCCTCGGTTCATATTACATAACTTTAAAATGCCCTCCAGTTCATTTTATACTACACTACAATGAGCAGGTCCAGGGGCATACCTAGATATATTGCAGGCCCCAAGGAAAAAGTTTGAAAGGAATCCTATGTACCACTGGTGAAAAATATATATAACACATGTAACTTTGACAGGGAAGGTGGGCTCCTCTCAGCTCTGGGCCCCATAGCAGCTGCACTGACTGTACCTATGGTAGCTACGCCCTTGATTAGGTTTATAGCTGCTCTCCCAGTGCTCCACATGAGAAAACTGCAGAGGAGCAAGTCATTTATTTTCTGCACTGACATTTTTTTTACATAAAACACTATTGGGGGCGGTGGGGGATATCCAATTAGGTGCGATCCTTTTTCGGATGATAAAAATAGCCTTGATCCGATGGACTTTCCATTTTTTTCCCCCGCATGCGAAAAGGACCTGCGATCATGCGATAATACATGGGATCCGGGATAAGCTCCTGGTCCCATATGTTAGCGCGGATTATGCATAATCCCAGATAAGTGCCATGTATCATGCGCAAATTCGCCCCAGCCGAATCCATTAGCTGTGGTGAATTACCATAGCTAATTGGATACTGACCTATATCCAAAATTAATTAGCGCTTAGGGAGAAAACCACGTCCACCAATTACAATGAGATAGGACACCACTTTACATAGCTCCTTAAATGATTCGTCCGTACAATTGCGTTTTATTCTAGAGAATTGGCCAAACGGAATCGCATTGAGCCAATTATGATGATGTTGGCTTGATTTGTCAATATAACTGTTCGAATCCATATTTTTCCTATGTGTTTTAGTCTTTAAAAGACCATTGTCAATATAGATACTCAAATCCAAAAATACCACTTCTTTAAAGCTATAGGAAAATACCAAATTAATGGAAAAAGTATTGGAATTAAAATCAGTACACCACTGATTAAGGGAGTCTTCCGTGCCCCTCCACACAAAAAGTATATCGTCTATAAAGCGCTAACAGGACACCAGGTTCGCCACCAGATTGTCTTCTGGCCAGATAACAGTATCCTCCCAGTATGCCATATACAAATTAGCATAACTGGGGGCGAACCTGGTGCCCATGGCAGTGCCGACACATTGTAGATAAAAAATTCCCTCAAAGCAAAAATAATTGTTGGTCAGAATAAAATCTATATCGTCTAATATGAACTTTTTTAATTTTGCCTCTAAAGTACTCTTATCCAGGAAGTAAGATACTGCTGCTAATCCTTTATTTTTATTGATGATAGTATATAGCGTACTCACATCCGCACTACATAATATATCTCCCTCTTGCCAATTGTAAACAGATAATTTTCGTAGTACATCACTCGTGTCTTTTAAATATGCCTTTGTTTGTGTAACTAACGGCTGAAGGTGGAAATCTATCATGGCGGACAAATTACTCGTGATGCTGTTACACCCAGAGATAATTGGTCTACCGGGAGGGTGGAGGGGGTCCTTGTGGACTTTAGGGAGAACGTACATAGTCGGAATTGATGGATTGCTAATGTTTAAAAATTCCATCTCTTTTTTAGTAATTATACCAGAGCTATGTGCCTCCTTGGTTAAATCAAGGAGAGCTTTGGTTATTCTATTTGTAGGGTCACCTTTAAGTTTTTTATAGGTGACACCATCGCCCAGTTGTTTCTGAACTTCCCCTATGTACGCCTCCCTCTCCATCAGGACCACACCTCCACCCTTATCAGCTGGTTTTATGATTAAAGACTTATCGTCTTTAAGTTTTTTAAGAGCATCAAATTCTTTTTTAGATAGATTCAAACCTCTGGATTTTTTCCTTTTTTCCTCTTTCTGACTCCTTTGAGTTATTTTACTGATTTCTTCACATACTACCTTATTAAAGCACTCTAAAAAGCTTCCTTTCGCATGAGTAGGGTAAAATGTAGAGGGAGGTTTAAAATTAGATGAAGGTTCCCCCTGCTGATCCCCCTCGACTCCTCCTTCCTTATTAAGAAAAAAACGTTTAATGGTCAATTTCCTAATGTATTTTTGAACATCTAAAAAAAGATTGAATGAATTGGGTTGAAAGGAAGGGGCAAATTTAAGTCCCTTTTGAAGGATAGTGACTTCATCAATTGTCAATTCCCTATCAGTTAGATTAAAAAATTTTCCTTTGGTAGGATCATCATGATCCTTTGGTTTAGCTACAGGAGTATTTATAGCTCGCTTTTTCCTAGGTTTAAATTTTAATCCTTTTCCTGCTCTTTTACCTCTTTTTGTTTTTTTACCTGTATTAATTAATATTTGTTCCTCCAGGGTGGTCTGGAGTCCCATTTTAAAAAAGACTGATCAGGTTCCTGAGCTCTCCACCTATCTGAAGTCTCCAAACTGGAGAATCTATTCAATGGTTCGAATGTGTTAGGGTGTACGTAATTCCCTCTATTTGATCTTTCCTGGATTTGATCCCTATTAGTGGACCAATTCCTATTTCTAGAATTTTGTTTATATTGGTAAACTTGTGTTCTTTGCATTGGTTCGTTTTTCTGGTATCTATTGGGACCTCTTTGAAGAGCAGAAGTGCCTCTCCTACCTTTATTTAAATGAAAATTATTCCTATTTATATTGCGATCCCTACGCCATAATTGGTCACTTTTTTATTATTATACGGTACTGGAGTTAATAGGTCATTAGCAAAGACATTAGTCTGGGTGGGTGTGGGGCATACAATCTCTACAGGGGCTGATGATATCCCTAAATCTCTCTGATATTTTTTCTGTTTTTTAGTTCTTAGATCCTGAGTATTTTTGTTCAACTTGAATAACAACTCCTTTTCATATAAAGCAAAATCCTCAAGATCTTTAAAGGGATGGATCATGGTTTGTAAAGCACCAATTTCGTCATTTAATTTCTTTAAAACCATGGTCCTTTCCCTTATAATAAGATCAATCAAAGAAAATGAACAATTATCAAGTATGGAATTCCATTCATTTATGAAATTACCATCCTCGTTTCCAAAAGATGGTTGTTTACTCAATTTTAACCCTTTAGGTATAATTTTAGCAACCTGATACTGTTCTAAGGTGGCCACCTCCCACCATATTTTGTTCTCTTTTATCATTACCAACTCCAATTTCCTAAAAACAGAACCAAGATCTTCATCAGATAAATCCACATCATCTCCCAATTTGGTGAATGTATTCTTAATTAATTGGTTTCTAGACTTTCTATAGGCAAACATGTTTGCAGCACCTTGCTATGTTGTGATGCAAAAGATACAGAATACAAAGATTACAACCAAGGTGCGCAATAGATTTCCCCTACAATGCAGCTTAATTCCTGTGTGTGAGTAAGCACCAAATTACTCAAAGTTACGAAATGTGAAGAAAGATACACAGCAACTAATTAGCGCTTAGGGAGAAAACCACGTCCACCAATTACAATGAGATAGGACACCACTTTACATAGCTCCTTAAATGTTGCCACTATTTATACTTATTTGGCAGTTACAGTTCTTATTCATCCTTAGGTGTCTTGTTTTATATGGAACATGATATGATTCGGTGGACGTCCTGAAAGAGGTTCCTTTGCTGTAGTGCCTATGTGGATGATTATATACGCCTCAAAAAATCACTTGTTTGTAAGTGTGCATCGTGCAATAAAATCATCATTCCACTTTTAAAAACCATCTGCACTATTATTGTATGTTTTTTCTGTCCTTTAGATGAATTTTTGACACCTAATGATGAATAAGAACTGTAACTGCCAAATAAGTATAAATAGTGGCAACATTTAAGGAGCTATGTAAAGTGGTGTCCTATCTCATTGTAATTGGTGGACGTGGTTTTCTCCCTAAGCGCTAATTAGTTGCTGTGTATCTTTCTTCACATTTCGTAACTTTGAGTAATTTGGTGCTTACTCACACACAGGAATTAAGCTGCATTGTAGGGGAAATCTATTGCGCACCTTGGTTGTAATCTTTAACAGTCACCATTTAGTTGAGGCGAATGTTCATTCAAATGGCTACAGACAATGTGTTTTCGCTCAATTAATGCATAAACAAACAGAGATGTTCCTAGAAGTCAGTTTATTAATTGGACCAAAAGGAGTTTCTGGGTTACCGGAGCACCCCATCTAAATGCACCCCTGGACCGTTCACAGGCAGGAACTATCCTGAAGATTTGCCCTAGTATTCACCCTTTATTTTATGAGAATAATTCTACTCAGATAAATGAAATCTCTTATTCTGGACCTCGTATAGCGAGTTGCATCGCTGTGACTATTCCACATTGCAGTAGTCACACCTTCACTCAGCCTAAATCCAGCCACATGATAGGTCCAGCACTGTATTGACACTAAAAATTGTGTTTTTCTGCATTGAAATTATCTGCAGTTACTGTATTCATTCCTACTTTGGAGGGTTTAACAGGGACGTGCAGTCAGGGGAGGCAGGGGAGGCAGTGCCTCCCCTGTGATTAATGATTAAAATAATATAAAGAAGATACTTATGACACATATTCTGTGTCATAAGTATCTTCTTTATGTAATTCTAATAATTTTCCTAGTTTAAATGCGTGTGGGAGGCACTGATAGCAGTGCCTCCCAAACATAATGGGAACGGGGACAGAGCGGGGGGCGGAGCCTAGCACTGGGCTGTAAAAGCCCATTCAAAAAGATATGGAAAGCGGCACCTCTACAAGTGCCTCGTTGACAGGGACACCACCCCCATGTCAGCGAGGCACCTGTGATTGGACAGCGGATCCAGTACTGGATCCGCTGTCCAATCACACACATGCGGCGCTGGATGCGGCGGGTCCCGGTGGTTAGCGTCGCTGGAGGTAGCCGTGGCCCTGGAGTGTATGCGGCTCACCCCCGACCTCCTCTGTCCCCCCGCTGACCCGAGCGGCTCTCACCCTCCTGCGCCCTCCCGCTGTCCGGAGCTATTCTCCCTCTCCTCTGGCAGTGTGCGTCTCTCAGCAGGTACGAGGGGAGGGGGGGGGGGTGTACACATTTTTTTCAAGCTGCACATCCCTTCTCTGCTTTTTCCTGCTGCTGCGGCCTGGGCCACCTAAGAAGAGGAGCTGGCAGCCGTCATGGAGAACTGCCACTTCTGCATCTATTACAAGGTGCAAAAATGCTGCTTTATTGCTGTGTTAACCTGTGTGTGTGTGTGTCTTACCAGCTCAATATCTTTTCCCCGTATTTCATTAACCCCCAGCCTGCCACGCTGTCACTTGCACCTGTTACACGTGACTTCTGCACGGTACCTGCTCTCATAGGTAGCCTATTGGTCCACCGCGGGCACCGTATGTACGAACGTACAGGACCCATCACCTTCGATCATTAAACAATGGCACATATGCCTGGAGGTGACGGGTCCTGTACGTTCGTACATACAGTGCCCGTGGTGGAATAATAGGCTACCTATGACAGCAGGTACCGTGCCGAAGAAGTCACGTGTAACAGGAGATGCGGAAGCAACTGACAGCGCAGTAGGCTGAGGATTAATAGAACATACGGGGAAAAGACATCGGGCCGGTAACAGGTTTTACTGCTATATTACTGCTTAGTACATCCCGCCCTCACACTCTCTCTCTCTCTCTCTCTCTCAGTTTGTAAGTATAATGTTCATTTTTACAGGTACCCCTATTGGATTCTACTGGACAAGTGGACGTGACCGGCCTGGGATGTAGGTAAGTATGTGTGAGTGTGTAAGTGTGTTTTAATACATTTTTACTTTCACGGTGTGTGAGTTGTGTTTTTATTTGGGTATTTTTGTTGTTGTAGAACTACAGGTACCTGCAGGCCCGTTATTTCCCTGCATGCTGGTACTTGAGGTTCTCCAAGTACCAGCAAGTGGGGGAGGCTTGCTGGGCCTTGTAGTTCCACAACAAAAACAATATTCTTTTTTTTACACACATGGCTATCAGCCTGGCACCCACCGCCCAGGGGTGCTGGGGACAGCCTCGGGCTTCACCCCTGGCCCTTGGGTGCCTGGAAGGGGGGTGACACCTTGATTTAAGGGGTCCCCACTCCTCCAGGGAACCCCGGCCAGTGGTGACTAGTTGGAGGGGTAATGCCACGGCCGCAGGGACCTACATAAATGTGTCCCCCCGGCTGTGGCATTATGTCCCTGGCTAGTGGAGCCCGGTGCTGGTTTAAAAAATACGGGGGACCCCTACATCATTTGTCCCCCGTATTTTTGGAACCAGGACCGGACTTAGAGCCCGGTGCTGGTTATCAAAATACAGGGAACCCCTGTCCAATTTTTTCCCAGTATTTAAACACCCAGGACCGGCTCAAAGAGCCCGAGGCTGGTTATACTTAGGAGGGGGGACCTCACGCATTTTTTTTTTACATTTTTGTAACCCATTCAGACCCTTCTCCTTTAAGTTAATGGAAGCCCTGGACCACAAAATTGCATTCATGTCCTCCTCCCACTCCCAAACACAAATTTTTATTTATTTTTCTATAAAAATGTACAATATACAACAAGTATGAAGAGCAGGCAGGCAGAAGGCATTGGCGGCATCGGACTGAGATGCAAATTAGTGGAGGAGGCCCGGGTCAGTTGATGGTGGGCGAGTTTGTAAGCCATTGGCGGTGGCAGCGGGCATCGGCTCAGAGGCAGTAGCGGGCATTGGCTCGACGGCGGTAGGGGTCATCGGCAGGATGCGGCGGACATTATGGCTGTAGTGCCTCACCAGCCACTGATCTCACCGCACACCACTGGGGTTTAATCATTTGTCAGAAGCAGGGGCATAGTTGCCTATCCTCCCTCATTCTGCAGGAGACTCACTGAAATAGCAGCAATCTCCCTGACTCCCTGAATACACCAGCAATCTCCCTGGTTACACCTTACCCCCATTATGTAGCTGTTACATTCCTGGGGAAAAAAAAGAAATCAGAGATGCATACATTCAAATTGGATCATCAGTGTCATTTCCCTGCATTGGTTTTAAGGCACAATGATCCCTATGGCTACATGCATTTTAAATAAGGTTTCTCGTGGCCACTTACAGTATATGGAACCTCTTGTAAAACACAACACACTAACAAACCCCAAAAATATCAGAGTCGTTTCTTCAACAAGTAGATCTTACTAACTCTGGGCTCATCTACATTTGGATATAGGTCATTTTTATGGCACGCCTCTGAGATGTAGCTGTACACGTCCGCACTGATAAGTGTTACTTTCACAATCTCCCTGAAATGCTTTTTCGAAAGTAGGCAAGTATGACCATGGGTATACTAAGATTGGAGTCCATGTGCAGGCTCTATCTGGGCCTTCTCATCTCTAGCCGGTGGCTCGAGTGAGTAGGCCCTGGCACTGTGTCCGAGTCTACTGCACATGCACAGGTCTCTGAGAACATTGCAGCAATAAAAGGTTCTTTTTTGGGGAGAAATAACAACTTAAAACACCATGGCCCTCATTCCGAGTTGATCGTTCGCAAGGCGAATTTAGCAGAGTTGCTCACGCTAAGCCTACGCCTACTGGGAGTGTATCTTAGCTTCTTAAAATTGCGACCGATGTATTCGCAATATTGCGATTACAAACTACTTAGCAGTTTCAGAGTAGCTTCAGACTTACTCGGCATCTGCGTTCAGTTCAGTGCTTGTCGTTCCTGGTTTGACGTCATAAACACACCCTGCGTTCGCCCAGACACTCCCCCGTTTCTCCGGCCACTCCTGCGTTTTTTCGGGAAACGGTAGCGTTTTTATCCACACGCCCCGAAAACGCCGTGTTTCCGCCCAGTAACACCCATTTCCTGTCAATCACACTACGTTCGCCAGAGCGAAGAAAAAGCCGTGAGTAAAAATACTATCTTCATTGTAAAATTACTTGGCGCAGTCGCAGTGCGAATATTGCGCATGCGTACTAAGCGGAATTTCACTGCGATGCGAAGAAAATTACCGAGCGAACGACTCGGAATGAGGGCCCATGTTTTTCTGCTTAAATTTAATGCAATTTGCAACTATGCACATTTAGTTTGATTACCGTTCATTATACTTGAGTACCTGGCACTTTGTGAGTGTTGTGTGTGTGTGTGTGTGTGTGTGTGTATATACATATATATATATACTAGGTGCTTCATCGCGCCCTACGGGCGCTCTTCACACCGTCGCAAGGGGCTACACCCCCTTAACCCTTGCATGCCTATCTGGGGTTCAATATTTGTATTATATGGAGTATTACCTGCATTCCTGTGTTAGTGGTTAAATATTGTACAATGAAAGGGCGTGCGATGGTGAAGGAGGCGCAGCCCCTTGCGACGGCATGAACATCACCTGCAGGGCACGATGTACAGAATGTAGCGGGTGAGGGGGGGACTGCGGATGGGTGAGGGTGTCTGTAAATGCTGCGGGTGGAGGGGGGGTGGATGTGGGGGGGCTCGGATGGGGAAGGGTCGGGAGGTGCTGCGGGTGGGGGAGGGGCAGAGGAGTGGGGGCTGCAAAAGGGGGAGGGGTCTGGAGGCACTGCAGGTGGGGGAGGGGCAGGGGTGCTACAGGTGGGGAGCGGCAGGTGCGGGATGTTGCGGATGGGTGAAGGGTTCCGGAGGTGCTGTGAGATGGGAAGGGGCGGGGGTGCCGGGGGTGGGGTAGGGGGTTCGGAGGCACCGCGGGTGGGGGAGGGGCAGGTGCGGGTGGTGCCGGGGATGGGGAAGGGGGTCCGGAGGCGCTGCAGGTGGTGGAGGGGCAGGTGCGGGGGTGCCGTGGGTGGGGGAGGGGTGGGTGAGGGGGGGACTGCGGATGGAGGAGGGTGTCTGCAGATGCTGTGGGTGGAAGGGGGCAGGAGTTGGGGGAGACATATATGGGGGTGGATGGTGGAGGGGGTCTGGAGGTGCTGTGGGTGGTGGAGGGGTGGGGGAGTGGGATCCCCGGGTGGTGTAGGGAGTCTGGAGGCAGAGCATGTGGGGGAGGGGTGGAGTGCCACATGTGGTGGAGGGGAAGGTGCGGAGGTGTGGTGCATTGGGGAGGGGTCTGAAGGCGCTGCGTGTACTGTACCTGCCAAAAAGGACAGGGGTGACTGGGTCAGAACAGGGGTGATGGGGCAAGGACAGGGGTGACGGGGCAAGGATAGGGGTGACAGGGCCAGGACAGGGGTGACGGGGACAGGATAGGGTTGACAGGGCAAGCACAGGGGTGACAGGGCCAGGATAAGGGTGACAGGGCAAGGCCAGGGGTGGCAGGGCAAGGCCAGGGGTGACAGGGCAAGGCCAGGGGTGACAGGGACATGACATAACACAGGGCACGGGAGAGATTGGTATTAGTGACAAAACAGTGGTGACAGACAGATGTGTCTTACCGGAGTCACTGCTGCTGGTTGCTGCTGTTCCACTCCAACCTGTTGGGATCTGCTGCTGGTGGAGACTTGGCATGGCTGACTCTCTCAGGCTGGAGTCCTGCTTCCTCTGCCCGTCTGCATCCCTCCCCCCTATTTCTCAGTCACACACCACGGACCTCACACGTCTGCCGGGCACTGTGGTAAGGGGAGACTGGGAATGACTGGTTAGCCCCCACGAGACGCTGCGGCTGGAGGGAGGAGGGGTCATAGCATGCACGCAGCGCGGACCTCGTGGCTGCTGGGCACTGTGGTAAGGGGAGACTGGGAGTGACTGGTTAGCCCCCAGGAGACGCTGCGGCTGAAGGGAGGAGGGGGTCGGAGCCTGCAAGCAGCGAGGACTTCTGCAGCGCTGCCCGTCGGCTAAAGTGTGTGAAGGAGCTGGGCACACCTCACTGCGGGCGGCAGCGCTGCAGCTAGTGGTGGGGTTGCCGGGACTGGAGATAACAGAGGCAGTACGGAAACTGCACAGCAGCAGGTGCCCCACAAAACTGCAGCTAAGAAGCATGGAGTGTGCCAGAAAGTGACGCTCCTCCGCGCCAGAGAGACCCTGCTGAGAATGCTGATGTGGGGGGTCAAGCACACAGTGAGCCAGTGCCCGTCTGTCTGTACGGCATACCCCCTCGCACACCCCCATACCTCCCAACTGTCCTGATTTTCACGGGACAGACCCATTTTTGGGGGTCTGTCCCGCTGTCCCAACCGCGAGCCGCAGTGTCCCGCGGTGGGGGGGCAGTTGGGAAGCTCCTGTACTCGCTACTCTGCTTAGCAAAGCAGCGGTGAATAGATGCTGTGCACATGCGCATGGCATCTATTTAGTGGAGACAGAGCGAGAGGGAGCATCAGGGGGTACGGATTAAGGGGGTAGGGGGGTCCGGCAGCAGAGCCGGATTAAGTGGGGGGCCCAGGGGGTACGTACCCTGGGCCCCACAGTTTTAGAGGGCCCTCCGGCTGGAGTAGCTCTGTAGCTCCCCTGTCCTGCCAGTAACAGCTGCAGCATTGTGCTACAGTCAGCACACGCTGCTGCGTGTTGGCAGGTCTGTGGTGTTGCAGGGAGGCAGCAGCCTCCCTGCTTTCTTCTGCCTGTGCGGGTGTGTAGGGGGAAGCGACCACCCCCTCTGGATTTACCCCTAGCTGAGGGGCCAAAATCCCATAAAAAAAAAAAAAAATTCCAGGAATTTGCATAAGGGGGCGTGGGCACATGTCCGCGATTAGGCCACGCCCCCAAGCCCACAGCAGGTGCAGCAATGAGATAGGGCTCCCTGTCTCAAGTGCCCTGGGCCCCTCGGACTTATAATCCGCCCCTGGGGGCATGCCAGCAGCTCACAGAGCGCTGGGCATGCCCCCTCACTGACGAAAATGGGGGCATGGCTCACGATCGCGGTCCTCCGCGAAGCCACGCCCCCTTTTGTTGCCCACGCCCCCTTTTTGACGCACATGTGTCCTTCCTTCTGCCTGAAGAAAGCTGGGAAGTATGCACCCCTGTCTGCCTAAAGAAAGCTGGGAGGTATGCACCCCTGCCTGTGCCATGCCCATACCATCTGCTTTTGCTCCTACAGAAAAAAGAAGAGAGCGCAAATAGACTAAAATTAATCCATATTTAATGTAGCTAAAATATGCAGATAAACCATACTTTAATCTATACCAATTGGCCAATAAATTTTAAACAGACTTAAAACATTAAAATATATTTAATTTCATAGGATCCTTAACACTCAAGTCCACATATGATTCCACTTGGATAGTACCCTGGTAAATACCAGAATGGATGTTACAAGTGTCCTTAATAGAGTCAATATAGAAAGTGTCTAAGAATGGCAAAAGACACATATTTATATCCACCAATTGCGTTCTATGTAATACTTCATGTATCTATACCATGATCATGGTTACTGTTTCTTTTAAATAAGACGTTGAAACTGTCATACTATGTAACAAATGCACTGTTACTCCAAGTGGCTGTAAGTCAATTTATTAGATAGCAGGCTTTAACTCATAGCACACCTGCTCCTAGTCTCCTATAGATTTGCCCAGATCTGTGACTCATTTGACTAACTCCGCCCAGTGTTGTGACTCCGCCCAGTGTTAGCAAATGAGGCACAAAGTCACAGATCTGGGCTATTATATAGGATATATATATATATATATATATATATATATATTTACCCAGGTGCGGCACTCGATGTCTCACAAAACAGTCAAGAGATAATTTGCTGGTCAAACAACGTTTCAATGCTCGTAAGCACTATCGTCAGGTTTATTAGAAAAAGACAGACAAAACATACCTTATATACACGTGCACCCGTGGAACGCACCGCGCCGACCACTGAGGAAAAACCACCTCTCTTTCGGCCGCGGCTGACTACGTCATTCTAAAGTGACACCCATCACCATGACAACACATACACATTTAAAATAACGGACCTGGAATTACAAACAACACATGATTGATAAATTTTTAGAGCTAAACTTACGACTACTCACATTCATAACTCATAATGTATAATTTATATACTTATACCTATTCTTTATCCAAAACAACTGAAACTCAGATATTCGTTTAGTCCCCGCGGCGCTACTACATCCAGTCGGTGAATCCATTGCACCTCTCTCTGGATTAGTAAACGATTCCTGTCACCCCCTCTGACTGGTTTTTTCACCCAGTCGATCATTCTGTATTTGATACTTGGAATGGAGTGTTTAGCCTCTGCAAAGTGACGAGCAACAGGTTGCTCCGATCTCGTGTTACTATTTAGTGCTGCTCTTATTGCAGATCTATGTGCTGCCATACGATCCTTAAATCTCCCCTGTGTCTTCCCTATGTATGAAAGACCACAGGGGCAGATTATTTGATATATCACATAACACGAGTTGCAAGTTAGATGGTGACGGATAAGAAATTTTTTGCCCGTATGGGGATGATAAAATGAATCACCAGGTATCATATAACTACAAGTTGTACACCCACATTTAAAACAACCAAAAGACTTTTTTGAAAGAAAATGCCCCGATTTATTTTCTTCATAATTACCAATATCTGCCCGTACCAGTAAATCCCTAAGATTTTGACCTCTAGTATAACAAGGCATGGGATCTACATCAATAAAAGGTAATTGTTGGTCAGATTTGATAATATGCCAATTATTTCTAATCACAGAATTGACCTCTCTCGATTGGGTATTAAACTGATTTACTATGGGTATCTTCTTATTCTGTTGTTCCTTGGCTGTTTTATTCAACAACTTCTTCCTATCTAATTTTTGAACCTTATCTCTGGTCTGTTTTAACAATTCTCTGGAGTAACCCCTTGTTGCTAATTTTTCTATGAGCGTATTAATTTGTTCTTCAGCAACTTCACTCTTGGAGTTAATCCTCCAGATACGTAGCATTTGAGAATAAGGTAATGGATTTTTTAATTTAACAGGGTGACAGCTATTATACTGTAGTAATGTGTTCCTGTCTGTAGTTTTTATATGTACAGATGTTTCAAATTGATTGTCATTCAGTTTGATTACTACATCAAGAAATTCTATGCACTCTTTGCTCATGCGGTGTGTCAATTTCACTGGGTTATCGCTAGCATTATTATCTTCGATCAATTTCTCCACTGATTCCTTAGATCCCGACCAGATAATAAATAAATCGTCTATAAAACGAGTGTATAGTACGATATTAGACGATATTGTCGGATCTGTAAAGAACATCTCATGTTCGACCCCAAACATAAATATATTTGCTATTGCAGGAGCTACTGCTGAGCCCATAGAACAACCGCTTAGTTGAATATAGTATTTTTTGTCAAACATGAAATAATTCTTTTTTAAGATAAACTCCAACAATTCAACACAGAAATCTATAAATGCCAAATCCATTGCATTATTCTCACTCAAAAATCTTTTAACTGTAACCAAACAAATATCATGTGGAATTATGGTGTATAAACTGACCACATCTGCGCATATCATCCAGGAATTCTCCGGTATATCACGCAATGTGGTCAGTTTATTAAGAAACATAGTCGTGTCCAGCAAAAAGTTTTTATGTTGCTGGACTAAAGGTTGCAAAATACTGTCCAAGTATGTAGAAATTGGCTGTGTAAGGGAACCCCTAGAAGAGACAATAGGGCGTCCCGGTGGGGGTGTTAACCCCTTGTGCACTTTAGGTAATGTATAAAGTAATGGTGTCAATGGTGCTTAGGTAACAATACATCAGCCAATTTCTGTTCAATGATATCTTTATGAACAGCATTCCTCAGGATGTCACCCAATTCTTTACAGAAAGTGTTCACTGGGTCTCCCTTTAATAGTTGGTATGTTTTCACATCGCTCAACTGTCGTAGGATTTCACCGCGGTAGTTCTCTAAGGTTCAGCAGGACTATGAATTACACACCGTGTACCAATGGATATCAGGAAGCAGAAATAATGGGAACAGACGACCGTTTTTTCGTAGAAATCAGAGGAAAGACTTCCATGGAGAATCATCCTCACAAGAATTTAATAGCACAAATAGTGATTCTGAAGCATCTACATCAAGAATAGCCCCTTTAGGTGCACAAACAAGGGCAAAATTTTCGGCAAAAGAGAAAATAGAACAAGGAGTGGGGGCCAAAACAAAAGGCTCAAACCCCGCCAAGAAGCCACCAACGACACGGAAGAAATAATTATAAATTTATCCTCATACGATTTGTCTACTGCAGAAAGCTCATTATTGAGCAAGGGTTTGTCATATATTCCGACTACATACTTTGACGACTTCAAATGGCAACAGGAGAAGTATCAATTATTCAGAAAATTAAAGATTAAAGAATTTTTTTCTAAAACCAATCCATTACAACAAATGGAACAAAAGAAATCCATTCCGGAACAACTAAGAAAAATAATACCTAAATCAGCATTTGACCCCAATACCAACAGTTCTAGTCTTAAGACTTTCATGCGCATAGTGGATAAAGGGGTACAGGACATTACAAGAGGTCCTAAAGACATTCATCCTAATTTGTCCCCAGAGGAAAGAGGAGCTGTGGAATCTCTTTCTAGGAATACTAATTTAATCATAAGGCCGGCGGACAAAGGTGGGGCAATCGTCCTCCAGGACATTAAGGACTACCGCGGTGAAATCCTACGACAGTTGAGCGATGTGAAAACATACCAACTATTAAAGGGAGACCCAGTGAACACTTTCTGTAAAGAATTGGGTGACATCCTGAGGAATGCTGTTCATAAAGATATCATTGAACAGAAATTGGCTGATGTATTGTTACCTAAGCACCCAGTGACACCATTACTTTATACATTACCTAAAGTGCACAAGGGGTTAACACCCCCACCGGGACGCCCTATTGTCTCTTCTAGGGGTTCCCTTACACAGCCAATTTCTACATACTTGGACAGTATTTTGCAACCTTTAGTCCAGCAACATAAAAACTTTTTGCTGGACACGACTATGTTTCTTAATAAACTGACCACATTGCGTGATATACCGGAGAATTCCTGGATGATATGCGCAGATGTGGTCAGTTTATACACCATAATTCCACATGATATTTGTTTGGTTACAGTTAAAAGATTTTTGAGTGAGAATAATGCAATGGATTTGGCATTTATAGATTTCTGTGTTGAATTGTTGGAGTTTATCTTAAAAAAGAATTATTTCATGTTTGACAAAAAATACTATATTCAACTAAGCGGTTGTTCTATGGGCTCAGCAGTAGCTCCTGCAATAGCAAATATATTTATGTTTGGGGTCGAACATGAGATGTTCTTTACAGATCCGACAATATCGTCTAATATCGTACTATACACTCGTTTTATAGACGATTTATTTATTATCTGGTCGGGATCTAAGGAATCAGTGGAGAAATTGATCGAAGATAATAATGCTAGCGATAACCCAGTGAAATTGACACACCGCATGAGCAAAGAGTGCATAGAATTTCTTGATGTAGTAATCAAACTGAATGACAATCAATTTGAAACATCTGTACATATAAAAACTACAGACAGGAACACATTACTACAGTATAATAGCTGTCACCCTGTTAAATTAAAAAATTCATTACCTTATTCTCAAATGCTACGTATCTGGAGGATTAACTCCAAGAGTGAAGTTGCTGAAGAACAAATTAATACGCTCATAGAAAAATTAGCAACAAGGGGTTACTCCAGAGAATTGTTAAAACAGACCAGAGATAAGGTTCAAAAATTAGATAGGAAGAAGTTGTTGAATAAAACAGCCAAGGAACAACAGAATAAGAAGATACCCATAGTAAATCAGTTTAATACCCAATCGAGAGAGGTCAATTCTGTGATTAGAAATAATTGGCATATTATCAAATCTGACCAACAATTACCTTTTATTGATGTAGATCCCATGCCTTGTTATACTAGAGGTCAAAATCTTAGGGATTTACTGGTACGGGCAGATATTGGTAATTATGAAGAAAATAAATCGGGGCATTTTCTTTCAAAAAAGTCTTTTGGTTGTTTTAAATGTGGGTGTACAACTTGTAGTTATATGATACCTGGTGATTCATTTTATCATCCCCATACGGGCAAAAAATTTCTTATCCGTCACCATCTAACTTGCAACTCGTGTTATGTGATATATCAAATAATCTGCCCCTGTGGTCTTTCATACATAGGGAAGACACAGGGGAGATTTAAGGATCGTATGGCAGCACATAGATCTGCAATAAGAGCAGCACTAAATAGTAACACGAGATCGGAGCAACCTGTTGCTCGTCACTTTGCAGAGGCTAAACACTCCATTCCAAGTATCAAATACAGAATGATCGACTGGGTGAAAAAACCAGTCAGAGGGGGTGACAGGAATCGTTTACTAATCCAGAGAGAGGTGCAATGGATTCACCGACTGGATGTAGTAGCGCCGCGGGGACTAAACGAATATCTGAGTTTCAGTTGTTTTGGATAAAGAATAGGTATAAGTATATAAATTATACATTATGAGTTATGAATGTGAGTAGTCGTAAGTTTAGCTCTAAAAATTTATCAATCATGTGTTGTTTGTAATTCCAGGTCCGTTATTTTAAATGTGTATGTGTTGTCATGGTGATGGGTGTCACTTTAGAATGACGTAATCAGCCGCGGCCGAAAGAGAGGTGGTTTTTCCTCAGTGGTCGGCGCGGTGCGTTCCACGGGTGCACGTGTATATAAGGTATGTTTTGTCTGTCTTTTTCTAATAAACCTGACGATAGTGCTTACGAGCATTGAAACGTTGTTTGACCAGCAAATTATCTCTTGACTGTTTTGTGAGACATCGAGTGCCGCACCTGGGTAAATATGTGTCTGTACATGCTGTACATGTGAGGGCACCGATGCATTAATGGAATAACATCGTGGAGTGCCGGACCCATGCTATTTTTATATATATATATATATATATATATATATAGATACAACTCAGCCGGCACTCAGATTCAATAGACAACACGCCCCGGTGCCATAATCCTGAAAACATGCACAGCTCCAACGGTGGACAATAAGGCACTCCAGAGGCTTGATATGAACAGTAGAATGTATTGACAAAAACCGACGTTTCGGAGCAGAGCCCCTTCCTCAAGGCATACCAATACAAAGTGAACAACAGACACTTACCCACTAAAATACCCCACAGTGCCCGGTGGACCGTCCTCCACGTCTCCCGCCGCGTCTCCGTCTCTGCTTACCGCCGCCTACTGCTTCCGGGTCCCAGCTTGACCTGGTTACCGTGGTAACCAAGGCTGCATGCGTTCCACCACAGAAGATGCTGCGTGCGGTTCACGTCACGTAGCGCCGGCCAGGGGGGGCGGAGAGGACATGCATCTCTGAATGGCCCTGAAACATGAAACACACATGTATATAAACAATGCAAATTGATTAAAAACATAGCGACCATGTCAGAACATGTAAAGAGCATACTAAGCAGCACAGGTGATTACAGAGCATAACACATTAGCAAAGATCAACTAACATTAGTGAAAGTACAGCATTAGCAAAGATAAAACTTTAAGCTAAGATATAACCTAGACTGTACTGCATCACATTATACTATTCCAGTTGATCTTATCGTTCAATCCCAAAGGGGACATAGTATTGAGGCGGAAAATCCACCGGGATTCTGCCAGAAGGAGTGCTTTATGACGATCACCATCCCTTAGCGATGATGGGATCTGATCAATCATAAAGTATCGGAGCATGGATAGAGTGTGGCCCTTTTCTCTGAAATGACGGGCCACTGGTTGTTCTAGATTCCTACCCGATAAATGGATGGCCGACCGATGAAGGGCCATCCGGTCCCTAAAAGGTCTGGAAGTTTGTCCTACGTAGTACAACCCGCAAGGACAACATATAATGTATACCACGAAATCTGACCTACATGTTAAAATATGTATAATCTCGTACATTTTATCAGAATGTGGATGTTTGAACTTGCGACAAGGTTGCATATATTTACAAGTAGTGCAATTGTGGCAGCTGTAGCAGCCCAGAGGTTTATAATACACATTTGGAATCACACCTTTCCCCATGCCAGAGATATCCGTTTTCACTAGCCTATCACGAAGGTTGCGGCCTCGCTTAAAGGTCGCTAAGGGTCTAGTATCTTTAAAGGATGGCAGTTCACTGTCTGATTTAATAATAGGCCACAAAGCTAATGACGCTTGCTGAATGATTGGGCTGGCTGTCGTAAACTGACTAACCCACGGAATACAGTTATCCTGGGCTCTTACTTTTGGTTGTAGAAGGCAGATTCTCATCATTTGGGATAGCGGTAAGCCTTTCTTAAGGGCTAAAGGATGATGGCTCTCTGCTCTGAGAAAAGTGTTGCGGTCAACATCCTTATGGTAAATATCAGTGCTGATAGTGCCTTCCCTGATCATGACTTTCACATCCAGAAAGTGCATCATCGTGGCACTACAAGAGTAGGTGTATTTGATGGAAGAATCAAATTGATTAGCCTTCAACATCAGTGCATCCAAACTATCCTGACCCCCGGTCCATAGAATGAAAATATCATCTATGTACAGGGAGTAGAGTAAAAGGTGTTGACTCACTTCTGGACAATTTAGGAACAGATGTTCTTCCTGCGCAAACATAAACACATTTGCATATGAGGGGGCCACAGCCGACCCCATGGCACATCCCCTCAATTGCAAAAAGAACTGACTGTCGTACAGAAAATAGTTTCTGCGGAGAGTCAGCTCCAAAAGATGAATAAATAAATCATGATCAAATATATCAGGATCTAAATAGTCGCGTAAGAACCTCCGCATAGCCGCCACACCGTCCACATGTTTAATGGAGGTGTATAGGCTACACACATCCAAGCAACACATAATAGTACCCTCAGGTACCACCTGTAAATCAAGTAAAAGGTTAATAAAGCTGGTGGTGTCCTTCAAAAAAGATTTTTTTAGTGGGAGTAAGGGCTGCAAAAGAAAATCAAGCATCTGGGCTATGGATTGTAATAATGAGTTCCGGGCGGATATAATAGGCCGACCTGGCGGAGTTACACTGTCCTTGTGAAGTTTCGGTAGCGTGTATAATACCGGAGTTACCGGATGCTCATTAATGAGGATCTTCTGTAAGGCAGGAGTAAGCAGGCCATCCTGTACAGCTGTGTCCAATATAGCACGGACTTCGCACTGATATTCATTGGTAGGATCACACTGTAACTTTTCATAGACACCAGGTTCCCGTAATTGTCGTTCGATCTCACTTCTATAATCCGTGATGTTCTGTACCACAATGGCCCCGCCTTTATCAACCGGCCTGATGATGATGTCATCATAGCCGGCTAGATTCTTCAATGCGATGGTTTCGCTGTGTGATAGATTTTTACGTATGCAGCCAGGTGCTGCGACAAATCTGGAGACGGAGTCATCGAGCAGTCTATTAAAGGTTTTTAATGACGGGTTCGTTGACGTCGGATCAAAACTGGATTTGGAGTGGGTTCGCAGAAAGCCATCAAGTTGAGATTGTCCAACCTGGGTAGGACGTGTATGGAAAAATTCTTTGAGGTGTAATTTACGTGCTAACTTATGATGATCTCGTTGCCACTCAAAGCCATCATACATATTGGTGGGTACGAATGATAACCCTTTCTGTAGAACCCTTAGTTCATCCTCCGATAGACTCCTGTTAGATAGGTTAGGTATTTTAGTGGGTAAGTGTCTGTTGTTCACTTTGTATTGGTATGCCTTGAGGAAGGGGCTCTGCTCCGAAACGTCGGTTTTTATATATATATATATATGTGATTGCAAGAGAATGCCTCGCCACTTGTGATACCACAATTCCCAAATAGTTCAAAAAACACTCCCAGTTATTTGGGCGTCAGCTGTCCCCTAAAAAAACGGCAATGGTAGGTTGCCGCAAATGAGAAATAGGAATACCGGATAGGGGTTCTAAGCGACCTAAGGTGTTTATATATGGCAGAGTACAACAGATATATAAATATATAAAAATATATATAAGAAATATGTCTAAAAAAAGTTTTTTTAAATTTAAAAAAAAAATAAAATTTTTTTATTTCACAACACTAGAAATGTAGTTAAAATACAGTACCAATAAGTGTAACAATAAAATAAAAATAATGAAAATCCTTTATATAAAATACAGTTCTCTAAAAGATGACTATTTTAAAAAAAGGAATGGACATCAACGCGTTTCGTCTCTAAGACTTCTTCATGGGGCCCATGAAGAAGTCTTAGAGACGAAACGCGTTGGGCCTTCACCCAGAGACCTCCTGCTACATCAGTTAAGACTCATAATACTTTTTCCACATTTGAGTAGCGTATTTGCACAGACTATCTGCACTTTACTTGAGAATTTAATTCATGTCCATTCCTTTTTTTAAAATAGTCATCTTTTAGAGAACTGTATTTTATATAAAGGATTTTCATTATTTTTATTTTATTGTTACACTTATTGGTACTGTATTTTAACTACATTTCTAGTGTTGTGAAATAATAATTATTTTTTTTTAAATTTAAAAAAACTTTTTTTAGACATATTTCTTATATATATTTTTATATATTTATATATCTGTTGTACTCGGCCATATATAAACACCTTAGGTCGCTTAGAACCCCTATCCGGTATTCCTATATATATATATAGTGTTGCTTCTCTATATTTTCTTCCTTAGCCCCAGGCAGTGAGGGTCTTCTCACTGAGATCCCACAATTCCCGCTGTGACTCTCACAATAACCGTCATACCAATCTTTCTCTTCCTCTAAGTCTGGTGACTAATGTGACTCTGTTGAGACTATTCTCTGTGTGACAGTCCAACAAATCATGTTCAGCAAAATGATCACAGTCTGCTCATGGTAGCTGTTAGACCTTCCCACACTATTCATTTACTTTCATTCGTATGATAAAAGGTCTTCAGGTAATATTGACTTGAATGTGGAAGATCAGGGAGAAGAGAACTGTGTTATTATGGTTTCAAAATAGAAACATTTCAAAGTGAGCTAGAACCGCACATGAAGTTTTGCAATAAAAAATACAGTTCAAACATTAAGTGAATGACAGAACAAGGAGTTCTACTTTGCAAAATAGGGGGACCAAGGATAAATCAGGTGGATCACACTAATTGCTTTATGTGGTGACTGCCCTTGTGTGCTTTGATATGTAATTAACATGGCAAAGAGAGAACAAGGAACAAATATAGTGGTCTAGTATCAAACGCTAGTCAACATTAGATACAGCTTAACTAAAGTAATGACTGAGTTAGGAGGTAGCAGACAAAAAGATAATCAGGAAAGAGAGTAGAGAACGAACTTGGCCGGGTAGGGGTAAAAGAAAAAACAGAGGGTTGTCCAGCAGCTAGAGGTACTGTAGGTGTAAGTTGTCCATCGGGACCTGTGCACGTATATGCCTACTGGTATCCAGTAAGGTGCTAGACAATTTTTTATTTTATGCTAAATTTGCCTTTAATAAGTTTGGAGAAGTCTAGTGCATTGACTACCAGGCTAATATCATTTGCTGCTCAAGCGTGCTATCATTCTGTATCCCTTTGTGAAGTAGGATAGGGTTGTCCATCGACAATCAATGTTTGGCAGAGATCATTGTTCGATGGTTTTTCCATCGATGGTGTGATGTCATTTGTAAGGTTAAATAAACAACTTTCTATGCAGATTAGTGAAGGAAGTAGGTTTAAAGCTTCTTTGTAGACCTAGTCAGTGGCGCACCCAGGGGGGGTTTCCGAGTACCCAGAAACCCCCCTCCACTAATAAAAAAAAAATTTTTTTTTTTTTTTTTTTAGCTGCATGAGTATTATTAATGACTGTCTAGCGTCCTCTGTAGTCTGCTGTCTTCCTGGTGGCACTTGCAAGTGCAATAAAAGTTTACTTTATTTTAATGATAGTACATATATATCCATGTGCCTACATATATACACATGTATATACATACATACATACATATAAACACACACACACATACGATATATATATATATATACATGTGTATATATATGTGTACTATATGTGTGTGTGTGTATATATATATGTATGCATGTTTAATATGCTATGTATATGTGTATATGGGTTCACTACGATCTCCCGGCGGCCGGCCTCCCGGCGACCAGCATACCGGCGCCGGGAGGCCGGCCGCCGGCTTACCAACAGTGTGGCGAGCGCAAATGAGCCCCTTGCGGGCTCGCTGCGCTCGCCACGCTACGCGCGCCACACTATTCTATTCTCCCTCCAGGGGGGTCGTGGACCCCCACGAGGGAGAATAAGTGTTGGTATGCCGGCGGTCAGGCTCCCCGCGCCGGTATGCTGGTCACCGGGAGCCCGACCGCCGGCATACTGAAGACCACCCGTGTATATGTATGTGTGTGTGTGTGTATATATATATATATATATATATATATATGTGTGTGTGTAGATATATGTATATATATATATATATATGTGTAGATATATATATATATATAAATATATATATACACACACACACAGACACACTAGTTTTACGGACCCAGCATATACTGGGTCACCTCAGTCCCCACCCCCGTGATTGGCTCCGCCCAGTTCTGGAAACCCCCCCCCATGCAAATCCTGCGTTTGCCACTGCTAGTCCTAACTTTTCTATTGTATGGAGATGACAGACTGTACATTCCATGCGAGGGAACTGCAGTCAGACAACATGCTGCTGTAGAGTCCCCATTATTATCAGTTGGGAGTGTGGTGTGGGCAAATGTATCTCGTCCTGAAAAAGTAGCACCTTGAAGCTTGTATCCGACCATTGGACACTCCGAGCAACATTGCAGCAGTACTAGATGCAGGGGCCATGTGGCAGCAACGGTGCGAGTAAAGGTTGGACCATTTATATATAAAAAAAAATTATTTGCTTAACATTTTGTAGTCTCAAAATACAGTATTCAGAAGAGTTGTGACTCTTCAAATTTCTTTGTTCAGTCTTATTTCTCATAAAGTAATAAATATTCAAGAGTTATTCTTTAGCAGTTTTGCACACGTTGTCTTGAGCTATGCTCTTATGCCTAGAGAGTGTGTTTGCAGTTGTCTCTGCTATGTAAGATGGGAATTGTGACTCCCTAATTTGACAAACCTATGCACAGCCTATTCACTTTAGGGGCCAGATTCGAATGTGCGCTCCCCGTTCCTGGCCACGATTGCATCCGCCGGCGGTATTCTAATGTTACTGCTGACAGGCACGACACAATCAGTTCAGCTCGCTACCCCTGGAGGTAGCAAGCTTAAATGCATGTAAAGAGACACCTTTGGGTCTTTTTACAATCGCACCATTAGTTTAGTAGGGTTTAGGTGCTTTGCGCGCCTAGGGGCTAATTCAGACTTGATCGCAGGTGTGCTTTTTCGCACAGCGAGCGATCAGGTCTGAACTGCACATGCGCATGCACCACAATGCACAGGCGCGACGGTCCGCAGTAACGGGGTGCGACAGTAGTGATGGGATGGTGCGAAATATCTGATTGCATCGGCGAACGCATGGAGATTGACAGGAAGAGAGCGTTTGTGGGCGGCAACTGACCGTTTCTAGGGAGTGTCCGGAAAAACGCAGGAAGGACCCAGCGTTTTGTGGGAGGATTCCTGACGTCAGCTCCGGCCCCGATCATCGCAGCGGGTGAGTAAGTCCTGGGCTGTGCATAGACTGCACAAACTGCTGTTTGTGCAGCTCTCCAGCACAAGTGATCGCACACCTAATACCCTCTACCTGTAGGCAGCAACTACCTGATCTCAGGGATGCAAAAAATGCACCCTAGCGATCAGGTCTGAATTACCCCCCTAAACCGGACTGTACTGGGCGCTATATGGGTGAAAATAGGGGATATTTGAATGTCACCTCCATATCTCCCATCACTTTAGACGGGAGATAGGGGGTGCGTTAACAATTGAGTCCGGCTGTAGATTTTATGTTGCAGAGTTAAGTGTAGGTAATGCCTGCTTTTGTTTATATGGCCTACAGCTTTTTTAAAGCAACCTACCTTAAGTGCTCTCATTTAAACGCATATGTGATATATGAATATTTTTGAATTGTTCAATTTGAACTTAGATTTTCTGTGCACACCATGCATTTAGTGTGTGCTTGGTGAACATACAGACTTCAATATGATTGAAAAATACATCACGACTAGGCCATAAAATTCAGACTGTGCACATGCAGAGTAAGGGGCTGTGACTTAAGGGCAGAGATTAGGGTTGTAGGGGGTGTGAAGACATTGCTAAACTACAGTTTCGGTGTGTTAGCCCAAAATATGACTAAACATTGTAACCTAGCAAGTCCAAATACAGCTGATTGGATGAGGAAGACTTGCAGGTATAGTACTTGATCTCTGGTGTAAATGACAAACTGATGATGCAACTTGCCACGTCTGGTGTAAGTTGCAAACTGATGATGCTACTAGCCACGTCTGATTAACAGACAGGTCAAAATACCGACATGCGTTTTTCATGATTTTTTTTCATTGAAACCGACTTGTTCATACTTTACCATCCCAGTGGACCTGGAGGGGGAATATAATAGTGTGCCGAGCGCAGCGAGGTACACTTTATATGGTGTCCATGTTGACTTATGTCGACATACACACACAAAACCAACAAAAAAACGCATGTCGGTTTTTTCACCTGTCGGCATTTTACATGTCGGTATTTTGACCTTGTCGGTATTTTAAATGTCGGTATTTTGTCCATGTCAGGATTTTGACCTTGTCGGGATTTTGACCATCGGTCAATTGGTGTCGGGATTTTGAACGTCGGGATTTTGATTTGAGGTATTTCATACCGATCCCCTTATTATTCTTCGTTAACTTCTGGTTTTATAACCTTTATTGTTTTCATTATTATTCACAAAATAGCAACATAATTTTTCAGTATAACATAGATATCAAATAAACCTACATCATCAACAATAAAGGAAAGCTCTCTTAAAACATTGAGCTGGCTCTGCCAGCTAGAGCTTACAGTCTAAAAGAAGCACATAGAATGTTTTGCCATTGTCACTTGCCAGCTAAAAAGATTTTGGATAATATTTCAAATTCAAGCATAACCCGATGTGAGTGTCTCAAGGCTGGCACATATAAACCTCCTCACAGATTGTTCCAGATATGTATCTATTGCCAGCTCTGTCCTTCCATTCATTTAAGCAGCATGTAATATATCAAAGCTAAGCAGAGATGTTACTGGCAAATGGCACATATAAACACAAGAGGTCTTCTTCTGGTACCCACTGCCAGATCAATACATGTTCCTCTTTGAATGTCGCACATGGAGAGCACTGGTGTTTGTTTTCTTTCATATTGACTGTGTGGTGTGCCGCTTCAAATGCTGCATTTTATATATATATATGAAGAAAGAGGCGGCACTCGGAGGCTTGTAGCTCAAGAAGACGGGGAGGTGGTCCCCGAAACGTTGACTGCACTGAATACACTATCTGTTTGAGCTACAAGCCTCCGAGTGCCGCCTCGGGGAGGGCACCGGAGCAAGCTACACCCTACGGGGGATGCCTAGAGTGCCGGAGTTACATTGGATATATATATATATATATATATATATATATATATATATATTGTGGTGAGAGGGCGAGAGGGCTTGTGTTTCACCACAACTGCCCACATTTTGGTGGGATCAGCTCCCTCCAGGAGAGAAGAAAACAAGACCTGCACATTCTATGCCTGCAGTGGAGATTTATAACTCCGGCTTTTCAAATTGCACAGCTGCAACTGGAGAAACAGAGATCCGGGTTTTCCAGCTCACCCAGAGACAGCAAGAAATCAGAGTCAGGAAAGGGGTTTAAAACTCCCACTGCAGGTTGCACTGATGCCCATTAGGGGCCTGCGAGTAGGATGCAGTACCAGGGACTGATGACATTGGCTCTGCCAGGAGAGCACGGCGGACTGTTTGCTGAGCATGAGGAGTGCTAGGGCTTTTTTATGTTTGTGTGTTTATTCTCTGATTATACCTGTGTGACCAGTCCTAAGCCTGTGTATACTATGCACAGTGTATGCTGCCAGTAAAAGACACCGTGTTGTAACCGGAAGATCTGCCTAACGAGTCCTTGTTTCAAGTACCCGTTTTACTATATATATATATATATATATATATATATATAACAGTAGGAAAGTACAGCGCTACCTGTAAAACAACTCGTAGCCTTAACCACTTGCCTGGCATAGTCACATCAGATGCGACCATGCCTGCAAGTGCTCTATCTTACCTGGTCGCACAGGATGTAACCAGTCAGATAGAGAGTGTTAGCAGCGGTAGGGAAGATAAACTTCCCTCTGCTGCTGCTGTCAGAGGGATCGGAAGGTCCCTCTGCCTCCCCGCACTCTCCCCCTGTGTCTGCCGTGCTGCCGATCACTGCTGGTCGGTCAGCACGGCAGGATCCTCCCCCTACAGCGGCTGCAGACAATTGCAGCCGCTGGGGAGTGTAAATGAACTCTCCCAAGCCACCCCAGAACCCCCTGTATACCTGCATGCTGTCCCGGCTTTCATAATGAAAGCCGGGATGGTCGCGATGTTCCGATGGTCGTGATGTTCCCGATCAATGTTTCGATGTTTGAGAATTATTATTTTTTTTAGATATTCCTCCCCCCCCCCCCTTGGTTTATAACTAAAATGATTTGGGATAGGGTTAAATTCATGTTCTTCACCTAATTCACTCATAACCCCCCCCCCCCCCCCCCCGACAATTTCGGAGCGGTTTTCGGCTAAATAAATTGTCAGTTAAGCTGTTAAGCATACAATGACAAATTTAATTTCGTAAAAACACTCCCTAATATATAAGGGCATCAGCTACCCCTAAGAAAGTGGATAGGGGAAAGAGCGACCAACGGTGTCACAAAATAAATTTGAGCAATAATAAATGTAAAAAATGACCGTAGATTAATCTAAAAGCATCAGATACCCAGTATAAAATTTATTTAAAACAGATTATGTATCTTGGTAAAAAGTACACTTAAAAATTGATTCGGATAATTTCTATGACAAATATAAAATACAATAAAATCAGACCATAAGACAAGCAGGAGGTATATCAGCGAGAGAAACCCAGCGCATTTCATAATTAAGACTTTATCAAGAGGACCCTTTTTATTGTATTTATAAATATCTATATCTATCAATATATATATGTAAATATATATATATATATATATATGTATACTCTAGCTGTTCTACACGTTCTTCGCATGGAAGTTTCTGATTTTTACAGTTGTAAGTATTAATGAGTGTCAAAAATTTGGTAAATCTATAGAGATGTAAATTTGAGACATCTTAATGTAAGTAAATATTATTTCATGGTTCTTGGCGTTACCCGAGGAGCACCCATAGCAGATACGGTAAAAAGTGACAGGACCATTTTTGTAGTTTATTAGATTCTACGCACTGGAGGTACAACCTAAATTTTGATCCAATTGTCCGTTTGGTCATTATCAGTCACACAACTTAAGCCACGCATCAGTGATGACGTCATCATTATGTCTACCTCCTTTTCATCAGAATTAAGGTTAAAAAAGGGTTGAGATTGCCTAAAGGATAAAATAAAAAAAGGGGCAGACTAGATGGGCCAAGTGGTTCTTATCTGCCGTCAAATTCTATGTTTCTATGTTTCTATCTCCTTAGGGGAGGTTTAATAAAATTCTAATAATGTAGTTCTCCTATTTCCCACCTGCAGTATACCAATGTTAAATTTAATGTTCCTAACATATCGGGAAGTAAGAGAATTAGTGATGAGTCAGTGAGTTAATGAGAGAGGGCTTTTGCCATATATATATATATATATATATATATATATATATAACTTCAAAGTTCTGATAACTTGAGCACCTAAAATCCAAATCTGAGGTATTTTGACACTTTTTATGTTGCTCACCTCTAGTCATAGGACCTGGACATATATACATGCATGCTGCCAATATATCAGCATCTTTCCAGATAATTCACGTTTGTTATATCATATTTTAGGGTTAAGTTCTATGCTGGTGGACACTGGCACCTCTGTGTGATATCTCTCACCTGCACTCTTTTGGGATGATGTGATCATTGAGTCACTTCACAATTAGCTGCAGGCGTGTGGAAGTGTTTACCTGCTTCTGCTTAGATATCTCCTTCCGTGTTCCTGCAGCTCCCAGCAGTTTGCTGCAAGACATTACAGGACTATGATGATTGTACAACACAGCCACATGTTCTCTCTAACAGTTTTGTGCAACAGGGATGCTGCAGGATCTGAGGCTACTTACCATACTGCAGGGAAATACCTAGGGTCATAGTGGATGTGAATCACCTTTGAATGTGTCTGATTAAGAGTGAACACAGTACCGAGGCTTGTGCAGCTGATCAATTGTCAAACTCATTAACAGCAATGTTTCTGTGTGAGACATATGTCGACCATACAAATGCACATGCTTAAGCCCTAACAATAGCATAGAAATTGGGGTTCACTGCAGTGGCGTAACTAGAATTTCTTTCCCCCAAGCCAAAAAATTCTCCGGCGCCCCCCCCCCCCCCCCCCTTCATCCCCATAATTGTCACTAGTAGAGGGATAGGCCTGCAAAAAGGGGTGTGGCTTTGTTGGAATGGGCGTGGCTTCACATTAAGGGGCGTGACATTGCAGGAAAAGACTACCTTATACCCCAGTTTTGCAACCTGCACGCCCAGACGTTGGCCACCACAGGAAAGAAAAATAATCCTGATTCATGCCCCTTACATTATTTGTCATTTTTCCTCCTTATAGTAATGCCGAGTATACATTATGCCACATACTGCAATGGCCCTTAGACATTATGCCACACACCATAATGACCCCGACACATTATGCCACACACCGTAATGCCTGTGACACATTATGACAGGAATCGCAATGCCTGTTATACATTATGCTACACACTGCAATGCCCCTGATACATTATAGCACATACAATGTCTGTGACACAGTATGACACACACCACAATGATCCTGAGACATTATACCACATACCACAATGCCCATGATATAGTATACCACACACCGTAATGCCTGACACATTATGCCACACACCGCAATGTCCGTGATACATTATGCGACACACTGCAATGACCATGAGACATTATACCACATACCACAATGCCCGTGATATAGTATGCCACACACCGTAATGCCTGTGACACATTATGACACACACCGCAATGTCCGTGATACATTATGCCACACACTGCAATGCCCATTACACATTAAGTCCTACAGTAAGGCTTCTAATTACTTTTAAATTACCTGCTCGTTGCCAGGGGTTTCATGCTCTTGGTTCCATGCACGGTACCAGGGGTTTTCCTGCTCAGGGTGTCATGCTCGTTGCCAGGGGTTTCATGCACTGGGTGTCATGCTCGTTGCCAGGGGTTTCATGCACTGGGTGTCATGCTCGTTGCTAGGGGGTAATGCTTGTTGTCAAGGCTGTGCTCCCAGTGCCACATATGCCCCCAGTGCCAGATATTCCCCCACAATGCCAGTTACACACATGCCCCCAATGCCAAATATGCCCCCCCCCCGCCCCCCCCATGTGCCAGGTACACATATACCCCTCAGTGTCACATATGCCCCTTCAGTGCCACATATGCCCTCCAAGTGCCAAATATGCTTCCCCTCCCCCAGTGCCACATCGGCAGGTACAGGCAGCTCCCCCCGCTCCCCCGCTGTCTTGTGAAGGAGGAACACAGAGGGCACAGCACGCGCCTCTCCTGTGTCCCTCCTGCGTCTCCGGCGTGTCAGTTAAATGAAGTGCCGGTTCATGAGCCAATCAGAGCTCATGAACGGGCATTTCATTCAATAGACACGCCGGAGACGCAGGAGGGACACAGGAGAGGCGCACGCTGTGCCCTCCGTGTCCCTCCTTACAGCAGCGGCTAGGGAAGGAGGGAGACAGCAGATTGACATGCGGACGGCTCGTCCGCATGTCAATCTGCGCTAAATCAGTGGCGGCGCCCCCGCAGCTCTGCGCCTCCAAGCCACCGCGAGGGCTGCGGGGGCCGTAGTTACGCCACTGGTTCCCTGTATTAGTAGTAAATGTGAAAGTTGCATTTTCCTATTCATGCCCCTTGTATATTATTAGGAAATGTCTATGTAACCAGTGCTAGAGACTAGATTAAGGTGTAAGTCCCCAAGGTGGTAACCATGGATGGCAGAATTAGATTTGGGGTGCAATGCTGTACCCCTTTACACAAGCTTTTGACCAGGGTTATTGACGGGTTAATCCGGGTCACGGCTCAGTGTAAAAGGGTTTACCCGGGTCCAGAGACCCAGGAATCAAACCCAGCTAGCTTGTAGGGTGGGTCCTGGGAAGGACTCAGGTTGCGGTGGGGTGTAAACGGGTAACCCGGCCCATGCAACCCAGCTCCTGTTCCCACACGCATTGGCAGTGACATCACCAACCCAGCACATTGCCGGGTCGGGCCATCTGTCTGAAAGGATTCTCAGCTGAGTCGCACCCGGGAAGGAGTCGTGTACAAAACCCGAGTGCGACTCTGCATTTAGTTCTAAAAGTGGTATTAGTGTAAGGTATCTTTGACACTGGTTAAGATTATGTGCTTCACTTTCAACTGGAATAATCTGTGGTTTTACAACATTATTATCTTTTGTTTCTCTTTAATTGAGTGAGAGATCATGATATTCGTAAATACTCTCCTGTTCCTTTGTATTGCTTTAGCTGTAGTATAAGTCACACATCAGTCAGACTTGCAACAATCGAAGATCAAAGTTTTACTTCTGCTCTGGACCATAGCTGCCTACCTGGCCCTCACCATGAGGGGGAAAATGCTCTGTTCCTGGACTTTCCTGGTAATGTATGATTGCCATCACCTGTGGTGAGCTAGTTAATTGATAAGAAAGGTGTTTCACCACAGGTGATGGCAATCATACATTACCAGGAAAGTTCAGGAACAGAGCATTTTCTTCCTCATGGAGAGGGTCAGGTAGGCAAGTATGCTCTGGACTTAAACTTTAATTCACTCTGGTTTACACTAGCACCAGGGACAATTATATAATGCTTGTACTCCTGCAGCCTGAAAATTATTCTGTCAGTCCACATACACTCTGTCAGTCCACATACATAGTTTTCAAGAGAGAACAAATAATGAGAGTATAGTTCTTACATCTCACAGTCTGATGAAGGAGACAGGATTCAACTTTTAAATAGTATTTTCTATTTTTCTGAGCTCCAGTAGCGCTATATTACACTCGCTGATTCTACCTTTAAATTTCCTTATCTCTGTTTTAAAACATATATATTAATTTAACTTCTTTCCTTAATGGCAGCCACCTTTTACTGCAACTGACACTTCCCCTCCTCTCTCCCACATGACCCCTAGCTCATTCACTTTTATCCCATTTTCCCCCGCTTTAATTGATCCTAAATGCTGCTATGAGACTGTTCGCCTTTTCTTGCCTCTCCACGTGCGCTGCACCACTTTGCAAATCCCTACACAGGCTTCTCTTGTCTTCAGTTCAATTCAAGCAACTCACCTGCACCTTCAAAGCCCTCACCAACCTTTGCCCTTGATATATCTCTGATCTTGTCATAACTCTCACTCACCCTCTTCAAACTGCCTCGATCCTATGCCTCTATTCTCTGCTACCTAGCTCTCACTTCCACTTCCAAGTCTTACCCCATACTGCTTTCCTTTCACACAAGGTACTCCCTACCATGCCTGACCAGTCTCTCCCCCAACCTGCAATCTTTTAAGCGCTCTGTCAAAACTCATCTATTCACTATAGCCTATATATCCTACCCTCACCTGATAATACTCTCCTTTTATGTTGTACCAGCTCCAGTCTCATGTCCTCTTCAAGTCCAGCTAGCCCCTACTGCCTCAGTATTGCCCTTTCCTTCTCCATTATATAGCATTCTGGATAGCAGAGGACTGGGTCACCCTCCCTCACCTGTGATTTGTTAGGGCTCCTGATGTCAAAATGGACTGTTTATCTGACAGCTAACACTTTTAAATGTTACGTTCGGGCAGTTTTAGAGGCCCTGGTCCAGATGTCTTTATGCACAATGGAACTTTTCATGTTGAAGAAATAGAAGGAGCACTGTGGATGCTTAGAAGTAATCTCAAGACTTAGAACAACTCAGGGCCAAGCAAGATCAAACAAACAGGCTATTGTTACAGGCTTAACGCGACAGGAGCACAGCACCTTCCACACCTGTGCCCCCAAGGAAAGAAAGGCAACGGAGGAGCACAGCCAAAAGTGAGCAGCATACACCGAATATGATGTTGTACTTTGTATGAAGTGGATACATTTTAAGCATTATAAATTCCCAGTACAGCTGTTCGTGTAGTTGAAAATACACAAATGAGTTTGTAATCGTACAGCATAGGATGAGTAAGTAACAGTATGTTAAATGATTGAAATTAGAGATGTGCGGGTTCGGATTTAGGTGGTCATTCCGAGTTAATCGCTCGGTAATTTTCTTCGCATCGCAGCGATTTTCCGCTAATTGCGCATGCGCAATGTTCGCACTGCGACTGCGTCAAGTAAATTTGCTATGCAGTTAGGAAATTTACTCACGGCATTACGTGGTTTTTTCTTCGTTCTGGTGATCGTAATGTGATTGACAGGAAGTGGGTGTTTCTGGGCGGAAACTGGCCGTTTTATGGGTGTGTGTGAAAAAACGCTGCAGTTTCTGGGAAAAACGTGGGAGTGTCTGAAGAAACGGGGGAGTGTCTGGGCGAACGCTGGGAGTGTTTGTGACGTCAAACCAGGAACGAAACTGACTGAACTGATCGCAGTTGCCGAGTAAGTCTGGAGCTACTCAGAAACTGCTAAGAAGTGTCTATTCGCAATTCTGCTAATCTTTCGTTCGCAATTTTACTATGCTAAGATTCACTCCCAGTAGGCGGCGGCTTAGCGTGTGCAAAGCTGCTAAAAGCAGCTTGCGAGCGAACAACTCGGAATGAGGGCCTTACTTGGTTCTCTATGCCAAATTAGCGCAAGTTTGGATTTATCCAGAGTTTTCTAATTGGTAATCCAAAACACGACAGCGAGATAGCTAATAAGATGCCATTTTGAGATCCGAGTAAATCAGGGTAAATCCAGATAAATACAAACCTGCATATCTCTAGTTGATACTACATAAAATCAGGGGTACTTTATTTCATGTATGGTACCAATACAGTACTGCAATAGTGCAATAGTTTTAAGTCTGTCTGTTTAATAAATAAATGTAATAATATCTGTCTATCGATCGATCTATCTATCTATCTATCTATCTATCTATCTGTCTGTCTGTCTGTCTGTCTGTCTGTCTGTCTATCTATCTATCTATCTATCTATCTATCTATCTATCTATCTATCTATCTATCTATCTATCTATCTATCTCTTCAGACCCCAGCATATAAAGTGTTTTCATTCACCAGAATAAATACTGATTTACACTGCCTAGTAGTAAAGGGGTTAAGTTATCTTAGGTCTCATTAGGTCTAGAGTCAGAACATGGTTTTCGACAAGTAACCAGAAGGGCTCCAGGGATAGGCCAGATGTTTCACAACATTCTTCTCCATCCAGCTGTGTAGCAAGCTCTCACAGAACTGGAAAGAGTTCCAGAGTTTAGTCATTCTGCATTAACTATTGCCTGATTGAATAAGTCTTGTAGTCATATCTTTTCATCCCTTAAACACTGCATCCTGATACTGTATCACGCAGTCTTCCCAAATCTTGATATGTTGTCTAAGAACTGATGAATACCTAGCATATTAATTAATTTTCCTATTAGCTCTCTGGGCAATTCTGCAGCTCAAATGAAAATTTCCACAACATGAACGTTAATTTTGTATTAAATACTCATATACATTTTTGTCTGGCTAGGAGAGGGTTTATTATTATTAGAACACAGTAACACTGTAGAGCCAGTGCAGTCTATCACAAGAGGAATGATATTAGGCTTAGGAAATGCTAATCTCAGCTTCATTCTCTCAGTGAAATTCTTATAATTTCTTAATGTATTTTCTTCTATAGATAAAAGAATTGATTGATGAAAGAACCACATCTTCTTGTGTAAATCAGAATTATCAGTGACAGCTATATATTCCTACATAGTTGTTATATAATGCGCCTTTGATGACAGGGAGATACCATTTTTTCTTTGTGCCAATACATCTAGCTCTACTTTCATATAATCACGTGATAGCTGAGACATGTTCATGCTGTAATTCCATGAAAGTTATGGCCAAGTCCTATTTCTATACAGATTTGGGGGTAGTGTACTAGGGAAACAAATTAAATGTAAACTTAAATTTAGTGTATACTGGAATTTGTAATTTTGATGCTTATCCATGGCAATTGCATTATGTTCCCATATTATACACTTTTGTATACATTTATATTGTGAATGTGTCTAAATGAGCCTATACATGACTCTATAGCCTCAATCTGTGAGGTCAGAGAAGGCAATCATTTATTTTCAAGTTGACACCTCTGCTAATACTCTAGTCTATACAGAAGGCCTGATTCAGAGGTCGATCCATTTAAAACAGGGGTGTCAAACTCGCGGGCCGCATGCGGCCCCCTACAACATCCTATTGCGGCCCGCGGGCAGGGTAATTTTTGCGGCCACGTTGGCAGGGGTTAACTTGGGGCGGAACTGCATCCCCAGCATTCTGCCTCTGTCCACCCACGATGATGTTGCCTCAGCATCTGTGCAACCCACTGGCACCCACGAGTCATGGCCAGCGGTGGTGTGAAGCAGCCATTAAGGAGCTGCAGAGCCCTCACAGCCAGCCACAGCCCTTAAAGCTGCAGCCGAGATCCCTGAAGCAGCATGCCCATGAAAGAGCATCCTGTAAATGTAAGTCTCTGGGGCATGCTGCACAGGGGATGGGGGTGCAATGGGGGAATTATGTGTATCAGGCACTATACTGGGGGACAGTATGTGTAACTGGCAGTATAGTGGAAGACGTTATATGTAACTGGCACTGTACTGGGGGGACAGTATGTGTAACTGGCAGTATAGTGGAAGACATTATGTGTAATTGGCACTGTACTGGGAGACATTATGTGTAACTGGCACTATACTAGGGGACAAGTGTAACTGGCACTATACTGGGAGACATTATGTGTAACTGGCACAATAATGGGGGAAATTATGTGTAACTGGCACGATACTATACTGGAAGACATTATGTGTAAGTGGCACAATACTGGGGGCATTTTGTGTAACTGGCACTATAGTGGGGGCATAAAAATAAAAAAATTCTGAAATACAGAATAATCCAGTATCCAAAATGATTCTGGTCCTAACCATTTTGGGTAAGGGATACTGGAGATATATATTTATTTGCATTTTTCTTGCGGCCCACACAAGACTTATCGGCCCTACACACTTGCAAATGTGTGTGGGCGATATGAACGATCTCGTTCAGTAATGAACGATAAATCGTTCATATCGCTCAATGTGTATGCACCAACGATGAACGATGCGCATCCCCGCAGTCATTCATCATTGGTTTTCCCTCATTCTGCATAGCAAACCAATTTGGACGATGGTCGTTAGTCGTTGAAATAGACCATCGTCCAAATCGGAAACATCATCCACTGTGTAGGCCCCTTTAGACCTTGATATTTCAGCCCAGTTGGGATTTTGAGTTTGACATGCCTGATTTAAAACATTGGGTGCACAGTGTTTTAAATCTGCAATTGCATCCAAGACAATAGCATATGTAGAATGGGTGTGCAGTGTACACAGGTCCAGGGGGGCCACATCACACACCCTGCACCCATTTATTTTATACTTACCTTTCCGGAGTCAAGCGTAGGCAGCCGTATCGCTGCAAAATCACCGGGGAAACTTATACGGAGCCTATTTTCCCAGTGTTTTGTACATGCACAGTAGGGAAATCATCTGGAAAAAGGTCACTGCCTACACAGTGCCAGAGTCCACTAGTGCTCAGTGCTGCCTGCTAGAGTGAAGGGAAGGGGGCTCGGACAGAGACTGCACACGGGCCTTCTCCTGTGTTGATACGCCATTGGTCTAAAATGCACTGTGCATGCGTCCAGATGATTACTATCGGTGGAGTGTCGGTATTAGCGACTGGATAAGCACAGATGATTTAATCACTCAGTTTCAGTATATCATCTGTGCACTAGCATGGATATCCTTAAAACCCGGACTTTGAAGACTGGGTTTGAGAACCACTGCGCTGGACCAATAAAACCTAGCTGATTGGGAACTTTGGTTCATTGTAAAGTTTCACCTAAATCCACACTTTCCAACTGTTCCCGTTCAAATAGTTTCGCCTGTTTTGAGGGTTCTGTCCTGCATTCTGATTAGGACAACTTTGTCCCATGGAAAGTTGGTTATTACCATATGTCACATTCACTGCTTTTCTTTATAAGTGCAAGTCAAAATCTATACAGAAGCAAATATATTCCCTTATTAATGGGATTATTTTTACTCTAAGGCAGGCCTGGCCAACCTGTGGCTCTCCAGATGTTGTGAAACTACACATCCCAGCATGCCCTGCCACAGTTTTTTAGCCTTCCCGAATAGCAAAACTGTAGCAAAGCATGATGGGACTTGTAGTTTTACAACAGCTGGAGAGCCACAGGTTGGCCAGGCCTGCTCTAAGGCATAGGTCTGCAAACTCGGTCCTCATTACCCCACACAGTGCATGTTTTGCAGGTAACCCAGCAGGTGCACAGGTGTATTAATTACTCACAGACACATTTTAAAAGGTCCACAGGTGGAGTTAATTATTTCACTTGCGATTCTGTGAGTAGACCTGCAAAACATGCACTGTGTGGGGTAATGAGGACCGAATTTGCAGACCTATGCTCTAAGGGGGTAATTCAGAGTTGATCGCAGCAGCAAATTTGTTAGCTGTTGGGCAAAACCATGGTGGTCATTCCGAGTTGTTCGCTCGTTGCCGATTATTGATATGCTGCGATTTGTTGCTAAATGTGCATGCGCATGGTACGCAGCGCGCATGCGCTAAGTTATTTTAAACAAAACTTAGTAGATTTGCTGTGGATCCTGCGGCACTTTTCAGTCGCACTGCTGATCGGTGAGTGATTGACAGGAAAGGGGCGTTTCTGGGTGGTAACTGAGCGTTTTCCGAGAGTGTGCTAAAAAACGCAGGCGTGTCAGGGAAAAACGCGGAAGTGTCTGGAGAAACGGGGGAGTTGCTGGCCGAACGCAGGGCGTGTTTGTGATGTCAAACCAGGAACTAAACGGACCAAGCTGATCGCAATCTAGGAGTAGATCTGGAGCTACTCAGAAACTGCAAGAAAATATTTATTAGCAGTTCTGCTAATCTTTCGTTGTCTATTCTGCTAAGCTAAGATACACTCCCAGAGGGCGGCGGCCTAGCGTGTGCAATGCTGCTAAAAGCAGCTAGCGAGCGAACAACTCGGAATGAGGGCCCATGTGCACTGCAGGTGTGGCAGATATAACATTTGCAGAGAGAGTTAGATTTGGGTGGGTTATTTTGTTTCTGTGCAGGGTAAATACTGGCTGCTTTATTTTTACACTGCAATTTACTGTAGATTCAGTTTTAACACACCCCACCCAAATCTAACTCTTTAAGCAAATGTTATATCTGCCCCCCTGCAGTGCACATGGTTTTGCCCAACTGCTAACAAATTTGCTGCTGCGATCAACTCTGAATTAGGCCCTAAGTCATACTTGCCTACCTGACCCTCTCCATGAGGGAGAAAATGCTCTGTTCCTGGACTTTCCTGGTAATGTATGATTGCCATCACCTGTGGTGAAACGCCTTTCTTATCAATTAACTAGCTCACCACAGGTGATGACAATCATACATACATTACCAGGAAAGTATAGGAACAGAGCATTTTCTCCCTCATGGAGAGGGTCAGGTAGGCAAGTACATACCTCCCAACATGACCCTCTCCAGGAGGGACACAATGCTCTGCTCCAGGACTTCCCTCTTAATGTATGTTTGTCATCACCTGTGCTGAAACACCTTTCTTATCCATTGACCTGTTCAAAACAGGTATAGACAATCATACATTAAGAGGGCAGTCCAGGAGCAGAGCATTCTGTCCCTCCTGGAGAGGGTCATGTTGGGAGGTATGCAAGTATGCCCTAAGTCACAGGTTCTCAAACTCGGTCCTCAGGACCCCACACAGTGCATGTTTTGCAGGTCTCCTCACAGAATCACAAGTGAAATAATTAGCTCTACCTGTGGACCTTTTAAAATGTGTCAGTGAGTAATTAATACACCTGTGCACTTGCTGGGTTACCTGCAAAACATGCACTGTGTGGGGTCCTGAGGACCGAGTTTGAGAACCACTGCCCTAAGTTAAAGTCTTTTGTTCGACTGGTTTGTGCAAGGCCAACTAAAAAATCTAGCTACATTGCCCATTACAGTATCAGAGTGCTTTGCTGTTATCTAAGCCCACATAAACTTGGGGTCACTGGACTATCTTCTGGTAACTTGATTGGCCAGTCCTAGCCGGACTGCACCATATACAAGTCTATATAAATCTGTAAACTTGAATTTCTATGTTGCATCCAGGATCTCACAAGGAAATAGAGGGGCCAAGTACTGTTATAAAATGTTATCTAGACATAAAAATACAGAACTTCACAAGAGGATAGGTTGATCTAAACTACTTTTTTATGTGTGTTTTCTATTTTTTTGGAGGGGGTGCTGGGGTAATAAAAATAGCATTATGTTTGTACCATGTTTTCATTACTTCTGTCTGATCACCTACAGTCTATCTTGTGATAGACACTCCAATGTACCCTTTTAAACATTCAGGAAACTTAGTAGAAACTCATGCACAATGGGAAAATGAAGTTATTATCTTCATGCCATTTTGGCCTACTTACACTTGGGGCCCACGCTATGATTCTAAGATCAATGTCCTCATGGCAAAGGGTCTACACCAGAGGATAGGTCCAGGCCCTCACACTATGCTGCATTAGCTGCCTAGATAAACATTTGTTTTACTTGGTCGCAGTGGAGGTTTAAACACATTGGGTGTTGTGAATCAGCAGATTTGTGTGACTACAGGAGGTAAATGTATGAGAAACTGTCAGGAACAATAATTGTAAAGTTCATACATTGGTCTGAATTAGAATGACACCATCCATCAGCTTAAACATAAGCTAGAATATTTCTATTTTTAAATGGAAAAATATTGTTCCTTTATATTTAATGCTCTTCTATGATACAATCACAGGACCACCAAGAGAACTTACACACAATGTTATGCAATGCTATGCTTCTAGCAGGAGAATACCCAAAGCATGTCATTCCCTCGCTATAATACAGGCTTAGGGGGAGATTGGAGTGACTTGGCAATAATGTCTACATGGCCATAATGTTGACATTGTGCATGACAACATAATTTTTAGTTTAAACCTAAATCTAACACTAATATGGACTGCTGACATTGTACCTGTCAACATTTTCACTGTGGTTATTTGATCATGTCGACATTTTTAATTTTGACATAATGACTGTATACCATGAATTCAGTTAGCGGCGAATCCTGCAGTGTTCTGCTGCACACATTGTCGCCTAATTTGGCGACTCAACATTGCCAATTTTCCTGTGAACCTCTATGTAGTGTGAGGAAAAAATTGTGTTGTTGCTGGTTATAATGTTCCCAGGGCGGATTCTAGAAAAAGTGGAATCAGGGTGAAAAGTTCCTTTGCCCCTCCCCTCCTTTAAAAAGGTATACAACACAAATAAACAATACATTTCAAAGGCTAGACGACATTTGGAGGTGAAGAGCTTCATAGAAGGGTGCGACAGGACACATTTTGTGAAAGTGAGTGAAAAGAGGTTAAAGAAGAGAAAAAAAATGAAAACTAGAGGAAAACAAATGTAGACAATTCCGAGGATGCAAAGATGAGAGAAGGAAGTCATTTAAAGCAGTATATGGTAGTTGTGATATAGGACTTACATTTGATTCATAAAGTAGTAGGGAGCCAAGCTTGATAATTCAAAAGTGAGCTGGTGGAAGAGGAACAAACCAGAGGAGATCATCTGAAATATGTCAGTTCAACCTGTAACATTTTGCATTCATCAAATAAAGAGATTACTAGAGAGTAGATCAGATAGATAAAACAAGTGGAGTTTAACCATCGCTAACCAATACTTGCATACTCTCCCGGAACATCCGAGAGATTCACAAATCTCGGGTGGCTGTCCCAGACTCTGTTAAGTGCAGGCATTTTGGAGTCGGGATTTCGGTGCCAGCCAGAGCTGGCGCAAACCACTCAGCAAAGGGATACAGTGCAGGGAGGCGCCAGGAATAGAGAGGCGCTCTCCCTGCTCTGCATTCCTGTACTGAGCTGATGTCCCCCTGCTGCTGCTGCGCCTGTCACACTCTATGACAGGCAGCAGGGCAAGCGCCAGCAGCATTAAGCCTCCGAGTCCTCTCTCCCTCCCCTGTGCCAGTGCAGTGTGCTGACCTAAAAAGGGGCGGAGCTACACTGAACTGGGGGGCGGAGCTACACGGGACCAGGCTGAACAGGAGGATGATCTACTCCAGCGCCTGCAGACTTCCTTAGGTAAGAGGATTGAAAGAGAGTGAGTGAAAGTGTGTGTGTATGTATGTGTATGTATGTATGTATGTGTAATATATGTGTGACTGTGTATGTGTGTAATGTATGTACAGTATGTATGTATATGTGTATGTGACTGTGCGGCATATTGTGTGTATGCGTTACTGCTACAGGGGGCCTTGCGTAAGCATCACTGGTAAAGGGGGCGTTGCGTGTTTGTAAGCGTCACTGCTACAGGGGGTGTTGCGTGTGTAAGCGTCACTGGTATAGGGGGCCTTGCGTGTGTAAGCGTCACTGGTAAAGGGGGCGTTGTGTATTTGTAAGCGTCACTGCTACAGGGGGCGTTACGTGTGTAAGCGTCACTGCTACAGGGGGCATTATGCGTCTAAGCGTCACTGGTACAGGGGGCGTTACGCGTGTAAGCGTCACTGGTACAGGGGGCATTACGCGTGTAAGCGTCACTGCTACAGGGGGCGTTACGTGTGTAAGCGTCACTGCTACAGGGGGCGTTACGTGTGTAAGCGTAACTGCTACAGGGGGCATTATGCGTCTAAGCGTCACTGGTACAGGGGGCGTTACGTGTGTAAGCGTCACTGCTACAGGGGGCATTATGCGTCTAAGCGTCACTGGTACAGGGGGCGTTACGCGTGTAAGCGTCACTGCTACAGGGGGCATTATGCGTCTAAGCGTCACTGGTACAGGGGGCGTTACGTGTGTAAGCGTCACTGCTACAGGGGGCATTATGCGTCTAAGCGTCACTGGTACAGGGGGCGTTACGTGTGTAAGCGTCACTGCTACAGGGGGCATTATGCGTCTAAGCGTCACTGGTACAGGGGGCGTTACGCGTGTAAGCGTCACTGGTACAGGGGGCGTTACGTGTGTAAGCGTCACTGCTACAGGGGGCGTTACGCGTGTAAGTGTCACTGGTACAGGGGGCATTACGTGTGTAAGCATCACACATACAGGGAGCGTTATATGTGTATGCTGTGTTACGTGTGTAAGCGTAACTAATACAGGGGGCGTTACATGTGGAATCGTTACTGGTACTGGGATGTTACATGTGTAAGCAACACTACTATAAGGGGCGTTATGTGTGTAAGCGTCATTAGTACAGGGGGCGTTACGTGTGTAAGCGTCACTGGTACAAGGGCGTTACGTGTGTATGCGTCACTGGTACAGGGTGGCGTTACGTGTGTAGGCGTTACCTCATTGGTAAAGTGGGCATTACGTGTGTAAGCATCACTGGTACAGAAGGCGTTGCGTTTTTGTAAGCGTCACTGGTACAGGGGCGTTACGTGTGTAAGCGGCACTACTACAGCGAGCATTATGTGTATACGTGTCACTGCTTTGTAAAGTATGGGAGGGCGCAAATTTATAGTTTGCAGGAGGGTGCCGAACACCCTAGCACCGGCCCTGGTGCCAGCATTCCCCTACGTTTCTGGATTCCGGCGTCTGTATTTCGACAGCCAGGATCCCGACCGCCTGGGATCCTAACCAGATCCCCTACTGTAGTGTCTCTCATATACAAACTGAGTGATATAAATCTCCCATAATAAACAGTCTGGAGTTCCTCACTGGAATTCTTAGTTAATCCTGCAATTCAGATGTGGGGTGTAAGTGCACACAGATGTCCACGCTGGTTCTGGAGGGTTTTTCCGGCAAAACAGAATCCTATCTCCAGTGACCTGGGTAGGTCTGATATGGAGCCCGGTGGTTGACAGGTTCAAAAGGTCAACATGGAAATGGTCAACACAAAAAAATGGTCTACACAAGTTTTTTGTGTCATTTTGTATATTTAACCATATCTAAGCCAAATTAATGGAAACGTGTACCCTCGCGTGCTCGCTTTGCTCACTACACTTCAGGCAAGGTTACTGTTCCCAATCGTAGTCCACGTGGTTGGTAAATGATGAAAAGTTGGCAAGAAAACTTGTGTCGACCATGTGTATTGACCGTTGTCATGTCAACCTTTTGAACTTGTCGACCTTTTGTACCTGACAACCTTTAGCACCGTCGACCTTTTAAAAATGTCTACCTAATAAATGTTGACCATATGGTGTCGACCTATTAACTGTAGGTATGCTTTACACATACCACAAGTAGATCATGAATATATTTCCACCTTCAAGACTTCATTGCTGCATGCAGTATATTGTCTTTTCTACAGACAGCTGTCAGTACACTTACCGTCTTGTCTTTTCCTTTTGCACAATTGCTTCTTGTCTCCTCCCTACCTCTCCTGTTACTGTGGGGCAGATTTATTAAGCCTGGTGAAGTGGAAGGTGATAAAGTGCCAGCCAATCAGCTCCTAACTAACATGTTACAGGCTGGGTTTGAAAAATGGCAGTTAGGAGCTGACTGGCTGGTGCTTTATCACCGTCCAATTTATCACTTCACCAGGCTTAATAAATCTTCCCCTGTGTGTTAGCCAGTGACATTCTAACTGGTATTAGTGATAGCTTCCTCGTAGTAGCTCCTCCTCTGCTCATGTTGGATGGCTCCTCTTCTCTTTAGTACTGCGCACAGGATGCATGACGTGGCCTCATTATGTCACTACTGCCAAGCAGAATGCAGGGAGGGAGGCAAAGCTGCTTGACTTGTGCCTAGTTTTACTTTTAATACTGTTTACTTTAGGAAAACATATAAAATGTAATTGCAAATTTACATGTCAACAGTTTGTAACTTACATTTAAATGAAAATAATGCTGAAAATCACACTACTCACATGAGGCGTAAACAATTACTTTCAATTAAGCTTGAAAGATTTCATTTGTTCCATTACTTAATTTCCTTTAAACTTAAATACTGCGTTTATTGCCATTTAACTATGAATGGTAATTTCACAGATGGCAAAATAAATATAAAAAAATATTTAATATATGTATGCAATTGGTAGGAAGAGCCTTATGTGTTATTTATTTATAATATTTATTATATATATTATATTATATATATATATTTATTATATTTATTATATTATTATATTATATATTATATTATATATTATAAATTATTATATATTATTATTTATTATATTTATTATATATATATATATATATATATATATATATTATAATATTTATAATATTTATTTCCAACTCTACAGCAATCTCATTAGGTATACGGATTGGTGAACAGGTGTAGTATGGAGAATAAATGTGCCTAATTCGAGATGGACACAAAGGGGGGAATTCAAATGTTATTTCCGCCAGCAGCCACTAGATGGTGTCAAGCTATTCAAATGTAGCTCCGTTTGGGCGCGATTAGCTGCCGGTGTCTACATTTTAGCTCACACCCGCCCAAGGTGGCGAGCTGAAATATGTAAATAGTGATCCATTTGGGCGCCCAAAGGACACTTCCCGATCGCACCCATTAGTTTAGTTAGGTTTAGCCACTTTACACGGCTAAACCCAACACTAATTGGCGCAATCAGCGCGATAGGGGACATTAATTGTATATCACCCCCTGCGATCTTCCATCACTTTAGATGGAAGATCGGGGGCGATAACAATTGAATTCCCCCCCAGAGAGCGTATTTGTATGCAGCAGCCTCAGCTTACTCATATTGTCCAAAGAAGCAGAGCCTAGCCTGGCCATGCCTACAAATGGAGGAAACATGACCCGGTTCTGTCAAACATTCCCTGTTATTGCCCCCTCTCTGCACTCCAAACGCAGCAGCATGTTAATCATGCTGTGGCTAAGGGTGACTGGGAGTGATCCCACAGGACTCATTCTGCACATGCACAGAACGGGTCTTGTGGATGCACAGACCCACAAACATCGGTGATGTACCTAACCATTAGGTGTACACACATCTCCCAATAAGGCCCAATGTATTGCTGGAAACTGAAAGTTTGTTAGGTGGCTAAACAAAGGACCTTTACCATGAACACGTTGAGGAATGGTTTCTTAAAGCCCTCTCTATTATCAGGGTTGACGGTTCAAGTCCTATCTGGGGTGCAACACATTGGCACATGTATAATGGGTAAAGGGCGCCACGTTCCTGGAGACCTGTGCATGTGCAGTAGACCTTTGAGATAACAAGGAGGCTTGAGAAAAAAGTGCTAGTAGTGGAGAGCACGGACATTGCTGAACGTTACAGAGGTCATGATAAGAAATTGTATTTAGGGATAAGCAGGCCAGGGTGTGTGAATAAAAACAAAACACATGGCCATAGCTTAGAGTGGCAAAACTGCAACGCCTGCAAGGTGCTCCTTGTTTCATCATTCTATTATAATATTTTGTTTACAGCTAATAATAGGACTCGCCATATATTGGATCTCCTCAAGCTGCCTGAAGCTCCAACCTGTCCTTCCGACACCCCACTCTGTCCCACCCTGCCACCCTCTCTATCCACTGCCACCCTGCCCCATACGTGCTTTGTACCATCCACGCCCTCTCCGTCTGCTCCTCTATCCCACCTGGCTCTGGCCGGGATGTACTTAGCCTTGAAAAGTGATAATTTTGCTGTGATAAAGTACCAGTCAATCACCTTTTAACTGTCATTTTTCAAACCCAGCCTGTGACATGGCAGTTAGGAGCTGATTGGCTGGTAGTTTATCACAATGAAATGTTCACTTTTCTAAACTTAGTACATCCCGTCCAGTCTATCTGCCGCTCCACCCCCCCATTCCATCCCAGCCCCTCCCTCCGCATACAGCAGTATAATTACCTATTCCCAGTGGGTCCTCCCCCCTCTGGCTATGCTAGGGTCTGTCCCATGGCTCTAACAGTGGAATCCGCTGGAGGGGTGGCACACTCTCTGGCTCCCACTGCGCTGGTGGATCCAGCAGGGGGCAATAAGGGCAATCGCCCCCCATAACACACAGCTCCAGCACCCACTGTGTTATTTTCTATGCATTTAGGGCCAGTGTTACTCTACCTGACTGCCTGCTGGCTGGGCTTGCAGCTAGAAGTTACTGGCTGGGCTAGCAGTGCAGCAGCTGCTGCAGTATTGTCCCCTCACTCCTCCTCCCTGGGCAGCTAGTTCACGGACCCTTAGGGCTTCACATGACTAGATCCGGGGTGACTGGACAGGCTCCGCAGCCCCTCTTAGTGAGGTGAGGTTACTGCCCTCAGCCGCTGCGGGTTTGAAGAAGCTAGGCTTGATTGAAACTATCAGTGCACCGGCTGTTTCTGGCTCCCTAATCTGCCTGACCTGGCCGGCCCCACCTGCTACCCCAGCTTGCAGACATTGCAGCATGCAGAGAGCAGTGCTGCCGCTTGCCAAGGATCCTCACTTCCTGGACGAACAGTATCATGCTAAAAAAAGATGTAAGGGGGATGGGGGGAAGGTTGTTATGCATAATGTATATAATGCATAAACGACAGCTCCCAGCAGCCCTTAGCGCCAAAGCATTCCGGTGCTAAGGCCTGCTGGGAGCTGTAGTTTATTGAGTTCATCTTCTTCCCTGTAACGCAGCGCGTTGGGACCCTGGCGCTAACAATAGTGACTGGCTGCTTGGCTGCTGTGCGAGTCTCCGGGAGAGCAACTGCCAAAGGGAGGACAACAGCTTAGCTGCTTCCAGGAGGAGAAGCATTATCTGCCCCTCCCCCACTCGCAGTACCTCTGGACCCCATCCGCGGCACCCCCCCCCCCCCTCTCCACCACCCGCAGTGGCTCCGGACCCCGTCCCCCACCCACAGCACCTCCGCTCCCGCCCCTCCCCCATCCGTGGCACCACCGCACCCACCCCTCCCCCAACTGCGGTACCCCCGCAACCTCCGCACCCCCACCCGCATCACCCCTGGACCCCCTCCCCATCCGCATTTCCCCTGCACCTGCCACTCCCCCAACCACAGCACCTACTAGGTGATTCATCAGACCCTGCATGCGCTGTTCACGCCATTGCAAGTGGCTATGACCCCTTAACTATTGCACGCCCTTTGTCCGTGCTATATTTAACCACTCACACAATTATGATTGGAGGTAATACTCCATATAATACAAATATTGCACGCCACAAGGGCGTGCAAGGGTTAAGGGGGCACAGCCCCTTACGACGTTGTGAAGAGCGCCCTTAGGGCATGATGAATCACATAGTATATATATATATTTATATATATATACTGTATATATATATATATATATATACACACACACACACTGTATATATATATATATATATATATATACAGATCCCCGTGCCTTGGATTTATGTTATATGTGAATGCAACTCAATGGTAGTAGACCAGAGGTGAAATATCTGTATTTCACAGACTCTCGATTAGCGCTGCCCTTTTGAGCTTAATACATGTACCATTTGTTCTTTTTGATGTAGAAATTAAGTTGTGGACAGCTTTTATAATCACTTAACTGCTCCTCTTAGGTTACACTTCGCACATCCGGAGCTGATGCCCCACCCTCGGTTGTGATCGTGGGGTTGTGGCATCACCTCTGGTTTTGTATCAGCTGTGCACTTCTGGTCGTGGCTTTGGTTCCACTGCAATGCTTACGGTTGTTTTCCAGCACTGGTGCTTCTGGTCGCGGCTCTGTGTCCGTGACAGGGATGAATGGGCTTCTGATGCAAATGTTGTTGTCTACACTCCTTCGTTTATGTAAATTGTGTGCCCTACATACTTTTATTGTATTTAATGTTTACAGTGCACATTAACAGATGAATCCAGGGAAATACATTGGGCCGTATTAAATTACTCGGGGTCAATGACCGCAGGTCATTGTATCATGGGTGGCTATCCCATTAGCTCTGATGTGATGCGCTCCTCCCCCCCGGATGCTTGCACTTATTGCGGATTATGTTTCAGGTGCCTCAGACACCCAAAGCAAAATTTGCGATAAGTGGCTGCCGGAGCCGCAGGGCTGTTTCTAGCCAATTTGGCTCCCAGTGCGAGATTTAAAAATGCGCCCCCCATGACATAAAAAAATGTCCCGTCCCCCCCCACCTAGATAAAAAAAAAACTTGCACGTGCACTCGGCAAGGGGGCGTGGCCTCATCTAAATGGGCATGGCCTCAACTGAAAAGACTACCTCAAAATCCAGTTTTTGACCCTGCTCCAACAGATCACGACCAACACATGAAGAAAAAATTCTACCATATTAAGCCCCACACAGTAATGCCCCCTGCACCATATTATGCCACACACCGCAATGCCCTTGATATATTAAATCCCCACACTATGGCAGGCAAGAGTCCCCATTTCACACATTACGGCAGGTGTCCCCATTTGAGAGAGAGAGAATATACTTACAGAGGCGATTACCACTCTTCGGCCCGCCTCACCAGTCGCTCCTCGCGCCGGCCTTTCCCTCTTCCTAACTTAGATCCCCCTCTGTACTCCTCTCGGGGGGGGGGGTTTCGCGGAGTGACGGGGTTGCATCGTGACGTAACGGCGCAACCGCGTCATTCCGTGAAACTCCGCCCCCCAAGCGGGTTACTCGGGGAGAAATAGGAGGGGGAAGCAGGGAGCCACAGTTAGTGCCACGGCGGGCGCCCAGTGCGGTTGCACTGCTCGCCTGCCCCAAGAAACGGCCCTGCGGAGCCGCAATAACACATGGGATCGGGGACTTATCCCTGATTCCATGAGTTTTCACGCAATCGCGGTTCTGTTTTCAGGCAATCGAAATGGATCGTCAACAGCTTTGATGAATAGGGCTGTCACTTGGAAATGAGAAAAGTGCATGGAAAAATTGTAAAAATGGCAAATTTAGTGATGGCAGAAATGTAAGTGGAAGGAGTAATGAGTAGAGCTGGGAGAAGTCAGTATTACTTCTTATACCGTCCTCCCTATAAGAAAAGTCTAGATCCGCCCCTGCACTGTGCATACATGTTGGACACAGTACAGACCACAGGAGATTATTTTATAGATGCATTACTACTAACTTAAAAATATATTTTTTTATTAGTGGTAGAATACATGTATCTCTTTTATGTGGACAAAACAAGGGGGGAATGTATTAAACCATAGAGAGTACTTGAACAATGATAGCTGGAAGTTGATTGGTAGCTATGGGCATTTTCTCCACTGTTTTAGAAGGTTTGATACATCTTTCCCATAGTGGAGGTTAGGTTTAATGGAGCTCTGTTGTGAAATGAAGTTGGGGAGAAAGATAGTCTAGGGTGGAAATGAAGGTAAATTCAGGCACTTAAATGTAGAAGTAGAATTAGATAGGAAGGAACATTTTTTTTTTTTACTTGCATTCTATAAAAGGGTTTATTGGAAGGGGTATCAGGGAGAGGTGGATACTAAACAACAAAATGCATAAACAGGAAAATCCAGATATACAGTGCTTTTGATTATTATTCACATTTTTGGAGCCGTGGACAATTATTCCATTGCATCTGCAGTGCATGCTGGAAAGGACTTAATCTCACACCTGAGAGTATCTTGGCTGTATCTTTCTTGAATACTGCCTGTGAGTTTTGACACTACAGAAACACATTTAGCAAAGCTCTTCTATATTTTGCCAGACAGAAATTCATCACAAAGCGCAGAGATACAAAATCAACATTGAGGCAATGCCTGAAAGCTTGAGACATGTCAAACATATATCTTTGTGAACTCTTTTTTGGATTTAAATGTACAAAATAGACCCAAAGGGTGTATTTTCTACGAAAATTCTCCCTATACTATATCTAACTGTTGATATATATCATTGTTTAGTAGAGAATATCTAACAAGTACTGTATTTTGTTGATCATATTCTTGATCTTCATAAGGCATGACGTATGCGTATAGATGGGCAAATTCGATTTGGCTGAGTAACATGCTAGACAATTGCTTCAGGAAATGTTGCTGTAAATATGACCATGGTCTTCATGTTATACTGGAATCCAGCCCAGGTTCATTAGATCTGAGCTGGGTTAAGGATTTCTGGACCGGGACCTGCTGCGTGCTTTTGAACGGAGCTAAACTTGTGCAATCAATATTGGCGCAAAAATCTTTTATTTTGAGTCCAAAGTTTCCAAATTGTGCCAAACTGAATTTCTATGAGTACATATACAACCCTACGTACAGTATGTATTATTCTGCCTTCACCAATGCATCATCTGTGCAATGGCTGAATAGGGCAAGAGTCTATAGATTTAACAAACTCTCTCTCTCTCTCTCTCTCTCTCTCTCTCACTCACTCACTCTCTCTCCCTCTCTCTCTCTCTGTATATATATATGTATATATATATATATATATATATATATATTAGAATAATAATTAGAATAATATATTGGTTTGATTCTGATCAGTGGGACAGCGGTGTGAAGTTTTTGTTGTGTTCATCTAGTGTTCTTCCGACTCATACACTATTCATACCTGACAGTGCAATAAAGAAGTAGAAGAAACTGAATTATAAGAAAGCATAACTATTTTTATGAGCATATTTCTCCTTTAACAAACAAGTCTGGGTGAGCTGGAATGGAAGGACCACTCTTGTGGATGTGTTTATTCCTCCCAGTTAATGTGAGCATTACTGGCACATTGGATGACCTGAGCTTTTTAACAGCCTTCTGCCTTGTACACGAGGGACCTTTGAAATCTCCGCTGAAGAGCCAGACATATAAGTAGTTCCGTAATCTGTAATTCCCCCAGCCATCTTCTGATCCCTTGCAGGAAAAGGTTTACAAAAATAGATATTAATTATTCACCACCCTGGGGCACATATCCAGAAGGTTTTGCAGCAGCCGACTTGTGTAAAGTTAACTGCTATGACGGCGCAATAAAAATAGGAGAATTATCTCATTGTAGAGATTGAGGTCGGCAGTTGACTTGATGCAGATGCAGCTGGTGTTCTCATTCTTGACAGCCAATAATGCTGCAGATTTGGTAAAGAGAAAACATTTTCTTAGAAAGGAACATTTTGTTACATTAGTGTTTTTTGAATCTATGTTTACGTTGGTATGCACCCAGGAAGCAATCCCCACCTACTTGAATAACAGCTCTGAAAATGTTCAATGATATGACAAAACAGACACAGGACCACATTCAGCGATAGAGGTAAACAAAAGTTGTGTCATTGTATGGCCACAACTTTCTCTTTTTAATTTTAGAATACATGTGCATATTGTTGAAATGCATGTCTTTACTCCATGATGACCTGGTTGCATATTGCACTTACCAACTCAATATGCCAAGGGGGTAGGGATTGCAGATGACAGGCATGTGTAGACATTGCCAATGTACAGTAAGGGCGTGTTGGTGCAAAATGGAGCAAGATGGCCACCTACAAGGCGCAAATGATCCTGTTTGGAAGGACATGACTTGAGGGTAATCGATCCTTGGTTGAAGTTGCAATCTGATCTTGATGATAACCAGGGCCTGATTAAGCCTTTGGGTGGCCCAAAGGACTAAAGGCTGGGAGTCCCCTCCCCCTCTCTTGGCAGAACTGCCCCACCCCCCATGGTGGTCCACCCACTAATACTCCTCCACTCCCTCCAAAACAGTACAGACCCAGGTTTATGCAAAGGTTAGCTGTTTTACTTATCTAGTATCAAACCTTATCTTATCTTACCTTTTGCTGCCGCTGGGCTGCTTACTGCATGATGTGTGCACCATCCAACCAGGCTCTTCCTTTACCTCCTGCTGGTGCTGCACCCATTCCTGATCCTCACTCCCCTCACTGCTGGTCTGGGGTTGGCGCTGGAGAGTCTAAACACTAGGCAGGAGTAGACTATGAATAACATAGCACAATCTAGAATCCCAAGCACTGTGTCTGCAGCAGGCAGCCACGTGAGTGCAGAGGTGTGTAGCCTGATACTCCTCCTTGAAAAAAGTGTGTCCCAGAGCCCATGAAGGAGGCAGGGCTACTGTATGGTCCACCTCCTGGGGTGCCAGGAAGAGAAGCTGTGCCACTCACTGTCTGAATTATTTGAGTGGTTATGATGTTGCCCAGAACAGTCCCTGCCTCTCTGGCAGCATGGGGATAGATGCTGCTCATCTCCAGCATCCAACACTGCTGCTGGGAGAGCTGCTGCTGCTGGTAGAGGCTGGAGACAGTGCCAGAGCTAAAGCAGAGTAGCTCCGGATAGGGGGCCCCCTGAGAGAAGGGGCGCATGGGTACTTGTCCCCTGTGATCACCACTTAATCCAGCTCTGATGATAACGGATGCATCTAAGACACACCCAATTATGCAAATATAGTACAACTGCTGCAGTTGCAATCTAATAGGAGAGCTACCTGCATTTTATGTTTGTATCCATAGCTGAGGGGTACTGTAGATGTATCAAACCTTGGAGAGAGATAAAGTATCAACCAATCAGCTACTAACTACCATTTTAGAGGCTGTATTTTAAAATAGACAGAAGTTGATTGGTTGGTACTTTATATCTTTCAATGGCTGGGGTGTATCCAGGGGTCCGAACACCCCAGGCATAGTAAGGGACACCCTCCTAAGGACCTTATTCAGCTTCAGTTGCAGTACTGCTAATTTACCAAAACTGCAACTGGCTGCGATCGCATTCTGGCGACTTCTCGGCATAGGGCAAGGCCACTCAGAATGCAAATAACCAGCAGCGATGCGATCGCAAAGTAATTACGATTGCATCACTGATTTCTGGAAGTCCCCCTACTTTGGCAGGCACAGGGCATCCATTTTTTGGGTCACAGCGGCCTCATGTGATGTCATGTGGCCACTCTGAACCCACCCCCATTTTTATCGCCTTGCCCACCCAGCAATGGCACGTCACCATCCCGTTCTGCCATGCAAATTCATCTGTCAATCAGGCAGTGGCATTTGCATAAGTGAAATGCAATTGCATCTCACTGTGTGCGCGCACATGCAGTACGGCTACTGTGTGTGCGCACTGAGCATTAATGATTCAGTATGTGATCGCATCGCTGATGCAATCCCTTCTGAATAAGGCCCTAAACCCGCAATCATGACTGCAGTCACGGTGAGCGCAGTCTGACTGACATTGCCTGCTGCTGGAGCATGTAGACTGCAGAAGCATGGAACCAGCAGTGGATGAACACTGCTAAGGGATGGTTACCTGGACCAACCCTTTGTTTAACCTATGCTGAGATCTACTATGTGATTCTACAGCCTGGATGCAGTGGCACAGCCCTTTGGCCAGCGCCCCTGACGAGTGCCATTGGGAACTGGTCAGGATCCCAACAGTCGGGATCCCGGCACTCGAAATATCAATGCCGGAATCCCAACACTGCTCGGAATGCTGGCGCTTGCATCCCAAATGAGATCACAATCCCAGCACCAACATCCTGACAGCCGAGATACTAAAATGAGTGACTGCCGAACCGGTGGATAGGTAAGCCATGGGTGGGTGGCAGGAGGGAAGTTAGGTTTAGGCACTCACGGGGAGGGTTAGGGTTAAACTGTGGTGGTAGTGGTTGTGGGGGGTAGGTTTTCGGGACTTCCTACCTCTATGACTGTTTATTATTATCCAGTTTTGTTTTATCATTGTGTCTAATTGTAAAGCTCAATGGAATTTTCTGCTCTATATAAGAAATTGTTAATAAATAAATAAATAAATAAGGAGGTTAGGTTTAGGCACCACAAGTGAGGGCTAGGCTGCGGGATGAAGGGTTAGGTTTAGGCTGCCGTAAGGGAGGTTTAAGGGGTTGAGGGGAGGGTTAACATACTTGCCCGACCCCTGTCAGGTATGCTGTGGTTGCTATTCTGACCACTGGCATCCCAAATGCTGGTTTTTCAGCCCCAAACCATGGTTTGTTATATTTTCCCTTGAAAGAGGTCTAAAATGTTGACAAATCCAACTAAAGGTTAATTGAATGTACAGGTTGTTTGAGGTGGTTCGTCTCTTGCATTTGACATGTAAAAGTTACTATCTACCTCTTTTCTCCCCCCACCCCCTGTTGACTTTCTCTCAAAGTTATTCTTAAATAGGTGATATTCTAGTAGATTAAGTAATGAAGGGCTTTTATACATCTTGAGTATACATTTATAGACAGCCTGCAATGATTAGTATTTACCACTTTGTGTTGCAGGTAAAAATAGTATTCTTCTTGCTCCCAGCCCTATTTGCTATGGATGGGGAGGGGGTTAGATTTAGAAATGGTCATCCAAAAGAGAAAAAGTCTTTTAAGTTTCAGTTAAATCTCAGGCATTAAGGCACATGTTACAGAATCTGGATTATATACTGTACCTTAGGAATGGGATAACCATTTTCAGCAAGAAAGAAAGACCTTTGTAATCTAAAAAAGCATACATGAATATGAAGACTGTCAATATGTAACAGGTAGGTTCTATGGAGTGTTGATGCAGGTGTAGGTGTAGATGTCGGTCAACGTACCTGGATCTCACTACTAGAACCCTAGACAGAGGAACGAGGAACCCCAACCCCAGAGGACCCACCCAATAGTCACCACACATTAGGACGGTGACATAAGGATTTATTATATGAGAACAAACATGTCACCACTGTGGAATTAGTCGGTTAACAGGCAAATACAATTTAGGAAAACAACGCATACACTAAAAACACAATAATATTGCAAGCAACAATGTGGAATTACTCTGAGATGATGGAATCATGTAGCATACAGTTTACATTGGCCTTTTACCCCCTTTCAACTAACATAACTAAAACGTCCAGCAAATAGTAGCCTAACTCCACTGAGACTTGTACTAAGCAGGAGGTAGCAAGGTGTATACATTTATATTTCAATAGCACAGATATATTATTAATTGCAGTCTTACTGTAGCAAATAAAGCTGAGTACTATCAGTCAGTATGAATGCGGTGTCCTTCCTGAAGCCACGCTAGACGCGTTTCAAGCCACGCTACTGAGGAAGGACTTTGATCTGAAACGCGTCTAGCGTGGCTTCAGGAAGGACACCCTGCTTGGCTGGAGATCGTGGGTCTGTTGCAGAACTCACATTCCGGAAGTGATTGCTGGAAACTCCTCAAACATCAGGAGCCTACCTATGCTGTTCTGCCAGTGGGGGACCTATCATGCTGTGTTTTGTCAAATGTTTGTAAGTGCATATCTGTATTAAAAGCTTTGTCTGTTTTTACATACTTGCACTATTTATATTTCTTTTTTATGGTGCCATTTGCCTTATTATGGAGTCTACATGAAAGATCCATTGCACATCTGGAATTGATGCACCCGTCATATGCTTCATTTGCCATTACGGAAATAATATCAAGCTCAATCCAAACTTTGTGTTTGTAAGTGGATCCCTTGAATAAATACCTATTTTTGTTTTAAACAGCCTGTACTATTATATATTTCTTGTTTTTTACATGGTAAATTGTGGAAATCCACAGACTAAGAATAACCTGCTCGTGTGTAGATCACTCCCTTAACGTTAAGTGCTACCTTTTAACTTATTCTCCACACTGGTGATAAGTGTTTTGTATAGATTTTTGTTTGATTATTTGTTTATGTACTCTGTAATTGGGCGCTGCGGAACTCTTGTGGCGCCATATAAATAAAGGATAATAATAATAATAAATAATAATAGAGCTTTTTCGAGCACAATTGTGAATGTGGTACCTTCTTTAGCGCTGGAGTGTGTATATCTATCCTTTCTTCTACCTATTGTTTTTGAGTAACTTGGATGCGTTACTCTGATATACATAACTAGCTGCAAAATAGGGTTTTCTTGTGCACCAAAACTGGAAATATTTTGTCCACTATAGATTAGGTATCCTGCTCTATCTTCACAATAGAGTCACATTGAGGAAAAACAGGGTTTAGTGACAATTTAAGTCTCTCTCTCCATCTAGTATTCTCTTCTCTTGCAAGTCTCTCTTTATCTCTCTGCTGTCCCCAAGTAGCTGTGGGAATTGCTACTAACTGAAGGCTCTGGTATCAGTGTGGCTGTGGGATGTACCTGTTGGCAGCAGCCAACAGGAGCATGGATGCACTCCCTCAGCATGCAGCATCAGCAGCTCAATCTCTCCTGTGTACATCCCCTCAGCATGGCACAGACTGGCGGCTGTGTTACAGTCCCGGCTCCTCTCACTATGGTGCGGGCTGATGGAGGTGCTCAGCGCGACTGGCAGCTCTCAGCGGCGGCTGGTGGCTCTCCTCAGTGGTAGCTCTCAGCAGTTGCTGGTGGCTCTCCACAGCGTGTCTCCTCAGCATCACCTCAGGGCAGCGTCACTCTCCATGCTGTTACCTCAGAGCACCACTCCTCACAGCATCCCTCTCCCTGTTACCTCAGGAGACTCCTTAGCAATCACTTCAGGAGGTAATCCCACCTCCTGCTCTTCACACTCTGCACCACCCAATCAGAAGCTTCGATTCCTCCTGCTCTGCAGGTCTGCACCTGGGTCTTAACGCTCCACAAGTTGCTGTCCTTTGGTTGCTGACATTGCCTAGCAACCTAAGCAAGGGGAAGTTGTTAACCCTTTCAGCTGCACTGTGCTGGCTAGTGAGAAGTGAGGGTTCCTTTTAGGGAAAATTTAGGTGTTTCACCCAGATTGTCTCCAGTATATGGGTGATGGTACCTATATAGCCACATATATCCCCATAAATACTAGTGATGAGCGGGTTCGGATCCTCGGGATCTGAACCCCCCCGAACTTCACCCATTTGTACCCGGGTCCGAGGCAGACTCGGATCCTCCCGCCTTGCTCGGTTAACCTGAGCGCGCCCGAACGTCATCATCCCGCGGTCGGATTCTATATAAGGAGCCGCGCGTCGCCGCCATTTTTCACTCGTGCATTGGAGATGATCGTGAGAGGACGTGGCTGGCATCCTCTCAGTTTCTATGTTCAGTGGGCTGCAAATTGTGCTGCAAATATCTGTGCTCAGTGTGCTGCAAATATCTGTGCTCAGTGTGCTGCAAGTGCAAATATCTACGTTCTCTGCCTGAAAAACGCTCCATATCTGACTGTGCTCAGTGTGCTGCAAATATCTGTGCTCAGTGAGCTAATTGCTTTATTGTGGGGACTGGGGACCAGCAGTATTATATAGTAGGAGGACAGTGCAGAGTTTTGCTGACCAGTGACCAGTGACCAGTGACCAGTGACCACCAGTATTATACATTCTCTGCCTGAAAAATGCTCCATATCTGTGCTGCATTGTAGTATATAGTAGGAGGACAGTGCTGAATTTTGCTGACCACCAGTATAACTATATATATAGCAGTACGGTACAGTAGTCCACTGCTCTACCTACCTTTGTGTCGTCAAGTATACTATCCATCCATACCTGTGGTGCATTTCAGTTTTGCACAGTTTGCTGACCACCAGTATATACGATAGAGCAGTATGGTACAGAAGGCCACTGCTCTACCTACCTCTGTGTCGTCAAGTATACTATCCATCCATACCTGTGGTGCATTTCAGTTTTGCACAGTTTGCTGACCACCAGTATAACTATATATATATATATATATATATAGCAGTACGGTACAGTAGTCCACTGCTCTACCTACCTCTGTGTCGTCAAGTATACTATCCATCCATTCCTGTGGTGCATTTCAGTTTTGCACAGTTTGCTGACCACCAGTATATACTATATAGCAGTACGGTACAGAAGGCCACTGCTCTACCTACCTCTGTGTCGTCAAGTATACTATCCATCCTTACCTGTGGTGCATTTCCGTTTTGCACAGTTTGCTGACCACCAGTATATACTATATAGCAGTACGGTACAGTAGGCCACTGCTCTACCTATCTCTGTGTCGTCAAGTATACTATCCATCCATACCTGTGGTGCATTTCAGTTTTGCACAGTTTGCTGACCACCAGTATAACTATATAGCAGTACGGTACAGTAGTCCACTGCTATACCTACCTCTGTGTCGTCAAGTATACTATCCATCCATACCTGTGGTGCATTTCAGTTTTGCACAGTTTGCTGACCACCAGTATATACTATATAGCAGTACGGTACAGTAGGCCACTGCTCTACCTACCTCTGTGTTGTCAAGTATACTATCCATCCATACCTGTGGTGCATTTCAGTTTTGCACAGTTTGCTGACCACCAGTATATACTATATAGCAGTACAGTACAGTAGGCCACTGCTCTACCTACCTCTATGTCATCAAGTATACTATCCATCCATACCTGTGGTGCATTTCAGTTTTGCACAGTTTGCTGACCACCAGTATATACTATATAGCAGTACGGTACAAGAGGCCACTGCTCTACCTACCTCTGTGTCGTCAAGTATACTATCCATCCATACCTGTGGTGCATTTAAGTTTTGCACAGTTTGCTGACCACCAGTATATAATATATAGCAGTATGGTACAGTAGTCCACTGCTATACCTACCTCTGTGTCGTCAAGTATGCTATCCATCCATACCTGTGGTGCATTTCAGTTTTGCACAGTTTGCTGACCACCAGTATATACTATATAGCAGTACGGTACAGAAGGCCACTGCTCTACCTACCTCTGTGTCGTCAAGTGTACTATCCATCCATACCTGTGGTGCATTTCAGTTTTGCACAGTTTGCTGACCACCAGTATAACTATATATATAGCAGTACGGTACAGTAGTCCACTGCTCTACCTACCTCTGTGTCGTCAAGTATACTATTCATCCATACCTGTGGTGCATTTCAGTTTTGCACAGTTTGCTGACCACCAGTATATAATATATAGCAGTACGGTACAGTAGGCCACTGCTCTACCTACCTCTGTGTCGTCAAGTATACTATCCATCCATACCTGTGGTGCATTTCAGTTGTGCGCAGTATATATAGTTGTAGGCCATTGCTATTGATATATTACTGGCATATAATTCCACACATTAAAAAATGGAGAACAGAAATGTGGAGGGTAAAATAGGGAAAGATCAAGATCCACTTCCACCTCGTGCTGAAGCTGCTGCCACTAGTCATGGCTGAGATGATGAAATGCCATCAACGGCGTCTGCCAAGGCCGATGCCCAATGTCATAGTAGAGAGCATGTAAAATAAAAAAAAATAAAGCTCAGTAAAATGACCCAAAAATCTAAATCAAAATCGTCTGAGGAGAAGCGTAAACTTGACAATGTGCCATTTACGACACAGAGTGGCAAGGAACGGCTGAGGGCCTGGCCTATGTTCAAGGCTAGTGGTTCAGCTTCACATGAGGATGGAAGCACTCATCCTCCTGCTAGAAAACTTAAAAGAGTTAAGATGGCAAAAGCACAGCAAAGAACTGTGCGTTCTTCTAAATCACAAATCCCCAAGGAGAGTCCAATTGTGTCGGTTGCGATGCCTGCACCTCTTTTTTCTTTCTTTTTTCTTTGCATCATGTGCTGTTTGGGGACTATTTTTGGAAGTGCCATCCTGTCTGACACTGCAGTGCCACTCCTAGATGGGCCAGGTGTTTGTGTCGGCCACTTGGGTCGCTTAGCTTAGTCACACAGCTACCTCATTGCGCCTCTTTTTTTCTTTGCATCATGTGCTGTTTGGGGACTATTTTTTAAATCTGCCATCCTGTCTGACACTGCAGTGCCACTCCTAGATGGGCCTGGTGTTTGTGTCGGCCACTTGGGTCGCTTAACTTAGCCATCCAGCAACCTTGGTGCACCTCTTTTTTTCTTTGCATCATGTGCTGTTTGGGGACTATTTTTTAAATCTGCCATCCTGTCTGACACTGCAGTGCCACTCCTAGATGGGCCAGGTGTTTGTGTCGGCCACTTGGGTCGCTTAGCTTAGCCATCCAGCGACCTTGGTGCACCTCTTATTTTCTTTGCATCATGTGCTGTTTGGGGACTATTTTTTAAATCTGCCATCCTGTCTGACACTGCAGTGCCACTCCTAGATGGGCCAGGTGTTTGTGTCGGACACTTGGGTCGCTTAGCTTAGTCACACAGCTACCTCATTGCGCCTCTTTTTTTCTTTGCATCATGTGCTGTTTGGGGACTATTTTTTTGTAGTGCCATCCTGTCTGACACTGCAGTGCCACTCCTAGATGGGCCAGGTGTTTGTGTCGGCCACTCGGGTCGCTTAGCTTAGTCATCCAGCGACCTCGGTGCAAATTTTAGGACTAAAAATAATATTGTGAGGTGTGAGGTGTTCAGAATAGACTGAAAATGAGTGGAAATTATGGTTATTGAAGTTAATAATACTATGGAATCAAAATGAGACCCAAATTCTATGAATTAAGCTGTTTTTGCGGGTTTTTTGTAAAAAAACACCCGAATCCAAAACACACCCGAATCCGACAATAAATTTTCAGGGAGGTTTTGCCAAAACGCGTCCGAATCCAAAACACGGCCGCGGAACCGAATCCAAAACTAAAACACAAAACCCGAAAAATTTCCGGTGCACATCACTAATAAATACGAGTTAATAGGATATCCATGTCAGAGTGTCACATATATAGCTAATCCATCTCAGGCTCATGTATTAGTAAGATTTTTGTCATACTTCAAGCAATGACCTATCCTTCTATGCTAATATATAACAAATAAGACATATTATCAGAGTACAAACAGCACAGAGGAATGCATTGTTAACAATGCTACCACTGGCAGCAGTAGGTTATTATATAATATTAATTTTCTCTCACAATATGGCAAGCTATAAAAAAAAAAAGCATAGCATATTTGTGTGATTTCTACCCAGGCATATTATACGACTGGTTTGGTGGCTATTGGCTACTAGACTAGTCACAGTCAGATACCACCATGTGGATATAGTAGCACTGGGCTGTGCTTTTCCCCTTGTTTGAAAGCTCAGGATCCAATCTGATGCCACTTCCCATGTAACATTGTAACCTGTCAAATACTGTATTATAACAAGTCTCATCTGTGGGAACAGCTGTAAGAACAAGGTGTCCATCTGATTAGGCAATGCCTCTTGTATTTACTACGGATCTAATTCAGCATGGAAAGCATCTATGATGCGTTCGCTTGCCGAAGCCTTTCTGGAGTGTGCGCATGCACAGAAGCCGCACTGTGCATCTGTATATAGTGAGATGTGAAAGCATCCCACATATGTGAACGCCTCTGCCGTATTTACCGGCAGAGGAATTTGCATTGTGGGATGGGGCATGGAAGTGACATTTTTGGGGCGGCATTGCAGTGTTGGGGGTGCGCCGTCTAGACAACGCAGGTGTGTCTAGACCATTGCGGACAGCGGCAGCTGCATGATGTAATAGTCATCCTTCCGCTTCCAGATCTCGGATGTAGCGGGTTTTAGATTTGGGCACCATTTTCAAAATTCAGCGTCCCCTCTCTCTGGATCCTGGCTCTCGTGGTGACATGCTGGCTGCTATAATTGGCTCTACTTATGGACTCAGTGCATAGCAAGTTAGATTTTATCTTAAATTTGGCTGCTATGATGTATGTATATGGGTATCTTCTATTCACGCTATAATAAAACTCCCGCACACTGCACCAAAACTACACGTATACTTAGGGGCATTCATAAAACTGTAAGGGATTGATGCCTGTTTGTGGAGCATAACTTTTTTTCACCTTGCACATTCTCTAAAATGTAGTGCATGTGATTCAGAGTCTATTTCAATCACATCTACACTTACATCTGAACAGGAGTAGCTAATTTAACAAGGGTTCAAGCCTGTTCCAGGTGTCTCTTTAGCACAGAGTGAAGGGTACAGCAAATGCTCACTAATGATGATGACTAGTAACAAACCAAGCATACACTATGGAGCAAGATGATACAGCTTTGCAGATTGGCAAAAATGCGCATTTTAAAAATATTTTTTTTTGCCCAATATTTTTTTTCCAGGAAATTAAGTTTCTTTTTTCTACTACAGTGTTGTAAAGTAGCACTTTTTTCATGTTTTTGTTTTATTTACTTCTTGCTTTTCACCAGAAAAATACATCAAAGTCATAACAATAAATAAATATAATGCAAATTTATGGTGTTATACTTCCATTTCACATAACATTCCACAGAAAAATGACATCTGGTCCCACCACAACAACACCCTTACATTCAACGCAGCTATTACTTTTCATCCTGTGAAATTTCTTTGACTTAAGTTTAGCACTTTTGATAACAATTTCACATCATGTAATGTCCAGGATCCCTTTGCTAGTTCATGTATAGACATCTAACACTTCATAAATATTTATCTTGGTTATAAGTATTATTTTCATGATACCCGTTATATTTGGACTATTCTGTCTCATGAGCAATACAGGAATGTTTGTACTTTTGATTTCGGCATGTACATTGTGAGATATATATTTCACACCTACATTCTCTGTCAACAAAGTAAGAGTTTAATTGCATTATATTATTATGGAAAGTGCGTTTATACATCAATACTTAATTTTTAGAGGACGCACGGGCAGTGCTATTTTTCAGCAGGAACCAGCAGGAATTCAGTTCCTGAACCTCTTATTAAATATGACATAATCAGGAACCAGGTTCCTGAATCTTACCTGGGCCAAAATGTATTTTCCATAAGATATGTTTTATTTTAAAGTCCATTTAGAGCGCCTTCTTTACGAAAATATATTTTTCAGGCATTTCTAAAAGATTTTAAAAATTGACATCATCAGGAACTAAGTTCCAGAATCGCCTTTCAGTGCAGGCATGGCGACAGGGGGACCACAGACAAACCTAGCTGCCTGTTATTGCTGCCTGCACTACAGTATGATCAGTGGTACAAGCGACAGCTACGAGGTCTGTCCCAGAGCGGTGTACTTATTGCACCATATTTATTATAATGCAATGCTTGACAAAATGAAATGCAAAAGAAAAACCTGACTATACCCCCATTAATGCCCCACACACCCAAGCTCCACACCCAGCTCCGCCTCCATGTGACACCCTCAGGAGTTCCTGAACTTTTTCTTTTCTCTTAGAAAAATAGCACTGCGTACAGGTATTGCAGGCCAAAGAACAGGCCCACCTCTTTATACAGAAATTATTTGGATGTAGTTATGTGTGTCCACGACAACCATAGAGTGGGAATAGAACCTGTGGCGAGCACAGCTCGCCACCGTGCCCGCAGCGTGGGGAATGCAGCCCCCCCCCCCTACTGGCATTCCACCACCGGGATCCCGCGGTCGGTATGCTGACCACCGGGAACCCCAGCGGCAGTCTCGCATACCCAACCCGAACTATTGCCTAAATGAAAACAAATTGAAGTTCAATTATATTGTATGTTTGTGCTCTAGTAACTACAAAGCAAGCAATTAAAGGAAGCCTTGCTGGAAGATGTTATGTTTACGCACTCATCAGCCTAACCCCTCAATACCCTGATAGCAGATACACTCAGGGGCAACTTTATAAGGTACATCTTTTTAGTACTGGCTTGGTCCACCATTTGCCTCCAGAGTAGCCTAAATCTTTATGGCATGGATTTAACAAGTTGTCGGAAACATTCTTTAGAGATTCTGATACATGCTGACATGTGCCAGAATCTCTTACCCTTTATCACACTGGAGGCAAAGAAGACCCTCACAGGGCATCTATAGACTGGACAACTGAAACCTCCTCTTATCTGGTCTATATGACTCTTATCTCTCTACACTCCATTCTGTCCTTGATGCTGCTCAGAATCCAAATCATACTCCTCACACTCTTCTATAAAGCCTTCAAGCAGTTCTCTGACCCCTACATCTCCAACATCATCTCCCTCCGCACTACTACCTGCCCACTTCACTCATCCCATAACTGCTGCCTCTACTCCCAACAGATTACCTCCTCCCACTGCCACCCCAAGATCTTGCACGTCATTCCCCACCCAACCTCTCCTCTCCCATCAGACTCTCCACTCTCTCCAAAGCTTCAAAAAGGCTTTCAAAACCCATTTCTTTATTAAAGCTATCCAGCTCTCATCCTAACCCACTGTCTATGCTCCTCACTGTCTTTCCCGTCTGTGTCACCCCATCTGTCTGCCTTTCTCCTTTATACTGTAAGCTCTCACGAGTTTGGCCTTTTTTACTTATGTGCTTTTCCCTTCTGCAATTATGCCATCATCTTCTCCACATTGCCAATAATGACACTAAACCTTTGTGTTCACTCAGAGCTGATGTTTATATAGCTTATATTCCATGTTCTGCAATATTTTGAACAGTAAGGCTTTTGCTCGTTGTTCTTGTTAATTTTGCATTGTTTCTACTTATGCACTTTGTAAGTTGTTGCGAACCCCCTCTTCCACCAAGTCCCAAAAGTGGTCTGTTGGTTTGGGATCTGTTGACTGTGCAAGCCATTGGTGGACCTTGAACTAATTTTCATGTTTGTGGAACCAGCTTGAGATGATGTGTGCATTGTGACATGGTGCATTGTCCTGCAGGAAGTAACCATTAGAAGATAGGTAGGCTGTGACCATATAATGCTGTAGAATGGGTGTTTAGGAAATGTTTAAGCAAGGGGGGCCTAATATGTGCTGAGAAAACATTCCCCACACCATTACACCACTAGCCTAAAACGTTGATGTAAGTAAGGATGGAGCCATGGGGGATAATTCAGATCTGATCGCAGCAGCAAATTTGTTAGCAGTTGGGCAAAACCATGTGCACTGCAGGTGTGGCAGATATAACATGTGCAGAGAGAGTTAGATTTGGGTGGGTTATTTTGTTTCTGTGCAGAGTAAATACTGGCTGCTTTATTTTTACACTGCAATCTAGATTTCAGTTTGAACACGCCCCACCCAAATCAAACTCTCTCTGCACATGTTATATCTGCCCCCCCCCCTGCAGTGCACATGGTTTTGCCCAACTTCTAACAAATGTACTGCTGCAATCAGATCTGAATTAGGCCCATGGTGTCATGTGATTAACACTAAATTCCAACTCTATCATCTGCATGTCGCAGCTGAAATTGAGATTCATCAGATCAGGCAAAGTGTTTCCAGTATTCATCCATCCAGCTTTGATGAGCTGTTTCCACTGTAGCCTCGGATTCCTGTGCTTAGTTGACATGAGTGGAACCCGGTGTGGTCTTTTGTTGCTGTAGTCCATCCACTTCAAGGTCTGACGTGCAGAATGTTCAGATATGATCTTCTACATCCCACTATTGTAATGCATGGTTATTTGTGTTCCTCTCACCCTTCTGTCAGATTGAACCAGTCTTTCAAATCTCCTCAAATCTCTCATTAACAAGGTATTTTGGTCCACAGAATGATTTAGATTACATTTCTTCCCAATTCTGGTGCTTGGTATACCTAATAAATTATCATTGAGTGGAAATTGAGTGTACATACAATGCATCATATTTAAATCCAGTTTGGCAATTGCCACAATCCTAGTTTTGAAAGTCGCATTATAAAATTGATTATATTACATGCACTATAGTTATAATGTGAGAATAATTACCTGTAACTATTAATACATTATATAATACGCATTTCTTCTAATAGCTATCCGGTCAATAGGTCGACAGTAACCATGTTGACATTTATATTGTCGATACCGCAATGTCAACATTAGATTGTCAACGAGGTTCAAACTGTCAACAGGTACCATGTCCACATCCATTTCAACCTGTTCACAATGTCGACATCTGAACTGTTGCCATATATAATGTTGACAGTTTGAGTATGCCAACAGTTAGGGTTAGGCACTGCCAAGACAATTAAGGTTAGGCATGAGGGGGCAGGGTTAGGATGAGGGTTTAGGTTTAGCGATAGTGGAGAAAATACTCACCAGAATACCGCTACTAAGACGATGCTGCCAGAAGTGATCCTCATGTGCCCGCTGGTGTCCTGGAAGAAGGTGCTGGAGCTGCTGCAGCCACCGGGAGCAGGAAAGACACCACTAGAACACAGAAGACCGTTTGTTGACAGTTCCTCCTATTGACATATCATCCGTGTAGACATGATGACTGTCAACATGGTCACTGTCAACATGCTGACTATGTCTACATGCGTGTCGGCCAGTGATGTACGGTCAAGGTAGGCCGAGCCTCATCTGTCATAATCCAGTATATTTCAGAGTTTTGACTATGAAAATGATTAAAATAATACAAAGAAGATGTTTACTGTATAACTTAAAATATCATATTTGTATTATTCTATATAATATGTTCATCTTTCCATCTTTGTATTATTCTAATCATTTTTCTTGTCGTAGTTGTATTATTCTAATCATTTTCCATGTGCTGTGATACTAGACATTGCCTCCCCAGCCATTGACCTCACCACACTTCACTGGTGTCGACAGTTTGGCCTTGTCGCCATTCTCTTGTCGACATGATAGCTGTTGTTGAATTGCACCTGACCCCATGTGTAAAAGGTCTCATAGGTTGTAATCTGAGCTGTGCGCTATTAATTCTAAATCTGATCTTAATGCAGTCTTAATATAGTATATGTACACAAATATGTGAATGTGTGTGTGTATGTATATATTTATACTAACATTATATATTCTACTGCGGTTATATAAATTGATAAGAGCTTTGTATTTACGCAAAGGAAATTTGCAAAGCTTGAATCAATAGTTTTCATTTTCCCTGTTGCACAAGAATACAGTACATAGATGCTTGTTACTAGCCTGTATCTATTACAATAGGAAACAAGTACTGAAACACATCTCCTGGTGATAAACATGATCATTAACAGATGCAGGGCTGGGAACAGTTGTCCCCAACACAAGCTCTTGAGGTCGCTAACAATGAGTAGCTGAGATTGTATTTAACTTTCCAGCCAGGGTCCGTAATTGGTACAATAAACAGGAGCTATAAAAAGTAATTGGGGGAGAAGGATTTATTTACAAAGCAGGAAATTAACACAGCTATAAAAATAAGAACTGGGTCTCCTTATGATGATTCTTTTAATTACAAAGCAAATATTGAAAGATAAAGAAGTAATAAAAATAAAGGCTAAATGTTAATAAGCTCTAGTGGATGAGTAGATGCTGCTTACATAATGTGCAGTCTACTGTACTGATTAAGCCCTTGTGATTTTAAGTACAGAAAAGGGAAATTTTCAAAATAGTTTTGTCTAATTTTTGCCTCATCCGGCATTTGGCAGTGAAAGTAGCATGTTTAGTTGGCAGAATCATGACCTTAATTATTCCGTATGTCATTTTACTCTATCCCAGTCCTACATGATCATAGTTATGTGTTCCCAGGGCTGCCTTCCCTGCTAGCCAATCACAAGCATTTTCCCATGCTGGCAGCTTGTGATTGACTTGTGGTGAAAGAACATACTTGCTAACTCCCTCAGAAAGTTCAGAAAAGTCCTGGATTTGGGAGGCTGGCTAGTCTCTTCTTTACTGGAGTGAGTGATTGGAAGGTTGGATAACGCAACTTTACTTTGAATTGGGTCATCCTAGCCTCCCCCACACACACGCACTTGCCCACATTGTAAAATGCAGCAAATTCCAACTTTGGAAAGAGGCAGCTCTGTCTCCACTGTAAAATGTCATTCATCACCAATTTAATCAGTGGGGGGGCAGCTCCACACCAACCACCCACCATAAAGGGCCCTAACTGTGTGCAGTTTGTATATTCTCGCCGTTTTTGCTTTGGTTTCCTCTGGGTACTTCGGTTTCAGGGGTGTATCTAGGGGTCTGAGCTCCCCTGGCAAAGTAAGGGACTGGCGCCCCCCTCCCCGCCCCCACCACTACATTTTTGGAATAATTACACTCTGTATTTAGAACTTTCACTTAAACCTCCCTCAACTCCACTCACACCTCCCCCTCACACATGGTTGGTCTAGTCTCACTTTAGAGGGAATGTATGATACCGTATAAGTCTACTCGCTTCGCCTATTTACCAAGGCGAAGCAGGAAGCAATTGCGATAAGATGTAAGAACATCTTGTTTACCAGAGTGTGGGTGTGAAAATTTCCTCCAGCGGTCCCTGATGCTCAGTGTCTCACCCCCTGGCCGGCTCCAGTGTGCATGCGCAAGATCTCGCTACTATTGCGAGACCTCCCATGTGCATCCTGGAGCCGGCAGTTGCTACGATGGTTGTCAATGGGGCAATGACACCTGCAGCTGTCAAAATTGATAGCTGCAGGTGTTGGAATGGTCAGTGCCACTGGAAAACTGCGCTGCGAGCCGCTGTTGCGGCCAGGTCTGAATGACACCCATAGTGCCCCACATGTCACCCAGTACACACAGGACCCCTATATAACCCCTAGGACACAGAGTACCCCATATTAACCCCAGTACAGTGTCTCCATATTACCCCCCAAAACACAGTGCCCCAATGGTACCTGGCCTTTTTCTTTCATCCTATAAAAAAGTGCAGGGAACCAGGAGAGTGTGGTGAAGGAAGGCGGTCCCTAGAAGGAGCTGTGAAGCAATGTCGGACAGACCCCATATGTGTAGTTCCTGAATCCCTGGGGGTGGCTGAGTTTGCGGGCAGCACAGGCTCACAGCCACATGGCCACCGTGGAGGAGCAGCAGCGGGTCCAGCGGCACTCACTGCCCTGAGTGTGAGCACATCCCGCACTAGCCTGTGAGAAGCTGCCAGTGAGGAAGGGTAGGGGGCGGGACCGTGTGTTGTGGACATAAAGGCTGCGCTAGTGCCGCTGCATGGCCCTGCCAGCAGGCTAGGCAACTCCAGCCCCTGCCTCCACTGCCGCGCACACATGTGACCACACACACTGTCACTGTGTGACAGTGGATACTAATGAGAGAAGGTGCCGGGCCAGGGTGGCACCTCCGGGTGGCGTCCCCTCCTTAGCAAGCCCCCCTGGCGAGTGCCATCCTGGCCAATGCATAGATACGCCCCTGTTCGGTTTCCTCACGCACTCCAAAAATTATATTTGTAAGTTAATTGGCCCCCAACAAAAATTAACCCTAGTGTGTAAGCAGGGGCGGATTGGGAAAAAAGGACCACATGTCCTCAAACAAAACAGGCCCCACGGGTGCGTCGGCCCACCGGGAATCTTCCCTGTAAGCCCTATGGCCTATCCGCCTCTGTGTGTAAGTGTGTACATGGGCAGACTAGATGGGCAAGATGGGTTCTTATCTGCTGTCAAATTCTAGAAAGAATAGAGAGTCGGCAAGCAAGTAAAAGGAAGTCAAAGTGACTCCTGACTTTGATTATTGTGCTTTGACAGTTATAGTGTACAGAGGAATCTATAATTAGGAATAGTTGCAAAATGTTTTCTTTCCCATTTGGACTATTGTACAAATGATCAACAACAAAGTAAAGAAGATTTTATTTTCTAATTTGGCTACTAGAAGAAAAAAATATAGATATATTTTTGGATTAAATGAATGAAGTGTTTTGGACAGTCGTTTATTTAAATGTGCCGTCTCTGAAAAAAATTTGTTTTTATATACAGTATTTGTTTTTATTGTTTTGAGATAGTGGAGAGGGGTCTTAAAGGAGTCCTGAAGTAGCAACTTTGCTGCCTTAATGGCCCGCTTCCCATTACACTTGCCTTTTCAGGATTCTCAATCCTTTTCATTTCTCTAACTGCCATACACCAGGTAGTGGATGAAAAAGAACCCCAGGGCCTCAGGGCGCAGGTCTGGTAGCCTCTAGGAGGGGTTATATGATGTATGGGTCTCCATAGAGAAACTATCACTCTGCTGAACAATGTTGGCCTGGTTTCAGCAGGATGTGTGACTGAAGAAAGAGTATATATGAAAGTTATGTGTGGACTGTATAGAGTGGATGTAACTGGTACAATAGTTTACAGAGGTTACATTGGTGGTTCTGGAATTTAATAAGCTTGTCTGAATTTTCAGGGAACACTGGAAGGTTTGGAGACTAGAAGAAAGTCTTATGTGAGGGTGGGCATTCCACAGAGTAGGTGTTGTATCCATGAATGGGAGCAGATACTAATGTGGATGAGAGGTGCAGATCTTGTGTCGCAATAGAAGATATTTTGTTATAAGCAAATAGATGGTGTCATTTGGTTGATAGCCTTATGTGTAAGTAGTATTTTATATTGTATTCGGAAAAAAATAGCCAACCAATTTAAGGACTCAAAGATCTGAGCAGCAGAAGAAGAATATATTCCAAAGAAGATCTGTCTAGGCATTACAGCCAAAATAGATTGTAGGAGTGAAGTTTGTTAGCTGGAAGACAAATGTCATGGTGGTTTTGAATGTATCTGCATTCGGCTGCGATCATGTATGTAAAGAAATATGACGCCAACGTCGATACTGCCACGCCCAGTTTGCGTGACCATAGACTCACTCGGGGGGGTCGATGTTCCTTGTTACTGTGCCTATGCTGTGCAAGTGTATGCAGGTACTGATTATACAAATCTGAATTAGACCCTATACGCCTGTCATCTCTGCATGGACAAAAACAATTGTGTGATGAGTTTTCATCTTATCTTTGCAGTAATTAAAATGATAATAATACATATTTTTGCATAATACATATGTAAAAAAAAAATTCCGCTATTACTGTAGGTGAGTTAACGTAAGGCAGAAACTTATTTCCCAGCTGGATTGCAGTTCCATAGTCTTCCACTTTACTGTGTCCAAAATCTCAAATATGGTTACACAGTAGCGGCAGCTGAAGTTTCAAAGAAAACCTTACTATAATACAAATATATGTTCTTCAACATTATAAATATGTACAATAATAAAAACTATAAAATAGAATAAAATAACCTATTTCCTTTCATATTTCATCATATAAACGAATGGAATAAGAAAGGAGAGTTTTTTTCGTTAGGCAAAATACAATTGCTTGCCAAAGAATGATGAGTTTATTTAAATTGCCCCCTAGTTGCTGGCACCCTTACCGTCATGCAGTTGCAGGTGTCTAAGGGGTCTATTTACTAAGCCTAAAGGTGGGTACACACTATTAGATATATCTGCAGATCAATTGATCTGCAGATATATCTATGTACGGATCGGGCAGTGTGCTGTGCATACACACAGCCCGATCCGTCGGGGGACTGACGTCATGAACTGGGCGGCAGTTCACCTGTCAATCACCGCCGGCCGCCGCAGCATGTGTACGGGCGGTCGGACGACCGCCCCGTACACACACAGCGACGGGCCAATATATCGTTAGATATATTGGCTGTCGGCTGTGCTGCGCGGCCGACGCGATACGTCTGTGAACGACGGAGTTCACAGACGTATCGCCCGTACACACTGGCCGACGGTCCCGCGATGTATCGGCCATTCAAGAGAACGGCCGATACATCGACCAGTGTGTACGGGCCTTGAGATGGAGATAAAGTCAACAGAGATAAAGTACCAGCCAATCAGTTCCTAACTGCCATGCCACAGGCTGTGTTTGAAAAATGACAGTTAGGAGCTGATTGTGACTGGTTGTGACTGTCGACTTTATCTCCAGTCAAGGCTTAGTAAATAGAACCCTTAGTTGTGCAGAACTGTACTGTTCTTTTCTCAGCTAAAACCGATTGCTTATGAAGGATAGATTTCGTTCTAAACTTACTCTTATATTGTGTGACTGTATGATGTTTATGCAAACTGTATGCACCGTGATCTATAGAGATTTATGACATTGTGGAAAGAAAGTGATTCTACAACGCAAATTGTTTAAAATCTGTAATGTACTTAGTTAAACAAAACTCTTGCATTTTTCTTATATGTAAATCAATAATTGAAATAGAATAACTAAATAGCTACACAACAAATGTGTTTACTAAAGAAAAAGTTTTGTCAGGGGCAGGCTTTTGTGTATACCCACTCAGCAGGAAAATTTATAGGCTCACTTAGAAAAGATTCCCCACTGAATTGTGTAGCCATGGGCAACGTCCACCCAGCTATACCATGTTGTGAACTGCCAAATATTCCATCAGATGTTTTCTATTTCAAAGGTAAAAAACAAACACAATTGCTCTAAATCAAGATAGCCATATTGTATGCATGTGACTGCAACTGGCAAGTGTCATCCAGGGCTGGTACTGACGCTAATAACTTTAACAAAGAATACAACTTTTATTAGTGAGAATGATATAGTATTTAATGGCCATTTTCTAAGTAATGTGCCATAACTCTACATATATATCACATTATTGCAGTATAGGGAGTACAATGTACGCACAACAGGTAGAACACACAGTGTTAGCCATGGTTTTGACTATAACAATGCACATACTCTGATAACACAGTAGTTACAACTACAATACAAAAGTTTCACTGGGACCGCAATATCAGAAGAAAAGAGGGTATAGAAACCAATGGCTATGTTCCTGCTGGGTCCCCACTGGGGGTATGACTGATGGCGATGCAGTCTTAATAATGGCAACAAAGAGAGTGTCAGTACATTCATCAACTAGTTTCATGTACACGGCCTGCCTGCGTAATCCCTCCACTTCTCCGCAACTCCAAACATGTTTTAAAGGAAGTCTCTTTATACCAGTAGACAGTGGTCAATGAGTTACTAACCGACACATTACAGAGCAGCAGTATCATAGCAAAGCAATGAATGAAAGTATAATAATCTATTTTTAGCAAATATTAAAACAAAGTTTAATCAGGCTCATTTTAAAATAGTGTATTCAAATATACAATATATGTTCATTCATATATGTTCATATATCTTTGTAATAGGCTCAACTCTAAAAATCTTTTTAAAATGAGTAAGGTTGACATGATTACTATCTCTTAATGAAACACGTTTAGCATTTTTAACACAGAACACAGGTGTATTGACTTGCTAGTAAAAAAAAAAGTAAAAAATATATAAAAAGGTAGCTGCAATAGTGCATACATATGCGATCATATGGTTAGATCAGGGATGAAAGAAGTGACTATATATCACACTATTAAAAACAATTTATTCTTCCATGATTTAAATACTTTGCTGGGTGTCCCTGTGCATCATTCATGTTGTATTTCTATAAGGAGTAGGGAACAAAAAAATGCTTTCAATTTATATAGCAAGATATTGGACCAGTGATCAACCTGTTTTTTTTTTCTTTTTTTATATATGTTGTTTATAGACTGTTGAAGGAATTACAGAATAAAGTTCATATCGCGACTCTTAGGATACCGACGATCAGAAAAACTACAGCGGCAAACTGAGGGTCAGAATCCCGATGCAAGTACCGGGGTTAGGGTTAGGTTTCGGTTTAGGAACTAGAGGGATGGTTAGGGTTAGGCTGCGAGGGGAGTGGGTATGGTTAGTGTTAGGCTGCGGTAGGGGTGGGTTAGGGTTAAAATACTTCTCAAACTCCATCTGGATTTTGAACATTGGGATGCCACTTTGGAAATTTACATTTTCCTTATATTATTATATATTTCTGAATGGGGTTGTTATCTTCCTTACTCCCGATTTGCAGTTTGTTCGTTTCCATGAAACGCTTGTGTGTTGGACTATGGGTTGCATTTCAAACCCATTTTACATAGAGTTGATTCAGAAATGTGCGAACTGAACACAATGGCGATGTTGGTGCAGTTGAGCTAATATTTGCTACTACGGCTGCTCAGATATTTGTGGAAACTCCGATGGTGCATGCATTCCCCTGACTGTACACACAAAGGTGCTATTGCTTACAGCAGAGGTTCCCAAACGCGGTCCTCGAGGCATCCCAACGATCCTGGTTTTAAATGTATCCATGCTTGGCCACAGGTGACTTAATTAGCACCTTAGTCAATTTGATTTAACCATCTGTGCTGATCTGATATACCTAAAACCTTGACTGTTGAAGTGCCTTGAGGAACGCGTTTGGGAACCTCTGGCCTACGGGATCGCTGGTATCAGAAATGTAGAAGTCAAACGATTCCAGGGAGGTGATTGGGAGGTGGCACAAAGTAAACACACAAAAAAATCTTTAACTTGTGGGCGTGTAATGGGAGTGTCGCTGGCTGCGTTCTGAGAAGCATGACCACTTTCACAGAGGCCATGTTCAGATGGAGGCACTGCACGTACCATAGGCTGGTGCAAGTGGTGATGGCGGTTATGATGGTGCGCCGATGGTGGACTGTGTCGAATCACAGGTGGTGCTACTGCGTACAGCAGTGCAGAAAATGGGTATTTCAGGGCTCGTACTCTCCAGCGAACGCCAGTGCACAAAGGCTGAAGCTAGCACTTAATTATTATTGCAGCTGTTATTAGGTAATAGTAATAATGACACTGTATTGCCCTCTATGTACACAACTGAACTGTTACCCTATATTTGTTAATTCAGTCACTTTGCTTCAAGATAAGCTGAAGTCAATTTTGGCATTCCAAGTGATTCTTATGTATGCTTAAGCAGTGAAACTGCCTATTAGCTACTCTGGTCTAAATATTTCTTGCTCTTCCAAAATATCTCAATATACTACAATAACATGGGATTTTCATTATTTGTCTCAATGTTTGATAAATGTCAGACTTTATGTTTGTGCACCATATACTACAGCACACGCTATTATAGACTCCTCTATCTCACACTGAGTCCATACCGTGCCATCGCCATACATGATATCTAAAAGAATATATTATCTTTTTCCTAATATCAGCGTGTGTTCATTGCTTTTCATAGTAACAGCACAAGTGTTTTTATAATTTGATATATAATGTATGTATAAACCAATAGCTCTCTCCTCACTATCATTTTGATTCCTGAAGGAATATGTCTAGTGTTTGAGTTATATGCTGTTATATGAGCTGTGATGTTTATATGTTTAATACTATCTCAGTATATCATTTTATGTGTTCCTTCTACATTTTTTCCCATTAATACTTTGTTTTCATATAAAGCAAAAGTACAATAATGCTGTGTGCTAAAGCAACTTGTCAGGTTTGATCACAGTACTGATACGTCTAGTGTAAGAAACTAATGTGGATCACATATTACAATCAGTATACCTTACAGACAGCAATAAATACACCTTGGGTCTGATTTGAATTGAACTCAGTAGGTTATAATTGCACCAGCATTGTGTACACAGAGCCAAATGCATATACCCAACCTTATGCAGAGGCAGTGCCGTAGCATTGCACAGAGGTGACTTAAGCTGGCACCTCCTGCACCTCCCACCGCCTCCGCACATGTGGCATCTTGACATCAGAAAACAAGCACTAGGAGCAAAAAGAAGGAAGCCCTGCAACTTTCTATGTAGTGGGGTTCCTAGAAAGGCAACTCGCAAGCGAGAAAACAGTGCTTTCAGGCAGCAACCGTGCTGTGCCTTAGGTACTAAGTTATACGCATCTCTACAGTCAGATATGCTTGGTTCATAGTCTTCATTCTCACCAGTACGCACCAGTAACGGCCCAATGTCTGGTTCCAAATTCCAGGACTAATTAAACATGCCTACAATTTAGCGTAACCCGAAATGCTACAACACACATGAGAACACCTGTGTTACAAAACCCTATGTCAAAAGTAGGGATGTGTTCAGATTGTGTAGAACTCTGCATCGTAGTTGTGTGCACAGGGTTCCAGAGGATGTGCAGAGTGCAAACACACAAGGCATGCTTCGCTCATGGACTTGCAATCAACCCTGAATCATCAGTCTGCTGTGCTACTGTAGAGCACCTGGTAAGAATAGAAATAGAGATCAACTCATACCGGGTACCAGGAAAAGCCTAGCTTCTTTGCACAATTATAACCCTTGGAATAGTTAGAAATTGGCAATATATTGGGGGGGGGGGGGGGGGGGAGAGCATTTATTCTAGTTAGGAGAAGCAGACCTGTAGGATGAATATTTTATATCATTAATTACATGAAATGTTTCTTTAAGTCCTGGAAGAATGTAGAGAACCTCTTGGGATAGATGTAATTTCTGCATCAGTGCTTTGCTGATATTACCTTTTTAATTGTAGATGTTTAACCCTCTGGCTTTAATCATTTGTGACCTCAGGCTCAGTCTCATCGTTTATCTCTTATTTCTTTCATGGCTTTTGTCTTGGATAGTTCTTACCTCATAGAGATGGACACACTCATACACTGAGGCAGTAGCTCCTATGTGCCTGATATAATTGCTGTCTGTCCTTGATTTCTACAGGCAGTCCTAGGTTTTGAATATTTACTGTTTGTCATACAGTATGCAATGTCTCTGTGTTAACTCCATTGCTGAGGAGGATGTTTTTGTCTGTATATACAGTACCATTCCTTACCGATACTAATTACAGGTTGAGAGGGTGATGCACGACAGTTATGTAATCGCACCTGCAATGAAGTCATAGAGCTTACTTCATTACATTTGTTTTTTTTAATGCATAGTTTAGGATGGGATCTAAGTTCTCTATCTCCCAGATCCAGGTTCCTGCAAATCTATGAGACCCTCTCAAACCTAGTACCCCATAGAAGTTAATACTTAATGTGCATTCAGGTGGTCTGTGCACACGCACTGCAGTGCGTGTGCGCGACCTTACACACCGCAGTGTGATTGACAGCAGCGGCTGTCATGGTAGTGCAGGGGCATGGGGGCATTCCAGGACCATTTTCGGGAAAGCTGCATGATGTCACACGCAGCCGATCCGAATAAAAAAATGGCAGCGGGCCACCTGACAGCACAGCCAGGCTGTGCTGGCTGGGGTCAACCTTAGTTCGATGAGATTGCGGATGCATCAGGAGGCGGCCTCACACATGCTGGGTGGCATTGCCCTTTGCTGGGCGGCCCCCAGCATGTGAGGGGATAGACAGCAATCTGCGTCCATCTCTGAATGACCCCCAATGTCAGCATGATCATCAGGCAATAGATTCTGTACTATAAGATAATCTTGTAGTTCAGGGATGGTTGAAGATCTCTCCCATTCTCACTTCCATTAATTTAGGGGCTCCCACATTTAGTAAGGGGGTGTCCCCTCTTTTAAATTATGTGGCCCCATAGTAGTTATTGTTTTGGTTATCCCTTGTTGTCATCATGCAATATTGCAGTAGGTCTATCATATTCTGACAAATTGTAAGCGTTTAAATCAAGCTGAATTTTTTTTTGTGTAAGAAAGCATTAGACTTTTCAAGTGCATATGGCATTATGAAAATGAACGCATAGAATATTTACTGTTCTGGAAAGGCAGATTTAAGCTGAAGCAAAAACCACAAAGAATATTTTTGGGGTATTTTTAAAGAAAAAAAAATACACAATTGTTTTTAGTTCACTTTCTCCAAGCAGTTTTTCTTCATTTTGAATACATTTTATTTAATGTGTTAGAAGGAACAAAAAGACTCATGGGAGTATATTTACTAAAGGTCAGTTTTGAGTTTTCCACCTTTTTTGGTCGATTTTGCAAATCATAGATTTACTAAAAGTAGCATTCTACCAAAATGTATAAAAAAATCGGTCAATATTGTTCAAAATTTAACACTGTAAAAAAGGAAAAACTCAAAACAACCACATCAATGTTTTCCCACTGTTTCAATGTAAATTGGATATTTACTAACTAATTTCCAAAACTATATATGTTTTTATAAAATATGAAATTTTGACCCTGAATCTCCCTGTCAATGTTGATTGATTTTCGATTAATTTTAAATCAATCTAAAATTGACTTTTCAGTAAATTTACCCCACGGAATCTTCAAAAAACTAAAAATGTTCTGAAAAAATAATAATTATGATTTGTGCGGGTGCTGCATAAAAAATGACTGATTTTGATCAGGGCCAGATGAACGGCTGCATGAACCTGGGGATGTAAATGATCACAGGGAAATTGTGAGAAGTGGAGAAAGTGTGACAAGTGCTGTGTTGGTGTGTATACTATTATCCCCAGTGTCTCTCCAAATATGTAAAAGTAGGAAAAATTTGTGAGTGAACTATAAATACAATTTTAATACTTACGATTTATGGGCGGCCGTGTAGGCACTAGGCAGGTACTGTTTTATGTGGAGGCCTGGAGTTGCAGTCCTATCTGCACCATTGTTAATCCCTGATTTTATGTTGGAATGTGACCATGGAAAAATAAGGTCAGCATAGGGGTAAGAAAACCTTCAACAGCGACAAGATTAAACACTAAAAATAAACAGGTAGCAAAGAAAATATACTGTTTACTGCTACTGGTACCTGTTTCTTCATTTGGTCTGCATTGCTTATAGGTCTTCATTTACTTAGACTGTTCTAAATTTACTTACAGGCATTTTTTTTTTGTGCTTTGCTAATCAACAAAGATGGACAGCAGTTTCCAGTTTCTGAAGAATTTGCTGCCAATGTGTGATGGTTTGAGAACCTCTAATTCATCCAGCCCCCATCCGCCCACTTGATTTCAGTCATCCTCATTTTTTATGTACACTTGCACCAGCTCTATGTCTTGTGCAAATGATCCTTCTGAAAACGTGTAAGTTTGCATATACACAACTAAGCGTAATCCAGAATTCTGTCAAAACGCTCTCAATAAACTTAATCTTCATGCTAGCATCTTGATACTACCCAGTTTGCCTACTTCAGCCACCATTGGAGATGCAACTGAGTTGCATATGACTCACCATCACCTGTATTTGTGTACGCTTAGTTGGGAATTATGTATGTGCAGGTGTTCTTATTTGCAGAGTTATAATGGCACACACCAGTGTATGACTCAAGCTATGAACAGCCCAATTACTTAACCAGTAGTGTTGGTTTATTGAAGTATAACAGGTACAGCCAGTGGAGTATCTATAATGGGTACAGTGTGTGCAGTGCACACGGGTCCACAGGGGGCCCACACTGAACACACTGCTATATACTTACCTTTCTGGTGTCCGGGTGTGGGTCCCTTCTTCTCCCGGAGACCCGTTGCCGGCAGCCGCAGCAGCGCTCTTAGTGCTCTGTCTGAGCACTAGAGACTCTGGCACAGTGCCAGAGTCTACAGCGCATGAACAGGTCTCTGAAAAAATGCCACCGCGCCATTTTTTCGGAGACTTGCGCATGCGCTGTAGACTCTGGCACTGTGCCAGAGTCTCTAGTGCTCACAGCGCTGCTGCCGGCTATGAGACGGGAAAGGAGGGGGCCCACACACGGAGACTGCACACGGGTCCCCTCCTCTCTAGATACTCCCCTGGGTACAGCCATACTCATATACACTGGTTCTCATGGATTGAATCTTCAGCGTAGTAGGGTTCTATACAGATTACCAACCAGTGAGTGTATGCTGCTTACAGGTAGTGGTGCAGGGTTGCTCGAACAATTTTATGCTGGTAATCACTGGTGGATGGTGGGGGGGGGGGGGGGTTCTCTGAGGAGCTAAGTGGGAGACTTGTATCACCATCATGTCTTTACTCACACAGTCTAACACAGTACTAAGCAAGGATCTACGAGATGGCTGCAGCCACATGGTGCAGCAGTACATCAGATTTGAGGACAGACCTCCCTCCCTGGGTTCTAGTGTCCAGCATATATGCATAGTAAGTGCATTAGTGCACTGCTTTCTAACACGCTTGGCTCCATACCATGTACAGTGTGAAAACACACAGGATATGCCCACAAAACCGCCTTGCATTCAACTCTGCATGTACACCATGTTGAACATAAATGCACCTGCTCTCTAGAAAATACATTCATAGGTTGACAAGTATGTATGTCCAGATTACAGTAGTGACATTGTATAGCAAATTCTAATCTTTATTCTCTGTCTCACCACTTTTCACATATCTTTCTGCATTAATCCTATATAATAAACGGCTAACCCTGCTCATCACCTCTATGGTGGTGGAATTCAAGTGTTTTGCACATCGCAGCCACTAGATGGTGCCTGGCAGAGCTATTCAAGTGTTGCCCCATTCGGCCATGCCCAGCTGCTGGTGCTGACATTACTGTTATGTTGTTCTGTCATTTTGACGGGTTGGTAACTACTAGTGTTACTATATTCATAATCAGAATTTTCTTCATTTTGTTTTAATATCACCAACAAATTATACAGTTTTTCATTACAATTAAAAGAAAAAGAAAAAATTAACACTATTAAGAGCTTGTAATATTAAATATAGACATTAAACAATCAATTTTTTTTAACTCTTGCAATATTCAATACATTATTTACAAGATTACTTTGTAAGAAATAAAAATCGAGAGACTTAAATAAATAGGTTAACATAAAAATTAATAAATGATAAAATAAGATATGTGGATGATAGCAAACACAATTTATTTTACGTAGATGTATGGAAATCTTTACAATATTATTGTATAGTACGTAGAGTTTATTGTTAAGGGTGTAACCTAATTATGCTAAATAAAAAATATTCCTGACGTGTCCATACTGGCGGATTTAGTGAACTGTTAAATGGTTTGATGTGGCATTTATAGCAAAAGACACTCCTCCGGGACACAATGCTCTATCCAGACTGACAGAACGTCACCGAATGCAGAGATTTCATTGCTCTACTACCAGCTGCTGTGGCAGTAATTATTCCAGATTTGCATAGTCAGGGAAGAGCTGTTTGGAACCTGCACTGGAAAGTTGTATTTGTTTTAGAGATATGCGCTAACCCCTGTGTTTTGGTTCTAATTCATCATCATGTTTTTGTTTTTTGCAAAACCAGCAACAAGTGTTTTGGTTTCGAATTCAGTTTTTGGTTAAAAATTGATAAGCCGCTCATAACTTTATTGTGATTACATAAACCTTTTATTTAAGCTAGCTTATCACTAAATAAAACCACACCACACACTGAAATAAAGACACGGACACAGTAGCTGGAGTTAAAGGTCAGACGATGTTTATTAATCGCTGACCAACTCTTTAAACTAATAATTGAGGCCGAATTAGAATTGAATTGAATATATATTTAACTTTAGTTTGGAGGATGGCAAACAGAAAACCGCTGCCAAACACCAGCACCCGTCACCTAGATGAAAACCACCAAACCAAGGAGGGGAGTACACATACCCCGCCTCCTTCCCGCATAACCCGCATTGTGCTGGCCTTACCCCTCTTTCTCTGGCAAACGTTCGGTTCCCGCAGGGGAACGTCTAAATGTCCAACCGCAAGAAAAGGACACACCTGCCGTCCTTCTAAAGAGGGAGCCCCACAATGACCACTTATGCCTGTGTGACAGCTGGTTGGCAGCGATTTCCCGCCAATCTGGCTTTCAATAGCCCACAGCAAGAACAAAAAACGTAGACGCATTCTGGGAGGGCGGGCGGGCATAAACTGAATGGCAAGAGGAAGTCTAGCAAAATGGCCACCCCCTATATACTAACCTAAGACCCTCCTCTTCATCTTGATGCACAACCCTCTAATCCAATAGGAAAAAACCAACCGGGAAAACTGATCTGCCTAGCAACTGCTTAGTCATTTAACAACCAATCACAAAAAGTTGATCGCTTATATGGCCTCAGGCTTATGCAGCCTTCAGCTTATCTAAGCCGCTCATAACTTTATTGTGATTACATAAACCTTTTATTTAAGCTAGTTTATCACTAAATAAAACCACACCACACACTGAAATAAAGACACGGACACAGTAGCTGGAGTTAAAGGTCAGACGATGTTTATTAATCGCTGACCAACTCTTTAAACTAATAATTGAGGCCGAATTAGAATTGAATTGAATATATATTTAACTTTAGTTTGGAGGATGGCAAACAGAAAACCGCTGCCAAACACCAGCACCCGTCACCTAGATGAAAACCACCAAACCAAGGAGGGGAGTACACATACCCCGCCTCCTTCCCGCATAACCCGCATTGTGCTGGCCTTACCCCTCTTTCTCTGGCAAACGTTCGGTTCCCGCAGGGGAACGTCTAAATGTCCAACCGCAAGAAAAGGACACACCTGCCGTCCTTCTAAAGAGGGAGCCCCACAATGACCACTTATGCCTGTGTGACAGCTGGTTGGCAGCGATTTCCCGCCACCAAGGTTTACCAAACCGCCACTGCCATCCGCAACCACAACATTAACAAAATAAGAAACTAACTAGCTCTAACGAAAATGACCAAAAATATCCTCCAGAAAAAACTGCACTCCTTCCGGAGAAAGGTGAACCCCATCGTCTCTATAGAACTGCCTGTTCCGCAGCACCAGCAGAGGATGCTTAATTGCCACTCCGCCTATGGCCTTGACAAAAAGAGACACCGTCGAGTTCACCTTTTTGCGTGCTTTCTCCAGCGCCGAGAAACGCACCGCACCACGCCAATGGAAACGGGGCACCATTTCCGACCAGACAATGCATACCCCAGGCCAGTGACAACGTATCGCCACCACATCCGCCTTTATAGACAAAATGAAGTCTATGCCTTTAACTCGGCCCAGATCATTACCACCCAAATGAATGATAATACAACTGGGGCGACCCCAGCAGCGCTCCCGAGAAAAAAGGACGCGCAACAGATCACCCCATAACATGCCCCTAACACCTAACCATCTAAATTGCCTGGACCCAAAAATCTCAGTCGCCCTAGACGCCATGGGATGTTTCTCCGCCCAAAAAACATAGGAATGACCAACCATCCATATGTGGTCTCCAAAATTGATGACAGCTGTAAAAGAAAATATCCTAATGTCAGATTATGCACATAATCTGTAACTTAAACACAACGTAACCAATTAAACCCAAGTGAAGGAGAAAACTCAAAAAACCTCCCGTGGACCTTGATAGAACAGCCAATTGAAATTAGGCCCCCTCGGAGGAAAAATTTTAAAAATTCGCTTCACACCCTCGATTCCTGAACGGTAAGCGTTCAAAAACCGACGAGTAAACACGTTTTTGGGTTAGCGCAACAGGCGCACTTATAACTTATCTATACGGACATAGGACTTATAGGAGGCCAACTTCCAGCGACCCAACTCCCGAATAGCCGCCGGTGATGAACCAGCGGCCGCCGCATGGGTAGCCGCCCCAATCCGAAAGGAATGAGTACCGAAGTCCGCCTCCTGCAAGCCCAACGCCGTCAAACATTTCTTGAACACCGATGAGAACTGAAACTTTGTCAGAGGGTCCGACTGCGCGTGCACCAACAACTGGTTGCCCCCCGGAGGTCTTAACCGCACATACTCTTGCGTCAACCGCAGCGGGCAAACGCCCATACCTCCCTGAGCCTCCAAGGACAACCAGCGACCCCGACCTGTTTGATCTGTCTTGGATCGCACAATCCTACAGAGCAACAGGCCCTCCTGCAAGCGCACATTCTCGTAGAGCAGACCCGATTCCCGGGACGCCTTGCTGCTCGCCACTAACTCGCTCACCCGAAAAGCCCCAAAAAAGGCCAGGGCATAAGCGCTACTAAACAATGCCACCTCAAATTCCGTGGACGCAATCTGAGGTAGCACACGCAGCAATTCTGCTAGCAGCTGCAACGTTATAGGCCTACGTGAATCCGCAGGCGCCGGGTGCAACCTAGCCCAGCCTTTCAGCACTCTGGAAAGGACAAACGACCCCGTGGGGTCCGCCGTCCCGTGGAGTCGCGAGTGAAAGGCGATGCCCGCAAGGGCAGTAGCCATGGCCGCTTTTGACCTACCGTTTTGGTAATGCTCCCAAACAAAGGTCAACAGGGCGTCGGCCGAGGACTCACCTGCTACCCCGTACCTACTCTGAAAGGCTGACCAATCCCGCCATGCAGCATCATACGCTCGTAGCGTGGAGGGAGCCAGTGCACACCTGGCTAATGCCGTTAAACCGCTTCGACCATCTGCCAGACAGAAGGTGGGCACTGTAACCCCTCTGCCTCCGCTCCCGGAACCAACGTCCTGAATTTGTCAAACTGGAACCGGGACAATGCATCCGCAATTCCATTGTCAACTCCAGGAACGTGGCGAGCCCTAAAATTAATATTGCGCTGCAAACAAACCAACACTAAATGCCTTAGCAGTCGCAGCGCCTGCGGAGAGGAGGAACGCTGATTATTAATCGCATGCACTACCCCCAAGTTGTCGCAAAGAAACAAAATGTCCCTATTTGCGAACCGTCCGGCCCATAACTCAAGCGCCACTAAGATCGGGAACAATTCCAGCAAAAGCAGGTTCTTGGTAAACCCACGCGTTACCCAAGATGCCGGCCAGGCCGCAGCGCACCATGCGCCAGCGAAGAACGCGCCAAACCCTAGACTGCCTGAAGCATCCGTGAACAATTGCAGCTGCTTACTGGAATAACAAGGAGCGGGCCACAAAACTTCCCTGTTGAAGGACACCAGGAACGAGACCCAAATCCGCAAATCATCCTTGATCTCGCGGGAAAGGTACACGGAGTGATTCTGCCGAACCGTCCCCGCGGTGGCCCGCTCGAGTTTGCGACAGAAAATCCTACCCATGGGGATAATCCGACACGCAAAATTGAGAGAACCAAGCAAGGACTGCACCTGCTTAAGCCGAACCCTGCGTTTTCCTAAACAGTCTGTAATCAAACCCAATAGCTTCCGCACCTTATCCTCGGGCAAGCGACAGCACCCCCCTACCGTGTCAATTTCGATACCTAAATAGCTAAGACAAGTGCAAGGACCCTCGCACTTATCCTGCGCAACCGGTACCCCTAAAGCGCAGAATAACGACCTGGCCACCGAGAGAATGTCCCCACAGACCGAACTGTCCCCGGGCCCTACAAAAAGAAAGTCATCCAGGTAGTGAGCCACCCCCAGTTGCCCGGAGGCGGTCTGGACGCACCAGTGTAAAAATGTGCTAAAGCACTCAAAGTAGGCGCAGGAGACAGAGCAACCCATGGGGAGACACCGATCGACGTAGAATTCGCCCCCTATTTTGAAACCCAGAAACCGCAGGGAATCTGGGTGTAGCGGGAGTAGCCGAAAGGCCGACTCCACGTCCAATTTTGCCAACAGACTCCCCGGACCACAATCCCGCACTAAGCGCAGCGCGTCGTCAAACGACTGATATCGAACCCTGCACTGGGCTTCCGGGATAGCGTCGTTGACCGACAACCCCGGCGGGTGCGACAAGTGCTGAATCAAACGAAACTTACCTATGGCCTTCTTGGGCACTACCCCTACTGGGGAAATGCACAAGGAGGGCAACGGGGAAAGGTCATAGGGCCCAGCCATGCGCCCCAGCCCAATCTCCCCGTCAACCTTCCGCCGGACTTCCTGCGGGAATTCCCGAGCCGATCTCAAATTCTGGCGTGCAACCACATACACCGAATCCGGAATTGGCAAACGAAAACCGTGCTGAAAGCCCTCCAAGAGAAACGATGCCGCCGACTCATCGGGGTACAAGGTAAGCCAGCGCTGCAACTCGGGAACTATAATCGGGGAGAAGGCCTTACTTGCCAACTCCACCGGCCTCGGTGGAAGCGGCAGGCTTACTGCCTGTCGCCGCGGTGCATTCCTTGGCCGGGTGACTAGCTCCGCACAACCTACATGAGTGGCGAAAACGACAACTCGTTCCTTTGACGCATTTGCCGTCGTTGTAGGCAAAGCACTTGCCTTTCCCCGTCAATCGGGAAGCCACCGCCCCGGCCGCCCCGGGCTTCTTGGCCGTGACGTCCGGGGTGGGTTTGACCTGCTGCGTGACCTCCAACCACACCTCAACATCCTTAAAACCCGCGGGCAGGGTGGGGTTGCCATCCTGATTGCGACGAAACTTCTCGTCGTAATCCCGCCACGCGGAACCCTTGGATTTTAAGTACATATCGTGTACTAAAAACAAATATTTCACCAAGTTGGCATACTCCGAGGGACGCGATTCCGTGTAGCAAGCCATGAACACCAAAAAACCACGCAGCCACTGGTGAAAATTGCGAAACGCATTTTCCCCAATACCACCCGGCTTCTTGGCCGCGTCAAAACCTTGCCGCATTTCCTCCGTAAGGGTGAATATGTCTACATACTTCCGCTTACGGATTTTTTCCCGCATGCGCTTACGAACCCCCCTTGTAACTGCCGTGTTGGCGCAATGTACCATCTCGCCGTAACGGGGGGGGTCAGAGGGGACCACCTGCGCAGGAGCGGCCACCTTATGCGCCTCCTTAGCCATTCGCCGCGCGATGAGCCTAGCTAATTTACGCGGGCGCCGCGGAGAGCCGGATGATACGCTGCTAGAAGACGAGGAACTACAAGTTGAAACGTGTAAAGGAATGTTTAGCTCACCGGAGTTCGAAGGACCCGGAACCGCGTCGTCCGCTGCACCCGCCTCCGCTGATGGCCGTACCTCCACGTTCGCAGTCGCGCTTGTCCGCGACCTTCGCCTCGTGACGGGCGTAGCCCCTGAATTAGACGGGACCTGCGAGGGAGAAAAAGAGGGGACAACAGGCACAGGGGGAACCAGAACATCATTAACAATTGGCCGCAATTGCGGAGGCGGAGAGCCCGCCCCTCCGCTCCGCGGCGGATGGCCGCCCGGCAGCTGCAGGGAGGGGGCCCCCGCCGAGGTGTACCCGATCGACTGCGTAAAGGCCGACCCGCTCACTGCACCAAAACTCGCGGGGTAAGACGGCCGCCACGCCGTATGCGGCGGGCAGACGCCTGCCCCCGCCCATCCGTATGACGCCGGAAGGAACTGAGGGGGCGCCGTGAGAGGGGGCCAACTCTGTGCCACCTGATACCCGCCGCCCGGTGCCTGCCCTGACTGCAGGCCCGCAAAGGCCGGCAAGGGCACCGCGACTCGGGGGCCACCGACCGACCACGTGGACTGCACGCCGGCGCCCGCGCTGGACCCGTGCAGGGAAAATTGTGTGCCGGACACCGTCATGAAGCCCATGGAAGGCATGCTGGCGGCTAAGGGGAATGCTGGAGCCGGAGGCCACGCAAAACCCCCGGGGAAGGACTGGCTCCCCGCGAAGCCTTGCTGCGCTGCTACCGAAAGCGCCCCGCCGGGCGTCAGATAAGCCGCCGAGGCGGACGTCTGTGTGGACCCAAACTGAAAAGGACCGGGAAGGGCGTGGAGAGGGGTTTGAAAACCGACAAGCGGGGGCGCCGTTAATGGTGGCGGGGCGGCTGACGCCCAGGAGGAGCCCGAGCAGGCCCCCGAGGCCGGGGGGAAACCCTGCCATGTGACTGCCGCCGGGGCGGGTGTGGCGGCAGCCGCTGCCACGTCCCCCGCCCCAGCCACACTAGGCCCAAACGGCCCCACATTATTTAAAATGACCTGAGGTGTGCTAATCCCCTCGCTGGAGGTGGGTAGTATGGGGCCCTGTGTCGTCCCGGGGACAGCGGGAGCCGCTACCCGCTGTCCTGGGCTCATATCCCCCAGCTGAATATTGACCCCCCCCCTCGCCCCCCGCAGCTCTGCCGCGGCCGTCCGGCACAGCTTGTGCCCCCAGGACGCCGCCGAGAGCCGACCGCGGGGATGGAGGAGGAGGGCCGGAGGCACTACTGGAAGGAGGGTGAATAGATGGTTCGCCCGCGGGAGGCGCCGGGGAGCGCGGCCCAGCCGGACCGCGCGCACCTGCGCCACGTGCAGAGCGGCCGATGGCCGCCGGAGGAGGAGTACTGAAGGTGCCCGAGGCAGGAGGGAGGGGAGAGGCCCGTCCCGCTGCGAGCGCCGGGGCGCGCGGCCCGGCCGAGCCGCGCGCATCGGCACCACGTGACGAGCGGCCGCTGGCCGCCCGTCTCCGTGCGGCAGGGGAGCGGGCTGTAACTGCCCGCCCCCGCCGCCTGTCTGCAGCAGGGGAAAGGCCTCTCTGGGGCGCAATGCTCGGGGAGCGGGAGCGGAAGGCGCTCCCCGCATCCACGAGGCGCCGGGGGGGGGGGGGGAGCTGATCGTCTGGGACGGGTCATGGCAGAGGGAGGGAGACGTCGGCAAAAAAGCAACACAGCTGCACCGCACAGAGAAGGGGCAATAGTATGATATATAATGCCCAGTGAAGGCAAATGCAATGTCACCAAATTATGCAAGTAGCACAAGCAATAGTATACTTATCCTTCCTGGGCATAAACTGAATGGCAAGAGGAAGTCTAGCAAAATGGCCACCCCCTATATACTAACCTAAGACCCTCCTCTTCATCTTGATGCACAACCCTCTAATCCAATAGGAAAAAACCAACCGGGAAAACTGATCTGCCTAGCAACTGCTTAGTCATTTAACAACCAATCACAAAAAGTTGATCGCTTATATGGCCTCAGGCTTATGCAGCCTTCAGCTTATCTAATCATTTTTAAAGAAAAAAAATCACGAAAACAGCTAAAATCATGTCATTTTTGAATTTCAAAACCCAAAATTTGGATTCAAAATTAAAATTCCCAAACCTCAGGAAGATCTGAACTGGTACTTGGATCAGATCGGATCTCCTCTGGGAATCCGGACCAGGTTTTGGTTCGTTATTACAAAATTCGGGTGGATTCGGACTTCTGGAGAACCGAACTGCACATCTCTAATATGTTTAGATCAGTAACTGACTGAAGAGTGAGTCACATTAGTTAATATCACATAGTCTGCATTATAGTTAATAACACTTTACAATTTATTCTTGATCTGAAGTTGGAAAAAGCAGTTTTTGCATTGCCTAAGTCATATACTGTAATGAAACCAATTCCTTAGTCATCATGGCCCATATTTCTATATATCTTCTATGCATGTTGCATAGTATGATCAGGCAATCAGGGACTGTAACCATAGAGATCTTTGATGTTGGGGCAGCTGAGCACAAATGACCTGATGTGGCACAATAGAAGTCCTATATATTTTGGATGCAGCCACAGGATTAATATTGCACTAGCTGAAGTACTCGGCGTTGCACGGGTTTAGATTTTTCAGTTATTAAGTTATCAATTAGATAGATGTAACTGCAACATATTAAAAATAATTAGTTGCTTATTAGCTCTTCCAACACACCCATGCGGTAACTGCCCAGTGTTGTTTCTGGGGTGTCACCAATAACCCTGATCCCCAGCTTTTCTTTCTGCTCAGTTTTATAATGACATTTCCATTGTGAGATGGGTTTAAAGTTTTTGTTCTGTTACCAATGTTGCTATTCCAAGACTTTTGGGTACACAACATTTTTTGTCCTCCCATCTCCATTTCTGTCAGTTATTTTAGTTCATTAATTTATAGTTATTTCAGTCAGTTATTTCAGGACATTGAATTATGGTTATTTTTGCCAGTTATTATAGTTCATTAAATTTTTCATCCAAATCCATCCAGTGGAAGACCCAGAACAGGCTGTTGAGGTCAAAATCCTGCACTGCATACACCAACAAGAGGTACAACTGGGATCCCAACCCCTAGTATGTCTTCTGGGGTCCAGTGTTACCACTCTATGAAGTTTTTTTCCCAAATCCATCCAGTGGAAGGCCTGCAACGGGCACCTGTGGGTCAGAGTTCTCCCCGGCACATTCCGCCATGAGGTCCAATGAAACCCAACTGCCTAGTATGTTTTCTAGAATCCAATGTTATCACTCTGTGAAGTTTTCTTTCAAATACATCCAGTCGAAGGCCCTGAATATGGTCCCTGGGTCAAATTTCTGCACAATGCATTCCACCGTTAGGTCTGACCGGAACCCTAACCCCCCTAAAACCTAGCCAGGATCCAACTGGACTGCCTCACATTGATTTCATCCTAATCAGTTCAGTTTTCTTCCAAATTCATCAAGTGGAAGTCCCAGATTAGGCTCTTTGGGTCAAAGTTCTGCCCGGCGCATTCCGCATTAAGATCCAACTGACTCCAACCACCTAGTATGTCTTCTGGAATCCACTGTTACCACTATGTGAATTTTTCTTCCAAATCCATCCAGTGAAAGGGCCAGAGCATGCTCCCTGGCTCATATTTCTGCCTGGCGCATTCCACCGTAAGGTCCGGCCAGGACACTAACCCCCCCCCTATAACCTGGCTAGGATCTAACTGGACCACCTCACGTTGGTTTCATCCCAATCATCGCAGGGTGTCTATGAATACATAAGCGGACAGACAAACAAACAGATCAATTAATTTTCTATATAGGATAAATATATATATATGTATACATATGTATATATATATATATATATATATATATACATACAGTATATATATATATATATATATATATATATATAAAACCATCCCCAAATGACGGCACTGGAAGCTGATTTCAAATATAGAAAGTGTATTACAGGGTAGACGTTTCGGGGCTCACGCCCCGTTCTCAGTACCAAATACTGTATTTGGTACTGAGGACGGGGCGTGAGCCCCGAAACGTCTACCCTGTAATACACTTTCTATATTTGAAATCAGCTTCCAGTGCCGTCATTTGGGGATGGTTATGTGTTTTTGGATCCAGGCACGGAGCGCAGTTGTTTCAGAGGATCAGAGTGCCAGCTGCTATGGACTGTATATATATATATAAATATATATAGTATATATATATATATATATATATGGCACTGGCCCCACAAAGGGGTGCATTTTTTTAGTTTAAACCCTGCAAGTATTTTAAGTTGGATAATGAAGGATATGTCTACTATGTTTGGTCCAGATCCATTCAAGCCATGTAGGATATATATAGATAGATAGATAGATATACACATATTAGAGGTGAGCGGGTTCAGTTCCCAGAGAGCCGAACCCCCCCCCCCCTCCGCTCCAAATATCCCGTACTGTGCACGGATTCGAGTCTGGCACGGGACTTCCCACTAGACTCGAATCAGAACAAGGCAAAACATCATCAACCCGCTGTCGGATTCTCACGGGTTTGGATTCCATATAAACAGCTGCGCATTGCAGCCATTCTCACTCCGGACTTGGAGAGTGAGGGAGACAGGCCTCTGTCTCTCTCTGTTGGTGGTGGCATTGGGTGGGGTTAGTGTTTGCTCTGTAGGGGTGCTGCTGCAGTCACTGTGGTGTATCTGTACTGTGTTAGGGGTGCTGTCCTGGCTGTCACTGGTGTTTCATGTGCTGTTACGGATGGGTGCTGCAGCTGTACATGGGTGTTGCTGTCCTGGCTGTCACTGTGTTGTACAGGGTGCAGGGGCACTGTCCTTCTCTTGTATGCTGTAAAATATAGGGGTGCTGCTGGCCCTGTATGTTGTAAAAATTCAGGGGTGCAATTGTTAAAAATTGAAAGCAAACTTCTCCTGTATGCTGTAAAATATAGGGGTGCTGCTGTTAAAATAACATTACACTGGCCCTATATGCTGTAAAAATTCAGGGGTGCAGTTGTTAAAAATTAAACACACACTGCTCCTGTATGCTGTAAAATATAGGGATGCTGTTGTTTAAATAACATTACACTGGCCTTGTACGCTATAAAAATTCAGGGGTGCAGTTGTTAAAATGTAAAAGCATACTTCTCCTGTATGCTGTAAAATATAGGGGTGCTGCTGTTAAAATAACATTACACTGGCCCTGTATGCTATAAAAATTCAGAGGTGCACTTGATAAAAATTAAAAGCACACTGGTCCTGTATGCTGTAAAATATAGTTGTGCTGCTCTTAAAATAACATTACATTGGCCCTGTATGCTATAAAAATTCAGGGGTGCAGTTGATAAAAATTAAAAGCACAATGCTCCTGTATGCTGTAAAATATAGGGGTGCTGTTGTTAAAATTACATTACACTGGCTCTGTATGTTGTAAAAAATCATGGGTGCAATTGTTAAAAATTAAAAGCACACTGCTGTATGCTGTAAAATATAGGGCTGCTGCTATTCAAATAACATTACACTGGCCCTGTACACTGTAAAAATTCAGGGGTGCAGTAAAAGAAATGTACACTGGCCCTGTCTTGTATGCTGTAATAATTCTAGAGTGCAGTAAAATAAATGTACACTGGCCCTGTCTTGTATGCTGTAATCATTTTAGGGTGAAGTGAAAATCAATGCACACTGGCCCTGTCTTATATGCTGTAAAAATTCAGGAGTGTAGTGAAAATAAATGTACACTGGCCTTGTAAGCTGTAAAAATTCAGGGGTGCAGTGAAAATTATTGTACACTGGTCCTGTAAGCTGTAAAAATTCAGAGGTGCAGTGAAAATAAATGTACACTGGCCCTGTCTTGTTTTCTGTAATAATTCTAGGGTGCAGTGAAAATCAATGTACACTGCCCCTGTCTTGTATGCTGTAAAAATACAGGGGTGCAGTGAAAATTAATGTACACTGGCCTTGTCCTCTATGCTGTAAAATTACAGGGTTGTTGTGAAAACACAGGAGTGCTGGCACTGTCCGCAGTTGCGATGTCTAGGCCTGACCTTCACAACACTGAATGGGAAGAGAAGGCTCCTACCACTATTTGCATGCCCCCTGCAAGTGCTGGGAGTAGCACCGCCAGTCCAGTTGCTGATATTGAGAATGAGGATTTCACTGTGAAGTACACCAGGATGAGGAGGATATGAGTGTAGCTGGTGCTGCAGAGGAAGTTGATGATGAGGATTCTGATGGTGATGTGGTTTGTTTGAATACGGCACCAGTGGAGACAGTTGTTGGCCATGGGATGAAAAAGACCATTGTCATGCCTGGGCAAAATACCAAAAAATCCACCTCTTCGGCGTGGAATTATTTCTCCACAAATCTGGACAACAGGTGTCAAGCCATCTAATGCCTTTGTCCATCCATAATAAGTAGGGGTAAGGCAGTTAACCACCTAGGAACATCCTCCCTTATACGTCACTTGCAGCACATTCATCATAAGTAATTGTCAAGTTCAGAAACTTTTGGTAATAGCGTAAGTAGTCCACTGACACCTAAATGACGTGGTTTTGTTTGAATATCATTTCTCTGTGAGGATGAGGAATGTAAACACCTTAAGGGGAGGGATCTGAGGATGAGGATGACATCTTGCCACTGTAAAGCCAATTTGTGGAAGGAGAGATTAATTGCTTTTTTTTTTTGGTCGGGTCCAAAAAACCAATAATTTCAGCCACAGTCGTTTAGCAGACCCTGTCACTGAAATGATTGGCTTGTTAAAGTGTGCATGTCCTGTTTATACAACATAAGGGTGAGTGAGAGGGCCCAAGGACAATTCCATCTTGCATGTATTTTCTTTGCCACATCATTCCAGGGGTGCTGCCTTATATGGGGTGCTGCCCCTCTGCCCTATCAATCCTGGGGTGCTGCCCCACTCCTGTTGCAGTGGGGCAGTTCTGTTGCCTGTCTGTTGTGCTGTGTAATTCTCCAAGGGTGCTGCCTATGCTGTATAAGTCCAGGAGTGCTGCTGTACTTGATCCTAGGTTTAAATGAAAGCCTAGAGCAGATATGCAACAAGCTTCAACATCGCAATCAGATTTGTGAAAACATACGCGCACAGGTGGAAATGGAAATTGCCTAAGTATTTTTAAATAAAGTGTGGAGAGACCACATTTGTGGCCAAAGTCAGTGTGACTCAGAACAGACTGAATCATAATCCAGTGCAACTGCTGGAGAGGTAAACGTGATATTTTCTGCCGGAGCATTAGAGAGAGGTTCTTGTCAATTATTTCATGTTAGGGACTCACTCAAATGAATGGCTCCAATTAGTCAACCTTAATTTTGATTTATTTTTGATGTTCCACATTTTGGGATTATTTAGAAGATGCGCATTTGTTGTCTTTTCCTAAGGGCTGCGTAGGGTTATCACAAGACCTTGTGGTATTATAAGAACAGAGTTTCAGTGATCTTGCATTGCATCAGCTTTCCATTGCACTGCAGCACTAGATGGGCCAGGAGCTCATGTGAGGCACAAACAGTTACTGAATAAGGCCCAGTATGGAGTCTCATGGTGGCTTACATCCAGGAAGATGTGGCTTACATCCAGGAAGATGAGTTTGGGTGGGTTCGGTAAAGTACTACTGCACGACTGTGCAGTAGTACTTTACCGAACCCACCCAAAGTCAACTTACTATTATTATTATTATTATTATTATTATTATTATTATTTATTACCAGTTATTTATATAGCACACACATATTTCGCAGCGCTTTACAGAGAGATTATTTGGCCATTCACATCAGTCCCTGCCCCAGTGGAGTTTACAATCTATATTCCCTATCACATGTGCATGCACACACATTCATGCTAGGGTTAATTTTGTTAGAGCCAATTAACCTACCAGTATATTTTTGGATTGTGGGAGGAAACCTGAGTACCCGGAGGAAACCCACGCAAGTATGGGGAGAATATACAAACTCCACACAGTTAGGGCCATAGTGGGAATTGAACCCATGACTTCAGTGCTGTGAGGCAGTAATGCTAACCATTACATCATCCGTACTGCCCTGTACTTGCCCCATCCGGGGCTGCTGTGGGGGCTCAGGAGGGGCTGCTAAAACATCTAAGGGGCTGCTTTATTTAAAAATAAAATATGAATAAAATAAACAAGACACACAGGTATGCTCACATGCATGTGAATGGGAGCTGTGAAAAATAAAAATAAGGCATCTGTGACAAAATATGTAAGTAAAAAATGCAATAAAAAAATGGAAAAAAAGAAACCCACGAGATTTTCACCAAATAAGTCTCCAGACTCCGTGGAGGGGAAAATATCCAATCTTCACCCTGTGGTTTACACCTGTTTATTATTTGCATCCCAGCATTAAATCCTAGATTATCTTAATCCCTGAAAATTGAGAAGGGGGTTTGGACCCTAGTTTTTCAGTTTGTCCAGTAATGTGGCAATTAATAATTAAATATTTGCTTGGTTGAAGTCCTTTCTGTTCCACACCAATATAGGAGTGGAGGTGAAAGCCTGTGCGTTGTTCCTGATTGCATGTGCCTCTCTTATTTTTAATCACCTTCTTGACACTGTCCTCTTCCTCTTGCCTCTGCTATTAATGTGAAAAGTCATGAAATATGTAGGTGGTATATTTGTAGCTAGCTATCATCCGGAGAACTTGGCGAGCTTTTTCCAGGGGGACCACCTGTTGCTGAAATGATGGGTTTATTAAACTGCGCATGCCCTGTTTAAACAACATAAGGGAGGGTGGGAGGGCCCAAGACAATTTCATCTTGAACCTCTTTTTTTTCTTTGTATTATGTGCTCTTTGGGGCCTCGTTTTTAAAACTGCCATCATGTCTGACACTGCAGTGCCACTCCTAGATGGGCCAGGTGTTTGTGCCACCCACTTGTGTCGCTTAGCTTAGTCATCCAGCAACCTCGGTGCAACCTACTGGCCTAAAAACAATATTGTGAGGTGTTCAGAATAGAATGGAAATGAGTGGAAGTGAATGTTATTGAGGTTAATAATACCGCAGGATAAAAATAAGCTGTTTTTATGGTTTTTTTTTTAAAAATCATTCAGATCCAAAACCAAAACCCGAAAGAGTGGTTTTGGCAAAACCAATCCTGATCCAAAACACAAACGGGGATCCAGATCCAAAACCAAAACACGGAAAGTGTCCGCTGCACATCTCTAATATATATATATATATATATATATATATATATAGAGAGAGAGAGAGAGATTAAGTATATTATTGTTCAGAGTATATTGATTACATAAAAATATGTTATTTATTTAGTATATTTATCATTGCTATGTTTGTGATTATAATCTTTATTTGAATTACAGCATATCAGCATGTCATTTCACAAGGTCTAGATTACACAGTGGTCCCTTTTTAGGGACACGTTATTTGAATTTAATTATTGTTTTGTAATGGTTAGTTATTATTTATAAAGGAGAGAGTATACAGTGCTATAAACTGGATATAAACAATATCACTTTTTATTGTTAAAAATTCTCTAGTTGCAACAAATAGGTACTGATATAAAAATACTAGATTAAAAATATGTAGACAAATAGGGCAAACACAGCACAGCAATTTGTTTGGTGTATTACCACACATAGAAGCCGAACACAGTCTCCTGTTTGGAATCCTTGGAAGAAATGCCACAGTCCAGGGGGTATGTATAACCTAGGTTTTAAGAAGCCTATCACTACAGATACCACACCTATCCTGGAATACGCCTAGAAGTCCACCAACAATCTCAAACGGGGAACTTGTTGCTGTCCGAGAAAGGAGTACAGGACCAAGCTTTCAATAGGACTGCATTTGTCCAGAACCAAGCATTTAAAAAGGTCCATCTATCTCACTCCACATGGACTAAAAACACCTGACAAGTGTTATACATACCCCCTGGACTGTGGCATTTCTTCCAAGGATTCCAAACAGGAGACTGTGTTCGGCTTCTATATGTGGTAATACACCAAACAAATTGCTGTGCTGTGTTTGCCCTATTTGTCTACATATTTTTAATCTAGTATTTTTATATCAGTACCTATTTGTTGCAACTAGAGAATTTTTAACAATAAAAAGTGATATTGTTTATATCCAGTTTATAGCGCTGTATACTCTCTCATTTATATTAATTTTGTAGGGGATAACTATCCCTTGAACAGCTGCTCCAGGTCAAACATCTCATTTTGAAGCGCCGGGCCCATTACCTTGGTAAACTCCCTTAGTTATTATTTAGGTTTATCATAAATACAATCACTTTATGGCATCAAAGTGTGCCCATATCAGTGCCGCAATAGAGCAGTTTTAAAATGACAACATCACTAGGGGCAGATTTATTAAGCCTGGATAAGTGAAGTGATAAAGCAGTGAAAAGTGTGAGGTGATATCGCACCAGCCAATCAGCTCCAATATGTAAATTGACAGCTATGAGCTGATTGGCTGGTTCATTATCACCTTGCACTTATCACCGCTTTATCACTTCTTTATGTCTTCTCCAGGCTTAATAGATCTGCCCCCTAGGTGTCTCATTTGTGTAACAATGGAGAGGTTTTAGGATCATGTCACTTTGTTTCATTAAAGACACGATCAATGTTGGTTTTATTATTATATAATTATCAGATGCCCTAATTAATGCTGCTATACAACAGTCTTTCAGTTATATAATCATTAGATATCTAATTTTTGCCAGAAGAGAGATTTTAGAATTATATCACTACAAGGCACCTTCATTAGAGTTGTATTAACAACGACTTTAGGGTTGCATCTTCACTAGGTACTGTATTTAAAAAGGATCTATTGGATCAAAATTACAGTACTTTAAATGTTTTTTTTTACACAATTATCATTCATTTGAGCATATTTAGTATTAAAGCACTACATTTTATTTGGGTTTGTATTTACACTCAGCATTCTCAAATGAGTGTCTGCTTAATTGTTGATATGCATCTATTCTAATAAGCATTGTGACCAATAATGTAATGTACAGTATGATGTTATTTGTGATAGTTGTATAACAAACCACATTGGGGTAATTCAGATCTGATCGTAGATGTGCTAAATTTAGCACATCTACGATCACATACTCTGACATGCAGGGGTGCAAAAGCATCGCACGGCAGCGATGCTTTTGCAGCCACCAAGTAGCTATCTGCCTGCGCAGCCTAGCTGCGCTGGCAGGCAGCTACCGGCCACGTTCCTGGTCGCAGCGGCTGCGTATGACATCTCGCAGCCACCGCGGCCCACCTCCGCAACGGTCCGGACACACCTGTGTTGTCCGGACCACGCCGTGCCAACAGCATTAGAACACCGTTGGCACGCCCCCTCCCGCCCCTCGACCGCCTCTGTCAGAGGCAAACGCAGCCCTGTGATGCTTTTAGCATCTCACTGAGCTCCTAGGGTATGCGAGCGCACTCCGCAAAGGGCTGCAGACTGCGATCGCTGCCGCTGCAGCAATCCAGTCTGAATTAGGCCCATAGGAACATTTTGGTACCAGGGGAGGAGGCCGGTTTGACAAGGCAGTTTCTTAAGTGAATGCAGTATAAATTTATGCTTCAGAGGTGGGAGGCCACACCCCTAATTATGTCATCCTAACAAAGTGAGTTGGGCAGCCTCCCACATTGCGCTCCTTGTAGTGTGACTAGCTGTTTATCTGGCGGTTCAAGTGAGGGTAATTCAAGCTTGTGACCTGCTCTTTTCTTCATATAGGCAATTTGATTTTATATTAATTGTGATCAGATTTGATGGAATTTTTTAATATAATGGAAAGTCTTTATTAGGGGTAATATAACAGAGAGGTGTTTTTTAAATTGCTTATCAGAAGTCCTGTTAGAAAGCAATTCATACAATTAGTTGATTGAAGTTTGTATCCTGTGGCACTATATGTATGATAGAGATCACTGATAAACAAATAAATTCCTGTTTAATGTAAGTTTACAGATAGCTGATATTTGTATATCACATGTGTGGGATAATAATGCAGGATAATAATAATAATAATAATAATAATAATAACAACAATAATAATAATAATAATAATAATACTACAGGATAATGCAGGATATATCTATATACATATATACAGTATATATTTGTATATATACTGTATATATAATCACATGTAGTCCATTCATAGTCCAAAGGTCAGTGGCAGCAGCCCATACGATGGCTATTTCAACCAAAACTCCATTAGTTTTCTACATGGGCTGGGAGATTTGGTTGAAACGACCGTCGGGTGGGCTGCTTCCACTGACCTTTGGACTATTAATGGACTACATTTGATTTCACACAAATAAAAAAAACTAAAATGTGAGTCCAGGTTCCCTATTGCTTTTTTTTTCATGAAAGTGAGTGCTGACACAGAGTAATGCATGTCACAGGCTGGCCAGTGTATTTATTGAATACAATATAGAATTCGGTTTGAAGGTCACCCTAATTCATAGCTGTGAGCTGTTATACTGTATAGTCGGCATGTCGTAGAAATTGGTAGAGGACAAAATGGAGCAAACAAAGACAAAAGATGTCAGAGAACTCCAGCCTACAGCTGCAGATACTCAAACATCTGTCATTCAATCCGAACAATTATATGTGTTCCAAGAAGATATCAGCAATGCATAGAACAGTTTACAGAGTTGGGCAGTGAGCTGACACAGAATCAATGCTAGGATGTCCTTGCTTTCGCTTTCTGCCCACTGCTTACTCTTACAAAGTAACCAGTTTCAGGAGGGTCCGACAAACCTCTGAGGTCTCATTGATTGGTAGGCTGGCCTGTTTGGAACATTGGAACAAATGTCTTTATTCCTTGGTAAATCGGATCAGCTCAGGCATGAGGCAAGAGTCAGAGATCTTTGACAAAGTAAAAGCATTAATGGAATTTAATTAATAACACTAGCAATCTCCATTAAATGGATTGGTGCACAACCTCTAAATATCACATATGCTGCTTGTGACAACTTCACAGTATGAAAACTATGGCTGAGTGAAACTTGGGTCAGTTGATTGATTGTGAAGTGAAGGGAAACCTGACAGATTTGTGGGAGTGAAGGGGTTACAGGGGAAAGAATTCTCCATTACACAGCAATATGCTGGGAATCAGCTTGCTGAGCGTAGGCTACATTGGCTGTCTTTGTTGAGGGGCCTTGTTAAGTATTAACTAGAGAAAGGCTGTGCCCGGCCTACTCCATGGGAACACTTTATCTCCTCTTCACTGGAGCCACGGCCTGCGGTGTTTAATTTTACTCTCTCGGTTGGGCTGCAGCCCTGTGCCGTTCCAGCCAAAAAAACGCTCATATTTGAGGAAGCTTAACTCTCCCTTGGTTGCCAGGTATTAAACGAAAACTTGTCTGTCACAGGAGGAGAGGGTCAGGGGGAAAGAATAAAGGGTCATGTTAACTACTAAGGCGAAAAACAAACTGCAGGCCAAATAGTCACGTGAGATAGCTCTTAGCTATGGAGACAGCCCTGGGGCCAAGGAGGAAAGCGATACAGTAGTGATCCACAGGAAGTATGTGTAAAGTTACAACAGTTCCCTATACTTTTCCGGAGGGATGCATCAAGTCAGAGTTACTTTATGAAATTACTTGGATTTTGTCTTTTCCTGAACAGCAATTAGTATTCACTGGAACTCATACAGTATGATCAAATATTTTAACACATGATAAAAGATATTTTTAAAGATGTTACTTAATTCTATATACATAACATAGATCCAGTATAACTCCTGCAAATTAAATACCATGGAGATTTAAATTAATCTATCACCTATACATATATGTAGTGACGGGTAGCCATTTTTTATGAGATTGCACCCACTATCTCCTATATAACAGCCAGATCTGTCACTCTGTGACTGTGTGGCTAATGCTGGGCATGGCTAGGAGCTCTCATTGGGTTAGCAGCAGGTCTATCACACCCAGTCCACAGCTGATTGGGCGAGAAATGCCCTCCCACACAGGTTACATCCAATGGGAGGCTCTGCCCTTTGGCTGCTGTGTGTTCCCAGAACAGGATTAACAATGGTGCTGATGGAGCTGCAGATCCAGGCCCACACCCCAAAATAGGCCCACTGCATCTGCAGCAACATACTCTCCAACAATAAACACATAAAAATCGGTACAAATTCGAAAAGTGGGCGTGGCCAAGGGGTAAAGTGGCGTGGCCATGCCCACTTTCCTATACTTTCAATAGAAGTTTGGAGAGCCAAAAATCGGTACAGACCATAAAAAATAGGTACTGTACCTGCCAAAAAGGTACAGTTACAGAGTATGCCACTGCATCTGCAGCAAGTCTCTGCGCTGTAGATAGGGGAAAAAAATCCTTTTACTGCAGCGTCCTATGTCCTGCTGCCAGTCCGCCTGCCCTCTCCGGCATCAACAATCCCCACTCCCTAGCCGCAGCGCAGGTGGAACAAAAGCTGCTGCGGCCACCAGCATAGATGTGTATGAAAGTGGCGCAGCGGAAGGCTTTCATAGCCCTCTCCGCGCCGCATACTCTCTGAGCCCCGGAGCCTCCCCTGCGTGTGATGTCACAGAAGTGCCTCCCCGCCACAGCCACGCACAGATCCCCAGAGGCTGACTCCACAACACAGCACCTGGGCTGCTGGCCTGGAAGCCCCGAGATGGCTAATGTAATAGATAGAGTGGGTGATATCGCGGAGGGTAATGTCTGGACGCTGAATCAATGTAAAAGGTGACAGTGCTGTGCAGTGCAGTGGGTGTGCAGTGTCACTGACACTGCACAGCACTCTCACCTTTTACATTGATTCAGCGAGTCACTTAGTTCTGCCAGCCAGTCACTATTGTTAGCGCCGGTGTCCCAACGCGCTGCATTACAGGGAAGTAGACACACTAAATAAACTACAGCTCCCAGCTGCCCTTAGCGCTGAAGCATTCTGGCGCTAAGGCCTGCTGGGAGCTGTAGTTTATTGAGTGCATCTTCTTCCCTGTAAGGTGGCGCATTGGGACACCGGCACTAACAATAGTGACTGCCTGCTTGGCTCCTGTGCGAGTCTCCGGGAGAGCCACTGCCAAAGGTAGGACAGCAGCTTAGCTGCTTCCAGGAGGAGAAGCATTGTCCGCCCCTCCCCCACTCGCAGTACCTTGGGGCCCCATCCGCGGCACCACCACACCCCACCTCCACCACCCGCAGTGGCTCCGGACCCCTTCCCCTAACCGCAGCACCCCCACACCTGCCCCTCCCCCACCTGCGGCACCACCGCACCCACCCCTTCCCCTCCTGCGGCACTCCCGCAAACGCTCCTCTTTCACCCATGGTGGCTCCGGACCCCCACCTGCGACACCCACGCACCCGCCCCTGCCCCACCTGTGTCACCTGTGCACCAGCCCACTCCACCCACAGCACCCCTGCAACCACCCCTCCCCCATCCACGGCACCCCTGAACCCCCTCCCCATCCGCATCTCCCCCGCACCCACCACCCGCCCAAACACAGCACCTACTAGGTGATTCATCAGACCCTGCATGCGCTGTTCACGCCATTGTAAGTGGCTACGACCCCTTAACTATCACACGCCCTTTGTCCGTGCAATATTTAACCACTCACACAATTATGATTGGAGGTAATACTTCATCTAATACAAATATTGCACACCACAAGGGCATGCAAGGGTTAAGGGGGCATAGCCCCTTACAACGGTGTGATGAGCGCCCATAGGGCTCGATGAATCACCTAGTAATACTATAGGGACAAACAGCATCACTGAAACATTATGCATGAACAGGTAGAGTTACTTGGAAAGATGGAAGTGTTGCCCATAGCAATCAACCAGATTATAGCTATTATTTATCTAGTACAGTGCGGGAAATGATAGGTAGAATCTGATTGGATGCTATGAGAACAGCTCCAATCTTCCTTTCAAGTAGTTTTAGTAAATCTCCCCTGCTGTGTCATTAATGTCAGTAGCTTCTCATGAATAGCAAAATAAATATGAATATTGGTTCAATCCGCAAAACTTAAAAAAAAGAAGAAAGAAATTGTTTCCAGTTACATGTAGTAGCCAGAGCTGGGCATGTCTTCACTGTTTATCTTCCAGATGCAGAATGAATCTCTTCATTACATGCTAAAATATTCTTAATTGATGAACTGCATCCTCATAAATATTTGTCCAGTCTACAAAATCTATATATATAAATGAGAAAGCCCTCACTGACTGACTGACTGACTGACTGACTGACTGACTGACTGACTGACTGACTCATCTCTAATTCTCTTACTTCACCATATATTAGGAAGCTGAAATTTAACATAGGTATTCTGCGGGTGGGAAATAGGAAAACTACGTAACTAGAATGTTAATAAACCTCCCCGTAATGGGATGAAAATGGGGTTGGCATAATTACATCATTACCAATGTGTGACTTGCGTTGTGTGAACGATAACGCCCAAACGGACAATTGGATCAAAATTCGGATTGTACCTCCAGTGTGTAGAATTTAATAAACTACAAAAATGTGAAAGCCCTCACTCACTCACTCACTCACTCACTCACTCACTCACTCACTCACTCACTCATCACTGATGCTCTTACTTCCCGATATGTTAGGCAGATGAAATTTAACATAGGTATTCTTCAGGTGGGAAATAGGAAAACTACATAATTTGAATTTAAAAAAATCTCCCCTAAGGGGATGACAAGGGGGTTGACATAATGACATCATTACCGATGCGTGGCTTGCATTGCATGAACGATAACTACCAAACGGACAAGAGGATAAAATTTGGATTGCAGCTCCAGTGTGTAAAATGTAATAAACAACAAAAATGGTCCTGTCACTTTTTACCGTATCTGCTACGTGTGCTCCTCGCCCAACGCCAAGAACCATGGATTAATATTTACTTACATTAAGACGTCTCAGTTTTACAGCTCTATATACTTACCACATTTTTTAAAACTCATTTATATTTACAACCATGAAAATCAGAAACTCCTGTGCAAAGAACAGCTAGTGGGTAATAAAAGTGTACGTAGGTGATAGGTTCACTCTATGGGGATTCATCTTTATTTTTTGCTTAAATCCTTCTGACGGGTTTAGAGACGACGGACCAAAGGCTGTCATTCTGAATGCAGAATACATTATGACTCCATAAGGGAGATGTATCAAACCCTTCAGAGAGAAAAAGGGGATAAATCCAATGCAGCCAATACGTTTCTAGTAATCATTGTATGGGGTTGTCCAGAGTACCTATATACTTTTCCCAGATATCTAGGAACCTCTCACCCTTCCTTTTTTTTGTGTAGATGCTTCCACCCATTCCATCCTGAATAAGTAATATAATTTTTCCAAGAACAATGACATTGGTGGGCTTTTAGGATGTATCCACATCTGGAGGACTGTTTTTCTAGCAGCAGCTGCTATCGCTACTAGAAGTTTTTTATTACACTTTGAAATCCTCCCTTCCCCCGGAACTACATCAAAGATGGCCCTTTCTGCCGTCACTCTGAAGTTTTCCATAATATGTATTTTTATAAATCCTTCCACCCTCCGCCCGAATTTTTTGATCATGGGGCATTCCCATATGCAGTGTGTCAGCTCTGCACCATTTCTCCCACATTTCTCACAATTATCTTGTGTCGAGAGTCCTATTTCCCTTCTTCTTTTTGGGGTTAAGTATGCTCTGTGTAATACCTTTAAAGCCATGTCTGTATATGTTGGAAGTGGTAATAAGCTACATGTATTTTTAAATGCTTTATAGAGTTTATCAATCGATAATTCCGGGAATCTATCCTTCCATCTCGCTATCCCTGTGTTCGTCTCTTTCCTTTCTATCTCATTTCGGCTAAAGGAAAAATAAAAGGGTATTGCTTTATTTTTTTGGGCCTTGCTGTAGTAGCATCTTATCTAACCCGTTATTTCAATTTCTTTCTCCGAAACCTTGCATCACCTTATTCGCATAATACTGGGCTTGTATAAAGGTAAGGTTTATGGAGATCTCCTCACCATACTCTTGATTTAATTGAGTATGAGTTTTCTCTTTCCTGTATCTTTCATCTAGCATTTGTCCCACTCTCTTTATTCCCTTTCCCTGCCAATTATTAAACCCAACCTGTGCCCTTCCGTCTTGAAACTTAGGGTTCCCGATAAATGGCAAATAAATAGTGCAAGTGCAAATGTTGAGTTGGAGCTGATAGGTTGCTCACAGAATGGATCCTCTAATGAGAGTTTGTTCTGCAGTGTGAAAGTCATGGGGGTTAATATTATCAAGGGGGCAGGTGTTTCCCATTGTAACAAATAGCTGAAAAGCCTCAACAAACTTCTTCAGAGGAGCGCCTGGTACGCTTTATGGCATAGTTATGGTTTACACAGTAAAGTAGATCTAGAGTACAGTAGTAATGTAATAAAATAATGAAAAATACAGACATGGCATAGGAAATTAAAACAAACTAGATGTCCATTTATTCTTATGATTTTTTTGAAGAAGGAAATGAAGCTGCAATAAGCTGCATTTTATGAGAAATAAGGCAGGTGTATAGTTAATTAAGGGGGTAGTCCAAAAGTAACAGTAGTTGCATATGGATGCATAAAGTGTCTACATGGAGGCATACCCAAATGCTTAGAGAGCAGGTGTACGCAGCATAAGGTGCCCCTTTTGTTATAAAGGATGCTTAGTGGGTATAGTAGTAACAAACGGGATACTAGCTATTGGACCACCCGCTATTAAGTTATTTTATGCATCATCAAAGAGACTGTTATGAGCTAGATAGTGATGAAAATGTGCCATAAGTCATACTTTCTATTACTTACCTTGTGTAAATCACAGAGGAATATATAACTGACCTTCCAGCTTGTCTTACATCAGCATCACTGCGAAAAATTGAATATGTTTAAATAAATAAAATCTATCATTTAAATCAGTCATACTTATATTGCATTTATTTTCTAGGTTCACTGTTCAAAGGGGAAATGTCAGTCAGTAAGCAAGGCTTGTATTATAAGGGTGTATTATAGTGGAATGATTGTAGTTTAATATGCAGCAGAATCTCATTTATGTGTCTTAGGTATAAAATAAATAACAATGTTATTTTAATGGCCATTCTGTAGAATTTAAATGAGACTTCAGGTCTTTTATAATAAAGTGAATGTTTGCCAGCTTCAGAAGAGCATCTTGACGTGTCTGCAGGTCAGAAGCTCAGCTGAGACTCCCGGCTCCGAAAGAGAAAGAAAGGTATCTTCCATGTTTGTAGAGACCATTCCTCGCCATCTTGCAGCTGCTCTTCCCCCTGTGCGTGGCTCTTAAAAACAGACACTTTTCTTCCCCATCTCTTGTGGGTGAATTGTTGAACGGTTAATCCTTTAGTTTAATTAAAGGAAAATAAAAACACAGAATACATGAGTCAGGCTATTGTTGGTCTCCTGGAACAGAATGTCAGTCAGTAACTTCTCAATAGGGGGGGATAAAAACATAGAGGAATCATAATGTCCATGTGTTAAATCTTCTTATCCCAATCCCACCACTTTCCTCACTTCCCCACTGCCCTGCTGAGAGTAGAGGGATGCAGACATGTAGTAAACTGTCTAAAGAACAGCCTGCCCTTACAGATAATGGGTTACTACTAGTAGTAGTTCATGAATTTTACTGTTCTGATGAACTAAGTACAAAGCCAGCAGAATGGCAGAAGATGAGCAGCCAGAGAGTGCACAAGAAGAGAACAATGTAAACAATATCTCGTAATGAGAGCAGAACACGCAGAGAAAGAAATGTAGAAGAATGAATAATGCAAATGACATACACAACACTAGGAGAACAGCATGCCCAGATCTGAAGACAGTACCAGTGTTAGACTGGAGCATAAAGGGCCCAACAGGGGAATGCAGTGTTAGGGGGCCATGTCTAGGGGTGTAGCCAAATGTATAAGTTAAGTGCACTGTCTTGAACCTGATCCCTAGAGGAGTGGATGAACTCTGAAGCAGTGGGGGACAAGTGGGTTTCCTCTGTTCCCCCGTGGGCCAGTCTGACCCTGATCATAACATATCTCTACTAGAGACAGGATTGTGAGTACAGTTGGTTAGATTTGCTGAGTCACATATCACACTGAGGCCCAGATTTATCAAGCCTTGGAGAGTGATAAATTGCACGGTGATAAAGTACCAACCAATCAGCTCTTAACTGTCATTTTTCAAACGCCTGTACCATGACGGGATCCGGTCTCTAGGTCGACAGTAACTAGGTCGACACTATCTAGGTCGATCACTATTGGTCAACAGTAACTAGGTTGACAGGGTTTCTAGGTCGACAGGGTCTCTAGGTCGACATGTTCTAGGTCGACAGGCCAAAAGATCGACATGAGTTTTTCACGATTTTTTTTTTTAACCTTTTCATACTTAACGATCCACGTGGACTACGATTGGAATGGTAATCTGTGCCAAGCGAAGTGGTAGCGGAGCGAGGCACCTTGCCTGAAGCATGGCGAGCGGAGCAAACTCTACGAAGAAAACGACACCAATAAAACTCTACGAAGAAAACGACACCAATAAAACATTAACAACTCATGTCGACCTTTTGACCTGTCGACCTAAAGACCCTGTCGACCTAGAGACCCTGTCGACCTAGTTACTGTTGAGCAATAGTGGTCGACCTAGACACTGTCGACCTAGTTACTATCTACCTTCCATATCACACCCCACATGACAGGGGTTGGTTGGTTGGTTGGTACTTTATCACAATGCAATTTATCACTCTCCAAGGCTTAATAAATCTGGGCCTGAGTAATGGAATACATTTCACTGCATCGCATAGGTAGCGTCCCTAAGAAACGTATTAAATAAATTATTTCCAATAGCACCATGCTCCCCAAAAACACAGCCCAAAGCTTGCACACACAACCCAACAGTTTCTCTGTCCCCCTCTTTTTTCCATGTTGATTAGGAAATTATGAGCTATAGGAGGAAATGATATGACTGGCTTGGGATATTATATAGGAAATGGACCAGGCAGCTTGAACAGCTATATAATGTGTTTTTAGACAGGAAATGATTGGATACAGCTAGCCAATAATGTTGTAACTCCTCTTGCTCACATCTTTATAGCCAAGAATAACTACTACCCCTTCTTTACTAGTATTTCCCGAGCAAATTTCTGTAAGATGCATGGAACATGGTTTAACACTAGATGGAACACACAAGCTTTTTTCTCTCTGACTTTATCCAGATTTTGATAAAAAATAACAAAAATTTTTATTGCAGAACCTGTATCAATTCTGAAAGTCATTGTTGGGGATTACAGTTCAGTTTTCAGCTAATAATGCTTTCATTTTACAAGCAAAGTTTAATATTTTTTAAAACAGAGTAAGTTATGAACTAAATACTATTAAAATAACATAAATATATGCTTGCTTATTAGTTGTGCATAGTATTTTAGCAAAAAGGTTGAGAACTATTGCTATATACAGAGACCTAGATGCAGCGGTGTAGCTAGGTACCATGGTGCCCAGAGCAATGGTATATTTTGGCGCCCACCTCCCCTGTACTGAATTGGGGCTCTAGCCAACATGTGGTGGCTTTTTACATTTAAAAAGAAACAATATTTAAAAATGTTAAATTGGTTACAGGGCCGGTTCTAGACCTTGTGGAGCTCAGGGCGAAAGTTTCCTTTGTGTGCCTCCCTTTGTTTAAAATAGGGTCAGTGCATGACGAAGGCTTACAACATAAATATAGGGGCATGGCTTCATTGGGAAGGTGCGTGGCCACAAAATAGTACCAATTCACATTACACCACACAGTAGTGTCCGTTATTCACATTACACCACACAGTAGTACCCCTTATACACATTATGCCACACAGTAGAGCCCCTTATACACTTGACGCCACACAGTAGAGCCCCATATACATGTTACACTTTGGTTGAGCCCCTTATACACATTACAACTTGGTACAGCCGCTATGGAAGTAGCTGTAATTAGTTATTTGCTTGTTTAATTCAAATACATTAAAACACTATATATGCCCCGACTGACCTGACCTCACAACCCCCAATTCCTCAATGAAAATAAAGCCCCAAATGTGACCCCCCTTAAGAGACCTGATAACCTCCCCAAACTATGGATGAAAATAATGCCCCAAAATTTCCCCCCAACTTTATAATCCCCCGATGCCTCAATGAAAATAATTCCCTAGAACTGCCATCCCAGACCTGATAATCCCCCTATGCTTTCAGTGAAAAGAATAAATAATGTCCCACGCCCTCTAACTTTTTCGGCACCCGGAGCTCGCGCTCCACTGGAGCCACCCTCGCTACACCCCTGCCTAGATGTTTGTGCCTGTAACTAAGGTTTACCAAAATAAGTATATTTCATTTATTTAATGTTTGATCTGCTGGCTTACAGTATTGTGTGCTGCCCAACAGTGGCCTAAATTAACTAAAAATCCTAACGGTTCCTTATCTGTGACCAATTAAACCGAGTCTTTACTTCAGAGATTTTCAAACTTTTACAACTCGCGGCACACTGAACAAGATTTTAATATTGCCAAGGCACATTCAAATATAATGGTGATGCATGGTGCAGTCCTAGGATGTCATATCGCAGCTTCTCCATAGGTAACGCCTGAGCCACATCTGAGAAAGCCAGAAGAGCCCAATACTGCCCGGGTCCAAAATTAGAACTGACTCTACAACCACTAAACCCACCAGTATTGATCGTTCCAGGGCCTCGGTAAAACACTGATGGGCCTGGCTGTGCTTCTATGGCGGCACACCTTGAGACTGCTCAGGACACACTAGTGTGCCATGGGTGGTATTCATGTGACCGCCGGTCAGCTGACCGACAGTCACATGACCTCCTCCACGAGCCTGACGGCTCACTTTCCCGATGGTCCGCATGCCGACCAACAGGGACTATTTCCACTTGTGGGTGTCCACGACACCCATAGAGTGGGAATAGAACCCGTGGCGACCGCAGCGTGGCGAGCGCAGCGAGCCCGCAAGGGGCTTGCTGAACTCGCCCCTCCCCGCCGGGATCCCGGCGTCGGCATGCTGCCGGGATCCCGGCGTCGGTAAGCTGACCGGCGGTCAGGAGACCGCCGGTCAGCCATGCTACACCCGTGTGCCATGGCACAGTGGTTGAAAACCACTGCTTTACTTACATAACTCCATGTAAATTAAATGAAAGGGTATCACCAGGGAAAGAGATGTGTTCTGCACAACAGGAAAACAAACACAATACTAGTCATGAAATTAGGTCATAGATAGAGTTATTTCAAATGATGTCCCTTTTTTAAGCTGCCATCCCTCTGAAACATTCTCTGAATAGGTTTAATGTCTTAATGTGCTGTCTAGCCATGGTGGCATCCAAACCTAAATTACTCCCAATTAATGTGAATGGTACATGTAATTAGATCACTTTCTAGAAATAGCTTTGGCAGGGTTTGTAAAAGATGTGATGCCATCTGGCTGGGACTGTTACATCAACCTATTCATTTCTCACTGTGACTTGTCACTACAAATCTAGCTTCATTGCAGCCGTAAATGTGAGATAAAGTTCCAGGTTGATCTAGCACCAGGTTCTGTGGCTGGGGTATGACACGCCAATAAACCACGGAGTATATAATATATACTTGTACTGTATATGTGCGGCACATGATAAAATCTAATTACCAAAACATCATAAAATAGCTACAAAGAGAAATCAAAAGCAATAATTTCCCAAAGTGTTCCATGCGACAGTTATATACTGGGGGCCAACATAGGGTTAGGGCCCACAAGTGGTATAATTTTATACCCCACACTGAAGCCCAGATAAACTGCATATAGGTGGTCATTCCAAGTTGTTCGCTCATTGCTGATTTTCGCTATGCTGCGATTTGTTGCAAAATGTGCATGCGCAAGGCACGCAGGGCGCATGCGCTTAGTTATTTAACTAAAAACTTAGTAGATTTGCTGTGGATTCTGCGGCGCTTTTCAGTCGCACTGCTGATCCTGGGTGATTGACAGGAAAGGGGCGTTTCTGGGTGGTAACTGAGCGTTTTCCGGGAGTGTGCTAAAAAACGCAGGTGTGTCAGGGAAAAACGCGGGAGTGCCTGGAGAAACGGGGGAGTGGCTGGCCGAACGCAGGGCATGTTTGTGACATCAAACCAGGAAGTAAACGGACTGAGCTGATCGCAATCTGTGAGTAGGTCTGGCGCTACTCAGAAACTGCAAAGAATTATTTATTAGCAGTTCTGCTAATCTTTCGTTCGCTATTCTGCTAGGCTAAGATACACTCCCAGAGGGCGGCGGCCTAGCATGTGCAATGCTGCTAAAAGCAGCTAGCGAGTGAACAACTCGGAATGAGGACCATGAGTTAAGTTTTGTGTTCATAGCTTTGACATAGTATAGCTGCCATCCTGAATAAAGGGATCTTAAGGTAGTCCCATGTTCTGCCTGTGGATTCTGCTCTACACAAAGAAAATGTTCCACATAACCTGCACTTTTATTTCACTCACATGAATAGATGTGAATGTGAGGAAATACAGTATTCCTTTGGACTATTTTACACACACAACAGAATGCACAGACAGACGCTATAAATAGTGTCTAATAAAGCAATACAGTTAGTGTGGGAGTGTTTATTTACAGATAATAATGTTTTTATGCCTTGAGAGTAGATCTCATATCTGCAGGGAGGTACAGCATATTTCTGTCACTAAAGGAGGTCTGTGCTGTGCTCTTTGGGGGTCATTCCGAGTTGATCGCTAGCTGCCGTTGTTCGCAGCGCAGCGATCAGGCTAAAAAATCGGCATTTCTGCGCATGCGTATGCACTGCAATGAGCACGCGCGACGTACGGGTACAAAGGCCTTTGTGGTTTTGCACAGGTTCTAGCGAAGCTTTAAATTGCATGGCACAAAGCAAGAAGATTGACAGGAAGGGGGCGTTTCTGGGTGTCAACTGACCGTTTTCAGTGAGTGTTTGGAAAAACGCAGGCGTTCCGGGGAAAACGCAGGTGTGACCGGGCGGACGCTGGGCGGGTGTGTGACGTCAAAATCCAACCCTCCAACGTTAGAATCAAAGCACACGAAGAGTAAGTCCAGGGCTGGTCTTGTTTTGCACAAAATGTGTTTGCAGGCGCTCTGCTGCACAGGCGTTCACACTTCTGCAAAGCGAAAATACACTCCCTGGTGGGCGGCGACAATGCGATGGCACAGCTGCGAAAAACTGCTAGTGAGTGATCAACTCGGAATGACCCCCTTAATCAATTGCTTTTTGACACTTAAAAGCACAGAGTGCACCTACTTGTGTGGAATGACGCTTTTTTCCTTTATAAGAAGGCAGTATTTAATTAATGTAGAATGGTTGTAGTCAAATTGGCAGTCATAGGGGTAAATTTACTAAGATGAGAGTCGTATTTAAGAAGGGATGTTGCCCTTAGCAACCAATCAGATTCCAGGTATTTTTTTCTAGAAGGTGCTAGATAAATGAGAACTATAATCTGATTGGTTGCTATGGGCAACATCACATCTTAAATAGAACTTCCATCTTAGTAAAATTACCTCACAATGTGCAGAACATCATGCATGCATTCTTTTTTATGTGGCATTAAAGTTTGTGGCCCTGTGCATGGGAATTTCTACCAGCTCGGCAGAGTGATGTACCCATATTCTCTACGCATGATGCTATATAAGCATGAATTCCTGCCAGTAAAAGGAGCATGAAATATAGGTGTTCTCGGGTATGGAGCTGCTGAATTTGATGGGGTCGCTCACAATGACAAAGAAACAGTAACTCAAAGCTACAGTCATTTACTATGTGGCATGCGATTTCATGTACCTATTTTTGTGGCATAACACCTGCTGGATTTGTAAATGGATTTGTGTATCAAGATGCTATTAACTGCAGGGTGATGGACAGATCTGACCGGACATATGGGGTTAGTTAGAGTTGTTAGCAAACCAAAAAAGTTAGCAATTGGGCAAAATTATGTTGCACCTCAGGTGCGGTAGATGTAACATGTGTGGAGACATTTAGATTTGGGTGGGTTATATTGTTTCTGTGCATGGTAAATACTGGCTTCTTTATTTTTACACTGTAATTTAGATTTCCGTTTTAACACACCCCACCTAAATCTCATCTCTCTGCACATGTTACATCTGCCCCCCCTGCAGTGCACATGGTTTCACCCATTAGTGTGCTTTATTTTTTGTTTGCTAACAGCTCTGAATAACTTCTTTGGGCAGATTGAAATTTATTTTGACTGTGCAACAAATTTACTGTTAAAAATATGCAAATAGGAGGCTTATTTTGCAGGTTGTGTTGCTATCAAAAACTTAATGGATTGCAATTTAGGCATATTTCTCCCACTTTAATAGGAGTCTACAATTTGGTTTTAGCCAGAACAGCCAGATGTTTACACCACTTTACTTTAGAGGCTGCAATAATCTGTACCCAGCCACTAGGTTCACTGGGGCACCTATTTACATTTGCAGATTTTAGAGGGAGTATTTACTATGCCCATGTAAACTACTGTGCACCTCACAGCCATCCTACTGTCAGCTTCTAGTGGGTCAGTAATGATACTGGAAGACTGTCCCACCATCCTCTGATTAGGATGCGTGTCCTGATTCACAGGGGTTGGGGAGTTTACCACTATGGAAGCATCAGTGGTGCATGCTGCAAAAAATCTAACAATTTTCTTGTAAAAATGCCCTCAGGGGTGAGGCCATGCCCACTAATAATTAAAATAATTATTTTGTGTTTGACATATTGTGCACATGGAAAGCGGTTAAAATACCGCCAGGCGGGTTCCCAGCGTTCACAATGTCGACGCCGGAATCCCAACTAGCGGTGCAATCCCACCGCCGCAATAACGGCACCACAGGCTATTCTACCTCTGTGTGTGTCCATGACACCTATAGAGGGAGAATATAACCTGTGGTGAGCGCAGCAAGCCACCGTGCCCGAAGCGTGGAGGGCGCAGTGAGCCCGCAAGGAGCTTTCTAGCGCTCGCCCTGTTGCCGGCATACTAGTGGCCAGGATGCCGCTGTCGGTATACTGACGGCCGGCATCCTGGCCACCGGTAATTTATACTGAACCCGTGCACTTATGCCTTATTCAAGCAAACCAAGTCAGTAATTACTACTTAGCACACACAAGCACATAATGTAATCAAGGAAACACTGTTATCTATAATAAGATTCCCAAACAAGAATAGCTAAATGGCGTAACCCAGAGGTTTCCAAACTTTTTTGAATCACGGCGCCCTAGAATATTAGAATTTTTTCACGGCACCCCATGGGCAAAAATTTCTTATTGAGAAATTTAGAAAAAAAATATTACATTAAGTAGATCGCATTTATATGTCATCCTTAGGGTCAGTTGTGTGGTGAGGGACAAGATTTGCTTCTGTTTGGCCACATATTTTATAACTGGCAGCCACCAGCACTGGTTTTGCCTATTATATTGACCATAAATAATTTGAATTGGTCCTGGACCACCAACCCAGGGCACCCCTGCAAGTGTCCCGAGGCACCCCAGGGAGCCACGGCACACAGTTTGGGAACCTCTGGCGTAACCAGTAAATACAGTGCCCACTTTATCTAGCACTTTTTATTATCATTTGAGACCCAGTTTTCTCCAAAGCACATTTTACTAAATAATATTGTCTGCAAAACCTATATCATCCCTAGCAAGTTCCTTCTCCATCATCACAAGACATAAAATAACAAAGCAAAAAGAGAGGCATTATGACATTTGTACATTCTGCTGGAAATGGCCTTGGAACGAAGAGATTACTGGTGTATAATTCAGTGTTCTTCTTCTGATTAAGCAGCTGGACAGGATCAGAGACTGTAAAGGTTTTCTTGTGGGACGTGTGCGGTTATGCAGTTTGAAGTCAGAGGCCTTGTTATCTTCAGCCATGTTATTGCTGGATTTAAGCAGATTAGCTCAATTCCGAGCGATTAATGAACTCTGTACACATTCAGCGCAAACCCCCTCCCCCTTCCAGACCAGACAGAGGGTAGAACGTGAAATGTGCCACCGTGGTAAAAAGCAAACATTTGGCTTTTGCTTTGTTAAAATCATAAATTTCAGAATTTTTATGAAAGGTAAAAAGTACATTTTATATTAAAACTATTTTATAATTTTGAAACAGTACAATTCACAATGATTATATTACATTTGTAAAAAAAAACATTTTGGACTAACCAACCATTTTCAGAGAACAAAATCTTACTGAGCACAGTTAAGTAATATGATTGCGATTGCTTCACTGACAGCTATGGTCAGATTAACAATGGGGTGGATGGAACTACAGTGCCAGGCCTCAACATAAATGTAGGCACATCATTATAACAGCACAATGATGACCAGCAACCTATGGTAGCAGGCCACATGGTTAGCCATATAGCAAGTATTACAATTTTATTTCTATTCTCTTCACAAAATGTAGCTATTTTTCTATTTTTACGTATTTAGTAAGTCATTGGGGCTGATAGTATAGATCAGTGTTGGCTAACCTTGACACTCCAGCTGTTGTTGAACTACATATCCCAGCATGCCCTGCTACAGTTTTGTTATTTGGCCATGCTAAAACTGAAGCAGGGCATGCTGGGATGTGTAGTTCAACAACAGCTGGAGTGTCAAGGTTAGCCATCAAGGGTATAGGTAGTGTACATCAGTAGTTCTTAAACTCGGTCCTCAGGATCCCAAACAGTTCATGTTTTCCAGGTCGCCAATGGATCATTAAAAATGTGTCAGTTAGTAATACACCTGTGCACCTACTAGGTCCTGAGGACTGGGGCTGAGAAACACAGGTGTACATGCTCACATGGCACTGGCCACACTCAATCAGCACTGGTCACACCTCCTCAGCTTCTCACAATAGACCCATGGTCACTATCAGATACAGGCCCATGTAGCCATTAATCTGACCTTGCCGATAACACCATAAGCATATGTGTAGGCTAGTGCCATTAGCTGAACAGCATGCATGAAATTGTCTTTTTCATTTTTAGATATGAAATTTGGGCCAATCTCAGAATAATGTGATTACCCAAAATTGTACTATACATGTGTGGCCCAGTTGGCCACAGATCGGGTAGGATAACGATCAGAACTGACAACTGTCAGTGTGTGAACAGCTATACCTTAATCCTTACAGTAGCTCCATTATGCTAAATGGTTTCTAAAGTGCATTTTAATCCATCTATGATAAAGCAGTTGCCTTGTGGAGTATCATGAAACATCAGCAAATAAAGTAAGGTAATGAGAAGTAACGTAGACTATATTGTATCTTAAAGGGGTTCCTTTTCTTTTTTAGGGTGGTATTTATCAAAGCTTGGAAAGAGATACAATTGGAAGAGATAAAGTACCAGCCAATCTGCCTTACATTTTATAGTGTTTAAAAAATTAAAGGACCTGATTGGTTTGTTCTTTATCTTTCACAATTTTATCTCTCTCCAAGCTTTGATAAATACAGCCTTTAGTGTTGTGCAGTTGCTCTTCTACAAACAAACCTCCACACCTCCTTTACCTTCCAGACTGTTTGCAGTGAAATGTGGATCTTGCCTAGACACCATCACACCCAGCGAGTTTGTCATGCGGGCACAGAAGAGTGTCTATCATTTAGGATGTTTCTGTTGCTGCGTGTGCGAGAGGCAGCTTCAAAAAGGCGACGAGTTTGTTCTCAAGGATGGACAGCTTCTCTGCAAGGGTGACTATGAGAAAGAACGGGACCTTCTCAGCCTTGTGAGCCCAGCTGCATCTGACTCAGGTACATGTTACAGAGAAAAAGTGACAGAATAATCAACATATTTTATCTCATTAAAAGTGGAATGTGCGGTTTGTTACCCTAGTTCTGGTGCCGTCAGCACTGAAGACAAAAACAGCTTGCCGCTAAGGGGCCTATGTATTAAGCCTTGCAGAGAGATAAAGTACCAGCCAATCAGCTTCTAACAAAATTACAGGCTGTATTGAAACAAATGACTGGAGCTGATTGGTTGGTACTTTATTTCTCTCCAAGTCTTAGTACATAGACCCCTAAAAATCTTAACGGATTTACTTCACAAAAGGAAACATTTAATTGTGTCCCCGTAATTCAGTATACTGTATGTCAGCTTGTGTGGCATAGAACAAAGGGCCTGATTCGGCGATAGAGGCAATGTTGATGTTTCATGGAGTAGAGTGATAGTTTGCTACTGTGCATGTGTCTAAGCCACACTGTGCATGTTCCGCAAAAGTCTTGTGACAGCGCTCACACAGAGGATTTATTTGCAAAGTTAGTGGCAGCAGCCAGTGTTTGGGAAAGGTAATGGGAGCGGCACCATGTTGTGATCATAAGCCTGTTATTGCTTGCAACTGCAGTCCCGTACAGAGTAAATCTGGCTTTAGGGGGTCATTCTTAGTTGATCGCTAGCTACCGTTGTTCGCAGCACAGCGATCAGGTCAAAAATCGGCATTTCTGCGCATGCGTATGTACCGCAATGTGCAGGCGCGTCGTACAGGTACAATGAGCATCGTGGGTTTGCACAGAGTGTAACGAACATTCCTGTTGCACGGCCGATCGCAGGAAGATTGACATGAAGTGGGCGTTTCTGGGTGTGAACTGACCGTTTTCAGGGAGTGCTTAGAAAAACGCAGGCATGGCAGAAAAAACGCAGGCATGGCTGGGCGTCCACTGGGCGGGGGTGTGATGTCAAAAGCCGTCCCTCCGTGGTTAAAATCAACGCACATGAAGAGTAACTACAGGGCTGTTCTTGTTTTGCGCAAAAAGATTTTGCAGGCGCTCTGCTGCACATGCGTTCGCACTTCTGCAAAGCTAAAATACACTCCCCAGTGGGCATCGACAATGCGTTTGCACGGCTGCTAAAAACTGCTAGCGAGTGATCAACTCGGAATGACCCCCCTAGTGTCTTACTTACAGGGCCACGCTGTGCCATTCAGAAGGTCAATGTTTGGCCAATGTGCATCCAATGGTTGCATCTTTGTATGCAAATGACGGGACAGAGATGCCGATTATAGGCATCTCAATACAACCAGGCTGTGACATTTGTATATTTACGCCAAGCCACTGAGTACAAATTCATAGCAGCGATGGCATTTGTGTACATCTTTCGATCAGGAACTTAGTTCAGAAGCTATTTATTTTACCAATAAATGTGTTAACAGTGATTAAAGTTGTAGCTAAGAAATTCTAGTAGACCTTAATTTATTAATGGGTGTAGAAACCCAACCGACAATGGTGTCTAAAAGCAAATTACTGTGATACTGGATAATGTCATCTGTTGCTTAGTCTTTGTCACTGTGCTTACTTGATACTAGTATTCAAACGCTGCTGTATGACAAGCTATCATTTACTACAGTATGTTACAGCACCTGCTGATTACATAACATATATGATAAATATGCAATATTTTTTTGGGGAAAAACAACCAACACTTGTGCCCCATGCAATAAGTAACAATCTAACTATATAACACAATATGTGAACCTTATGGAATAAAATCTGACATTGTCAGAATGTTTGAAAATCAGTTGTTTTACAATAAATTATAAGAAGAACTAGTTGTAGCCATCATACACTAAAGACTCACTCGCCAAGGCTTGCCATCTTCATTCTCTAGGATTGGTCTTTTTTGTTCTGTATCCATCAAGCCTTTTCTCTGTAATGTCTAACTTTGAAGGAGCTTTCTATAGACAAGAGGGTGAGAGAGGGAAAGTATAAAAGTTAAACCCAATTTTATTGGAAAATCTAGAAAGGGGTAGAGCAGCACCACAGATCCCATATGCTGGAGCTAATCTCTAAAGCCCATACTTCAATTACAGCCACTGTCAACTCAAGCACTCAATCCTATGTAAACAGAACCAACTCAAAAACCATCCCCATTTCCAATTAAGTGCCCTAACTCTGCCTCTTCGCCTAATTCCCTCAAACCAAAAGAAGCAGTGATTGAAAAGGAAAAAAAAAGACTTATGAGTGCAGCTTCATTATACAAGATATTCCCTTTTACTCTTCATCTCATACAGATGATAAGCACCTTTTGTACAATATGGATCTATTAATTGTCTCGAGCCATCCAAGACCAGCTCATGCAAAGGTCACCAAGCACAATATGTTTTCATTTTCTCAGGCAGGACTGAGAGAACAGGGTTAAGGCTTAATTAAGTAGCCCTTCTAGTGCCTGAGACGTTTACAGATGCAGTGATCTCTCTAATTAAAATTAAGTCTCCTCTTGTTGAATTTGCATTGGTCTTATGAGCTTTCTACTTTTATTCCACATGTCTATGATCTTTTGTAGCAGGTGGTGACAAGCTGGAGGATATTAGGGTCGTAGTGTGCAGGCAGCTTCCTATGTGTCAATATTTGCTCTTTTACAGTCTAGCCTCTTGGCTCAGCATTTGTTTATGGACCTATACAGACACTGTTCGCCCCACCCAAAAAAGAAGCCACTTTGCATAAAGCTACACTTTATTCTGGAAGATAATTAACATGACCAGGGGAAATGCAAGCTGCTTAAACTGACTGAACTCAAAGTCCATTTGAATCTGTTCTTGAGAGGTTCTGCAGACACACCTTGCAGACCAGCTGTGGTTCAGTTATAAGTTTAGTTGCAGCAGCAGCAAAACATTAGGTGGCAACCCCAGCTGTGGGAAAACTACATATACCATAATTCATAGTGGATCAGTATCTAAGCCAGTGGTTCCTAAATTGGTGCCCAGGGTTGGTGGTCCAGGATCAATTCAAATTATTTATGGTCAATGTAATAGGCAAAACCAGTGTTTGTGGATTCTAATTATAAATATGTGGTCAAACAGATTCAAATCCTGTCCCTCAACAAATAACTGAACATAAGAATGAGATATAAACACAATTTACTTAATTTAATATTTTTGACTGAATTTCTTAGTTAGAAACTTTTGGCCTAGGGCTGTCGTGAAAACAATTCTGATACTCTAGGGTGCCATTATTCAAAAAAGTTTGGGAATTGGAGACCAAGCTTTAAACAGGCAACATTTTATCAGGGATTTCTCAGTAGTTCAGCAGCACAAATTAGCACTGTGTTATACTAATATGACATTACTGGGAAGATAAAAGTTACCTTCAGAAGCTCTGGCTGTTCAGGCAAAGTTTCCATGTGAATCAGAAGTACAGGGTGCCAGTTATTAAAATCTGCAGCTATGACATGGAAACTTCATTCTCTAGACATCAAAATGACCTCAATTCTCTCCTCTTTTGTCAAAGCCATCTTCAGTTACCTGCAACAAAAAAAGTGTTGTAACTTTTGAACCATAACTGCCATTTCAAATTTGTTTGCAGCAATAAACTTTTCAGCAAATTCTGATGTTGTTTGAACATTACATAACCCCCTTTCCATTTAAAAAATCTGACTTAGATTCAAGATGGCCAATTTCAAGATGGCGCCCATGTTCGGTACATACCCTAAAAGATAGCCCACCTCACCCACACCTTACTGGAGTATTCAGTTTTCCCATTTCCTGCACAGATTTTTGGTATACTGCAACTTTTGAATCAGCCTGTATATTTTTAACATAGAAACAGAGAATTTGATGGCAGAGAAGAACCACTTGGCCCATATTGTTTATCAGAATATGATAAATCTGTGTATAACTATGATAGCTGGTATACCTTAAATAAATAAATTGTTGTTATACATTTTTTGGGGGGCAAAAAGTTGATAAGTTTCCAGAATCTTATTGGGACAGAACTTTGTGGTTTGCCTTTACCCTGGTGTGGGGTAGAGGGCATGCAGAGAAGGTTTATAGACCAGGATGATTTCCTTGTGTTCTCCCAGATGACTGAAATGTTCTATACAGGTTAAAACACAAGGGCTCAACCACTATACTCTTTTCTTTCTATTGTTATATGTATGTTCCATCTCAGATTCCCATTACAGAGAATATCCACTTTGGCAAGTCATTATTTCCTTTAAATAGCAATATACTGATGGTTCCTTCCCTGAGATCATCACAACACCAAAATGTGGACCAGTAAAAGTAAAAAATAATGTAATTTCTCACAATTCCACAACTAATCATAAGATGATGTTAGGAGTGGAGACAACTCTCAGTATTGTTAGTGAAACCTGGGCAGGAGATTTAAACAGGGTGTAGTATACAAGATGTACACTGTCTAGATACGTACAGTATATATGGTCAACATGCATTAGGTCAACAGGGTCAAAGGTAGACAGTGGGTAAGGTTGACAAGTACAAAAGGTCGACAGGGTCAAAAGGTCGACAAGACAATAGTCCATACAAAAAGAGGTTGACACAATATGTCCTTATTTTTTGGGTGTCATTTTGTATTTTTAACCATTTATAAGCGCAATCAGTGGAAAGTGTACCCTCGCTTGCCACGGTTTGGGCAAGGTCGCTATTCCCAATCATAGTCCATGTGGATAGTAAATCAAGCAAAAGCTCCCAAAAAAATGAAAAATACAAAAAAAGTGCGTCGACCATTTGTATTGACCAATGTCATGTCAACCTTTTGATCATTTCAACCTTTTGTACCTGTCGCCCTAAGCATTGTCTACCTTTTACCTGTTGACCTTTTGACCACATCAATCTTGTGTTCCTGTCGACTTAATACATGCATATGGGGTCGACCTAGACACTGTTGTTCTGTACATTGGGAGCCAGTTAAATTCTGGATGAGTATGTATAATGTGAGTGAGCTGCTGACTGCATGGAATCCGGAGCCAATCAAATCTGAGGAGGTGTGTAGAGCAATGTGGACAAGATCTGAATGCCGACATGTTCAGATTCTCGCCAATATGTCAATATTCACAATGCTGACACTGACATAATATTGACATTGCCAGAATGCCAACAATGTGAATAATGACATGTTATTTGTCAATGTTAGCCTAATCCTAACCTTAATTGCACCCTAAACCTAACTCTAATCTAACTCTAACCCTAAAATCCTGTGTTAACATTCTGGCTGTCGACATTCACAATGTCAACATTCTGACTATGTCAGTATTTTGTCATTGTTGACATTGTGAATGTTGACATGCATGTTGACATTCTAAACATGTTACTCTTCTGAATGTCGACATGCAGACTGTCAGTATTATGCTGTCGACATTCTGAATGTCAACATCATGAATGTATACCAGTAGAAGTATATGCTTAAATAGCAGGATTGGCCCAAAAAGTTATTTGTACAGTATTTTAAGGCCCCCATACGTCAGCTGCTGCAATTTACCGACCCGCCTGCACCACCAAGCGACCTTCCGGATCCAGCAATGATCGTCAATTCATTAGGAGAATCTAACCATGTTAAAAATACCTAATTCCACAATCTCGATGGAAAACAGTCGGGATTTGGGAATCAGGATGTTTCAACATGTTGAATATTCCCAATTCCCAGCCCAGCACATTGCCCAAATACATCTGTGATGTATGTGGGCCGGAATGGGGATGATATACCGGCTAAAGAGATGCCGACTGTCAGTATACCAACAGCTATGAATTAATTGTGTGTAAAAAGACTTTAAAGTGTAAAATTTGTGAGAGTGCACCTGTAAAAAGGAAGAAGTGTATTAAATGTTTACAGCTCCTCTTTAGAGTGATGTAGAATGAGGTCAGTCCATCCCGGATTCACAATATACGGCAATTGTGAATACCCTAACTGTCCCTACCTTCTAGTTAGTTCGTGCATCGGCTGGAGGATAGATGTCAGCACTCCTCACTTCCAGCTTACCGCTGCGTCCAGCGGTAGCGGATCACGGATTGATGTCGAGTCGCGGCACGATGACATCACTCTGCGGCTAGCGTCGGAAAAGTCAGACCGGATGGAACTTGGTGTCCTGTAGCTCATGTGCCTCCAATGTGTTTCGTGCATCACCGCACACTTTGTCAAAGATGGCATGACGATTTCCTGGTCCCATATTTATACTTAAAAAACTTTTTAGTTCATTTGGTTAAAAAACGGAAATGCAGACAGGAAGTTGGGGCAAAAAGGTGGCAACCATGTGCTCATGTGCTAATCCACTTTTCCAAAGCCCAAATTCAATAAAAAATAATAAAAAATGATTCTAACCAGTGCCACTGTAAATGAATGTGTAATGTATGTGATTATGTTAAAAAAATGAAAGGTTTTTGTTTTTTGTACATTTTTATAAAAATGCATTCAGTTCTATGTCTAAATTAAACCCATGTGGTTGCAATGTCTTCATCTCAAAGATCCATCTTGTCTCATTTTTTAATAATTCCATCACAGTGTCTCCTCCTCTACAATTTTTATGTACTTTTTGTATCGCCAAGAAGCTTAATCCACATGAATCCTTATTGTGGAAATCCAGGAAGTGTTTGGAGACACTATGTGTGGCAAGCCTCCCTTTTATATTATAAATGTGTTCAGCTAACTGAGTTCTGACCTTTCTTTTGGTTTGGCCAATTTATTGTTGCCCACAAGGGCACTCTAAAAGGTATATGGCTTGTTTCTTTTCGCAACTAAGATGGTCTTTGATTTTGTATATTTTTGCAGTTTTGTTCTATTTAAACTGTCCTTCTGGTTTTGTTGTGCTTAATTTATTGTTTTTGCATGCCTTACAATTGAGACAGTAGTGATGACCTTTAGTATTAGTTGGTTTTCTTTGTATGGACGTTGTCTGGAAACTTGAAACCAATTTTTGTTTGATATTCCTTGCCTTTTTATAGATTATTTTTGGTTTATCAGTTAGGAGATCTTTTAATTCATTATCTAATTTCAAGATGTGCCAATGTTTATTTAGCATTGATTATATAATTTTGTGACTGCTGTTATATTGAGTGATGAACTTAATTTGGTCTTTTTGTTCATCCATTCTTTTTTCTTTATATTTAATAAGATCTTTTCTGTTCATTCGATTGATTTTATGTGTCTGTCTATTCAGGTCCTGTTTTCTATACCGTTTTTGAATGAAGTTCAGCATCATGTCTTCACTTCGTTTTTCGTATGTTTGGTATTCACTGCAATTTCTTCTAATTCACTGAAATTGGTTAGATGGAATGCTTGCTGTCCACTTTCTATGATGATTGCTCGAAGTTGGCAAGATGTTGTTTCCACTTACTTCCTTAATATGAGTTTTTGTGTGAATTTGATTATTTTTGATAAAAAATTTCCAAATCTAAAAAGGTGACTTGATTCTTTACTGGTTTCTGTTGTGAATTCCACATTTCTGTTGCTGCTATTTATGAATTGAATGCATTTTTGGAGATCTGTATCATTGCCTCCCCAAATAAAGAAGACATCATCGATGTACCTGTACCAACAAATTAAACTGTTTTTGAAGGGATTGTCTGTCCAGATGTGCTGGTATTCCCACCTAGTTACGAAGAGGTTTGCATAGCTAGGTGCAAAGGATGTTCCCATCACCGTTCCACATTTTTGACGACAGAATTGTCCATTATTCCAAAAGTAATTGTGGTTCAAGATAAAATCAATGTTCGCCATGATGAAATTAACTTGTCTAGTTGGAAGAGTCGACTTGTTCAGGTAGTATTCAGTGTGTTCACAGCCAGTTGTTGTGGGCAACAATACATTGGCCAAACCAAAAGAAAGGTCAGAACTTGGTTAGCTGAACACATTTATAATATAAAAAGGGGGCTTGCCACACATAGTGTCTCCAAACACTTCCTGGATTTCCACAATAAGGATCCATTTGGATTAAGCTTCATGGCGATACAAAAAGTAAATACAAATTGGAGAGGAGGAGACATTGTGACGGAATTATAAAAAAATGAGACAAGATGGATCTTTGAGATGAAGATATTGCAACCTCATGGGCTTAACTTAGACATAGAACTGAATGCATTTTTATGAAAATATACAAAAAAACAAAAACCTTTTAATTTTTTTAACATAATCACATACATTACACATTCAATTAAAGTGGCACCGGTTAGAATCATTTTTAATTATTTTTTATTGAATTTGGGCTTTGAAAAAGTGGATTACCACATGAACACATGGTTGCCGCCCTTTTGGCCCAACTTCCTGTCTGCATTTCCATTTTTTAACCAAATGAACAATAAAGTTTTTTTAATTATAAATTGTGGACCAGGAAATCGTCATGCCATCCTTGACAAAGTGCGCGGTGACGCACGAAATGCATTGGAGGCACATGAGCTACAGGACACCCAGTTCGATCCGGTCCGACTTTCCCAACACTAGCCGCAGAGTGACGTCACTGAGCCGCTACTCGACATCAAGCCGCGATCTTCTACCGCTGGATGCAGCAGTAAGCGGGATGTGAGGAGTGCTGACATCTATCCTCCAGCCGATGCACGAACTGACTAGAAGGTAGGGACAGTTAGGGTATTCACAATTGCCGTATTGTGAATCTGGGATGGACTGAGCTCATTTTACAACACTCTAAAGAGGAGCTGTAAACATTTAATAACCTTCTTTTTTACAGGTGCCACTCTTACAAATTTTACATTTTAAAGTGTTTTTACACATAATTAATTCATAGTGCTCATTACCTATTTTTTATCCCAAAAAAATTAAGCAGCTTTTTCAATACACATACAGCGCAGTTTGTATATATATTTCTATTGGTATACCAACAGCGGCATTACATGTGCTGGTATATCGGCAGCAAGGCAGCAAATCCCCTCGCGGGCTCGCTACACTTGCCATGCTTCATGCCTGATGGCGAGCGACAAGTTCTATTCCTACTCGGTTGGTGGAGAGGACCCACCAACCGAGTGGGAATTATGGGCAGGTGTTGGTATTCTGACCGCTGGTAATATGTTGGCTGTTGGGATTCCGGCTCTTCACTGCAATATGAGTTGCAAAAGCATCTACAAAGATGTATCTTTTTTACTGTGTCACAATAATGTTATCTATCTCTGTGGGCTCCAGAGTACCTCATATGTTTATTGTTTTTCAAACAAAAGAAAATTAAAAAATGAATAACAATTTTTCAAAATCAGTCTGTTGTCATTTGGGAAACAAGAATAAAACAAATGAGCAATGATCTCCTTTAAACTTCTCTTACCATACTTAAATCCATATTTGAAAATGTCTCATGTGAGCTTAATATACTGTAGATGTGATTCCATTCCTAAATAAAGTTGGCTGTCATAAATCACAGTATAATAGGAGAGACCTGTGCTGTTTATTACCATCTCTTTGGTTATTAATTAAAAAGATATTTACATTTTCCTACTATGTTCTAAATCAAGTCCCATGGACATATAAATTAGCTTTTTTAATTCAATAATCATTTCCTTTCCAAATTGGCTGTAATGGAATGCCAGAAAAAGTGTTATTAATAATTTATGGTCCATTACAGGTAGTTTAGAAAGTAAAATATTCATTAGATTTGCAGATGAGCCTCACGGTCTTAATCGGTTCTTCACAGCATATACAGTACTTGCAAAAAGTATTTACATTGCCAGCCAACAGTGAGGGTCATTCACGAAATGGACAACATTAACTTTTTTTTTGTGTGCTTCAATTGCATTTTTAAATGCATCTACTGTATCTATACAGATTGCCTCTGTGCCAGTATATGCATGTTGTCTTTTACTGCTCTTATGTCATGAGAATAAGGGCGGGATGTACTATGCCTTGAAAAGTGATAATTTCACTGTGATAAAGTACCAGCCAATCAGCTCCTAACTGCCATGTCACACGCTGTATTTGAAAAATGACAGGAGCTGGTTGGCTGGTACTTTATCACAGTGAAATTATCACTTTTCAAGGCTTAGTACATTCCGCCGTCTGTCTTTATGACATGAGAGGAGGCACCAGAGATGTCTTTATAACACGTTACATTTATCATGTTTTATTTTTATACATTTTAAAATCTTATATCATTTTTTTTAACAAAAAGACACAAACAAAATGGTGAAAAAAAATGCCATTAAAAAGAATTAGAGGTGGCTGACAACTTCAATGAGACAAAAAAAAAAAGGCACACACAGGGGGAGAATTATCAAAGCTTAGAGAATGATAAAGGGGAGAGAGATCAAGTACTTAGTTACCAATCAGCTCCTAACTATGATATTTCAACCATATACTCTGCAAAATAACAGTTAGAAGCTGATTGGCTGGTAGTTTGTCTCTGGTACCAACCAATCAGCAACTGTCATTTTACAGACTGTTTAAAAAATGACAGGAGTAGATTGGTTGGTACTTTAACTCTCTCCACTTTATATATCGCCAAGCTTAGATACATCTCTCCAAGCATTGATAAATCTCCACCACAGTCTCTCCAGTGATGATCTAATCCTTGTATGTTCCTGTAAAAGCAGACACAGCAGTGCAATAAAAAAATTGTATACATCGCTAAGTGCTTCAGATGTGGTCACATAAGTTGCTACTGCATGCAAACTGGTCAATGTTTTCTTACTGCGCATGCATCTGAGCAACAGCGCGCATGCACAGCGATTGAATTGTGATAGTGGTCGCACTGGGGAAGTACTCGCAAAGTGAGACAGGTAGACAGTGTTCGTCAGTGGTAGCGGGGAGTGGTTGGCCAAACGCAGGCATGTCATGGCCATTCAGATGGTGTTTTCTGGGCATGCATAAATTAGTTGCGACCTTATTTGCTACAGGAGAGCCTTGCATCCCTGAAGAGCATGACTCGGTTTGTGACGATAGTACTGATGTATCAGCAATTATACAATTATAGGGAAACGGTGCGACAGCAGTGGGCGTCCCTATGCTCAGGTTCCCTTATGCCCATATGAGCATATAATCACAATTGTGTACGACAAAAGATAGCAAATGCAGCAGCAAGAACAACCACATCTGAATTAGGCCCAGAGTCTCAGATCTGTACCCAGAAATTACATTTTAATGCAGGAAAAAAAAGATTAATTTATATAGCAATTACTTACTAACAAGCATTTCAGGTGAAGCACTGACATCAAGTAATGCTACATTTTATACGTTTCCAATAACTTTCATAATTAAAATAGTGACATATTTGGTAGGTTGCCTATATGTGAGCAAACAAGAACTCCACTTTCTATTAAACAATTACAAGGTTCTTAAATCCCATATACTCCTGGGAATGTGTAAAATATAATGATAGAGTATTATTATACAGTATCTAGTTTATTAGTTGTGATGCATAAAAGGTCACGGCCAGAGGCACTCTACATGAAATGTCTGAGCACCCAGTGAGCTGCTTCCTGTCTTATCTGGCAGCCAGCCACGGCTGAGAGCTTTGCTATGTGAGTGCTGACAGCCTGGGGACTCTCATCCAATCTCCCAGGTCCTTGCTGATAGGGAAGCACTGAGTAGCTGGCTGCTGACTGAACACTGTCACCTTGCCTCCTTTGGTGCCACGCTGGAGGCCATACCACGTCACTGAATCAAATTCTGAGTGTCGTCAACATTCCAACATTCAGCTTCTTTTTGCACATTAAAATTAATTTTTGCCTGGGGTGCCCAAACTTTCAATCCCCACTGTATGTACTAGTAGGCATTCCAGGTACATGACTTCTGCTGCGGTCCAGTGACACAATACTCTTCCCATCTTCTCTTAGGTAAGAGCGAGGATGATGAAGATGGCGGTAAATTTGAAGACAGTAAAGGAATTGAGGATGGCAAAGATCAGAAGCGGCCTAAGAGACCCAGGACCATCCTGACAACACAGCAGCGAAGGGCTTTCAAAGCTTCATTTGAGGTCTCCTCTAAGCCATGCAGAAAGGTGAGCTGGTGATGGCTTTACTTCTGGTTACCATTTTTGGGGTGTTTAAGGTCATCAAATGTTACACTGCTAATGGTTTCCCCAATGCTGTCAAATGTAGCATGTCCAAAAAGGCTTGATACTCTTTAAATGAAACGTAGCTTGAGACATGTCACTGACCACACCCACACAGCACTGGTCACACCTCCTCTGCTTCTCACAATAGGCCCTTGGTCATTTTCAGACCCTTGACAACTTGTTAACCATTTTTAGTTCTGACAAGCTCCTGCATATTTATAAATGCGTTTGTGGAAGTCAGAAGTAGCTTTTTTTTATCCTTAAAATACCTATAATTAATATTATTTACACTGACCCAGTACACCTATACCATGCATGTGCCTGATGTCCACTAATGAGCCTATAGCCTGACACAAATACCTGATGTTTTTCCTTGTGAAGGTGAGGGAGACTCTTGCTGCAGAAACTGGTCTAAGTGTCCGTGTGGTGCAAGTCTGGTTCCAGAACCAAAGAGCAAAGGTGAGAAACCAACAAGCAGCGTGGGACACTAATGTGTCCTGAATGTGACATAAAACTAGATTCAAGAATTTTTTGTCTAGATGAAACACATATGATGATCACTATTCTGTAGGATTGGTCAAGAACTAGGAGGCATTGCCATAGGTATGGACTCTTTTGTTTCAATAGACATATACACGACTTATGTTGCTTCAAGTTCTAACTAATACTTCTGAAGGTAAAGCAGGTGTGGCACTATCCTATCAGCTTCAGTGAGGTATCCATTGGGCAGTATTTACTTTCAAACATCTCCATGACAGTGAAACAAATCCTTTGATGAGATTCTTTATTGTGTATATATTGGCATAACAATCATTCATTTATACTTAGAGGATAACCATTACATTGTTATTTAAGCTTTTTATTATTTTTGTGATATCATAATCCAAGTAAACCATTTTCAACATGTGTCTGGAGATGGGTACCATGTAGGCCGGGCAATAAAGGATAATTCAGCTGAACATTATGTGGAATATCAGTAAAACCTGCCCTAGATGATTACTTACATGGTGTCTAAGGGTGTGTACACACGGTGAGATATTTTCTGTCGATTTTGACTATATAGTCAAAATCGCACAAAAAGTTAGTGCAGATCGCAAGGTGAAAGTCACCTTGCGATCTGGATTCGATCCCGATGCGCGGTCCCGCCAGGTCGGCATCGCAAGAAAAGATAGACTGTGCAGGCAAGTCAATCCTTGCTAGATCGGTGTACTATCTAGTTCATCTCACATGTCAATGACATCTCACATAAGCCAAAATCTCACATAAGCCAAAATCGTAAGCACACATAGTCCATATCTCAAGAAAAGTTAGTCAAAATCTGTGCTATCTGGTCTCCAGGGAGTTCAAGGGAAATCGCAAGTGAAAATCGGGCATAGCAAGAATCTCACCGTGTGTACACACCCTTACATTTACTTGATCCAGGGTGTATCCGAATGTATAACTGGAGTGAGGACAGTTTCAGATGTTCTGTCACACTGTGGGGGAGATGTACTAAGCCTTGGAGAATGATAAAGTGGAGAGAGAGATAATGTTCCCCAGCTTACCAGCACCTGTAATTTTTCAAACACAGTCTGTAACATGACAGTTAGAAACTGATTGGGCGGTACTTTGGGTTCTATTTACTAAGCCCTGGAGAGAGATAAAGTGGAGAAAGATAAAGTCCCAACCAACCAGCTCTTAACTCATTTTTCAAACCCAGCCTGTACCGTGGCAGTTAGGAGCTAATTGGCTGGTACTTTATCTCCGTCCACTTTATCTCTCTCTCTCTGGGGGGGGGGGGGGTATTCAATTAGCTGCAATAATGGACTTTTTTTACACGAAAAATCGCGATTACAGCCTATTCAATTATCCGGGAAAATTTATTGTGATCATTTTTTCTAGAGATGAGCGGATTCGGTTTTACTCGGTTTTACTCGGTTCTCAAAACCGAATCTTATTGGCTATCCAAAACACGTGACATCCGTGAGCCAATAAGATTCGGTTTTGAGAACCGAGTAAAACCGAGTAAAACCGAATCCGCTCATCTCTAATTTTTTCACACTTTCAGTTCACCTACACTGAGCAGGTGAAAAGTTTTGAAAAATCCCTAATTTAAGGTAAAAATGGTTGGATGTGGTACAGAACCCCTGGGACACCCCCCTTAATGACTAAATAGGCACGTCGAAGTTTTTAATTATTTTTAAATTAGCCAATAATGACAAGTCATTTTTGGGGTGAAAAAGTACAAAGTGATGGAAATTGGAGTTCAAGGCATGGGGCAGGTATATTGGGGTGCTTTATGAGGGGAACAGGTGTCTTTAGGCTTGCAGGTGGGAGTAATCGGTCTGTTTCCACTTTTTTTTAAAAGTACCCTAAAATGACCCAAATACATACTTATACCCATTTTCATGTACCCCAAATTAAACGAGAACATTTGTTTGCATTTAAAAAAAAAATGCATATAACAGCCATTTCGCACAATTTAAGTCCCCCAAAACTCTTTGATGTGATCTCTAATACACTTCTCTTCTGTTATCCTATGTTAGTTTAGCATTTTTTGGAATACAGGCTGATTTCCCCATTTTCACCTACTCTTTTCACTGCAAGAATTTCCACGTGAAAACCCGTTTGGAAATGAAAAGGTCGAGAAACGGGAGCACGCATACTCACGAAAAGCTGTTTTCACAGCAATGTTCGTCTGACTGCCGTGCGAAAATTCACACAAATTTGCAGCTAATTGAAAACCCCTCCAAGGCTTAGTAAATAAACCCCTTAATCTCTCTCCACTTTATTTCTCTCCAAGGCTTAGTACACCTCCCCACATGCTGCTAGCTTCTGCCAATCCAATATTTATTTTACAGCTAGCTAGCATGTCATCCACCAAAAGCAAGATATTTAAAGATCTGCCAAATTGTAGCAATGATGGATCCCAGAAAAGTAATGTGGAAGTGGGACTGGGTTTTATTTATGATATACCACCAAAAACTGAATTTTATATTTTCAGTGGAATTAACCTTTAAAGAAAGAAACTATAAGTGGGTACAATCCATTTCCAATCCACTTTCTAGACTTTTGTAATGCAAGCAAGAGCAATGATTAGCATTAGAGCTGTGTAAGAAGTGCATCAAGCAATTCCTGGACCTGATTTACATCCAGAGTACATCGCCTGATGGAATTACCAGAATAGTATACAGACACGCCCTCATTTTACAATCTTATTCTTGTCCTTTACTTGTAACAGATGAAGAAGTTGGCAAGGAGACAGCAACAACAGCAACAGCAGCAAGATCAGCAAAACCCGTCACGTATACCAGCAGGTAATTATTTTTCCAGGCACTGTGTACTTTTATCATCACAAACAGGCCCCTTGAGGCTTTTCTATGGCCACAAATTTGCCAAAGCTTCTGTAAGGAAGATTATAACTAGTTTACAATATCCAAAGCTCATTTGCATATTCACAAATACATAATTAAACATTATCATGTGTTGATATATGTGTAATTGTATTTACTGTTACAGTAAATTTATTTCTGCAGCGGGGTACACTGGTATTCCACAGGGAATAACATCGGGGTGTAGAGTTGGATCTTGATCCGAGGCACCAACAGGCTAAAGCTTTGACTGTTCCCAGGATGCACTGCACCACCTCCTCTATAGCCCCGCCTCCAGGCACTGGAGCTCAGTTTGTAAGTTGGTTGCCTAAAGTGCAGGCATCTAACAGGTGGGGCTGAGATAGGCAGCCCTGAAAAGAGCTTTTTAGAAGACTTCAAGGGCCGCAGCACTTTCTACTGCTGGTGTTCCCACCCTGGAGCTGCATTTCACTCTCCCTCACTCCCTGACAGAGATTTTGGCGCCATCTTCACTACAAGCTGGGCTGATCTCTGGGACTGCATGGCACTGTCTCCTCTGTAAAGCCGCCTGCCTCATCAATGCTGTGCTTTTACAGACACTTAACTATAGTACATGTAATTTTAGACAGTGTTAGTTAAGAACAAGTGTACTGCTTTCTGAATATTTAGTACAAGTATTCTGCAATATACATCCAGTATCTACTGTGCATTGTTATATCTATAATCATACATAGTAATATGTAAATTACTAGTCCAGTGAGTGTTTTATTGTTTATATGTAATAACTTCTGCATTGTACATGTGACTGTGTGTGCCTGGAGCTGTTGTGTGGATTCCATTCTTGTGTATCACACTACTCGGTATCACTATGGGGCTCATTCCGAGTTGATCATAGCTGTGCTAAATTTAGCACAGCTACGATCATTCACACTGACATGCGAGGGGACGTCCAGCACAGGGCTAGTCCTCCCCGTATGTCAGTGCCGGTCCCCTGCAGAAGTGCAAAGGCATCACACAGCGGCGATGCCTTTGCACTTCAAGAGTAGCTCCCGGCCAGCGCAGCTTTAGCGGACCCGCAACGGCTGCGTGTGACATCACGCAGCCGCCGCGGCCTGCCTCCAGACGGTCCGGCCACGCCTGCGTTGGCCGGACCGATCCCTCCAAACGGCGGCTCAATGCCGCCGCCCAGCCCCCTCTCACCCAGCGACCGCCTCTGTCTCAGAGGCGATCGATAGGCAACGACTGCTGCCATGCGCTGGTGCACTGCGGCGCCGGCGCATGCGCAGTTCCGACCCAATCGCTGCGCTTCGACAAACTGCAGCGAGCGATCGTGTCGGAATGACCCCCAATATTCTGTACCCTGGGAGGCTAGGTGCGTCAGGGTCTCATATATATATATAGTACTACACAGGATATACTACTTTGTATTTTTCTCTGTGTGTTTCAGTCACCTGATACCGCTAAAATCCTCTGTTTGTGCTCGGTATTTACTGTCACATAACACAGGGGGTTATTTGCAGGTATTATATTTGTCTGGCTATATTGTACTGTTACGCTCTAAGGCTACATTCCTTATAATGTCTGCTACATAGGACGGAAAATCCGCGGACGCTCCTGCATCATGCAGTGCTTGCACCATGGATATACCTGAGGGGGAAGTTTTAGCTACTGGTTCAGGCACTATGTGTCATACATCTCCCAGCCAGCCCGCAGCACCTGTGACTACTCAGGAACCAACCTGGGAAGCATTTTCAAATATGCTATCTACACTGGTATCACGTCTCAGGCCCCTGTGGGCCCTCCTGTGCCATTACAGCCACATATTGTTCCTGTGGTGAACCCGATTTACTATCTACTCAGGTGCAAAAATTATATCAATCTTTGATTGCTTAACCTACCCCTCGCCCCTCGAAAGGGGCCAAAGGGTTCTCCAAACGGGCCATTTCTTCCTTCCAATCCACTAAGATTTCGGATAATTCTTCTGATGATGATGGGGAATATACTGATCCGTCAGACACTGATACAGTTGCTTCTGATGAGGATTCTATAACACAGGTTGATGTTCCTGACCTAGTGGAGGCTATTAAGCTGATTCTCCAAATGGAGGATGCCGGTGGACTCTCATGTCGCCCGCCTTGTGGTGTCCTTGACTCTGCCTGTCACCACCGTCACCTCGCTGAAGGAACTGATGGATAAGCATGTGGAGGGTGGCCTGAAGTCTATTTACACTTTTACCGGTGCTGTGCATAGACCCACTATGGCAGCCTCTTGGGCTGCAAAAGGAATTGAAGCTTGGGTTCAGGCAATTGAAAATGAGCTGCCCCAGGATTTTTCTGTCACTGACAGACAATGTCTGTCTTATATTACCACAGCCTTCCACCTTCCATTATATTCAGGAGGCGGCCTCTGACGCAAGAGTAATGACGGCCAAGGCATCTACTACGTCTATCCTGGCTCGTCGAATTATGTGGTTGAGGTCCTGGAAGGTGGACCGGGACTCCAAAAAGACCTTGGAGGTGCTCTCTTTTAAGGTAGACATCTTATTTGGGGAGGATCTGAACAAGATTGTAACTGACTTGGCTACGGCCAAGACTGCGTGTCTCCCAAATACTAATCCTTTTGCTCCGAAGGCTAAAATCACCACCTTTCGTTCCTTTCGACCTCCAGGGAAAGCAAAGGATCAAGCGTATCCACGACAGGCTCGTGCTTCCAAAAACCACTAAGCCTAAATCTAAACAATCCTGGGATATCCGTCAGCCTGCTTCCAAACAAGACAAGCCTGCTACATAACGGGGCGGGCCTCCCCCTGGGGGACCCCAGGGTGGGAGGCCGACTTCTGCAGTTCACCCAGGACTGGTTAAAGACCACTTCAGAAGCCTGGATGTGGGAAGTTTCTCTCATGGGTACGCGATCTCTTTCAAGAGACGTCCCCCTCACCAGTTCTGTTCAACGGTAATCCCCTCGGATTCGGTGAAAGCGCAAGCTCTACACCTGGTTGTACAATCCCTCCTGGAAACAGGAGTGGTAGTGCCGGTACCTCTGTCCCAGAGAGGCTGGGGTTACTATTCGACCCTGTTTCTTGTTCTGAAACCAAATGGGTCTTTCTGGCTTATCCTCAACCTCAAATCATTGAACAAGTTTGTGAGAGTGTCCAAATTCCATATGGAAACCCTGCACTCTATTGTGCTGGCCATGGAACCTGAGGACTATATGGTATCCCTGGACATACAGGATGCCTACCTGAACATACCTATTGCCATTTCGCATCAGCAATATCTGCAGTTTGCTATTGGCAACCTTTATTTTCAGTTCCAGGCTCTGCCTTTTGGGCTGGCAACGGCACCTCGGATTTTCACCCAGGTCATGGCAGTGATGACGGCTTTCCTCCGTCATCAGGGAATCAGGATCCTGTCGTATCTGGACAATTTGCTAATCCTGGCAAACTCCCAAGATGTCCTCCTCAGTCAACTGGAGTTGTCGGTCCAATTCCTACAAACCCACGGGTGGCTCATCAATTGGAAGAAGGCCTCGCTGGTCCCTGCTCGGAGCATGGTACACCTGGAGGCGCTGATGGACACAAACAGTCAAAGACTTTTCTGTCTCCAGAGAAGGTCCTGAAACTTCAGGACAAGATCAGATGCTTCCTCTCTCGCCAGGGAGTGTTGGTACACTCGGCGATGCAAGTACTAGGCCTGGTGGTGTCGGCTTTCGACATGAAAGAGTACGCTCAATTTCATTCCCGCCCTCTGCAGAGATTAATTCTTTCCAAGTGGGATGGCCTGCCTCATCGGATCAGGTCTCAAATGATCTCCTTGACTCCGGAGATCCGTCTGTCCCTGAGCTGGTGGCTACAGGACCAACAATTGAGCAGGGGCTGTCCCTTCTGGATCTCTAACTGGGTCCTCCTGACAAGGAATGCCAGTCTACGAGGTTGGGGTGCGGTGTTGGAGCAACACTCTCTCCAAGGTCGGTGGACCAGGGAGGAATCTCTCCTTCCAATAAACATTCTGGAATTACGGGCAGTGTTCAATGCGTTGACACTGGCCCTGCCTCTGGTACAGAACAGGCCTGTTCAAGTACAATCAGACAACACGACCACGGTGGTGTACATAAATCATCAGGGCGGCACTCGAAGCCGCATGGCAATGATGGAACTGTCAAAAATCCTCCAATGGGCGGAACGCCATCTGCCAGCCATATCGGCAGTGTTCATTCCGGGAGTCCTCAACTGGGAAGCGGACTTCCTCAGTCATCATAACGTGCATGCCGGAGAGTGGAGTCTTCATACAGAAGTATTTCAACTCCTGGTCATCAAGAGGGGCCTACCAGATGTAGATCTGATGGCATCTCGACACAATCACAAGGTTCCGGTCTTCGGAGCAAGAACAAGGGATCCTCAAGCAGCATTCGTGGATGCACTTGCAATTCCGTGGAACTTTCAGCTGCCATACGTGTTCCTTCCAGTGTCACTCCTGCCCAGGGTAATACAGAAGTTCAAGCAAGAAGGAGAAATACTACTTCTAGTCGCTCCAGCGTGGCTCAGACGGTATTGCTGCTCAAACCTGCAGGTTCTCTTGATAGAGCATCCTCTTCTACTTCCTCAACACCCAGACCTCCTCGTTCAGGGCCCTTGTGTCTACCCGGACCTGGTCAGACTGGCTTTGATGGCGTGGCTCTTGAAGCTTCACTCCTGAGAGCAAAAGGATTCTCTGAGTTGGTCATTCAAACTTTGTTAAAAGCCCGGGAAACCAGCTTCAGCTCGGATTTATTACAGGGTCTGGAATTCTTACTTCACCTGGTGTGCTGCTGAGAATTATGATGAATATACTTTCAGAACTTCCAGGTTTCTGGATTTTCTACAACAAGGCCTAGACTTGGGCCTTCGTCTGGCCTCCCTCAAGGTCCATATATCTGCCTTGTCGGTGTGATTTCAGAGAAAAATTGCATCTCTTCCTGACGTTCACACTTTTACTCAGGGTGTTCTATGGATTCAACCTCACTATGTCCCTCCTGTGGCTCCATGGGATCTATCTGTTGTTCTGAATGCCCTACAAGAGTCTCCATTTGAACCAATTGAGTTTGTGGACCTTAAATGCCTTACGCTTAAGGTCGTGTTTCTATTGGCTGTTGCCTCTTCTAGGAGGGTGTCGGACTTAGGCGCTTTGTCCTGTCGTCCACCCTTTCTGATTTTTCACCATGACTGGGCAGTTCTTCGAACTCGCCCAGGTTATTTGCCTAAGGTGGTGTCATCTTTTCACCTTAAACAGGAGATTGTGGTTCCGGCCTTTATCTCTTCTGGTTTGTCCTGCAAAGAAAGATCTTTGGATGTGGTACGGGCTCTCGTATTTATGTGGAGGTCAGATTCCCTTTTTGTACTTTTTGGTTTTCACAAACGTGGCTGGCCTGCGAATAAGCAGACCTTGGCCAGATGGATTAGAATGGTAATTGCACAAGCCTATGCACAGGCTGGTCTTCAGCTCCTGCTGCTATTAAAGCCCATTCTACACGGTCTGTTGGACCGTGGCGCGTCCGCAGAACAATTGTGCAAGGCGGCTATGTGGTCCTCAGTGAACACGTTCATCAGGTTCTATGCCTTTGATACTTCTGCCTCCCAGGATGCTAGCTTTGGACGCCAGGTTCTTGTGCCCACTACAGTGTGTCCCCTCCCATGAGGAATTGCTTTAGGACATCCCCGATGTTATTCCCTGTGGAACACCAGTGTACCCAGCTGCAGAAAAGGAGATTTATAGTAGATTTACCATTGTTAAATCTCTTTCTGCGAGGTACACTGGATTCCACAGGGCGCCCACCCTGACGCACCTAGCTTCTTTGGGTTTGTATGGTATTAGCTGCTGGTCCCTTCTCCTGTCGTGAGAACGTGGTTCTATGTGACTAACATCTACCGTCTCTCTTACCTGCTACTGCATTGGACTGGTTAACGAAACTGAGTGTATTTTAACATAGCAGGGCTGCGTTTGCTTGTGCAGCCCTGCTATGCTAAAAAAGTTTCCTGCAAAACAAGACCAGGGTCAGACTTGCTTACCCTGTGCGACGGATTCAGCGACGAAGGTCCCGGATTTGACTTCAGACATCCGCCCACCAAACACCTGGACACGCCTGCGTTCTCCTCACCACGCCCGGAAAATAGTGAGTTGACGCCCCAGAACGCCTCCCGCCTGTCAGTCTTTTTCCGCTGGCGGTGCCACAGCGGCAATGATGCGTGTGCACAATGGGTCTGCCACGCATGCGCATTTCCGACTTGTTCGCACCGCAGCGATGATCCAGCTGCGTGCGAATGGGTCGGAATGACCCCCAATGTGCATACTAAAGAGAGGACCAGCCCATAATTCTTAAAGTTTACATTTGTCTTGTAAAATTCTAGTTTATCCTCCTCCAGTTCACGGCTGTTTGTTTGCAGTGTTCCTAGTACAGATAAGCACATTTTTCAAAATTGTTCTGAACAATATTTTCCCTTTTTCAGTATTTGGCTGCAAAACTTTGCACATTTTGCTAGTGGGATTTGGCCTTAGATGACCCTAGCACACCAACACTGCACACTCTAGTCATAGACTGTCTGTGAAATGAAAATTTCATAGCATTACAAATACAAATAAAGTGCAAAATCACATTCTCAGACTGACATTATATTCCTAGAAGCTCGCACCTTTCCGAAATTTACTTTTATACCCAAACATATGAACACATTTACAGCAATATTGAGACTCCTAAAAATGCACTTTCTACAGATATGTGCAACTAAAAAGAATAATTGAATCCCATTAAAAGTATAAGGCAAGAACTGATAGGTGGTGCAACACTCCAGTCCTTTTGTTGGTGGAAAAGGAGCACTGCACTCTCCTACTGTACTATGCTGGGAACTGTCATCTATATGCCTACCTGTTACACATTAGAGCGCACTCATTATCACACCCCAGTACAGAAGAGCAGAACCACCTGAGTGTTTTTGCAATCACTCATGGCACATTGTACAGGCATACCAGCCAAGTCTGACACCCAGAGAGGGGCTGTGCGGAGAGGCCATGCCTGAAATGGGCATCCTGACAAATGCATTTAACACTCCCTGTTAACTCATTTCTATTATGTTTTCCCACAAAGGAAAATAAAAACATTTTTGCATGTTGGTGAAAAAATGCTGTAGGGGCACTCATTCGCCTACAAAGTGCTTAGCTAGAAGCTTCCATTGTTTTTCCCAATTCCTTTCATTCGACAGTGCATACTGTAGACACAGATGCCAGCATGTTGCCCACAAAACCATGTACTTGCCTATAAAATAAGACACAGTTGTGCAAAAGGAAGCATGTGACAGTACAAAACAGTGTTTGCATTCCTGATTTGCAGTTGTACATCTTTCTTAAGCCAAAGGGCCAGATGCATCATTGCTTGGACAGTGATAAAATGGAGAGTGAAAAAGTACCAGCCAATCAGCTCCTAACTACCATTTTGTAAACACAGCCTGTGACATGGCAGCTAGGACCTGATTGGCTGGCACTTTTTCTTTCTCCATTTTAACTCTCCAAGCGATGATGCATCTAGCCCATAGTGTCTTGCACTTTGCCCTGACTATGAGCCTAATCCATGTTTGTATGCAGCTGCAAATTTGTAGGCTACAGAATTGTTAATCATCGCAAATGAAGCTTCTGACCAGAAAAGAAGATAAACACCACTGGAGGCGTCGCAAACTCATTTGCAGCTGCGTACACATACGCAGACTATATGCAATAATGAGGCATATCAACTGTTAGGGTAGCCCTGGTGCTACGCAGACTGAAAACGGTAGTAGCAACGCAGGCGGTATGTTTATGTACATACATGATCGCAGCTGTCGGCAGATACATGTCCTGAAAACAGCCATGACACAGTTGTGTTTCTGCTGCCATTCCCCATTACCATCCCCAAATGGTCCCTTCCTGTCAATCATTCTGCAATATAAATCTCATCAGTGTGAGCACGATTGCAACGGAACCTTGGCATGTATGCAGTGCGATCACGGTGCATGCGCAGTCTGCCGATAATCTCTCTGTTACGTGTACATCAGCATCGCATTCAAATATGAGTTAGGCCCTATTCCTCTAAAGGGATTACTCTCTTTGTTTTTACATTCTATCTATTGCTTGCTATATCACTTATTGTGTATATTGTTTAATTATTACACTATAGGGGAGGAATGTAATTAGCCGTGGTCATTTTTCTGCAGGCTAAATTAAGCAGCAGTGCTATTCAGTTAGTCCCGAGGGCAGCCCGCAGAAATCTTAAATAGCCTGGTTTCCAATGCCGTGCCTGTGTAAATCCATAGGTCCGGGAACTCATTCCATATTTTATGGGTTAACACTCATTAACATGGTAATTTACTGGGCAAGGAAAAGGTGCTCTAATTAAATAGCCTGGGCCTGGGCATTAAAGCCTGAGTCTACCACCCTTTTTCATCCACGGTAAGTTACTGCATCAAATTGAATTCCCCCTTAGTATAAAAAAATGGAATTGAATAGATTCTGGTTTCTTTAATTCTAGAACAGATTCACCTGAAAATGCAGTATATTTTCCCAGTGCATTCCAATAATTATTACAGTGTACTGTGTTGTATGAGTTCTCGTGTGTGGGATGAAAGGAAGAATAACAGTCACAGTTTTGTTTCCTGACTATCCTGTAGGTCAGACACACAGCTCGAGTAACTCCAGCATTGATGGAATCATGAACGTCTTCACAACGCTCCCGCATCAACAGCTGCTTTCAATAGAGCAGAACATATACAGCTCAGACCCATTCCAGCAAGGACTCACACCTCCCCAGATGCCAGGCGATCACATGCACCCTTATGGTAAACTATTATTTACTTACTGACTCGCATATCATTTATGTTATGGCTCATTTACGGACTGCTATTGTATCTTGGAGCAATTGGTATTATTTAGGGGCATATCCAATTAGCCTTGGTGTATAATTGTCAGCCTGGAACTATTCAATTAGCCCTGAATCCCTGATTTTTCCTCACCATCTCGGGAGCTGCAACAAAATATCTGTGGTAAATGCACTCTCTAGGGCAGTGGTTCCCAAACTTTTTGGAATCACGGTGCCGTAGAGTATCAGAATTGTATTCACAGCACACCACGCCTATGCCAAGTTTCTTATTGAGAAATTCAGAAAAAAAATATTAAATTAAGTAAATTATGTTTATATGTCATCATTAGGTTCAGTTGTGTGGTGAGGGACAAGATTTGCTTCTGTTTGTCCACATATTTTATGATTGGAAGTCACAAGCACTATAATAAATACAGTAGTTTGAATTGGTCCTGGACCACCAACCTGAGGCACCCACTGGGGTATATTTACTAAAGTGTGGGTTTAAAGAAGTGGAGATGTTGCACTTAGCACCCAGTCAGATTCTAGCTATTATCTTTTTCGAAGGTGCTAGATAAATGATAAGTAGAATCTGATAGGTTGCTATGGGCGACATCTCCACTTCTATAACCTGCACTTTAGTAAATATACCCCAGAGATTCCATGTTAAATGCTGGAATCTATGGGAATCAAAGTGGAAATTGGTAAACCTTCCTTGAAGATATCAATTGATTATATTATATTATGGGACTGTTGTTCAGCATGGGTCTAGGTGCGTCCATCATTATAATATAGGGCCTAAATCAGACCTTATCACTAGGGTGCATTTTTTGCATCCCTGCGATCAGGTAGTCGCCACCCTACAGGGGGAGGGGGAAATCGCTGTGCAGGAGAGCTGCACAAACAGAAGTTTATGCAGTCTCTGCACAGCCCAAGACTTACTCTTCCAGTGTGATGATCGGGGTCGGAGCTGACATCTGAAACACTTCCTACAAACACCTGGTCCCTCCTGCGTTTCTCCGGACACTCCCTGAAAACAGTCAGTTGCCACCCACAAACAGCCTCTTCCTGCCAGTCACATTGCGATCGCCCGTGCGTTCACTTTTCCCGCACCATCCCGTCGCTGCCCGTCGCTATGGACAGACGTGCCTGTGCGTTGTGGTGCATACACATGCGCAGTTCAGACCTGATCGCAGGTTGTACCAAAACGAAGCCTAGCGATCAGGTCTGAACTAGGTCCATTGTCTTAATATAATGCTTTCTTTTTTGCAGCATTAACTTGGGATGGTTTTGAAATAGTAATTTACAAAGGTGATCCTTGTTAATGTGTTTAAATATTATGCAATAGTATCAAATATAATCATTTCAAATTATGAATTTGTAACAATCACCAGACATAACGTAAATTAAATGGGGACAAATACTCTAATTTGAGGCCTTGAAAGCTGAAATTCAAAATACAAGCCATGTCTAGATTGCTCTGAGAGCCCCACAAGCCTAGCTTTTTCTAAATTAAACATAATATCCAGGTTGTGAGTTTAAAAAAAATAAAAATAATACTGACAATTAAAATATCTCTTCTTTCTCTTCTGCCATTTGCTTTCCTCTTTGTTTTTCAGTCAGTGCTCTCAAAGGAGATGGGACTGACGAGATAAAGGAACATTGTTTTTTCTCTAAACGTCTTATTGCACAACTTTATAAAACTACGCAATGGATTCCTAGTTTATGCAAACTTGAGAGCACTAGGAATGACATTATAACTCTTTATCTTTTATCTGCTCTAGGTGGGGAGACCTTGTTCCACGACATGGACAGTGATGATGCCTCTCTTAACCTGAGTGAGTGTCTTCTAGCAGCACCTGAAGTTGGGCCACTGCAGACTCGAGTGGGAAATCCCATTGATCGTCTGTACTCCATGCAAAACTCCTATTTTACCTCCTGAAAGCAATGAAGAAAGCTACAAGCCTCATGTCAGGAAACAGAATTTCTGCTGGTCGTCTACATTTCCTACTGATTCCATTTCATTTATTGGTTAAGATGATGACCATTATGCTACTGAATTTTGACCGATTTTTGTCTCGTACTCTCTGCTTTCAGTTAAGATAATTTACCCAGGATCATCATGCATAAGTACTGTAACATATGAAGTAATAATGTTCACTGAAGAATAAAATATCTTGACCATTACGTCATATTGGACAACCAAATTCACTGGAGATATTGAGGAAATTCTACATAGCTGCTGCTTAACTGGAACTGATCTGTGTAACCTGAGCCCTAATTTTTGAGCGTTGATATCTAGGAATTATCCATAAATAATGACTATGCCACCTGGAACTATGAAAGACACTTGTATCCATTCTATAAAGACATTGTGTATTGACGTTGCTTTCCTGGATTTTATCACTCATGGAGATGTACTGAAGACATGGACTTATTGGTATTTGACCTTCAGATTGAGCTGAGGGCACACTGAGATGACACACTTTACTAGCACTCTACTGGCTACAGGAGCATATATTGTTGGGAGTTCTTGCAGCGTCAGTCATGCACTAGAAGGATATAACTGACAAGTCCAGTGTATTAGCTGCATTAATCAGGATACTGATTGTACAGCCCATAAGTATTGTCATTGGGAGGTATTTAATGTTGCACATCCGTGCTTTAACTTATATAAAACATAGCTTATTTCTTTTTATTCTTGTGTTAGGTTGGAAAATGCATTTGTGACATTATTTTATGTCTATTAATGACATTCTGTTTTGATGTGATTATTGAAATAGATTAATAATACGTACCATTGGCCTACTTTTTTTTGTACTGTCTGATGAGTAGAGTAATAGGTGGAATCGCTGTCTGGCAAGGAGATATAGCTGCAGTTACAGGTTACCTGCTGCATACCTTAGAGTGGAATTGTCCACGCTAAGTGTCTCTGCACTGTGCCAGTGATAGAACTACAGTTGCCGCATCCCCTGTGGTGGTAAAGGAGGTCCTGCCATGCTGTTCCATCTGCTGTAATATATATATATATATATATATATATATATATATATAAAATATCAGGTGCAGATACTGTAGGATATGGATGTGGAAGGTAGGTCAAGGCACACTGCATTTGCTTGGCACTTTTAACAGCATAGCATGTGGACAGAAATAATGTCATTCTATATATCTTTGTAGAGTGACATCTTCAGCCCTGGGCTACATATTTTTTTACACTGATCATGACCTAGTGAATAATTGCAGTCTGTTTAAAGCATTGTAAGTCTATGGAAGCAAAAATTTCAAATTCAACAATCATCTTCGCATAGCGGAGCCTATTTACAAAAACCCAAAAGTAGCTGACATGTGCAAGTGCAGCTTAGGACTTGCCGCACAGCTAGATTTCCATTAGTCACATATAGGGGTATATTCAATTATGTCCAGGTTTTCCGGACATAGCTTTTTAATCCCGGGCGTTTTTTCCCACAGTGCGGATTCGACTTGTTAATAAGCTGAATCGGTCGGCACTTTGATTGGAGAGGTCAAATGTAAATTCGACCTAAAAACGGGCAAAAAGTGCAGTTTTTCCGACTGTCGTAAAATTTGGCATTAATTGAATACCCCAATACTATGCTTGTGGTGGAGCAGAAGTTTACACAGGCACAGGGGAGCAATGGAGATGTTCCTAGAAGGAGAGCGCCTCATCTGTAAAGAATGACATGACAGGAGTGGAAAGGGTGCATTTTGTGAGATAAAGGAATGGAAATAGTGCATTTTGTGAGCTAAAGGATGGGAAAAGGTGCATTTTGTGAGATAAAGGAGTGGAAAAGATGCATTTTGTGAGCTAAAGGAGTGAAAAGGGTGCATTTTGTGAGATAAAGAAGTGGAAAAGATGCATTTTGTGAGATACAATAAAAGAGTGGAAAGAGTGCATTTTTTGAGCTCAAGGAGTGGAAAAGATGCATTTTGTGAGATAATGGAGTGGAAAGGGTGCACTTTGAGCTAAAGGAATGAAAATGGTGCATTTTGTGAGCTAAAGAAGTGAAAAGGGAGCATTTTTTGAGCAAAGGAGTGGAAAGGATGCATTTGTGAGCTAAAGGAGTGGAAAGGGTGCATTTTATGAGCTAAAGGAGTGGAAATTGTGCATTTTGTGAGCTACATGAGTGGAAATGGGGCATTTTGTGAGCTAAATGATTTGAAAGGGTGCATTTTGTGACCTAAAAGAGTGGAAAGGATGCATTTTGTGAGGTAAAGGAGTGGAAAGGATGAATTTTGTGGTTAAAGGAGTGTAAATGATGGATTTTGTGAGATAAAGGAGTGGAAAGGATGAATTTTGTTTGTTAAAGGAGTGGAAATTATGGATTTTGTGAGATAAAGGAGTGGAAAGGATGAATTTTGTGAGATAAAGGAGTGGAAAGGGTGCATTTTGTGAACTAAAGGAGTGAAAGGATGCATTTTGAGAGCTAAAGTAGTGGAAAGGATGCATTTTTTTTGAGCTAATGGAGTGGAAAGGATGAATTTTGTGAGCTAAAGGAGTGGAAAGGATGAATTTTGTGAGATAAAGTAGTGAAAATTAGGCAGTTTTTCCGACTGTCGTAAAATTGGTATTAATTGAATACCCCAATACTATGCTTGTGGTGGAGCAGAAGTTTACACAGGCACAGGGGAGCAATGGAGATGTTCCTAGAACGAGAGCGCCTCATCTGTAAAGAATGACATGACAGGAGTGGAAAGGGTGCATTTTGTGAGATAAAGGAGTGGAAAGGGTGCATTTTGTGAGATAAAGGAGTGGAAAGGGTGCATTTTGTGAGATAAAGGAATGGAAATAGTGCATTTTGTGAGCTAAAGGATGGGAAAAGGTGCATTTTGTGAGATAAAGGAGTGGAAAAGATGCATTTTGTGAGCTAAAGGAGTGAAAAGGGTGCATTTTGTGAGATAAAGAAGTGGAAAAGATGCATTTTGTGAGATACAATAAAGGAGTGGAAAGAGTGCATTTTTTGAGCTCAAGGAGTGGAAAAGATGCATTTTGTGAGATTATGGAGTGGAAAGGGTGCACTTTGAGCTAAATTAATGAAAATGGTGCATTTTGTGAGCTAAAGAAGTGAAAAGGGAGCATTTTTTGAGCAAAAGGAGTGGAAAGGATGCATTTTGTGAGCTAAAGGAATGGAAAGGGTGCATTTTATGAGCTAAAGGAGTGGAAATTGTGCATTTTGTGAGCTAAAGGAGTGGAAATGAGGCATTTTGTGAGCTAAATGATTTGAAAGGGTGCATTTTGTGACCTAAAAGAGTGGAAAGGGTGCATTTTGTGAGGTAAATGAGTGGAAAGGATGAATTTTGTGAGTTAAAGGAGTGTAAATGATGGATTTTGTGAGATAAAGGAGTGGAAAGGATGAATTTTGTGAGTTAAAGGAGTGGAAATGATGGATTTTGTGAGCTAAAGGAGTGGAAAGGATGAATTTTGTGAGATAAAGTAGTGAAAATTAGGCAGTTTTTCCGACTGTCGTAAAATTTGGCATTAATTGAATACCCCCAATACTATGCTTGTGGTGGAGCAGAAGTTTACACAGGCACAGGGGAGCAATGGAGATGTTCCTAGAACGAGAGCGCCTCATCTGTAAAGAATGACATGACAGGAGTGGAAAGGGTGCATTTTGTGAGATAAAGGAGTGGAAAGGGTGCATTTTGTGAGATAAAGGAATGGAAATAGTGCATTTTGTGAGCTAAAGGAGTGAAAAGGGTGCATTTTGTGAGATAAAGAAGTGGAAAACATGCATTTTGTGAGATACAATAAAGGAGTGGAAAGAGTGCATTTTTTGAGCTCAAGGAGTGGAAAAGATGCATTTTGTGAGATAATGGAGTGGAAAGGGTGCACTTTGAGCTAAAGGGATGAAAATGGTGCATTTTGTGAGCTAAAGAAGTGAAAAGGGAGCATTTTTTGAGCAAAGGAGTGGAAAGGATGCATTTGTGAGCTAAAGGAGTGGAAAGGGTGCATTTTATGAGCTAAAGGAGTGGAAATTGTGCATTTTGTGAGCTAAATGAGTGGAAATGGGGCATTTTGTGAGCTAAATGATTTGAAAGGGTGCATTTTGTGACCTAAAAGAGTGGAAAGGGTGCATTTTGTGAGGTAAAGGAGTGGAAAGGATGAATTTTGTGAGTTAAAGGAGTGTAAATGATGGATTTTGTGAGATAAAGGAGTGGAAAGGATGAATTTTGTTTGTTAAAGGAGTGGAAATGATGGATTTTGTGAGATAAAGGAGTGGAAAGGATACATTTTGTGAGTTAAAGGAGTGGAAATGATGGATTTTGTGAGATAAAGGAGTGGAAAGGGTGCATTTTGTGAACTAAAGGAGTGAAAAGGATGCATTTTGAGAGCTAAAGTAGTGGAAAGGATGCATTTTGTGAGCTAATGGAGTGGAAAGGATGAATTTTGTGAGCTAAAGGAGTGGAAAGGATGAATTTTGTGAGCTAAAGGAGTGGAAAGGATGAATTTTGTGAGATAAAGTAGTGAAAATTAGGCATTTTGTGAGCTAGAGGAGTGGAAAGGTTGCATTTTCAGAGACGCATTGCATTGCATTGAATTGCATTACATGACCATAAATTCTGCACTATATAGGAGCTGGTGAGATCTGGTCACACCCTATACATTAACAAAGATAAAATAGTTACCAGGCACATTGAATTATGCAAAACGAAATGAAAATACTAAAATAATAATGATTATAAAAAAACAGACTTTGTGTCATCCCCTTAACAAATCTAAAAGCATCCCCAGCTTGTGCTAGTTCCCGCTATAACATGGAAATCCCAACCTTGAAGTCTTCTACTTTAGTAGAAAACAGATTTAGTTTCATCAGTTTAGTAATTGTTCCTCTATTAGGTACACTGCAAAAAGTGTGCAATCCCATCCCAGAAGCTACCAGCACACAGCATAGTAGCACTGGGCCTCCTCCACTTCCCCCCATGTGTTCTGGAGAAACTAACAAGATTGGTACTACTGGAGTTTCTGATTAACTACCACAAGCATGGTTATATCTATAATGGGTTCAGGGTGTGTGGTGCACATGGGCCCCCGGGTCACGGGCCCCTGTGCACCCATTCAAAATACTTACCTCTCTGCCTGCGCCACAGGTATCACCGGGAAAATAGTGCGAGCCCCATGTTTCCAGAGAGCTGAGCTGCAGATATCACCGGAAAAATGACACATGCTATATTTCTGCAGATCTACGCATGCACTCTATAGAAATCTCCAGGAAGATATCATAGTAACATAGTTAATGAGGTTGAAAAGAGGCAAAATGCCCATCCGGTTCAACCTGTATTCTGTATTAAGCTGAGTTCATTATAATGTCCCTGCTGAAGTAATGTTTTATGACTAATTAACAACTATAAATCATGTTCCTACCAGATTATCAATGTTAATATTTTAAATGCTATAACCTTGGATATCTTTTTCAGTCAGAAATGTATCCAATTCATTTTTAAATGCATTTACAGAGTCCACCATTACCACCTTCTCTGTCAGAAAATTCCAAATCCTTATTGCCCTAACTGTGAAGAACCCTTTCTTACGTTGCGTAAGGAATTTTAATAAACAAATCCTCTGATAATTATTTGTAATGTCCCTTTACATATTTGAAAATATTAATAATGTCTCCTCTTAGACGCCTCTTTTCCAGTGTATACACATTTAACCTAGTAAGACTTTCCTCGTAATCCAGTCCCTCTAGCCCTTTAATCAATTTAGTAGCTCGCCTTTGAACCCTTTCGAGTTCCCAGATATCTTTTTTATAATGCGGTGCCCAAAATTGAACACAATATTCCAGGTGCGGACATACCAATGATTTGTACAGCGGCAGGATTACACTCTCGTCCCTTGACTCAATTACCCATTTTATGCACGCAAGTACCTTACTTGCCTTCTTACTGCACTTTAACATTGTATAGTGTTATTAAGGCTGTTATCAATGAGCACCCCCAAATCTTTTTCCAATACTGTTACCTCTAGATTTCCCCATTTAATGTGTAGGATGCAAGTTTGTTTTTAGTCCCAAAATGCATAACTTTGCATTTTTCTATATTGAACCTCATTCTCCATTTAGACGTCCAGATTTCAAGTTTAGATAAGTCATTTTGTAGAGACTCCACATCTATTTCTGAATTAATTACCCTACACAGTTTAGTATCATCTGCAAAGATTGACACTGTGCTTTCCAGGCCTATTTCTAGGTCTTTGCTAAATATGTTGAACCGTAATGACCCAAGTATGGACCCTTGTGGTATTCTGCTGACTACTGGTGCCCAGCTGGAGGACATCCCATTGACCACGACTCACTGCACCCTGTTATCCAGCCAGTTACTTATCCATATACAAATAGTTTTTACTAGGGTTTGGCGCATGTGCAGTAGACTGCTGGCACTTGCCAGAGGTTTACTGCTGGAAAAGCCAGTGAGAGGGAGGGCCTGAATGGAGGCTGTACATGAGCTCTACTCTCACTTGATCTGCCCCTGATCACAAGTTTATTGTATAAGGGGACCATAAGACCTCAGCACATAGGGGGTCATTCCGAGTTGTCCGCTCGTTGCCGTTTTTCGCAACGGAGCGATTAGGTGGAAAATGCGCATGCGTTAAGTAATTTAACACAAAACTTTGGAGATCTACACAAGCTCGAGCGACGTTTTTTTCAACGCTCGAGTGATCGTAGTGTGATTGACAGGAAGTGGGTGTTTCTGGGCGGCGACTCAGCGTTTTCAGGGAGTGTGCTAAAAAATGCAGGCGTGCCAGATAAAAACACAGGAGTGGCTGGCCGAACGCAGGGCGTGTTTGTGACGTCAAACCAGGAACTAACCGGACCGAGGTGATCGCAATCTAGGACTAGGTCTGGAGCTACTCAGAAACTGCAAGGAATTATTTAGTAGCAATTCTGCTAACCTTTTGTTTGCTATTCTGCTAAGCTAAGATACACTCCCAGAGGGCGGCGGCCTAGCGTGTGCAATGCTGCTAAACTCTGCTAGTGAGCGAACAACTCGGAATGAGGGTCATAGTCCTCTGATCCCTTGTGCACTGCCTCACACTCCTGAGTCAAGTAATTAGAGAGACAGAGCAGCAGAGAGGATAGTCCCCACTGCTCTGTCAGTATAGCCATGGGGTATGCACTATGCAGTCCTGTTATTATACCATTAGCCCTAAAGTCACCAGCCCAGCAGTGAATCCTAATTTGAGATAAAAACATCCCCTTTCCCTGGCTGAGTCAATTTAAATGGTTGGTGGTTAGTCAGGTAAGTCCTCTTTTAGCCACTGGGTCCTCTGGTGAGTATCTATATGGCGAAGGGGAGTCCCGGTTACCACTTAATCATTTTGCATAGGTTGGTCATAGTGTGACAGTGGGTTATTTTATTTTAACAATATATATAAAATATTTTTAATAAAATGTCAAACAAAGGGTTTCGCTGAGTTTTATTTAATAATAATAATAATAATAATAATAATTTATTTTTAAATTGTGTATGCCTTTATTTTACTATTTTATTGTTACAAGAGGGTTTTAAAATGGTTAATTATTGTTAATATGGTCAATCATACTAGACCTCACAGCTCAAAGGCTCGAGTATAGACCCATTGCTTTTCAGCATGTACCTTTTAAAGGGGGCCAACTGTTTTTTGCATCCATCCATATAGAAGCACTAGGCCTGTGCTGACCAGTATAGGCTGGTTTTCACTTTGACAGGTGTGGTCTCTGTATTCACTTCACTTTTTGTGGGTTCCTTGTTCTAGTGGTAGCCAACACTAATGCATATTGAGGTGTTTTGTGTGGACCAGTATACTGCTACTTTGCAAATATAGGATGAGATTCAAACTCTGCCAAATACATTTCTTACGTGTACTCTGAGGAATATATTAAATAGCCTCACAGACATAAAATTCATAATGGTCCTGCACCCTCATGACATATTCAACCCATAAATAAGACTAAAAAGAGCAGTGCTTTTGGAAAAAACCTGAAGAATTTAGTGGAGGTGTGCGGGCTCAGTGGGTAATTCAGACTGGATCGCAGCAGCGATCGCAGTCTGAAGCCCTTTGGGGAGTGCGCCTGCGCATCCCGGGATTCCCAGTGAGATGCTAATAGCATATCAGGGCTGCAATTGCCTCTGCCTGATTGACAGGCAGAGGCGGTCGTGGGGCGGAAGTGGGTGTGCCAATGACGTTAGAATGCCTTTGCTGGGGCATTGTCCGGACAACGCAGGTGTGTTTGGATCATTGAGGGGGCGGGCCGTGGTTGCTGCATGACATCACACACAGCCGCTGCACCCTGGGACGTGGCAGGTAGCCGCCTGCCAGTGTAGCTAGGCTGCACAGGCAGGTAGCTACTCAGTGGGTGCAAAATCATCACCACTGTGCGATACTTTTGCACCCTTGCAGGGTGAAGGGGTAGGGCCTGACATGTGGGGTGGACTAACCCTGTGCTGGGCGTCCTCTGCATGTCAGAGCAACTGATCGTAGATTAGCTAAATTTAGCACATCTACGATCCGATCTTATTTACCCCCTTAGTTTTCAGAAAACCAAGCAAAACCAAACTTCAGGGATCCGAGTGAATCCGGGTCACTGACTCCGATCTCCTCGCCATTTTTGAGTCCTGAACTGAGGCAAAATGTCTTCCTGTTGGTGGATCTTGCATGGTTTGTCCCTCCCGAGGTGATCTGGCACCATTTCAGCACTGTAGACCATATGGAGAGGGTTTTGGGAGTGGGATGAGCGTCTCTTTGGGGTACTTTCCAATAAACCAAAAACGATAAGGAGTACTGAAGAGGATGTTGCGACTGGGCTGAGCATCTTGTGTTTCCAGAAAAAACACAAAAAATACGATAAGGAGCACTGTTGTGCAGGTAGTGGTACTGTGGGACAGTGGAACTGTGGGCTGGCTGCATCAGGAAAGGGAGTGGGCACTGGGGACTAGGCTGCAGCACTTATTCCATTTACTAGAGGAACTTTGTATTAAAGAAAAAAAAGAATGATTAGGAGCACTGTTGCGAAAGCAGTGGTTCTGTGTTCAGGACCATGGAGTGGTACTGTTACAATAGCTCTCAGTAGGTGCTTTGCCACCACGTTAATAATATAAGCACTGTGTGAGTCACAGTGTGAAGTTGTTGTAATTTGATAAAAAACAGAAAAAATATATATATTTTTTAAGTTATGTGTGCTCAGTGCCAGACAGTGGCACCATGTTACAATAATGCTCAGTAAGTGTCATGTCACCTTGTTAATAATATAGACACTCCGAGTCATTATGGATACTGATCAGCCAATGGAAGAGCAGGCAAAGCAACCAAGTACTAGTGCTGTGGCTGATGCCAGTCATAATAGTACTACAACATCTACTAAAGGTGGTCCAGGAGGCAGAAAGTTTAAGAAAGGGCACCTGAAAACTTTCACAATGTAAAAAAAAGAGGTAGAGGTGACACCTTTAAAGCCAACAAATCAAACAAAAATCAATTAAAAAATCAATTTAAAAAAAGAACACTAAACCTGAAGAACAAACTGTGTGTTCACAAATCCCTGAGGAGAGTCTAGGGGGTGTCCACATTAGCTATGTGTAAATCTGACATTTGTCACAATGTACTGCCACCATTTCTGCATGCTCTGCAAATGTGAGGATGAGTAGTGCAAGCAAAGATGGTGATGATGACATAATAGAAATTGAGGATGTTAGTGTGGAAGTGCAGCAGGATGAGGGAGATATTTGTGTGCTATCTGATGCTAATGAGGATATTGTTGATGATGTTGTTTGTGTAAGTCAGTCCCCAGTGGCAGCAGTTCTTGCCCATGATAAATGAAAGGAGCCACTGTGATGCCTGGGCATAAGACAAAAAAAAAGTTTCTTGGGTGTGGAATTATTTTTATCCAAGCCCTGACAACATTTGTGAAGACATCTGCTCCATTTGTGAGATCAAAGTTAGTAGAGGTAGGTATGTTAACCATCTAGGCAATTCCTTCATTTTATGCACAGTAATTTATGGCGCGTTCATGAAATTTATTTTACAAAATTATAATAATTTGTAAAATAATTACCAGCAGTCCAGTATCAGCTACCAGCAGTTTGGACCAGCCGATGCAATCTCCACTGCCAACACCCTCATCATCAACCCCCTCATTAATTATCAGAGGTAGTCCTTCCAAAAAATGTCGTTTGTGGGGCCCAAAGAAACCAAGCACTTCAGTCACAAAAGTGGCAGTGTCTGTCGCTGAAGTGCTTGGTTTGTTAAACTGTGCATGTCCTTTTTAATATACAACATAAGGGTGGAAGGCCCCAAGAACAATTCTATCTTGCACCGGTTTTCTTTTTATAATGGGCTGTATTTTTGGGGGGCATTGGAGATGATCTTTTTTGCCTAGACATTTTTATATTCAATTTTTATGAGTTATTTCTCTAATACATTAGTAATTTTCAACATATTTTTTAAAAAATAACTGCCATATGTTTGTGCCACTGCTATGTTGCTTAGTTTAGCCTGCCAGCCTTTGGCCAATATTGGTAAAGAATGTAGTGAGCTGTGAGGTGGTCAAAATTCACTTTAAATGACTGGAAATAAATGTTATTGAGGTTAAAAATACTGTAGGAACAAAGACATGGCAAAATGACATAATCGTAACTGTTTTTTAGAATTAAAAAAAAAAAAAATCCTGATCTGAAACCAGAACCAAAAACACAAAAATGAATCCAGATCCCAAACCAAAACACTGGTATCGGTGCACAGCTCTAGAATTTAGTTAATTTAGTAGGTGATGCTAAATAGGAAATAAGTTGAACATTGATGTTATGTTTACATCAATGCACCACATATTCATTTTATCCCTATCTCTGCACATTGATGAGGTGCACCTCTAGCTTATGGATGCTGTGGAGATGAGGCATTAATCTTGGTGAGGGAAGTGATCTCAAAATGAAAATACTTATGAAAGAAGTACATGCCTAACTGGGACAATCTTTTCACAATAATCTATTCATCTCTGTAGTCCCAAGCCAAACAATTCCAAAAATATAATCTATGTTTCACATTGGCATCAGTGCCATTCCATGAAATGTCCCATACATGACACTTAAACAAGTAAAATTGTAGCTTTTTCTCATAGATTTTCATAAGAAAATGACACAGGTTCTTAAAAGAGTTGAGCTGAATTATAAAGTAGAAGTTTTCCTTTATGACTCATACATGACATTGGTTGGCCGGTCATCAAATTATTTACTTTGGTTAGAACAGTGGCTTTGGTTAGAACAATGGCTTTCTACATGCTGTACAGGTATGCCAGACAATGACTATATTTAGTAATTGCATGATAATGACACCCATATTCATTTATCTTATTGTATTTCCCAAATGACTTTTTTTGACCACTGGAAATTGAAATTCAATTTTGTGCAGAATTATAGAAGCATTAAGAAAGTGATGTAGCGATGTAACTTTGGACTTGATAGTATGAAAATGTGGGCACCCACCACTACCACTACCTCTAAATAAGCCTTATAATTATGCATGGGGTCAAAAAATAAAGTCTAAAAATTAAATCTAGTATACAGAACAACATAAATTGTCCTTGCGCAGTACATAACAACAGAAATTGAGATTTAAATTCAACAGGCACAAACAAATAAAAATCTCTTGGATATTCTTGGGCCGCCAAGAGGGAGATTTGTTGGTGGTCATTTGCCACTTTTTATTCAATCTGATTCTGCATGGAGCTAATGTGGCAGGAGACCAAGGGGTATATTTACTAAGCTTTGAAGGGAGGTAAAGTGGACAGAGGTAAACTGGGAGATGTACTAAGCAGTGAAAAGAGTGGAGAAGTGAGCCCATGGAGAAGTTGCCCATGGCCAGTGCTGCAAGTACTGCATACCGGTAAGAAATTGTCAGCCGGTATGCAGTACCGCCAGGCCGTCCACCATACCTGCAGCTTCTGCTATGTGAGGGGAGGAGAGCCCAGCGCAGCGCCTTTCCTGACCCTCAATGCTCAGTGATGTCCAATCTCTGGCGGCGGCGGGGTGAATTTCAAATGAGGCACCGGTTTGTGTATCTGGCACTGTGGGGCAGCCGGTTCACGATGGCTGCCGGTTCACGAGCTCTGATTGGCTAATGAACTCATTTGAGATACCTGCAGCCGGAGACCGGACTCACTTCACTCACTGAGCATTGAGGGGCAGGAGAGACGCGTGCTGCGCTCTCCTCCCCTCACATAGCAACAACAACAGAGGCAGCGGTGAGCAGCAGGGGGGGAGCACTGTGCGGCAGTGTGTATCTGGCACTGTGGGGGCAATGTGTATCTGGCACTGTAGGGCAATATGTATCTGGCACTGTGGGCAAGGTGTATCTGGCACTGTGGGAGCGTATCTGGCACTGTGGGGGCATATCTGGCACTGCTGGGGGCATTTGTGTATTTGACACCGTTGGGCATTTGTGTATCTGGCACTGTGGGGCATTTGTGTATCTGGCACTGTGGGGGCATATGTGTATCTGGCACTATTGGGGTCATATGTGTATCTGGCCCCCCCAAATGTGTATCACGCCACCATTTTCATTGGCCACGCCCCATGTGGCATTTGGCCAAACCCATTTTTGGCAGCACACATTACCACTAAGAAATTTTTTCTACTTGCACCACTGCCCATGGCAACCAATCAGCTGCTCTGTATAATTTTATAGTATGCAAATTATAAATGTTACTACAGTGCTGATTGGTTGTCATGGGCAACATCTCCACAGACTCACTTCTCCACTCTTTTCACTGCTTAGTACATCTTCCCTAACGTACCAGCCAACCAGCTCCCAACTGTCATTTTTCAAACCCAGACTGTGACATGGGAGTCCGCCGTTCATACACCTACATCCCATGTGGAGGGTATAAATAAACCTGATGTGGTTGTACTTCAGGAGATTAGAAATTGTGATCCAAATGTTCTACAGGAATCTTGAATTAGGGATTTTTATTTTATTTAATTAGAAAAAAAAATATGGGGTGGTTATAATTTTTCAGAAATCCATACGTTATAACATTTTATATACTCTAATTGATATGAGAGGTAGGTTTCTTTTAAATAAACTGGAATTGTACAAGAAATTGTTTGCAATTGCTACATTGTATCCTCCTACAAGCTCCAATTTAGCCTTTTTCTGGGATTTGTAAACCCGGCTTCAGAATTGGGAGGAGAGTGCCTTGGTTCTTGGTGGTGACTTTAAGGCATATGGGGGGTCATTCCGAGTTGTTCGCTCGTTATTTTTTTCTCGCAACGGAGCGATTAGTCGCTAATGCGCATGCGCAATGTCCGCAGTGCGACTGCGCCAAGTAAATTTGCTATGCAGTTAGGAATTTTACTCACGGCATTACGAGGTTTTTTCTTCGTTCTGGTGATCGGAGTGTGATTGACAGGAAGTGGGTGTTTCTGGGCGGAAACAGGCCGTTTTATGGGAGTGTGTGAAAAAAATGCTACCGTTTCTGGGAAAAACGCGGGAGTGGCTGGAGAAACGGAGGAGTGTCTGGGCGAACGCTGAGTGTGTTTGTGACGTCAAACCAGGAACGACACTGACTGAACTGATCGCAGATGCCGAGTAAGTCTGGAGCTACTCAGAAACTGCTAAGAAGTGTCTATTCGCAATTCTGCTAATCTTTCGTTCGCAATTTTGATAAGCTAAGATTCACTCCCAGTAGGCGGCGGCTTAGCGTGTGCAAAGCTGCTAAAAGCAGCTTGCGTGCGAACAACTCGGAATGACCCCCATTGTCGCTAGTCAGGGCCGTAACTAGGTGTGTGCGGAGTGTGCTCCCATAGCACTGCAGGGTAGGGGAAGCTGTTGGTAGCACTTGTCAATTATGAATGATCTAATTACTTTCACTTGCAGCGTCCCCTCTTTTTAAAGCTCAACATCTCTCCTTTCTCCTACCCCTTTTGTCACTAATACCTATACAGCATTAATGGACTTGACTTGATAACGCTTTGATGTTCAGTTGCACTGTCCTTTATTAAATTTTGGGGTGCTGCTGTGCCCGGTATTCAAACTCTTTGCCTATGACACTGCAGTTGGACACTCTATTCATTGAGCTAAAGCATTTGCCCTTGCATAGAAAGCTAGAGAATTCCAAGCTGGAGAGTTTTAACTATTTGACTCTTACTTTGTACTTTGAAGAGGTGATCAGCATTGCAACTGGGCAGATCTATGTAGTGTGTAGCTGCAAGGGATGGGATGTGTGGTTGCAAACTGCATGGATCTGCTTGATTATGGTGCTGGTTATTTTTTTTACGGGGTACAGGCAGCTTCATATAGCTATAAATCTCATAGTTTTTATGCGGGATCAAGTGATTCGGTGGGTGGGGTGTTTGGCTGGGATGCAGCAAGTTGTGGGTTTGAGTCCTGGGTGTGGCAATATATTGAAATGTGTTATTTAATTAGGGGTATTGTGGTTGAATGGTGGCAAGCTCTTGGGCTGAGTGCATGAACGTTGTATAAAGAGGATATGTTGCCATGTCCATTTTCGTGCAGTGTCCTATAAATGTGTGTGTATTATTTTATATATATATATATATATATATATATATATATATACTAGAGTTGAGCGGGTTCGGTTCGTCAAGATCCGACCCAGACTTCACCTATTTTACACGGGTCCGAGGCAGCCTCGGATCTTCCCACCTTGCTCGGTTAACCCAAACGAGGACGAACGTCATCATCCTGCTGTCGGATTCTCACGAGATTCGTATTCCATATAAAGAGCTGTGCGTCACCGCCATTTTCACTCGTGCATTGGAGATTGAACAGAGAGGATGTGTCTACGTTCTCTGCTTGAAAAGCTCCATATCTGTGCTCAGTGTGCTGCAAATATCTGTGCTCAGTGTGCTGCAAATATCTGTGCTCAGTGTGCTGCAAATATCTACGTTCTCTGCCTGAAAAGCTCCATATCTGTGCTCAGTGTGCTGTAAATATCTACGTTCTCTGCCTGAAAAGCTCCATATCTGTGCTCAGTGTGCTGCAAATATTTGTGCTCAGTGTGCTGCATTGTGGGGACCACCAGTATATAATTATAGTAGTACAGTACAGTAGGCCATTGCTGTATCTTGCAGCTCCATGTCACTTCAAGTATCCATATCTGTGCTGCATTGTTTCTGAGCAGTATAGTAGTACAGTGCCGCATTTTGGGGACCAACAGTATATAGTTGTACAGTACAGTAGTCCATTGCTGTATCTTGCAGCTCCGTGTCACTTCAAGTATCCATATCTGTGCTGCATTGTTTGTGAGCAGTATAGTAGTACAGTGCAGCATTTTGGTGAACAATAGTATATAGTTGTACAGTACAGTAGTCCATTGCTGCATCTTGCAGCTCCGTGTCACTGCAAGTATCCATATCTGTGCTGCATTGTTGTGAGCAGTATATAGTAGTACAGTACAGTAGGCCATTGCTATTGATATAATAATATTACTGGCATATAACTCCACACATTAAAAAATGGAGAACAAAAATGTGGAGGGTAAAATAGGGAAAGATCAAGATCCACTTCCACCTAGTGCTGATGCTGCTGCCACTAATCATGGCAGAGACGATTCAATGCCATCAACGTCGTCTGCCAAGGCCGAAGCCAAATGTCATAGTAAAGAGCGTGTAAAATCCAAAAAGCAAAAGTTCAGTAAAATGATGACCCAAAAATGTAAATTAAAAGTGTCTGAGGAGAAGCATAAACTTGCCAATGTGCCATTTACGACACGGAGTGGCAAGGAACGGCTGAGGCCCTGGCCTGCGTTCATGGCTAGTGGTTCAGCTTCACATGAGGATGGAAGCACTCATCCTCCCGCTAGAAAAATGAAAAGAGCTAAGCTGGCAAAAGCCCAGAAAAGAACTGTGCGTTCTTCTAAATTACAAATCCCCAAGGATAGTCCAATTGTGTCGGTTGCGATGCCTGACCTTCCCAACACTGGACGGGAAGAGGTGGCTCCTTTCACCATTTGCACTCCCCCTGCAAGTGCTGGAAGGAGCACCCACAGTCCAGTTCCTAATAGTCAAATTGAAGATGTCACTGTTGAAGTACACCAGGATGAGGATATGGGTGTTGCTGGCGCTGAGGAGGAAATTGACAAGGAGGATTCTGATGGTGAGGTAGTTTGTTTAAGTCAGGCACCCGGGGAGACACCTGTTGTCCGTGGGATGAATATGGCCATTGACATGCCTGGTCAAAATACAAAAAAAAATCACCTCTTCGGTGTGGAATTATTTCAACAGGAATGCGGACAACTGGTGTCGTGTGTTGCCTTTGTCAAGCTGTAATAAGTAGGGGTAAGGATGTTAACCACCTAGGAACATCCTCCCTTATACGTCACCTGGAGCGCATTCATCAAAAGTCATTGACAAGTTCAAAAACTTTGGGTGACAGCGGAAGCAGTCCACTGACAACTAAATCCCTTCCTCTTGTTCCCAAGCTCCTGCAAACCACATCACCAACTCCCTCAGTGTCAATTTCCTCCTTAAACAGGAAAGCCAATAGTCCTGCAGGCCATGTCACTGGCAAGTCTGATGAGTCCTCTCCTGCCTGGGATTCCTCTGATGGATCCTTAAGTGTAACGTCTACTGTTGCTGGCGCTGCTGTTGTTGCTGACTGGAGTCGATCATCATCCCAGAGGGGAAGTCGGAAGACCACTTGTACTACTTCCAGTAAACAATTGACTGTCCAACAGTCCTTTGCGAGGAAGATGAAATATCACAGCAGTCATCCTGTTGCAAAGCGGATAACTCAGGTCTTGGCAGCTGCGTTGGTGTTAGACGTGCGTCCGGTATCTGGCGTTAGTTCACAGGGACTGAGAGAATTTCTTGAGGTAGTGTGTCCCCAGTACCAAATACCATCTAGGTTCCACTTCTCTAGGCATTCGATACCGAGAATGTACACAGACATCAGAAAAGACTCACCAGTGTCCTAAAAAATGCAGATGTACCCAATGTCCACTTAACCACGGACATGTGGACAAGTGGAGCAGGGCAGACTCAGGACTATATGACTGTGACAGCCCACTGGGTAGATGTATTGCCTCCCGCAGCAAGAACAGCAGCGGCGGCACCAGTAGCAGCATCTCGCAAACGCCAGCTCGTTCCCAGGCAGGCTATGCTTTGTATCACTGCATTCCATAAGAGGCACACAGCTGACAACCTCTTACGGAAACTGAGGAACATCATCGCAGATTGGCTTACCCCAATTGGACTCTCCTGGGGATTTGTGACATCGTACAACGCCACCAATATTGTGCGTGCATTACATGTGGGCAAATTTCAGCACGACCCATGTTTTGCACATACATTGAATTTGGTGGTGCAGAATTTAAAAAAAAACGACAGGGGCGTGCAAGATATGCTGTCGGTGGCCCGAAGAATTGCGGGCCACTTTCGGCACTCAGCCACCGCGTGCCGAAGACTGGAGCACCAGCAAACACTCCTGAACCTGCCCCGCCATCAGCTGAAGCAAGAGGTGGTAACGAGGTGGAATTCAACCCTCTATATGCTTTAGAGGATGGAGGAGCAGCAAAAGGCCATTCAAGCCTATACATCTGCCTACGATATAGGCAAAGGAGGGGGAATGCACCTGACTCAAGCGCAGTGGAGAATGATTTCAACATTGTGCAAGGTTCTGCAACCCTTTGAACTTGCCACACGTGAAGTCAGTTGAGACACTGTCAGCCTGAGTCAGGTCATTCCCCTCATCAGGCTTTTGCAGAAGCAGCTGGAGAGATTGAAGGAGGAGCCACATGCCTAGCGATTCCGCTAGGCATGTGGGACTTGTGGATGGAGCCCTTCATTCGCTTAACCAGGATTCACGGGTGGTCAATCTGTTGAAATCAGAGCACTACATTTTGGCCACCGTGCTCGATCCCAGGTTTAAAGCCTACGTTGTATCTCTCTGTCCGGCAGACACAAGTCTGCAGATGTTCAAAGACATGCTGGTGAGACACTTGTCAAGTCAAGCGGAACGTGACCCGCCAACAGCTCCTCCTTCATTTTCTCCTGCCACTGGAGCTGCCAGGAAATGGATCAGATTTCCAAAACCACCTGCTGGCTGTGATGCAGGGCAGTCAGGAGCGAAAACTGACATCTGGTTCCGGACTGAAGGACCTGCCAACAATTACTGACATGTCGTCTACTGTCACTGCATATGATTCTGTCACCATTGAAAGAATGGTGGAGGATTATATGAGTGACAGCATCCAAGTCAAACAGTCCGTACGTATACTCGCAGGAAAAAACATATATTTTTTATATATTTATCGTTGCATCATGTGATGTTTGGGGCCAATTTTTATAAGTGCCATCCTGTCTGCCAATGCAGTACCACTCCTAGATGGGCCAGGTGTCTGTGCCGCCCACTTGGGTTGCTTATCTTAGTCATCCAGCGACCTCGGTGCATATTTTAGGACTAAAAATAATATTGTGAGGTGTGAGGTGTTCAGAATAGACTGGAAATGAGTGGAAATTATGGTTATTGAGGTTAATAATGCTATAGGATCAAAATGACCCCCAAATTCTATGATTTAAGCTGTTTTTGAGGGGTTTTAAGGGAAAAACACCCGAACCCGACAAAAAATTTTCAGGGAGGTTTTGCCAAAATGCGTTCGAATCCAAAACACGGTCGCGGAACCGAATCCAAAACCAAAACCCGAAAAATTTCCGGTGCACATCTCTAATATATATATACACAGTATGTATATATATATATATATATATGTATATATATATATATATATATATATACTTGTCTGTGGGTAGTTCGGCACTCACAATGCAGCTAGGAGACATCCACAGAAGCCCTCCGTGACAGGGGATATAGTAGCAAACAAACCGGGTCTTTTATGCAAAACAGCTGTATTAATGCATCACAAATACGTGTACCAATGTTTCTCATACGTCCTAGAGGATGCTGGGGATGCTTCAAGAACCATGGGGTATAGGCGGTATCCGCAGGAGACATGGGCACACTATAAGACTTTGAATGTGTGTGAACTGGCTCCTCCCTCTATGCCCCTCCTCAGAGCTGGATTAAGGCCTTGGGGGGCCCGGGGTACTTAAGACAAGGGGGCCCTAAGGTCTAAAAATTATATATATATATATATATATATATCAGGCCTGGCACCCCATAGTAATATAATTACTTGTAACCGGTGCCCTCACATTCCATTCAGAGTATACAGTTCAGTGGTTGTGCAGCACCCGGGTACTAGACGATTCATAGAGACCACTGGCAGTAGATCTACTGCCAGTGGTCTCTGTGAAACGTCTATTACCTGAGTTCCGCACAACAACTGAACTATATATATATATATATATATATATATATATATATAGAACCAAAGAAATCAGGTGGCACTCACAGACTTAAGGCTTGTAGTGAAAACAAACTTCACTCCGTGAAGAAATTTATTGTGAAACAGGTAACGTTTCGGGGACGTATCCCCTTCCTCAGACTGAGGAAGGGGATACGTCCCCGAAACGTTACCTGTTTCACAATAAATTTCTTCACGGAGTGAAGTTTGTTTTCACTACAAGCCTTAAGTCTGTGAGTGCCACCTGACTTCTTTGGTTCTACATTGGTGGGCCTGCCGGTCCACAAGGAAGGGCACCACAGCCAGCTGCTTTGGAGGAGTGACTGGGCAATCTTGGGAAATATATATATATATATATATATATATATACCAACAAATATAAAACCACAGCACTCACCAACCCAGAAGCGGGGTGCACTGTCTGCACTCACCACTCATAGGGTTGGGTGCATGTAGCCCATGGCCACGTACTTAAAAATATACAAACAGAAAGTTCAGCACTCACCAAAGCAAGCTCACTTATTTTCACAACATCAATAAATAAATGATGGGGGTTTAGTTAGTGAATTGGCCAATGCACGGAAGCCTGCAAACCGCTCGCCAAGGTACCCCATCTTCATGCAGATCCTACACTATCACAGAGTCTCAAAAATTAAAACCTAGCAACTGTATTACACAAAATGTTGTGATGTTGTGAAAATAAGTTAGCTTGCTTTGGTGAGTGCTGAACGTTCTGTTTGTATATATATATATATATATATACATACTGTACACTGCTCAAAAAAATAAAGGGAACACTAAAATAACACATCCTAGATCTGAATGAATGAAATATTCTTATTAAATACTTTGTTCTTTACATAGTTGAATGTGCTGACAACAAAATCACACAAAAATTATCAATGGAAATCAAATTTATTAACCCATGGAGGTCTGGATTTGGAGTCACTCTCAAAATTAAAGTGGAAAAACACACTACAGGCTGATCCAACATTGATGTAATGTCCTTAAAACAAGTCAAAATGAGGCTCAGTAGTGTGTGTGGCCTCCACGTGCCTGTATGACCTCCCTACAACCCACACAAGTGGCTCAGGTAGTGCAGCTCATCCAGGATGGCACATCAATGCAAGCTGTGGCAAGAAGGTTTGCTGTGTCTGTCAGCGTAGTGTCCAGAGCATAGAGGCGCTACCAGGAGACAGGCCAGTACATCAGGAGACGTGGAGGAGGCCGTAGGAGGGCAACAACCCCTCAGCAGGACCGCTACCTCTGCCTTTGTGCAAGGAGGAACAGGAGGAGCACTGCCAGAGCCCTGCAAAATGACTTCCAGCAAGCCACAAATGTGCATGTGTCTACTCAAACGATCAGAAACAGACTCCATGAGGGTGGTATGAGGGCCCGACGTCCACAGGTGGGGGTTGTGCTTACAGCCCAACACCGTGCAGGACGTTTGGCATTTGCCAGAGAACACCAAGATTGGCAAATTCGCCACTGGCGCCATGTGCTCTTCACAGATGAAAGCAGGTTCTCACTGAGCACATGTGACAGATGTGACAGAGTCTGGAGATGCCAAGGAGAACGTTCTGCTGCCTGCAACATCCTCCAGCATGACCGGTTTGGCAGTGGATCAGTAATGGTGTGGGGTGGCATTTCTTTGGGGGACCGCACAGCCCTCCATGTGCTCGCCAGAGGTAGCCTGACTGCCATTAGGTACTGACATGAGATCCTCAGACCCCTTGTGAGACCATATGCTGGTGCGGTTGGCCCTGGGTTCCTCCTAATGCAAGACAATGCTAGACCTCATCTGGCTGGAGTGTGTCAGCAGTTCCTGCAAGACGAAGGCATTGATGCTATGGAGCGGCCCGCCCGTTCCTGGGACCTGAATCCAATTGAGCACATCTGGGACATCATGTCTCGCTCCATCCACTAACGCTACGTTGCACCACAGACTGTCCAGGAGTTGGCGGATGCTTTAGTCCAGGTCTGGGAGGAGATCCCTCAGGAGACCATCCGCCACCTCATCAGGAGCATGCCCAGGCATTGTAGGGAGGTCATTCAGGCACGTGGAGGCCACACACACTACTGAGCCTCAATTTGACTTATTTTAAGGACATTACATCAAAGTTGGATCAGCCTGTAGTGTGTTTTTCCACTTTAATTTTGAGGGTGACTCCAAATCCAGACCTCCATGGGTTAATAAATTTGATTTCCATTGATAATTTTTGTGTGATTTTGTTGTCAGCACATTCAACTATATAAAGAACAAAGTATTTAATAAGAATATTTCATTCATTCAGATCTAGGATGTGTTATTTTAGTGTTCCCTTTATTTTTTTGAGCAGTGTATATATATATATATATATATATATAAACCACAATAGTCAGCACTCTCCTTGTAATATACCATGTAACTGCCCTGGTGCCCTCCGAGGTTCTTTCTCACCAAATATAATCCTTCCAAGACTGCGGCACTCACGGGACTATGTAAATGATGAATCAGAGACACCAAGGTCTGTTCAACGGACCTTTATCAAGAATCCCTTGATAAAGGTCCAGCGGACAGAAACGTTGAACAGACCTTGGAGTCTCTGATTCTTCATTTACATAGGCCCGTGAGTGCCGCATTCTTGGAAGGATTATATATATATATTTAACCATTCTGAGGGCGCTAATGATGTTTGTTAACAACCAAATGATAATAATGTGTAAGACAGCTGTATAGTACCAGTAATCTAAAAGTCTTTGTAAAACACAAACTCCTTTAAATAAATAAAATGTATTTTACAGAACCACATATAGTTCAGATTAACTGCAGATTTTACATTGATGTATTGATTGATCCAACATGAACAGGACAAATAGCTTTTGTCAGATATTTGACACAGAACCCCCATTTTGTTTTTCATTTACCATCATCTAAATGAATATCTAACAAAAGCAATTTGTCCAAGTGTTATAATGGCTCTCACTGTCCTGCTTGCAGCCACCGGGGTGCCTTCCTCCAATACTATAGCAAGAACCGGCTCTCTGGGATGGATTGCTGCTCCTCTCCTCTATGCATCAAGAACCAGGCGGCACTCCATGTATTTTGGTAAATAAGTTGTGTATTCAAAGTAGAGATGAGCGGGTTCGGTTCCTCGGGATCCGAACTTCCCCCGAACTTCACCTATTTTACACGGTTCAGAGGCAGCCTCGGATCTTCCCGCCTTGCTCGGTTAACCAGAATGCGCCCGAACATCATCACCCCGCTGTCGGATTCTCGCAAGATTTGTATTCTATATAAGAAGCCGCGCGTCGCTGCCATTTTAACTCGTGCTTTGGAGATTGAACGGAGAGGACGTGGCTGCGTTCTCTCCCTGAAAAGTTCCGTAATCTGTGCTCAGTGTGCTGCAAATAATCTGTGCTCAGTGTGCTGAAAATATCTACGTTCTCTGCCTGAAAACGCTCCATATCTGTGCTCAATGTGCTTCAAATATCTGATCAGTCTGCTGCATTGTGGGGACTGGGGACCACCAGTATATAATAATTATAGTAGTACAGTACAGTAGGCCATTGCTGTATCTTGCAGCTCTGTGTCACAGCACATATCCAATCCATATCTGTGCGGCATTTTTGGGAGCAGTATATATAGTATTACAGTGCAGCATTTTGGTGACCCAACAGTATATAGTTGTGTACAGTAGGCCATTGCTGTATCTTGCAGCTCTGTGTCACTGCACGTATCCATTCCATATCTGTGCGGCATTTTTGTGAGCAGTATATATAGTATTACAGTGCTGCATTTTGGTGACCAACAGTATACATATATAGTACAGTACAGTAGGCCATTGCTATTGATATATTACTGGCATATAATTCCACACATTAAAAAATGGAGAACAAAAATGTGGAGGGTAAAATAGGGAAAGATCAAGATCCACTACGAACTCATGCTGAAGCTGCTGCCACTAGTCATGGCCGAGACGATGAAATGCCATCAACGTCATCTGCCAAGGCCTATGCCCAATGTCATAGTAGAGAGCATGTAAAAAGCCAAAAAACAAAAGTTCAGTAAAATGACCCAAAAATCTAAATTAAAAGCATCTGAGGAGAAGCGTAAACTTGCCAATATGCCATTTACGACACTCAGTGGCAAGGAACGGTTGAGGCCCTGGCCTATGTTCATTGCTAGTGGTTCAGCTTCACATGAGGATGGAAGCACTAATCCTCCCGCTAGAAAAATGAAAAGACTTAAGCTGGCAAAAGCCCAGCAAAGAACTGTGCGTTCTTCTAAATCACAAATCCCCAAGGAAGGTACAATTGTGTCGGTTGCGATGCCTGACCTTCCCAACACTGGACGGGAAGAGGTGGCTCCTTCCACCATTTGCACGCCCCCTGCAAGTGCTGGAAGGAGCACCCACAGTCCAGTTCCTAATAGTCAAATTGAAGATGTCACTGTTGAGTACACCAGGATGAGGATATGGGTCTTGCTGGCGCTGAGGAGGAAATTGACAAGGAGGATTCTGATGGTGAGGTGGTTTGTTTAAGTCAGGCACCCGGGGAGACACCTGTTGTCCGTGGGACGAATATGGCCATTGACATGCCTGGTCAAATTACAAAAAAAAATCACCTCTTCGGTGTGGAATTATTTTAACAGAAATGCGGACAACAGGTGTCAAGCCTTGTGTTGCCTTTGTCAAGCTGTAATAAGTAGGGGAAAGGACGTTAACCACCTAGGAACATCCTCCCTTATACGTCACCTGGAGCGCATTCATCAGAAGTCATTTACAAGTTCAAAAACTTTGGGTGACAGCGGAAGCAGTCCACTGACAACTAAATCCATTCCTCTTGTAACCAGGCTCCTGCAAACCACACCACCAACTCCCTCAGTGTCAATTTCCTCATTAGACAGGAAAACCAATAGTCCTGCAGGCCATGTCACTGGCAAGTCTGACGAGTCCTCTCCTGCCTGGGATTCCTCCGATGCATCCTTGAGTGTAACGCCTACTGCTGCTGGCGCTGCTGTTGTTGCTGCTGGGATTCGATCGTCATCCCAGAGGGGAAGTCGGAAGACCACTTGTACTACTTCCAGTAAGCAATTGACTGTCCAACAGTCCTTTGCGAGGAAGATGAAATATCACAGCAGTCCTCCTGCTGCAAAGCGGATAACTCAGGTCTTGGCAGCTGCGTTGGTGTTAAAGGTGTCTCCGATATCCACCGTTAATTCACAGGGAATTAGAGAATTGCTTGAGGTACTGTGTCCCCGGTACCAAATACCATCTAGGTTCCATTTCTCTAGGCAGGCGATACCGAGAATGTACACAGACGTCAGAAAAAGAGTCACCAGTGTCCTAAAAAATGCAGTTGTACCCAATGTCCACTTAACCACGGACATGTGGACAAGTGGAGCAGGGCAGACTCAGGACTATATGACTGTGACAGCCCACTGGGTAGATGTATTGTCTCCCGCAGCAAGAACAGCAGCGGCGGCACCAGTAGCAGCATCTCGCAAACGCAAAATCGTTCCTAGGCAGGCTACGCTTTGTATCACCGCTTTTGACAACCTCTTACGGAAACTGAGGATCATCATCGCAGAATGGCTTACCCCAATTGGACTCTCCTGGGGATTTGTGACATCGGACAACGCCACCAATATTGTGCATGCATTACATGTGGGCAAATTTCAGCACGTCCCATGTTTTGCACATACATTGAATTTGGTGATGCAGAATTTAAAAAAAAACGACAGGGGCGTGCAAGATATGCTGTCGGTGGCCCGAAGAATTGCGGGCCACTTTCAGCATTCAGCCACTGCGTGCCGAAGACTGGAGCACCAGCAAACACTCCTGAACCTGCCCCGCCATCAGCTGAAGCAAGAGGTGGTAACGAGGTGGAATTCAACCCTCTATATGCTTCAGAGGATGGAGGAGCAGCAAAAGGCCATTCAAGCCTATACATCTACCTACGATATAGGCAAAGGAGGGGGAATGCACCTGACTCAAGCGCAGTGGAGAATGATTTCAACGTTGTGCAAGGTTCTGCAACCCTTTGAACTTGCCACACGTGAAGTCAGTTCAGACACTGCCAGCCTGAGTCAGGTCATTCCCCTCATCAGGCTTTTGCAGAAGAAGCTGGAGAGATTGAAGGAGGGGCTAAAATGGAGCGATTCCGCTAGGCATGTGGGACTTGTGGATGGAGCCCTTCATTCGCTTAACCAGGATTCACGGGTGGTCAATCTGTTGAAATCAGAGCACTACATTTTGGCCACCGTGCTCGATCCTAGGTTTAAAGCCTACATTGTATCTCTCTTTCTGGCAGACACAAGTCTGCAGATGTTCAAAGACCTGCTGGTGAGACACTTGTCAAGTCAAGCGGAACGTGACCCGTCAACAGCTCCTCCTTCACATTCTCCAGCAACTGGGGCTGCGAGGAAAAGGCTAAGAATTCTGAGTCCACCTGCTGGCGGTGATGCAGGGCAGTCTGGAGCGAGTGCTGACATCTGGTCCGGACTGAAGGACCTGCCAACAATTACTGACATGTTGTCTACTGTCACTGCATATGATTCTGTCACCATTGAAAGAATGGTGGAGGATTATATGAGTGACCGCATCCAAGTAGGCACGTCAGACAGTCCGTACGTATACTGGCAGGAAAAAGAGCAATTTGGAGGCCCTTTCACAAACTGTCTTTATTTTTCCTAAGTCCCCCCCCCCCCCCTCCAGTGTGTACTCCGAAAGAGTGTTTAGTGCAGCCGGTCACCTTGTCAGCAATCGGCGTACAAGGTTACTTCCAGAAAATGTGGAGAAGATGATGTTCATCAAAATTAATTATAATCAATTCCTCCGTGGAGACATTCACCAGCAATTGCCTCCAGAAAGTACACATGGACCTGAGATGGTAGATTCCAGTGGGGACGAATTACTAATCTGTGAGGAGGGGGATGTCCACAGTGAAAGGGGTGAGGAATCGGACGATGAGGAGGAGGTGGACATCTTGCCTCTGTAGAGCCAGTTTGTGCAAGGAGAGATTGATTGCTTCATTTTTGGTGGGGGCCCAAACCAACCAGTCATTTCAGCCACAGTCATGTGGCAGTCCCTGTCACTGAAATGATGGGTTTGTTAAAGTGTGCATGTCCTGTTTATTCAACATAAGGGTGGGTGGGAGGGCCCAAGGACAATTCCATCTTGCACCTCTTTTTTCTTTAATTTTTCTTTGCATCATGTGATGTTTGGGGCCAATTTATTTAAGTGCCATCCTGTCTGACACTGCAGTGCCACTCCTAGATGGGCCAGGTGTTTGTGCCGGCCACTTGGTTCGCTTAGCTTAGTCATCCAGCGACCTCGGTGCAAATTTTAGGACTAAAAATAATATTGTGAGGTGTGAGGTGTTCAGAATAGACTGGAAATGAGTGGAAATTATGGTTATTGAGGTTAATAATACTATGGGATCAAAATGACCCCCAAATTCTATGATTTAAGCTGTTTTTGAGGGTTTTTTAAAAAAAAAACACCCGAATCCAAAACACACCCGAATCCGACAAAAAAATTTCAGGGAGGTTTTGCCAAAACGCGTCCGAATCCAAAACACGGCCGCGGAACCGAATCCAAAACCAAAACACAAAACCCGAAAAATGTCCGGTGCACATCTCTAATTCAAAATTTATCAAATAATAAATGCAGACATAGTGGACACCAACGTTTCAACGCCTCCTGGGCTTTTTTTTGGTTTTTGATACACATTGCACAGCGTAGCACCTTGACAAAAACGCCCAGGAGGCGTTGAAATGTTGGTCTCCACTATGTCTGTATTTATTATTTGATATACTTTGAATACACAACTTATTTACCAAAATTCATGGAGTGCCGCCCGGTTCTTGATGCATAGAGGAGAGGAGCAGCAATCCATCCCAGAGAGCCGGTTCATGCTATAGTTTTGGAGGAAGGCACCCCGGTGGCTGCAAGCAGGACAGTGAGTGCCATTATAACACTTGTATATATATATATATATATATATATATAAAAACATACGTACTATATATATATATATATATATATATACAGGTTGAGTATCCCTTATCCAAAATGCTTGGGACCAGAGGTATTTTGGATATGGGATTTTTCCGTATTTTGGAATAATTGCATACCATAATGAGATATCATGGTGATGGTACCTAAATCTAAGCACAGAATGTGTTTATGTTTCATATACACCTTATACACACAGCCAGAAGGTCATTATTGCCAATATTTTTTTATAACTTTGTGCATTAAACAAAGTGTGTCTACATTCACACAATTCATTTATGTTTCATATACACCTTATACACACAGCCTGAAGGTCATTTAGACACAATATTTTTAATAACTCTGTGTATTAAACAAAGTTTGTGTACACTGAGCCATCAGAAAACAAAGGTTTCACTATTTCAGTCTCACTCAAAAAAGTCCGTATTTCGGAATATTCCGTATTTCGGATATTTGGATATGGGATACTCAACCTGTATATATATATATATATATATATATATATATATATATATATATATATATATATATAGTATATATCTCATATGATCCAGAGAATAAAACGTAAATGCAGCCAGCCTTACTGTACTTTTTGTTCTGCGGTGTCTTTCCTCCAAGCAAGAAGCACACAACCTCCATTCTCCGGGGCTCCACAAGCCACCAGGGATCCCTCCTCATTCCTCTCTGCAGCCGGTGAGCCCAGCTGCAGGCTGCTGATTCACGCGATATTGCACAGCTGCCCACCCTGCCTGGAATGTTATGCAGTGCCGGCATAACTGCGTTTGCCGCGGCGGGAGTGCAGCACCACTGATTCACCAGGGATCCCTCCGTCCTCATTCGTCTCTGCAGCCTGTGAGCCCAGCCGCAGGCTGCTATTCACGTGATATTGGACAGCTGCCCTTCCTGCCAGCCTGTAATGCTATGCCGGCGCTGGCGTTTGGTAAGCTGGGAGTGCAGCACCACTGATCTGATCGGTAAGAGATCCGATCTGCTGCAGGAGGTGGGGCGCCCTTTTAGAAGGGGGGCCTGGGGTACTTACCCCCAGGGACCCCCCTTAATCCGGCTCTGCCCCTCCTCCAGACTCCAGTTAGATTCTGTGCCCAGTGAGACTGGATGCACACTGAGGAGCTCTCCAGAGTTTCTCAGGAAAAGACTTTATTAGGTTTATTATTTTCAGGGAGACCTGCTGGCAACAGGCTCCCTGCATCGTGGGACTGAGGGGAGAGAAGCAGATCTACTTCTTAAGAGTTCAAGGGCTCTGAAACTTAGGCTACTGGACACCATTAGCTCCAGAGGGTTCGATCACATGGTACGCCTAGCTGCTTATTCCCGGAGCCGCGCCGTCACCCCCCTCATAGAGCCAGAAGATTGAAGCCGGGTGAGTATGAGAAGATCATTAGACTTCAGTGATGGCAGAAGACTGCGTTTGAGGCACAGCGCGCGCCATGCTCCCATAAAGATCACGGCACTGCAGGGTTCAGGGCGCAGGGGGGGCGCCCTGGGCAGCATGGGGGACCTCAAACAGCAATGGTATAGGATATAACAGTGCCTGGGCACTTGTTAAGGGACCCCCGCCAGTATAAAGATTTTTTGAACGGGACTGAAGCGTGCCATGTAGTGGGCGGTGCTTAGCCCGCACAGCTCTGACCAGCGCTATTTTTCTCCTCACAGAAGGCTGCAGAGACACTGGCCCTGACCTCCACACTGCTGTGCAAGTAACAGGGTGCAAAACAGGGGGGGGGGGGGGGGCACTAGTGATTGGTGATTTATTATATATGTAAAAAGCGCTAGCAGGTCTGGGCGGTCTTGTTACTGGCTTCAGTACCGGGATAGGCGCTGGGTGTGAGCTGGCAGAACTCTCTCTGTGTCTCTCTTACAGGCTTTATTGTGGGTCTGTCTCCTATAGCCCCAGTGTGGTTGTGGCTGTCGGTACGTGAGTCGACATGTCTGAGGCTGAATGCTCTTCCCAGGAGGAGGCTGGAGTGGGGACAGACAGTGCTGTGAGAGTGGCAGTGTCGGCACTGCCGACGGATGATTGGGTCAATATGTTAAGTGTTTTAAATGCAAATGTGACTAAGTTGGTTAAGAGATTTGATAAATCTGAGTCTATGAACCAGACGTGGAGGAAATCCATGGAAGATGCTTTGTCACAGGCCCAGACCCCTTCGGGGTCACAGAAACGTGCATTTACCCAGATAGCAGTTACAGATACCGACATGGACGCTGATTCCAGTGTCGACTATAGTGATGCCAGATTACATCCAAAACTGGCTAAGAGTATTCAGTACATGATTGTGGTGATAAAAGACGTATTACATATCACTGAGGACCCTGCTGTTCCTGATACTAGGGTCTGTATGTTTAAAGGAAAGAAACCTGAGGTAACGTTTCCTCCCTCTTATGAACTGAACGCACTTTTTGGAAAGGCTTGGGAAAATCCTGACAAAAAGATACATGTTCCCAAAAGAATTCCAATGGCATATCCAGTGGCGTAACTACTGCCCCCGCAGCCCTCGCTGCACATGCGGGGGCGCCACTGATTTAGCACAGATTGACATGCGGACGAGCGTCCGCATGTCAATCTGCTCCTACTAACCCTCCCTGCCGTGTTGGAGGGACACGGAGGGCACAGCGCGTGCCTCTCCTGTGTCCCTCCTGCATCATCTCCGGCGGCCGCGGGTCTAATAGAAGAAGTGCCGGTTCGTGAGCCAATCAGAGCTCACGAACGGCACTTCGTTTATTAGACCCGCGGCCGCCGGAGATGATGCAGGAGGGGACACAGGAGAGGCGCGCTGGGCCCTCCGTGTCCCTCCATCACAAATCAGCGGGGGAGCAGCAGCGGCGGGGGAGGGGGCATATATGGCACTGAGGGGGAATATCTGGCACTGGGGGGGGGAATCTGGCACTGGGAGCATATCTGGCACTGGGGGGGGGGGTAATATCTGGCACTGGGGGCATATGTGGCACTGGGGGGAATATCTGGCACTGGGGGCATATGTGGCACTGGGGGGGGGTGCATCTGGCACTGGGAGCATATCTGGCACTGGGGGGGAATATCTGGCACTGGGGGCATATGTGGCACTGAGGGGGAATATCTGGCACTGGGGGCATATGTGGCACTGGGGGGGTATATGTGTACCTGGCACATAGGGGGGGGGCTATATTGTGCACTGGGGGCATGTGAGTACCTGGCACCGTGGGGTAATATCTGGCACTGGGGACATATGTGGCACTGGGAGCACAGCCCTAGCAACAAGCACTACCCCCTAGCAACGAGCATGACACCCAGTGCATGAAACCCCTGGCAACGAGCATGACACCCAGTGCATGAAACCCCTGGCAACGAGCATGACACCCAGTGCATGATACCCTTGGCAACGAGCATGACACCCTGAGCATGAAACCCCTGGCAACGAGCAGGTAATTTAAAAGTAATTAGAAGCCTTACTGTAGGACTTAATGTGTAATGGGCATTACGGTGTGTGGCATAATGTATCACGGACATTGCGGTGTGTGTCATAATGTGTCACAGGCATTACGGTGTGTGGCATACTGTATCACGGGCATTGTGGTATGTGGTATAATGTCTCAGGGTCATTGCAGTGTGGCATAATGTATAACGGGCATTGCGGTGTGTAGCATAGGGTATAACGGGCATTGCGGTATGTGTCAGGCATTACGGTGTGTTGTATACTATATCACGGGCATTGTGGTATGTGGTATAATGTATCAGGATGCCCCTGTGTGTAGCATAATGTATAACGGGCATTGCGATTCCTGTCATAATGTGTCAGGCATTACGGTGTGTTGTATACTATATCACGGGCATTGTGGTATGTGGTATAATGTATCAGGGGCATTGCAGTGTGTAGCATAATGTATAACGGGCATTGCGATTCCTGTCATAATGTGTCGGGGGCATTATGGTGTGTGGCATAATGTGTCGGGGGCATTATGGTGTGTGCATATTGTGTCATGTGCATTATTGTGTGTGGCATAATGTCTAAGGGCCATTGCAGTATGTGGTATAATGTATACTGGGCATTACTATAAGGAGGAAAAATGACAAATAATGTAAGGGGCATGAATCAGGATTATTTTTCTTTCCAGTGGTGGCTAACGTCTGGGCGTGCAGGTTGGAAAACTGGGGTATAACGTAGTCTTTTCCTGCAATGCCACGCCCCTTTATGTGAAGCCACGCCCATCCCAAGGAAGCCACACATCCGATTTTGCGACGCGCACATTTATTCCTTTAAAAGTGCCAATTATGGGGGATGGGGGAGGGGGGGGGGGGGCAAGAATTTTTTGGCTTGGGGGAGAAAAATTTCTAGTTACGCCACTGGGCATATCCGTTCCCCTCTGGGGACAGGGAAAGGTGGGAGTCAATCCCCACGGTAGACAAAGCTTTATCGCGTCTATCTAAAAAGGTGGCGCTTCCGTCCCCTGACACGGCAGCCCTAAAAGATTCTGCGGATCGTAAGCAGGAAAATACCCTGAAATCCATTTATGTCACTACAGGGTCGCTACTCAGGCCTGCCGTTGCTTCGGCATGGGTGAGTAGCGCTATTGAAAAGTGGGCAGATAACTTGTCATCTGAGGTAGATTCCCTAGACAGGGATAGTGTGCTTTTGACTTTGGGTCACATCAGGGACGCTGCAGCATATTTAAAAGACGCTGTAAGGGATATTGGCCTTTTGGGATCAAGGGCCAATGCCATGGCAGTCTCAGCAAGGAGAGCATTGTGGATTCATCAATGGAATGCTGACTCTAAGAAGGCGATGGAGTCTCTATCGTTTATCGGTAAGGTCTTGTTTGGTGATGGCCTCACTGACCTGGTGTCTACGGCTACCGCGGGTAAGTCTTAATTTTTACCTTATGTTCCTGCACAGCAGAAGAAATCGCCTCACTATCAGATGCAGTCCTTTCGGCCCAATAAATTCAAAAATCGACGTGGGTCCTCCTTCCTGGCTGCGAGGGGGACAGGAAGAGGAAAAAGGTCACAGGCTGTGGCAAGTTCCCAGGAGCAGAAGTCCTCTCCGGCTTCTACCAAATCCACCGCATGACGCTGGGGCTCCTCTGCGGGAGTCCGCACCAGTGGGGGCACGTCTCAACCTCTTCAGTCAGGTCTGGGTGCACTCGGACCTGGATTCTTGGATAGTAGACATAGTAACCCAGGGGTACAAGTTAGAGTTTCAAGACGTGCCCCCTCACCGATTTTTCAAATCAGCCTTGCCAGCTTCTCCTCCAGAAAGGGAGATAGTAAGCGCTGCGATACTAAGTTGTGTCAAAATCAAGTGATTGTCACGGTACCTCCGTCTCAACAGGGGGAAGGTTTTTATTCGAGCCTGTTCGTGGTCCCGAAGTCGGATGGCTCAGTCAGACCGATTCTAAACCTAAAATCCCTCAATCTCTATCTAAAAACATTCAAGTTCAAGATGGAGTCTCTACGAGCAGTGATCTCCAGTCTGGAGGAGGGGGATTTTATGGTGTTGGTCGACATAAAAGATGCCTACTTACATGTCCCCATATACTGTATCCTCCACATCAGGCTTACCTGAGATTTGCTGTGCAGGATTGTCATTACCAATTTCAGACGTTGCCGTTTGGTCTGTCCACGGCTCCGAGGATTTTCACCAAAGTAATGGCGGAAATGATGGTTCTCCTGCGCAAGCAGGGAATTACAATTATCCTGTACTTGGACGATCTCCTCATAAAGGCGAGGTCCAAGGAGCAATTGTTGAAGAATGTTGCCCTTTCACTGACGATTCTGCAACAACACGGTTGGCTCCTAAATTTGCCAAAATCACAGTTAGATCCAACGGCTGTCGTTCCTGAGTATGATTCTGGATATGGAATTGCAGAGAGTTTTTCTTCCAGTGGAATAAGCTCTGGAAATACTGCACATGGTAAAACAGATTCTGAAACCGACAAAGGTGTCAGTTCTTCACTGCACTCGGTTGCTGGGGAAGATGGTGGCGGCCTACGAGGCCATTCCGTATGGCAGGTTCCATGCCATGGTCTTTCAATGGAACCTGCTGGACCAGTGGTCCGGGTCTCACCTGGACATGCACCGGAAAATAATTCTATCTCCCAGGACCAGAATTTCCCTTCTTTGGTGGCTGCACAGTTCTCACCTTCTGGAGGGACGCAGGTTCGGGATTCAGGATTGGATCCTGGTGACCACAGATGCAATCCTCCGAGGCTGGGGAGCAGTCACACAGGGAAGAAACTTTCAGGGAAAGTGGTCAAGCCAGGAAGCTTATCTACACATAAACATTCTGGAATTGAGAGGCATCTACAACGGCATACTGCAAGCAGAACATCTTCTTCGAGGTCTGCCGGTCTTGATTCAGTCACACAATGTGACAGCAGTGGCGTACATAAACCTCCAAGGCGGAACAAAGAGCAGAGCGGCGATGGCCGAGGCCACGAAGATTCTTCGCTGGGCAGAAAGACATGCCAGCGCTCTTCATTCCAGGAGTGGACAACTGGGAAGCAGACTTCCTCAGCAGACACGATCTCCATCCAGGAGAGTGGGGTCTTCATCAAGAGGTCTTTGCAGAAGTGACAAGTCGTTGGGGAGTTCCTCAAGTGGACATGATGGCGTCCTGCCTCAACAAGAACTTCATAGATATTGTTCCAGGTCAAGGGACCTTCAAGCGATAGCGGTGGATGCCCTAGTGACACCGTGGGTGTTTCAGTCGGTCTTTGTGTTCCCTCCACTTCCACTCATTCCAAAGGTGATAAAAATTATAAGAAGAACTAGGGTTCAGGCGATCCTCATTGTTCCGGATTGGCCAAAAAGGGCCTGGTATCCAGATCTTCAGGAGTTGCTCATAGAAGATCCCTGGCCTCTTCCTCTTCGGGAGGACCTGTTACAACAGGGGCCGTGCATGTATCAGGACTTACCACGGCTGCGTTTGATGGCGTGGCGGTTGAGCGCCAAATCCTAGTCCGAAAGGGTATTCCCAGTGAAGTCATTCCTACACTTCTTCAGGCTAGGAAAGAAGTAACGGCAAAGCATTACCACCGTATTTGGAGAAAATATGTGTCTTGGTGTGAATCCAAGAAGGCTCCTACGGAAGAATTTCACCTGGGGCGTTTGCTCCATTTCCTACAAGCAGGTGTGGATGCGGGCCTAAAGATAGGCTCTATTAAAGTACAGATTTCGGCCTTGTCAATCTTTTTTCAACAAGAATTGGCCTCCCTTCCAGAAGTTCAGACCTTCGTAAAAGGCGTGTTGCACATCCAACCTCCCTTTGTGCCCCCAGTGGCACAATGGGACCTTAATGTGGTGTTGCAATTCTTGCAATCACATTGGTTTGAACCTTTGCGCAAGGTTGAGTTAAAATTCCTTACTTGGAAAGTGGTCATGTTTTTGGCTTTGGCGTCTACAAGGCGAGTGTCTGAGTTGGCGGCTTTGTCTCACAAAAGCCCATATTTGATTTTCCATGCTGATAGAGCGGAGTTGAGAACTCGCCAGCAATTTCTGCCGAAAGTGGTTTCGTCATTTCATGTGAACCAGCCAATTGTGGTGCCAGAGGCTACTGACGCCTTTGACTTGGCGGAGTTGAAGTCTCTCGATGTGGTCAGAGCTTTGAAGATCTATGTCGCCAGAACGGCGCAGATTAGGAAAACAGAGGCTCTGTTTGTCCTGTGGGCTCCCAACAAGATTGGGGCTCCTGCTTCTAAGCAGACTATTGCGCGCTGGATTTGTAATACGATTCAGCAAGCTCATTCTACGGCAGGGTTGCCGTTACCAAAATCAGTGAAGGCCCATTCTACCAGAAAGGTGGGCTCATCCTGGGTGGCTGCCCGGGGAGTCTCGGCGTTACAACTTTGCCGAGCTGCTACTTGGTCGGGTTCAAACACCTTTGCGAAGTTTCACAAGTTTGATACCCTGGCTGAGGAGGACCTCTTGTTTGGTCAATCGGTGCAGCAGAGTCATCCGCACTCTCCCGCCCGTTCTAGAGCTTTGGTATAAACCCCATGGTTCTTGAAGCATCCCCAGCATCCTCTAGGACGTATGAGAAAATAGGATTTTAATACCTACCGGTAAATCCTTTTCTCTTAGTCCGTAGAGGATGCTGGGCGCCCGTCCCAGTGCGGGCTGTATCTGCAGTTTGGTTATTGTTACGCTCATGTTGCGTTGAGTTCAGTCAATCTGTGACTGTTGTTGGTCATGCCGTTGCATGCATTGTTGTTGAATGCCATGTTGTATGGTGTGTTAGTGGTGTGAGCTGATATGTATCTCACCTTAGTTTAAAATAATTAAATAAATCCTTTTCCTCGAAATGTCCGTCTCCCTGGGCACAGTTCCTATAACTGGAGTCTGGAGGAGGGGCATAGAGGGAGGAGCCAGTTCACACCCATTCAAAGTCTTATAGTGTGCCCATGTCTCCTGCGGATCCCATCTATACCCCATGGTTCTTGAAGCATCCCCAGCATCCTCTACGGACTAAGAGAAAAGGATTTACCGGTAGGTATTAAAATCCTATTTTCTGAGCTTGTAGCCCCTTTGTCAAGGTGAATACAAAGAAACAGTGCTGCGGTTTACCTTAAGTAAGTTGTAGAAGCCTGCCAGTGAGTGAAGGATGCCTCCAGCTCCTCCATCCCTGACGGGATCCCGTTACTTATGGGTTTTCCAGTGTGTGACGTCACACGTCCCTGCCGTCAGGTTGCTATGGTAGCAGCCGATGCCTAGATGTGTGTGGGCTGGGGCTGTCAGTAAAAATAGGATTTTTGTTACCTACCGGTAAATCTTTTTCTCGTAGTCCGTAGAGGATGCTGGGGTCCACATTAGTACCATGGGGTATAGATGGGTCCACCAGGAGCCATTGGCACTTTAAGAGTTTGAGAGTGTAGGCTGGCTCCTCCCTCTATGCCCCTCCTACCAGACTCAGTTTAGGAACTGTGCCCGAGGAGACGGACATCTTCGAGAGAAGAAATCAACACAGATAGTGGCGAGATTCATACCAGCTCACACATACAAGGCACATCAAGCTTGAAAACTCAGCAACCACTGAAAACATTACTTACCAGATAACAATGCAGTACTTAACCAAAAACAAAGTTGTAGTGAACCAGATAACAATTGCAGGAAAACGAAGCACTGGGCGGGCACCCAGCATCCTCTACGGACTACGAGAAAAGGATTTACTGGTAGGTAACCAAAATCCTATTTTCTCTTACATCCTAGAGGATGCTGGGGTCCACATTAGTACCATGGGGATGTACCAAAGCTCCCAGGATGGGAGGGAGAGCGCGGAGGCTCCTGCAGAACTGATTGACTGAACTTCAGATCATCAGCGGCCAAAGTATCGACCTTGTAGAACTTTGCAAACGTGTTCGACCCAGACCAAGTTGCAGCTCGGTAAAGTTGTAAAGCTGCGACACCCCGGGCAGCCACCCAGGAAGACCCCACCTTATGAGTAGAGTGGGCCTTGACAGACGTAGGACACGGCAATCCTGTCGTAGAATATGCATGCTGGATAGTGAACCTGATCCAGCGAGAGATCGTCTGCTTAGAAGCAGGACACCCAATTTTCTTGGGAACATACAGGACAAACAGAGAGTCCAATTTCCTGTGATGAGCAGTCCTCTTCACATATATTTTCAGAGCCCTTACAACATCCAAGTACTTTGATGAAATTGAGGCGTCAGTAGCCACTGGCACCACAATAGGTTGGTTGATATGAAATGCCGACACATCCTTCGGAAGAAACTGCTGACATGTCTGGAGCTCAGCTCTATCTTCATGGTAGATCAAGTATGGGCTTTTACAGGACAAAGCCCCAACTCCGACACACGTTTAGCAGAAACTAAATTCAACAACGTGACAGCCTTCCACGTAAAAAATTTGACCTCAACCTCTTGTAGAGGCTTGAACCAGTCCAATTGGAGGAACTGCAATGCCACGTTAAGATCCCAAGGTGCCGTAGGCGGTACAAAGGGAGGTTGGATGTGCAGAACTCCCTTCAAACAGGTCTGAACCTCAGGGAGGGCAGCCAATTGTTTTTGGAAGAAAATGGATAGGGTCGAAATCTGGACCTTCACAGATCCCAACTTCAGGCCCATATCCACATTAGCTTGTAGGAAGAGGAGAAACCGTCCCAGTTGAAACTCCACCGCAGAAAATTTCTTGGACTCACCAAGATACATAGTTTTTCCAAATTCGATGGTAATGTTTAGACGTTACTCTTTTCCTAACCTGTATCAGGGTAGGAATAACCTTGTTCAGAATGCCCTTCCGAGCTAGTATCAGGCGTTCAACCTCCATGCTGTCAAACATAGCCGCGGTAAGTCTTGAATGGCGAACGGTCCCTGCTGCAGTAGGTCCTCCTGAAGAGGAAGAGGCCTTGGCTCTTCTTGCAGTAGATCCAGAAGATCTACCCACCAAGCCCTTCTTGGCCAGTCTGGAGCAATGAGGATCGCTTGAACCCTTGTTCTCCTTATGAGCTTTAGAACTCTTGGGATGAGTAGAAGTGGAGGAAACACGTACACCGTCTGGAACACCCATGGAGTCACTAGGGCGTCCACCACAACTGCTTGCGGGTCCCTCGACCTGGAACAATACCGCCGAAGCTTCTTGTTGAGACGAGAGGCCATCATGTCGATCTGGGGTATGCCCCAAAGATCTGTTACCTCCTTGCACACCTCCGGATGGAGACCCCACTCCGCTGGATGTCTGCTGAGGAAGTCCGCTTCCCAGTTGTCTACTACCGGAATGAAGATTGCTGACAGTGCCAACACGTGCTTTTCTGCCCAGTGGATGATTCTTGAGACCTCTGCCATTGCAGCTCTGCTCTTCGTTCCGCCCTGTCGGTTTATGTAAGCCACCGTTGTTACATTGTGCGATTGCACTTGAATGGCCCAATTTCTCAGAAGATGGCCCGCTTGGAGAAGACCGTTGTAGATGGCTCTTAGTTCCAGAATGTGGATCAGCAGGCCGGCTTCCAGACTTGACTACCTTCCTTGGAAGGTTTCCCCTTGAGTGACTGCGCCCCATCCCCGGAGGCTTGCATCTGTGTTTAGAAGGATCCAGTCCTTAATCACGAACATGCGGACCTCCAGAAGGTGAGGTAATGGCAGCCACCAGAGGAGTGAAATCCTGGCCTTTGGCGACAGACGTATTCTCTGATGCATGTGTAGATGGGATCCCGACCTCTTGTCCAGGAGATCCAGTTGGAAGGACCGAGCATGAAACCTGCAGAGCCTCGTAAGAGGCCACCATCTTCCCCAGAAGGTGAATGCACTGATGAACTGACACCCGGGCTGGCTTCAGGACATCCCGGACCATCGTTTGAATCACAAACGCTTTTTCCTCTGGGAGAAACACCCTCTGCACCTCCGTGTCGAGGATCATTCCCAGAAAGGACAACCTTCTGGTTGGTTCCAATTGTGATTTTGGAAGATTCAGGATCCAACCATGTTCCCTGAGAAGCTGGGTCGTGAGTGTTATGGACCGTAACAGCTTCTCCTTGGACGATGCCATCATCAGCAGATCATCCAGATACGGAATTATGTTCACCCCCTGTCTATGGAGGAGAATCATCATTTCCGCCATCACCTTGGTGAATACCCTCGGTGCTGTGGAGAGCCCGAAAGTGAGGGCCTGGAACTGAAAGTGACAGTCCAACAATGCGAATCGAAGATAAGCTTGATGCGGCAGCCAAATCGGAATATGGAGGTACGCATCCTTGATATCCAGGGATACTAGGAATTCCCCCTCCTCCAGACCTGATATCACTGCCCTTAGAGAATCCATTTTGAACTTGAACTCCCTCAGAAAGGTGTTTAGTGATTTTAAGTTCAGAATGGGCCTGACTGAACCATCCAGTTTCTGTACCACGAAAAGGTTAGAATAGTAACCTATATTTTGCATATGAGGAGGTACTGGTACAATAACTTGTGCATCCACCAACTTCTGGACGGCTTCTTGCAGGACAGTCCTGTCTGCCAGCAGAGCTGGCAAGCCTGATCTGAAAAATCGGTGAGCAGGGAGATTTTCAAATTCCAGTCTGTACCCCTGGGACACAATATCTTGCACCTAGGGGTCCAGGCCGGAGGACACCCAGAAATGACTGAAATGTCTGAGTCTCGCTCCCACTTACCCCACCTCCGGGGCGTGCTGTCCACCGTCATGCGGAGGACTTTGGTGTACCTGAAGCAGGTTTCTGTTCCTGGGAACCTGCAGCCGCAGGTTTCTTGAACTTGGGCCGACCTCCCCGAAAGAAGATGTTGGACGGCTTGGCTTTTCTGGGCTTGTTAGACCGAAAAGGATGTGATGTAACGGAGCAGGTGTAGCTGAGGGAAGAAAGGGTGACTTACCAGCAGTAGCCGTGGAGATCCATGCATCCAACGCTTCCCCAAAGAGAGCCTGACCTGTGTAGGGTAGGGTCTCCACACTCCTGGATTCCGCGTCGGCAGACCACTGACGCAACCACAGTCCTCGATAAGCTGATACTGACATGGAGGAAATCCCCGCTGCCATGGAACCCAGGTCTTTCATGGATTCTACCAGAAAACCTGCCGAATCCTGAATGTTGCGTAAAAACAATTCAACATCACATTTCTCCATAGTATCCAAGTCCTGAAGTAACATGCCTGACCACTTTACTATAGCTTTGGCAATCCAAGCACTGGCAATAGTGGGACGTAGGATTGCGCCAGAAGCCGTGTACATGGATTTGAGCGTATTATCAATTTTACAATCAGCCGGCTCTTTCAAGGCGGTAGATCCTGGAACAGGTAAAATCACCTTTTTTGAGAATCTGGATACTGACACATCAACAATAGGCGGGTTTTCCCATTTCTTCCTATCCTCTACCGGGAAAGGAAATGCTACCAGAACCCATTTAGGAATCTGGAATTTTTTATCCGGGTTTTCCCAAGCCTTTTCAAATATAGCATTTAATTCCTTTGACGCAGGGAAGGTTAGCGAGGCTTTCTTATTTTCAGTGAAGTAAGCCTCGTCAACCTGCTTGGGTGTCAGTAATATGCAGCCTCTATCATCAACTGCACCTCTTTTGCAATAGATGTAGCCCCCCTCAACACATCCCCGTCACCATCTGCAGTATCAGAATCGGTATCGGTATCATCCTGCATGATCTGAGCAAGAGCACGTTTCTGTGAATATACAGCGGGGAGCCCTGATGTACCAGAACTGGGCCATACTGTCATAGAGTTCTATAAAGCCTGAGTTGCAGATTAATTTTGTGCAACCCTATTTGAAATCTGAGAAATCAAAGATTTGATAGAGGATAACCACTCAGGCTCCCTTGCTGGAATATGTGCTAAACCAGTGCATTCTTGATTACATGGAATGGGATCATCCTGAGAGGACATGTCCTCTGCAGCATATGACACAGAGTCCCTGGACATTGCTTAATGGAGACCACAGACACTCCACACACACATAGGGGAGGGCAGACAGAGTTTAACCCCTCAAGAATGGCAAGAGAGACACAGAGATTGGAGCCAACCCACACACAGCGCTTTTAATATAAAGGGAGACCCCCTTTCAGCGCTGACTGTGCACCTTAATAAGTTACACAGTCGTTTTGCAGCCTCTTCCCCCTTCTACAACCTCCTGGTACCGTGATAAATAGCTGGAGTTGCTGTGGAGGGACATGCTCTTCACTAACAGCGTTGTGCAGACAGGAAAATGGCTCTGAACGCTGCAGGGTCCACTCTGAGGAGAAGCTCCGCCCCCAAAATGGCGCTGTCTTCCCGCTCTTCATAGGATTATACTGGCTTGAGGATTTATGCTGGCTGAAATCCAGGGATCCCGACAGGCTGTGTGACCAGTTTAGGGTGTAGGCGCTGGCTCAGGGCGTCCCTCACAGCGCTGCACTATGTACCGCTGAACCTCTGGCCCCCCGCTTGCTAGGGGGATCAGTGACTCACTCGCCACAAATCTTCCGCTCCATAAGGGGGTGGCGGCATGCTGCGGGGGTTAGCGATCCCCTGTGGCGGGGAACAATCTATCCCCTCAGTAGCTCAGTGTCCTGTCAGCGAAGATAGTGCCTCAGGCCCCGCAGGGCGGACACTACTCCCCCCCTTAGTCCCACGAAGCAGGGAGGCTGTTGCCAGCAGCCTCCCTGTAAAATAATAAACTCTAAGCTAAACTTTACTAGAGAAACTCTGTAGAGCTCCCCTAGCTGTGACCGGCTCCTCTGGGCACATTTTCTAAACTGAGTCTGGTAGGAGGGGCATAGAGGGAGGAGCCAGCCCACACTCTCAGACTCTTAAAGTGCCAATAGCTCCTGGTGGACCCTTCTATACCCCATGGTACTAATGTGGACCCCAGCATCCTTTAGGACTTAAGAGAAAGCATGTAGCGAGTGAATGTGGGTTTACAGAGACCATTTACCTCCATAAGAAGCAGATACATGTACAAGTAAGATTAACTGCAGATCAAGCTGAGTACAGAAAGAGAAGCAGAGGAAAGTACAGATATACAGGTATGGAAACCATAGCTTCATAACATGCGGATTCATTAACAGGGATATACAGAATATAACATTATGCTCTAAAAGACATACAATAACTGGATGAGACCGATGTACCAGTTACCCCATTTACCATACTAAATCTTGAGCATATAGACCTCTGAAGTAGGTGAATTGACTATGGATACCGAACGGTACTGCGTGTCCTTACATAAGTAAGTGAATACGCAACAAATGGATTCTGAAAAAGAGGGGGGGGGGGTATGATGCTAAATGCTTGCGGCTGTTGTGTACCATATGCCATCTCTGAATAGGTTTTTTACACTCTCATTAACCCTCCAATGTCATTGATAAGAGTGATACCAGTAGATGCCATTGCTTATTCATGGGGCACCTTTTTCTCACTACCTCTTTCTTTATTTTTATTATTAGTTTAATCCTGATAGATACCAGTTTTTCCTTCATTGATACAGTTAATATGAAGTCAGCTAAAGGGTCATTTAGAGTAGACCACATGATATCATAATTGTATGTTCACCTGAAGTAGCATATACTACAGCCACAAGCATTTAGCATCATACACCTCCCTCCCCACCCCTCTCTTTCAGAAATGTTTTCTGTACTCTCACTGGTTCAAGGTCCATTATACCTACGGTGAGACCACACTGGTAAATGCCCAAACCCATTTGATTTTGGAAGCATTACAGTAGCAGGCCCTCTTTAGTACCCGGACGGAAGACCGCCTGTGGGAACACCAAGTACTGTAGGCCTATGCACCACCAGAAGCAGATACAGCTGATCTATGTATATATATAGGTCATTATCTATGGCCCTCTCATTGGCCGTCCAATTTCTATACGAAAGACGACCAACAGTAGAAGCCATAATTATACAATATATACGCTTCTTTCCAACTTGATTTTCATCTCAAACACAACTTGTTCTATTGAGTATTAATTGCACTGTGCCATTTAGTACCTTGAATTAAACTGTGTGATCAGACATTACTTTATAAATCAGGAAAATCCATGGTCCAGAGACGTCCTCTTAATACACAAGGATTTTCGCTAATAAGCTGTGGTGTGTACTATAGTAGTGAGCCACAGAATTTTTTCTGCTATCATATATGCTACTGGAAACAAAAAAAAGAAAATGTTTTACCCGGGCACTGTTTTTTTCTACTTATTGGCAGCAAAAATATCAGTTAATTGAGCTTCTGCTTCTTATCTAGAGATAATTATTAACCTCTTATTAAAGAAATAGCAAGTTTATGGAAGACAGTAAGTCTAACATAGAAAGAAGCGCTGCTCAATCAATAGATTTATACACCATTTATTCCATAGACAACATGAATAATACAATAAAGCAATATAATTATATTTTATAATTATATAAAACACAGTATAAAAAAATTAATTCAAAATAGTAGGGACTGGTTATTAAATTGACATTGATATGTCTCCTTGTATCCCTGAGGTTATTGCGTGCAATTTGTTAGTATTTAGGAACAAGTTCAGTCCTTTTCAAGTCATGCAGTTACAGATGGATCCACGGTTATCTTGGCCTCTTCGCTGCGCCTAAGCACAACATGGTTTATTAACATAAACCGTTCATCTATTGTTCTCAGCTGCAATACAATACAGAGAACAGTACAGCAGGGGATTAAGTTTGCCTTATTTTAAAATGAGAAAGTATAAACCATCTTTGAATTTAGATGACAGCAAAAGTAGACAGTCCTTTAGACTTAAATGTGTTAGTTGGTTAGGGTTATGGAGTAGTTAATAGGGTTACATAGACCCATCCTGTTAGTAGTTTGCACACATACTCACAGTTCCTTATCTGAGGAGTACTATCCTCTTTGGTTATAAGTCACCGCACTGTTGTGGAATCAGCTATTCCCAATGGACTGGCTTACACTGACACGCTGACACTAATACTAGGCGGAAAAACGCGTTATCCACGTAGTGGAACGGAATAAGGAGTCCAGTGCATAAGAGAAATTGCTCACATATACATCCTATAAATACTGGTGACTCTGGCTATTTCATCTCTGACCGACTTAACTGCAAAGCCTGATGTATTATTCTCACCTAGGGGGAGATGTATCAAACCTTCTAAAGAGCAGAGAAGAAGACAAGTGAAGAAGTTTCCTATAGCAACTCATCAGCTTCTACCTATCATTTTATACTGTTAATGCTACAGTTAGCTAGACACTGATTGCTATAGGCCACTTTACACTCTATAGAAGCTATGATACATTTTACCCATAAAGCTTTACACCTGTTCCAAATGTTGTTATTTAGTTACAGTCACAATAATCAATTATTAATTTAATTATACAATTAGTTATTTTTAATAAAGGTCTTTGCTAACATGAGGTTATTCGTCCGGCCTAGTTTACTGTACACAGAAAACAACATATTAATAATGGAGGCAGATTAATGAAAATTTGTCATTTTCAAGTTTATAATTATATATTATATACATTGTATATTTTCAGTTGTATGTACATTTTTTTGTTATGAGATGAGCATCAGTTCACAGTCGGCGATGTTCTTAAAACCTGCACTTTGTTGTATGCTAGAAGTCATCATATAAAGAGTTAAAGTTTTTTTATTTTAAGCATGAACCATGTAAGCTCCCCAGCTCTATGAATGGAGGTCATATTATTATTTTATTCCAGAGGAGGTGGCTGGATTCCAGGTGACACCTGTTCCAAATGTTCAGATAAGGATGGAGTAGATCAGCCAGCGCATAAATTAGCACCTGATGACAGACTTAAATAGAGAACTGACCTGCACACAGTTTATCTTCGCAGCACGGGGTGGGAGAGGTAAAGATGTGTGGAACAGAAAGAGGACGGAAGATCAGATTCCGATGCACATCATACAGTATAAAGTGACTAAAGGGCATATAATCAGGATTTACTAGTAGCAAAACTCTGCCCTTCATACAAAGAGATTGTTACATTATAAATGTAAGAAATATAGTTGTCCTTTAGTATTTCTAGTCCTATTCCAACAGCAGCACATTGCAAAATTAATTGACCCTTGTAATCCTAGATCCTCCTTCTTATCCTAGATCCTAATTTTATTCAGACACCATAAATCCCATGATATGTAAATCTACAAATACAATGTGTAATCTCACATGCTTACTACTAGCATAAACTATGCATCATCTACGGCAGTGGTTCCAAAACTTGGTACTCAAGTCAAGGCGTCCTAACATTCCAGGTTTTAAGGCATGGTTTCCCTTCCCAACTTGACCCTCAAGGCACCCTAACAGATCAGGTTTTAAGGACTTACATACTTCTGCGCAGATGGTATAATCAAACTGACCGAGGCGCTAATTAAGTCACCTGTGCATAATTAAGCATGAATCTAAATGGTTGGGTGCCTTGAGGTCCGAGTTTGGGAACCATTGATCTATAGCATAAATGATTGGATTCACTCATTTTTAAAAATACCAAAATTTTTATGACAGCTACACTAGCCACCAAATGTTACAGTTATTATGCCTCTTACCAATTTGCAAGACCAGTTAGGTGTATTGGGCACTCAAGACACCACTTCCCCTCAGCCCCTTCCCTCAAGGATGCACCCACCTCAGGGTGACGTAGATAAGAGGGCTGGGGTGGCTGTCTCAGCTATGGATGTATTGTTGCTCAGCCATATGTCAGTGACAGACATCTAAGTGTACCCACTGTCTGGAGACAACTGAAACAGCCTACAGAAACCAAGATGAGCTGCGTTAGGTGCTTAAGCTGGACTACTTGATCACTGGAAGCGCATTTAATCATCCACGTAAAGGCAATGGGTTGACCGTGCATGCACAGTAAGCGCACCATGTCTGAACCCAGAAGCAAAGTGATAACGGCAGCTCTGTCCCGGCAACACCCTTTTCATAACTGCATGCAATATTTTTCAAGATTTTTCAGTTTAGGTGAAATTATTTAATCAGAATCGCTTGTAAAATGTGAATTGTGACAAATAGGGCCCAAAAATGCTAGAAGCTACTGTACCATGTATGTTTCTCACTTTCTGAAAGACAATGTCCAGCTGTGTGGGCAAGATTGTCTTAAATATGTTTCAATTAACAAAATATTACACTGTTTATTAATAATTTTCTGGATACCTTCCTTATATTATTAAAATGCGTAATAAAAGATATTTACCTTTTTAAAAATATTTGATGTATATAATAGAGTAATGCTCTCTACAGCTGGTGCAAAACACAGCTGCCAGGCTGTTAACTAACCAACCCCATTCCAGTCACATATATCCATTCTCTACTCCCTCCACTGGCTGCCTGTAAGATGGCAAATTGTTTTCAATATTGGCTAACTGACTTTCAAAGCCCTGCATGACCAGGGCCCAAGGTACCTGAAACAGCTTCAGATTCCATACTGCCTGCACGATTACTGCAATCTGTAGATGAAGGACTATTAGCAGTACCTAGAATCTCCCGGAATACACCTGGGGGCCGAGCTTTTGGCCATGTGGCTCAGACTCTGTGGAATTCACTTATCCGCACAGTTCGAGAGAAAGACAGGGCCCGTACACAGTATAGGGGTACATTTACTAAGCAGTGATAAGAGCAGAGAAGTGAGCCAGTGGAGAAGTGCCCATGGCAACCAATCAGCACTGAAGTAACATCTATAATTTGCATACTATAAAATGATACAGAGATGCTGATTGGCTGATGGGGAAATTTCTCCACTAGTTCACTTCTCCACTCTTATCACTGCTTAGTAAATGTACCCCATAATGACTTAACATGACAACATTGATAAACAAAATAGTCTGGCAAATTAATTAAAGGGATAAGATGACATAGAAAATAATTATCAGCATATAAATGACAGTGGACTACACAACAAAGAATAAATAGCAAATAATTAGAAATAATTGCTACAATGCAAATGTCATTCAGTACGACAAAATAAAAGTGATGAGAATAATATGCAGTAGTTGCTTATGAATACTATGGTGAACAACAAATATACTATTTTTTTCTTGCAAATAAATACATTTCTCAACTTTAGCTGCTGCAGCACCTCTGGTTATTTTTAAATAGAAAACGCAATTACTCAATTACTTCATTTTGGATATATACACAGTAACTGCGGGTTAGATTCGGGATACAGGCGGTCAGAATCCCGGTGGTCAGCATGCCGATGCCAGGATCCCAGCTGCCAGAATTCAAGCAGTGTCGCTGAACTCGCCACAGGTTCTATTCCCACTCTCTGGGTGTCGTAGACACCCACGAGTGGGGATAGCCCTCAGCCCCCTGCCGGCATTCTGACAGCCGGGATCCCGGCGTTGAAGTGCTGACCGCCCGCTGGATCGTGATTACATCTCGTAACTACTAATTCACAAAGAAAAGGCTGCAATTCTGCACAGAATAATCTGAATGGGAAGTAATCTATCTCAAAGTATAGGAAAGATGTGGTTGGTGGTGCTCCCCAGGAGCTATGTAGTTAATACATGTTATGGAGAACCCCTCTAGTAGATACAGGAGTGGTAGGAGAAAAAAAAAATCCTTTTTGGGGGCACACTTTATGTATCAAAGAATTTAATTAAAATAAACTTTTAATAATTTTTCATAAAAAAGAAGACAGACTTGCACACATGTATGACAATAAAATTTCAAGAATTAGGTTATTATTTGCTTTACTAAAATAAGTATTGACCAAAGATAACACTAAGGAATATAAGTACTTACTGACAACCAAGTAATGATTTCCTTCTCAGTTTGAGGTAAATTACCAAAATGGGGGATCACATGGATACAAAACCTAGAACTTATGAAATGAATTAGGGCAGTTTTGACTGACTAAGTAGGTTTCAGTATCTCCGTGAGGTAATAATAATATATTATAGAAACAAAGGCATTTCTGTAATTGGTGCTGTGTGTGCAGTGCACACGGGCCCCTGGGTCCAAGGGTGGGCCCACACCACACACCCTGCATCCATATATTATACTTACCCCTCCGGAGTCCCGCAGCAGCGTCTCTGCAGTGCGGACACAAATCAATTGGAAAATGGCTGCATCACCCATTTTTGAGTAATTTGTGCATGCACATTATAGAAATCCCCGGGAACAAGGTGTGGGCATAGCAAGAGGGCGGGATGGGAATGCATGACATGGTGGTGTAATTGTGTCATCATGGCCTCAGTACACTGTGCTGAAATTAATTACCAACTGTGAAGCAGAGGCGGGTGGAATTCAGGCCCAATCACTTCACTGCCTGGTGGACCACCCACTTCACTCTAGAAGAGGGCAGTAATGGGCAAATGATGAGTAGTTTCTGGGAAACCAAGGAGGAAGTGACCGCGGGTAATTATCGTACCAGGAGCTATTCAATTATCTCTGATAAGCCAGAGCAAGCTGCAGCTTATTGGGGATTTTGTTTCTACTATATAACAAAAACCAAATATTGCGCTTTAGGCGCTCACAATGTGACAATACACTTCCCTTTTATTCTTGAAGCAGTGAATCTGGGATTTTCTTCCTCTCAAATTTTCACGTTGTATGTTCATGAAAGAAAACACAGAATATACACCCCGATCCTCGTGTATTATTGTGAGGTATATTAGATATTCACTCTATATAGTTCCCCAAAAGCCAAAGAAATAATGACGGGGAGACCCCCCTTCCAAAACACTTACAACAGTGTAGAGGGAAACACACGTGTAAAGTAGAGATGAGCGGGTTCGGTTTCTCTGAATCCGAACCCGCCCGAACTTCATGGTTTTTTTCACGGGTCCGAGCAGACTCGGATCCTCCCGCCTTGCTCGGTTAACCCGAGCGCGCCCGAACGTCATCATGACGCTGTCGGATTCTCGCGAGACTCGGATTCTATATAAGGAGCCGCGCGTCGCCGCCATTTTCACACGTGCATTGAGATTGATAGGGAGAGGACGTGGCTGGCGTCCTCTCCATTTAGATTATAAGAGAGAGAGATTTACTGGAGCTTAGGACTAGGAGGAGTACTGTAGAAGTGTAGATAGTGCAGAGAGTTTACTAGTGAGTGACCACCAGACAGTGCAGTTTATTTAATATATCCGTTCTCTGCCTGAAAAAAGCGATACACACAGTGACTCAGTCACATACCATATCTGTGTGCACTGCTCAGGCTCAGCCCAGTGTGCTGCATCATCTATATATATTATATATCTGTCTGACTGCTCAGCTCACACAGCTCATAATTGTGGGGGAGACTGGGGAGCACTGCAGTGCCAGTTATAGGTTATAGCAGGAGCCAGGAGTACATAATATTATATAGTGAGTGACCACCAGACAGTGCAGTTTATTTAATATATCCGTTCTCTGCCTGAAAAAAGCGATACACACAGTGACTCAGTCACATACCATATCTGTGTGCACTGCACAGGCTCAGCCCAGTGTGCTGCATCATCTATATATATTATATATCTGTCTGACTGCTCAGCTCACACAGCTTATAATTGTGGGGGAGACTGGGGAGCACTGCAGTGCCAGTTATAGGTTATAGCAGGAGCCAGGAGTACATAATATTATATTAAAATTAAACAGTGCACACTTTTGCTGCAGGAGTGCCACTGCCAGTGTGACTGACCAGTGACCTGACCACACTGACCACCAGTATAGTTAGTAGTATACTTATATTGTGATTGCCTGAAAAAGTTAAACACTCGTCGTGTGACTTCACTTGTGTGTTGTTTTTTTTTTTATTCTATAAAAATAAAACTCATTCTGCTGACAGACAGTGTCCAGCAGGTCCGTCATTATATAATATATAATATATACCTGTCCGGCTGCAGTAGTGATATATATATATTTTTTATATCATTTATCATCCAGTCGCAGCAGACACAGTACGGTAGTTCACGGCTGTGGCTACCTCTGTGTCTGCACTCGGCAGGCAGTCCGTCCATAATTGTATACCACCTAACCGTGGTTTTTTTTTCTTCTTTATACATACATACTACTACGACATCTCTTTATCAACCAGTCTATATTAGCAGCAGACACAGTACAGTACGGTAGTTCACGGCTGTGGCTACCTCTGTGTCTGCACTCGGCAGGCAGTCCGTCCATAATTGTATACCACCTAACCGTGGTTTTTTTTTCTTTCTTCTTTATACATACATAGTTACATAGACATCTCTTTATCAACCAGTCTATATTAGCAGCAGACACAGTACAGTACGGTAGTTCACGGCTGTGGCTACCTCTGTGTCTGCACTCGGCAGGCAGTCCGTCCATAATTGTATACCACCTAACCGTGGTTTTTTTTTCTTTCTTCTTTATACATACATAGTTACATAGACATCTCTTTATCAACCAGTCTATATTAGCAGCAGACACAGTACAGTACGGTAGTTCACGGCTGTGGCTACCTCTGTGTCTGCACTCGGCAGGCAGTCCGTCCATAATTGTATACCACCTAACCGTGGTTTTTTTTTCTTTCTTCTTTATACATACATAGTTACATAGACATCTCTTTATCAACCAGTCTATATTAGCAGCAGACACAGTACAGTACGGTAGTTCACGGCTGTGGCTACCTCTGTGTCTGCACTTGGCAGGCAGTCCGTCCATAATTGTATACCACCTAACCGTGGTTTTTTTTTCTTTCTTCTTTATACATACATACTACTACGACATCTCTTTATCAACCAGTCTATATTATTAGCAGCAGACACAGTACAGTACGGTAGTTCACGGCTGTGGCTACCTCTGTGTCTGCACTCGGCAGGCAGTCCGTCCATAATTGTATACCACCTAACCGTGGTTTTTTTTTCTTTCTTCTTTATACATACATAGTAACATAGACATCTCTTTATCAACCAGTCTATATTAGCAGCAGACACAGTACAGTACGGTAGTTCACGGCTGTGGCTACCTCTGTGTCTGCACTCGGCAGGTAGTCCATAATTGTATACTAGTATCCATCTCCATTGTTTACCTGAGGTGCCTTTTAGTTGTGCCTATTAAAATATGGAGAACAAAAATGTTGAGGTTCCAAAATTAGGGAAAGATCAAGATCCACTTCCACCTCGTGCTGAAGCTGCTGCCACTAGTCATGGCCGAGACGATGAAATGCCAGCAACGTCGTCTGCCAAGGCCGATGCCCAATGTCATAGTACAGAGCATGTCAAATCCAAAACACCAAATATCAGAAAAAAAAGGACTCCAAAACCTAAAATAAAATTGTCCGAGGAGAAGCGTAAACTTGCCAATATGCCATTTACGACACGGAGTGGCAAGGAACGGCTGAGGCCCTGGCCTATGTTCATGGCTAGTGGTTCAGCTTCACATGAGGATGGAAGCACTCAGCCTCTCGCTAGAAAAATGAAAAGACTCAAGCTGGCAAAAGCAGCACAGCAAAGAACTGTGCATTCTTCGAAATCCCAAATCCACAAGGAGAGTCCAATTGTGTCGGTTGCGATGCCTGACCTTCCCAACACTGGACGTGAAGAGCATGCGCCTTCCACCATTTGCACGCCCCCTGCAAGTGCTGGAAGGAGCACCCGCAGTCCAGTTCCTGATAGTCAGATTGAAGATGTCAGTGTTGAAGTACACCAGGATGAGGAGGATATGGGTGTTGCTGGCGCTGGGGAGGAAATTGACCAGGAGGATTCTGATGGTGAGGTGGTTTGTTTAAGTCAGGCACCCGGGGAGACACCTGTTGTCCGTGGGAGGAATATGGCCGTTGACATGCCAGGTGAAAATACCAAAAAAATCAGCTCTTCGGTGTGGAGGTATTTCAACAGAAATGCGGACAACAGGTGTCAAGCCGTGTGTTGCCTTTGTCAAGCTGTAATAAGTAGGGGTAAGGACGTTAACCACCTCGGAACATCCTCCCTTATACGTCACCTGCAGCGCATTCATAATAAGTCAGTGACAAGTTCAAAAACTTTGGGTGACAGCGGAAGCAGTCCACTGACCAGTAAATCCCTTCCTCTTGTAACCAAGCTCACGCAAACCACCCCACCAACTCCCTCAGTGTCAATTTCCTCCTTCCCCAGGAATGCCAATAGTCCTGCAGGCCATGTCACTGGCAATTCTGACGATTCCTCTCCTGCCTGGGATTCCTCCGATGCATCCTTGCGTGTAACGCCTACTGCTGCTGGCGCTGCTGTTGTTGCTGCTGGGAGTCGATGGTCATCCCAGAGGGGAAGTCGTAAGCCCACTTGTACTACTTCCAGTAAGCAATTGACTGTTCAACAGTCCTTTGCGAGGAAGATGAAATATCACAGCAGTCATCCTGCTGCAAAGCGGATAACTGAGGCCTTGACAACTATGTTGGTGTTAGACGTGCGTCCGGTATCCGCCGTTAGTTCACAGGGAACTAGACAATTTATTGAGGCAGTGTGCCCCCGTTACCAAATACCATCTAGGTTCCACTTCTCTAGGCAGGCGATACCGAGAATGTACACGGACGTCAGAAAAAGACTCACCAGTGTCCTAAAAAATGCAGTTGTACCCAATGTCCACTTAACCACGGACATGTGGACAAGTGGAGCAGGGCAGGGTCAGGACTATATGACTGTGACAGCCCACTGGGTAGATGTATGGACTCCCGCCGCAAGAACAGCAGCGGCGGCACCAGTAGCAGCATCTCGCAAACGCCAACTCTTTCCTAGGCAGGCTACGCTTTGTATCACCGCTTTCCAGAATACGCACACAGCTGAAAACCTCTTACGGCAACTGAGGAAGATCATCGCGGAATGGCTTACCCCAATTGGACTCTCCTGTGGATTTGTGGCATCGGACAACGCCAGCAATATTGTGTGTGCATTAAATATGGGCAAATTCCAGCACGTCCCATGTTTTGCACATACCTTGAATTTGGTGGTGCAGAATTTTTTAAAAAACGACAGGGGCGTGCAAGAGATGCTGTCGGTGGCCAGAAGAATTGCGGGACACTTTCGGCGTACAGGCACCACGTACAGAAGACTGGAGCACCACCAAAAACTACTGAACCTGCCCTGCCATCATCTGAAGCAAGAAGTGGTAACGAGGTGGAATTCAACCCTCTATATGCTTCAGAGGTTGGAGGAGCAGCAAAAGGCCATTCAAGCCTATACAATTGAGCACGATATAGTAGGTGGAATGCACCTGTCTCAAGCGCAGTGGAGAATGATTTCAACGTTGTGCAAGGTTCTGATGCCCTTTGAACTTGCCACACGTGAAGTCAGTTCAGACACTGCCAGCCTGAGTCAGGTCATTCCCCTCATCAGGCTTTTGCAGAAGAAGCTGGAGACATTGAAGGAGGAGCTAACACGGAGCGATTCCGCTAGGCATGTGGGACTTGTGGATGGAGCCCTTAATTCGCTTAACAAGGATTCACGGGTGGTCAATCTGTTGAAATCAGAGCACTACATTTTGGCCACCGTGCTCGATCCTAGATTTAAAGCCTACCTTGGATCTCTCTTTCCGGCAGACACAAGTCTGCTGGGGTTGAAAGACCTGCTGGTGACAAAATTGTCAAGTCAAGCGGAACGCGACCTGTCAACATCTCCTCCTTCACATTCTCCCGCAACTGGGGGTGCGAGGAAAAGGCTCAGAATTCCGAGCCCACCCGCTGGCGGTGATGCAGGGCAGTCTGGAGCGACTGCTGATGCTGACATCTGGTCCGGACTGAAGGACCTGACAACGATTACGGACATGTCGTCTACTGTCACTGCATATGATTCTCTCAACATTGATAGAATGGTGGAGGATTATATGAGTGACCGCATCCAAGTAGGCACGTCACACAGTCCGTACTTATACTGGCAGGAAAAAGAGGCAATTTGGAGGCCCTTGCACAAACTGGCTTTATTCTACCTAAGTTGCCCTCCCACAAGTGTGTACTCCGAAAGAGTGTTTAGTGCCGCCGCTCACCTTGTCAGCAATCGGCGTACGAGGTTACATCCAGAAAATGTGGAGAAGATGATGTTCATTAAAATGAATTATAATCAATTCCTCCGCGGAGACATTGACCAGCAGCAATTGCCTCCACAAAGTACACAGGGAGCTGAGATGGTGGATTCCAGTGGGGACGAATTGATAATCTGTGAGGAGGGGGATGTACACGGTGATATATCGGAGGGTGATGATGAGGTGGACATCTTGCCTCTGTAGAGCCAGTTTGTGCAAGGAGAGATTAATTGCTTCTTTTTTGGGGGGGGGTCCAAACCAACCCGTCATATCAGTCACAGTCGTGTGGCAGACCCTGTCACTGAAATGATGGGTTGGTTAAAGTGTGCATGTCCTGTTTTGTTTATACAACATAAGGGTGGGTGGGAGGGCCCAAGGACAATTCCATCTTGCACCTCTTTTTTCTTTTCTTTTTCTTTGCATCATGTGCTGATTGGGGAGGGTTTTTTGGAAGGGACATCCTGCGTGACACTGCAGTGCCACTCCTAAATGGGCCCGGTGTTTGTGTCGGCCACTAGGGTCGCTAATCTTACTCACACAGTCAGCTACCTCATTGCGCCTCTTTTTTTCTTTGCGTCATGTGCTGTTTGGGGAGGGTTTTTTGGAAGGGACATCCTGCGTGACACTGCAGTGCCACTCCTAGATGGGCCCGGTGTTTGTGTCGGCCACTAGGGTCGCTAATCTTACTCACACAGCTACCTCATTGCGCCTCTTTTTTTCTTTGCGTCATGTGCTGTTTGGGGAGGGTTTTTTGGAAGGGACATCCTGCGTGACACTGCAGTGCCAGTCCTAGATGGGCCCGGTGTTTGTGTCGGCCACTAGGGTCGCTAATCTTACTCACACAGCTACCTCATTGCGCCTCTTTTTTTCTTTGCGTCATGTGCTGTTTGGGGAGGGTTTTTTGGAAGGGCCATCCTGCGTGACACTGCAGTGCCACTCCTAGATGGGCCCGGTGTTTGTGTCGGCCACTAGGGTCGCTAATCTTACTCACACAGCTACCTCATTGCGCCTCTTTTTTTCTTTGCGTCATGTGCTGTTTGGGGAGGGTTTTTTGGAAGGGACATCCTGCGTGACACTGCAGTGCCACTCCTAGATGGGCCCGGTGTTTGTGTCGGCCACTAGGGTCGCTTATCTTACTCACACAGCGACCTCGGTGCAAATTTTAGGACTAAAAATAATATTGTGAGGTGTGAGGTATTCAGAATAGACTGAAAATGAGTGGAAATTATGGTTTTTGAGGTTAATAATACTTTGGGATCAAAATGACCCCCAAATTCTATGATTTAAGCTGTTTTTTAGTGTTTTTTGAAAAAAACACCCGAATCCAAAACACACCCGAATCCGACAAAAAAAATTCGGTGAGGTTTTGCCAAAACGCGTTCGAACCCAAAACACGGCCGCGGAACCGAACCCAAAACCAAAACACAAAACCCGAAAAATTTCAGGCGCTCATCTCTAGTGTAAAGCTGATCTTTATGGTCATTCATTCAACACCATGTGTGCAAAGAATACCGGGGTTGCCCCCTTCTTATAACACTCACGATTTCACTGATATATATTGTGCACGTAAGGTGGGTCTTTTTTCTTCTCCACGCCTTAATCTAGAAAGGCCATGCACCAAGTGGATAAAGGTGACAGGTGTTGTACAGAAATAACGGGGCCCCGTTAGTCTGATCTCCTTTAGTTCCCACAAGGGTGATTCTAGTCGTCCAGTGCAGGCCTCTCCACCAACGCGTTTCGACCCGTGCCAGGGTCTTTGTCAAGGTGTGAGAGTTACCTGCATTTTAGTCCTTATATACCCCACTAATGATGCATTCATTTCAGGTGTTCTCCCTAGAGAACATCCACCAGGAATCTGTATAACTAATTACCTAATCTATACATTCATGAATCTCTCTATTTCCTATACATGGTCCAGACCGCGGGTGACTTCCGGTCTTCCGATACCGGAAGTGATGTAATCGCCCTGCTCCAAATCTCATTATACTGTCCATGGATTCCCCTCCTTTTCTCTCATGGAAGTGACGTTATTACGCGACGTCCGACCGTCCACTGATCGTCTCAGCTGTTCTTGCCTTCACCAAAGATGGTCGTTCCCGGACTTCCGCCTCTGTAACACCTCGCTTCCTGTCCCTCCGTTCTACACATATCGATATCCCCTGTCCTGGCTTCTTGGTTCCATGGTATTAAAATGTTCTTCCCCTTTATTCCATCTAAAACAAATGCAGTATATATGATCCATATCCAAAACATCCGATAAACACAATCTCGATACTGACATATCAATAAAGGTCATCATAATACTAAAAATTTGCATATATTCATAAAAACTATAAAAATTATAAAAATTATAAAAACCACTTGACCTCGAAATCTTGATTTAACCCTGTTGGTACCAGAGTTTTAAATGTGTGTATAAGTTGCATTTCTGATTTTGCTAGACAAACAGTGGTATTTTTATCCCTTTCTGTGGGCTTAATATGTTTAATCCCAAAAAAAACCCTTTATATGGCTTACAGAACAGTTATGCACAGTTTTAAAATGTGCCGACAAAGAATGCGTCTCAAGCCCATTTTTTATGTTCCTCAGATGCTCTCCAAGTCGGATCTTAAGCGGTCTTGAAATAGTTTCATATTTTGATGTGGAGACACTGGACTACGTTAAAATTAGATCCGGTCATAGGACCTCATTTGCCAAATAAACCAGTACATATTTATAGGAAGGCGGCCAACATCAAATCACAATTAGTTAAAAGCATACATTCGGAAGCTAAACGACCCGGTTATAATAGATCGAAGGGCTTCTATAGATGCAGTAACTGTATTGGGTGTCGGAATATCAGTGGAGGAACCACATCAAAATATGAAACTATTTTGATTAATGCACGGGAATTTAAGATAACAGAATTTATCACATGTAACACCGCTAATGTGATTTACACCATAGTCTGCGACTGTGATAAATTCTATATTGGCCGGACTTCAAGACCGCTTAAGGTCCGACTTGGAGAGCATCTGAGGAACATAAAAAATGGGCTTGAGACGCATTCTTTGTCGGCACATTTTAAAACTGTGCATAACTGTTCTGTAAGCCATATAAAGGTTTTTTTTGGGATTAAACATATTAAGCCCACAGAAAGGGATAAAAATACCACTGTTCGTCTAGCAAAATCAGAAATGCAACTTATACACACATTTAAAACTCTGGTATCAACAGGGTTAAATCAAGATTTCGAGGTCAAGTGGTTTTTATAATTTTTATAATTTTTATAGTTTTTATGAATATATGCAAATTTTTAGTATTATGATGACCTTTATTGATATGTCAGTATCGGGATTGTGTTTATCGGATGTTTTGGATATGGATCATATATACTGCATTTGTTTTAGATGGAATAAAGGGGAAGAACATTTTAATACCATGGAACCAAGAAGCCAGGACAGGGGATATCGATATGTGTAGAACGGAGGGACAGGAAGCGAGGTGTTACAGAGGCGGAAGTCCGGGAACGACCATCTTTGGTGAAGGCGAGAACAGCTGAGACGATCAGTGGACGGCCGGACGTCGCGTAATAACGTCACTTCCATGAGAGAAAAGGAGGGGAATCCATGGACAGTATAATGAGATTTGGAGCAGGGCGATTACATCACTTCCGGTATCGGAAGACCGGAAGTCACCCGCGGTCTGGACCATGTATAGGAAATAGAGAGATTCATGAATGTATAGATTAGGTAATTAGTTATACAGATTCCTGGTGGATGTTCTCTAGGGAGAACACCTGAAATGAATGCATCATTAGTGGGGTATATAAGGACTAAAATGCAGGTAACTCTCACACCTTGACAAAGACCCTGGCACGGGTCGAAACGCGTTGGTGGAGAGGCCTGCACTGGACGACTAGATTCACCATTGTGGGAACTAAAGGAGATCAGACTAACGGGGCCCCGTTATTTCTGTACAACACCTGCCACCTTTATCCACTTGGTGCATGGCCTTTCTAGATTAAGGCGTGGAGAAGAAAAAAGACCCACCTTACGTGCACAATATATATCAGTGAAATCGTGAGTGTTATAAGAAGGGGGCAACCCCGGTATTCTTTGCACACATGGTGTTGAATGAATGACCATAAAGATCAGCTTTACACGTGTGTTTCCCTCTGCACTGTTGTAAGTGTTTTGGAAGGGGGGTCTCCCCGTCATTATTTCTTTGGCTTTTGGGGAACTATATAGAGTGAATATCTAATATACCTCACAATAATACACGAGGATCGGGGTGTATATTCTGTGTTTTCTTTCATGAACATACAACGTGAAAATTTGAGAGGAAGAAAATCCCAGATTCACTGCTTCAAGAATAAAAGGGAAGTGTATTGTCACATTGTGAGCGCCTAAAGCGCAATATTTGGTTTTTGTTATATACTTGTTTTCTGTGGAATTTGTGTGACTCCACATTCAAATATTGTTTAGGCTGCAACACAATAGCGCACCAAGGCACCCCAAACTTTTGCATATTGGTTCCTATTACTCACATCTAGGGGTGTCCATAGTGCTGCTTAGAAATATGTTCTCGTTTAGAGACAATAGAAGGAAGAGGTTAGAATCCCTGTTTGATAACCCCATTAATAATGAAAATTTCCGAGAGGAAAATTTGGATAGTATCATGAATAATCTTGAGAAAGATATGGTAAAAGAAAGTCATGTGTGGTGGGAGATAGCAATGCTGGAAAAGTATATTTCACTCCAGATGATACCACAGGGTTTAGTTATTGATAAGAAGTCCTCATTCACCAATGCAGAGGAGTCCTTTGTACAAGAATGGGAACATATTACTAGGAAGTGCTCCTTTGCATTGATGGATCTTATCATTAGAAAAAGGAAGGACGATTTAAAAAAATTAGAAGAAAGCATCAATAACAATAAGGCATTAGTTACTCCGTTTGTCCTGTTGCCAGAATATAAAGAATTAGAACAAAGGATAGAACAGAAACTGGTAAAAACAGAAAGAACACTTAAAGAAAGGAAGCTTAGAAAATTTAAAAGAGATAGTAAGGGGGAGAATACAATAGAGGAAAAGGAAAAAATGGAGAAAACAAGGAGAGAGATAGGGGGTAACAAATTACAGGAAGATCATAGACCTGTGCGAACACCATTTAGGAAAAAGACTTATAATAGACGATTATATGAACATACCCAAAATCATAACAGGGAAGATAGATGGAAACCCAGGGACAATACATACTATAGAAGAGACTATGAAGATAAAAGAGCACTAGAATGGAGAGGGAACCATTTTAATCATAGGGATCCACAGAGGAAGGAATGGTGGGCAACACCTACCACCAATAGATTTGGTCCTTTGGAGGATATAAGAAGTCCCCGATCTCCGCGCCCTTTTTTAGGGAATGGTCGGAAGAGATTCACTCAAAGATAAACCCTATTCAAAAACAAAAAACCAGAAGAGGAAAAAGAGGGGGAAAAAATAAATATAGGTCAAAACTTAAAAAGAAGAATGAGTCTAAACAGAAAGAAATAGAAAAGGAAGATAATACTAAATCAGAAAAAGGGAGAGTCAAGATTTTTAATTTAAGCTCCCATATTTTGGAACATAATGAACAGTCAGTATTGGAAAAGGGGCTGAAGTATGCCCCTGCAAGTAAGGTCAATGAATTCGACCTGTTCGTCAACATTCAAAAGTATATAAGGAAACTCACGGTTAAGAAGTTCTTCCTATCTAAAGGGGAAGAAACAACACAAGGAGTAGTGGAGGAGGGTCCTTATTCTACATTTAAACCCAAATCCACTTTCTACCCCACGTACCTTAAAGGAGGGTTTATAGAAACCTTTACGGCACAAGTTCTAAAGGATGTAGAGAATATTAGAAAGAAAAAAATAAATTTTAATTTAACAATTAAGGAAAGACAGGCATTGGAAGAACTTAAATCCAACAAAGATTTGATAATCAAACCCGCTGATAAGGGGGGGGGGGAATTGTACTTTTAGATGTATCAACATATGAGGCTGAGGTGTATAGGCAGTTGGGAGACAGCAAAACATACAAAAAGATTAAGAAAGATCCAACTGAAGCTTTTTGTAAAGAACTTGCTGGTATCATAGAAGTCTATAGAAATAATGGAACTATTAATGAAACCATATGTAAATTCCTTATAAATGAGAATCCCAAAATACCGGTGATCTATGTATTGCCTAAAATACATAAGGACCCCCAAAACCCACCTGGTAGACCCATCGTGTCGGGCATCGAATCTATCACTGCCAATCTTTCCGCATTCATTGATTCTTACCTCCAACCACTAGTGCTTCTTAATAAATCCCATCTTAAAGACACCAGGGATATTTTGAATAAATTATTAAATATTGAGTGGAAAGAAGGGTACTACATGGTTAGTGCAGATGTAAGTTCCTTATATACTATTATTGAGCATAGTAAAGGTATTAGAGCTGCAAAAGAAGCCTTGACAACATCAGATATAGACATTACATTACAAGAATTTGTATTACAGGGAATACAATTTATATTGGAACATAATTTTTTTCTCTTTAAAGGCGAATTTTTTATTCAACTGACAGGGATGGCCATGGGCACCAGGTTCGCCCCAAGCTATGCCAACATATTCTTAGGACTCTGGAAGGAGGAGTCCGTGTGGCATAGTGAATTTGGGGCGAACCTGGTGCTATGGTCACGTTACATAGACGATATTTTTTTCATATGGAAAGGGAGCAGAGACAGGCTGGATGAATTCTGTACATATCTAAATACCAATGATCTCAACATCAAATTAACATTTGAGATTGAAACAGAGAAATTGAATTTTTTGGATATTACTATCTATATTAAGGAAAATAATATATGTACACAAACATATCAGAAACCGACAGACTATTCCTCATATATATATGCTGATAGTTGCCACCATAAGAACTGGTTAAACTCCATTCCAGAAGGACAGTTTAAGAGACTTAGTGGGGTATTCAATTATCCGCAAATTCGCGGCAATTTGTGAAAAGTGCAGGTGAAAATGGGGAAATCAGCCTGTACCCCAAAAAATGCTAAACTAACATAGGAAAACAGAAGAGAAGTGTGTTAGAGATCACATTAGAGCGTTTTTGGGGACTTAAATTGTGTGAAATGGCTGTTATATGCATTTTTTTTTAAATGCAAAAAAATTATAGAAAGCAATTTTTTTTAGCAAAATAAATGCTCTCATTAAATTTGGGGTACATGAAAATGGGTATAGGTATATATTTGGGTCATTTTAGGGTACTTTAAAAAAAAGTGGAAACAGACCGATTACTCCCATCTGCAAGCCTAAAAAACACCTGTCCCACTCATAAAGCACCCCAATATACCTGTCCCATACCTTGAACCCCAATTTCCATGACTTTTTACTTTTTCACCCCAAAAATGACATGTCATTATTGGCCAATTAAAAATAATTAAAAACTTCAACGTGCCTAATTAGTCATTAAGGGGGGTATCCCAGGAGTTCTGTACCATATCCAAACATTTTTACCTTAAAATAGTGACTTTTCCCAACTTTTCACCTGCTTCAGAGAAGGTGAAGTAAAATTAGTGAAAAAATGATCACCGATAAATTTTCCAGGATAATTGAATAGCCTGTAATTGCGTTTCACGTGAAAAGTCAGTTTTTTCACCCGAAAACCGGACTTTTCACGTGAAAAGTCCGTTATCACTGCTAATTGAATATACCCCTTAGACGCAATTGTACTGAAGATAGGGTTTTTGAACTTCAAGCAGAGAACATGAAAAAGTCCTTCCTTTCATGTGGATATGATAAAAATCAGGTGGAGAAAGGCTTAGATGCAGCGGTAAATATAAACAGAACAGATTTATTATGCACAGACAAAAAGACAAAAAAGAAAAGTAATGAGTTCCAATGGGCGTTTATTACAAACTATAATGCCCAGCATAGAAAGATTGAAAAAGTTTTTAGGAGACACTGGACTACGTTAAATTAGACGGTCATAGGACCTCATTTGCCAAATAAACCAGTACATATTTAAAGGAAGGCGGCCAACATCAAATCACAATTAGTTAAAAGCTTACATTCGGAAGCTAAACGACCCGGTTATAATAGATTGAAGGGCTTCTATAGATGCAGTAACTGTATTGGGTGTCGGAATATCAGTGGAGGAACCACATCAAAATATGAAACTATTTTGATTAATGCACGGGAATTTAAGATAACAGAATTTATCACATGTAACACTGCTAATGTGATTTACACCATAGTCTGCGACTGTGATAAATTCTATATTGGCCGGACTTCAAGACCGCTTAAGGTCCGACTTGGAGAGCATCTGAGAAACATAAAAAATGGGCTTGAGACGCATTCTTTGTCGGCACATTTTAAAACTGTGCATAACTGTTCTGTAAGCCATATAAAGGTTTTTTTTGGGATTAAACATATTAAGCCCACAGAAAGGGATAAAAATACCACTGTTCGTCTAGCAAAATCAGAAATGCAACTTATACACACATTTAAAACTCTGGTACTAACAGGGTTAAATCAAGATTTCGAGGTCAAGTGGTTTTTATAATTTTTATAATTTTTATAGTTTTTATGAATATATGCAAATTTTTAGTATTATGATGACCTTTATTGATATGTCAGTATCGGGATTGTGTTTATCGGATGTTTTGGATATGGATCATATATACTGCATTTGTTTTAGATGGAATAAAGGGGAAGAACATTTTAATACCATGGAACCAAGAAGCCAGGACAGGGGATATCGATATGTGTAGAATGGAGGGACAGGAAGCGAGGTGTTACAGAGGCGGAAGTCCGGGAACGACCATCTTTGGTGAAGGCGAGAACAGCTGAGACGATCAGTGGACGGTCGGACGTCGCGTAATAACGTCACTTCCATGAGAGAAAAGGAGGGGAATCCATGGACAGTATAATGAGATTTGGAGCAGGGCGATTACATCACTTCCGGTATCGGAAGACCGGAAGTCACCCGCGGTCTGGACCATGTATAGGAAATAGAGAGATTCATGAATGTATAGATTAGGTAATTAGTTATACAGATTCCTGGTGGATGTTCTCTAGGGAGAACACCTGAAATGAATGCATCATTAGTGGGGTATATAAGGACTAAAATGCAGGTAACTCTCACACCTTGACAAAGACCCTGGCACGGGTCGAAACGCGTCGGTGGAGAGGCCTGCACTGGACGACTAGATTCACCCTTGTGGGAACTAAAGGAGATCAGACTAACGGGGCCCCGTTATTTCTGTACAACACCTGTCACCTTTATCCACTTGGTGCATGGCCTTTCTAGATTAAGGCGTGGAGAAGAAAAAAGACCCACCTTACGTGCACAATATATATCAGTGAAATCGTGTTATAAGAAGGTGGCAACCCCGGTATTCTTTGCACACATGGTGTTGAATGAATGACCATAAAGATCAGCTTTACACGTGTGTTTCCCTCTGCACTGTTGTAAGTGTTTTGGAAGGGGGGTCTCCCCGTCATTATTTCTTTGGCTTTTGGGGAACTATATAGAGTGAATATCTAATATACCTCACAATAATACACGAGGATCGGGGTGTATATTCTGTGTTTTCTTTCATGAACATACAACGTGAAAGTTTGAGAGGAAGAAAATCCCAGATTCACTGCTTCAAGAATAAAAGGGAAGTGTATTGTCACATTGTGAGCGCCTAAAGCGCAATATTTGGTTTTTGTTATATACTTGTTTTCTGTGGAATTTGTGTGACTCCACATTCAAATATTGTTTAGGCTGCAACACAATAGCGCACCAAGGCACCCCAAACTTTTGCATATTGATTTTGTTTCTACTACCTTGGATGCAAACGGGGCTGTTTCTCCTGAACCTGTGTGTTTTTGGTGGCAAAGGTATTTTTTTTCAGGCGGCCAATTTGTATTGCCTGAAAAAATAAATACTGGAAAAACATCAGGGAATATTGCTATACATTTTTCACTCCTGATGTTTCTTCTCCTTGAATTCCCCTCTTAATTTGGGGCACTTGCTTCTGGGGCAAGAGGAAGAGCCAACCGAGATTTGAGCTTCTGGACGTTACAAGAGAGTAGGCAAGTATGCAGTGGCGTAAGTTCGCCCCAGTCGCCCGGAGGCATGATAAGTGTTGGTGCCCCCCCCCCCCCCTACATACTGTAGACACACACGCCCTTCATATATAGCTATCCGGCACTCATGTTGAACAGTAGTAGCGTGCTCAGGTGCCTTTCCCAATAGTAATATAGATACACATACAAAAATGGACGCACTCCAAGTCAGTCATCACAATAAAATAGACACCAGCATACCTTTATAGCAAATCTACAGTACTCCCTCACCCACTAGCGTGTCACAATGTAGATGCTTTGGCGCAGTGGTGTGCCGATATACAGTATGTATATATCAAAAACACACAAACGCCACTTTCAAGAACAATACAGCAGGGGATTAAGTCCGACTGCCCTGGCTCAGTTAATAACAATCCCCATAATTATAGGGATTGATGAGGAGGGCTCCATGTGTAGGCTACACAACAGCTCTTCTTCCTATTTTAACACCATAAGTACCTGTGTAGCAGCCTATAAAGTGGGTGACCCCCGCATCAGCAGTGTGTGGATGGGCTCCGCAGCAGAATGACGGAAGACGCAGAAATAACTCTGATATCCCGCTCAGTATAGGGGACACAACGTCCAGTGACTGCTCTCTACACTCTCACATACAGCAGGCAGGGTGTCATGAGGGTGGCGGACATGGAGAGGTAAGCAGATGTTCATCACAAGGCTTTCTCTCCTAGCGTTAGTCCTGATCACAGTTCAGGGACAAATCATAGGGATGTGTGGAGGTGGCAGGTCACACTGGAGAAGGAGGAGGTGGAGAGCAGCTCCCAGGACTCTAGTCTGCACTCCCTCTCCCCGGCCGGAGGCGAGAACCAGACAGCTGTACTATTGCAAGACCTGTCACATAGAATATGATGACAGATAAGAAATACTTGGCCTATGTAGTCTGCCCCTGTACACTCATGCACTAGGGTTAATTTTTGTTGGGAGCCAAATAACCTACCTATCCAGAGTACCTGGTGGAAAATCCACGCCAGCAATGGGAGAATATACAAACTCTACACAGTTAGGGCCATGGCGGGAACAAAACCCATGACCTCAGTGCTGTGAGGCAGTAATGCTAACCATTACACCGTCCACACTAAAGGGAGTATGCAAGTCACTTTATTCCATGGACACTAACATACTGCGCACTGATACAGTAAATGATAATACTATATATATATATATATATATATATATATATATATATTCATCTTGTGGTTCAGTACTCACTATTGTATATGCAGTTGCCTGGGTGCCCTTGCTGATAATGGTGTATATAAGTGTGGCGTCCTTTCCTTAGATGCTCCCAGCACCAGGTGAGAGATACTGCATGGCACTCCAGGACTTATTTAAATCAATAAACTTTTACCGCAATATATCAACGATTCTGGGTTATATATTGCAGTAAAATGTAATTGATTCAAAGACGTCCTGGAGTGCCATGCAGTATCTCTTACCTGGTGTTGGGAGCATCTAGGGATGTCACACTTTGCCTCTATATATATATATCTATATATATATATATATATATATATATATTTTATTTTTTTATAGGACTGTGAGCCTGACACTCCTTTGAGGGTACAATGAATTCTTGCTGTGGTGCCCTCCTTAGGTCAAAGCAACGGTCTCATATAGATGTAGAATTCAGTGGCACTCCACAGACTTGTATACAGTTAATACTCCATACTTTATTTAATTCATGGATTAATTATTTATTATTAATATATTCAAGTCTGTGGAGTGCCACTGAATTCCACATCTCTCTCTCTCTATATATATATATATACATTTACTTATTCTGGTGCCCCCACAAGAAGTTTTAATATATTGCTGGGAGGTGCTGCACTTAGGATCCCTTCAGTAATGACACACACAGCAGCACCTTTATATAATCAATATTTCAATCTGGTACTATAGATTGTCATCAGGTATGGTATCCTGGTGACAATCTATAGTACCAGATTGAAATATTGATTATATAATGGTGCTGCTGTGTGTGTCATTATTGAAGGGATCCTAAGTGCAGCACCTCCCAGCAATGTATACAATAAGCCCCCCCCCCCTCCCGCGCGCGCACCCGCCCGCCCGCCCAATGACCGGCATTCGGCATGCACGATAATGTGACCGTCACAAGGATGGGTAAGTGAGGCTGCCCTGGACCTCCACTTACCCGCAGAGCCGGAGCACACAGCGGTTGGCTGGTGGGATTTTCCCTCAGAACGCTGAGGGTGCGCATGCTGCTACGAGCTCCTCCTCCTCCGGTGACAGGTTCCAGGCTGCGAGTAGCTCCTCCAGTCCTCCTGATCTGCGGGCTCCCCCTGACACTGACACGAAAGCTCCTCTTCAGGAGTCAGGCAGCGGGAGACAGTGTGGAGGAGATGCGCCCCCTTGAGGCCAGGAGCCCGGCGGCAGCCGACTCCACTGCCTCCCAGAGTTCCGCCCCTGCAAGTATGGTTTACCTTAATAGAGATGGGATATGAAGGATATGGAGAAATTTAGCAAGAGGAAGGTTTGTATATAAGATGTTTGGGACAAATGCTTTCTGGGGATTTTTTTTAATGATTTCCCAATTATATATGGCGGATTGCAACCTGTCAGAAAACATTTAAAAAACTGACAATGTTACAAAATTGCAGACTATTACATTTCATCCTACATCCTACAGTTATACTTGTGGGTAATGAGAGTAATATAGAGGTTGGAGTGTTCCTTTAGCATTTACAAGCAGACATACCACACATACTATAAGAAGGCAGTCTGGATGTTTATGAGTGGTCTCTGCAGATATATCTGCAAATCTTGGATTTTAGCATCATTTGGACAGAATAGTATTACTAATTGTGCTAAAACTGAATCATTTTCCCTTTTTCTGTTTGCTTCATACTATCAGACTGTGTAATGTCTCCAGATAATGGGAGTGAATTATATTTATCCTTTTTCCTGAGGCTTGAGATAAAAAACACAAAACAGAAAAATACTGCCATTTTTAACATTATCGAAATTGGTTTTATTTGGATGACTTTCAAAATAATGTAAGGTTTTACAGAGAAACACACAGAAGGCTGCAGGAACTTTGGCAGCTATGACATAGAACTATTGTGTTGTATGGTATCTACCCTCATATTGTTAAGCTGATAAATGTGGATCATGTGAGGCAGTGTTATCTGGATAACCCTCCAATATTTTATAAACAGTAATACCCAGTATAAAACAGTCTGTTGTTTTAGTCAGCCAAATACAGTATTAAACACACTCACAGGGGTCAACCTGGTCTCTCTGCATTTGTCAAAAGATGAACAGAATGAGGGCATTTCTCCCAAAGCACCATTGCCCTTAATATAATGCAGAAATTCAACTGTGCTCAGGTCAGTGGCAGGGTAAACAGGGTTAGATTTGCCGTAGAGAGCTGAGCTAACTCTGCATAAGTTGCAAAAAGTCTTGTGTGATATTTATGTTACAAAAAATTAACATGGACTCTATGGGGTATATTCAATTGAAGTCAAAAGCTGTCGTCTGTCGGAAAGATGGCAGTTTTTGACATTTTTAGGTTGGAAGGGGTTCCGACCTATTCAGTATACGCCAAAATTATCCGACAAGTCGGGGAATTCGACTTTGACTTGTCGGAAAAAACGTGGATCGGCGGAATAGCTGCCGATCTGCGTGCTTCTGTCGGAAACGGGTGGCCCCCTTTCCGACCAACTCAATCCAACTTTAAAAAAAGTCGGATTGAGATGAGGGATGTGGGGGAGCTGAGAGGAGGAGACAGCGGGAGGGTGGGGGGAGCCGGGGGGAGAGCCGGGGGGAGAGCAGCGGATACAGTACAGCATTTGCAGGAGGATGGGGTCTCACTTGCTGGAGTCGGGTGGACGCTGCCGTGAGGTCTGGCGGCGGTGCCACATGCTCCTATAAAGCTGCTGTAGCGCTGCTCTCCCCCATCTCCCCGCGGGTCTCCTCCTCTCTGCTCCCTCATTCTCTGCTCCCTCATTCAAGTCGAATTGAGATGGCCATTTGAATAGCCCTGGTCAGATCTATTCCGATAAATACATGTCGGAATGGATCCAACTTCAATTGAATATACCCCTATTTAGTAAACATAAAAATATATATTATCTCCAGCATTTTAGCTGCAGCAAATATTTTTTTTCTCTTCTCAGTATTTACAAAAAAGAACAATTGCAGTGAAATTGCTGATTTCACCAAGTTTTCTTATCTCTTCTCTTACATATTTTATCTCCCAAATGTCTCAATAGGGAATGATCAGTTACACTATTTATGGAAAACAGAAAATTTTCGCTTCTCCAAATTTTTCTCCAAAAGATAGCACCAGTTCTATTGGGCCTATGTATTAACAATCAAGGCACTGCAGCTATTATTAGCAATCTGTATCGCAACATTTTGGGCTGAAAGTAATAACACCCAAGTTCGGCAACGGTGCGGAATGCCGGCCGAAGGCAGACTTTTTTTTAAAGGGGCAATCATTACAAGGCAAAACTGTGCCTTGTAAGTGATTGCCCCTTTAAAAAAAGTGTGTGAGTTCGACCATGCATCCCGCACGGCTGTCGATCTCGGGCGTCATTACTTCCGACCCTTCGAATGAAAATATCCCCGCTATGCACTAAACTTTACCAGCAGAGACAGCGGTAGAGACAACTTTCACATTCCACCGGAATGCACTCTGCATTATTTCATTTGAATGGACTCTGTATTGTATACTAATTCTTAGATGTGTCTCTGCACTATGCAGTGGTTGGCAGATACAGGTCCTTAATTATATACCAGTAAGATAAGACTGTATTTTGTCTTTATAAAACTCACACCTCAGAAGTTGCACCAACAACTAATGTTTCAAAATGGTACCCCTTTTTCAGTGCTGCCAGGTTAGCAAGGTCTATGTACAGAGAGCGGCTAAAGAGTGAGGTTCTAAGGGGAAAATCCTATTCCTGGTAAAGGGTTTGTTTTGCCGTTACAGTAGCATATAAGCACCGGCAATGGTAAATTAAATCTTGCCCCTCTTGTCTCCTTCTAGTGCCCAACTCATACATCTTTACTCACAGCCCCATGGGACTGTAAACAAAAATCCACAAGTCGGCAGTACTGTAAGGGCGGCATACAGCTATACTGACTTGCACCCGCAAAAAACATTGCGGGTAATTAAATGTCCCCCTAAGTGTACTTTTTCAGAGATGACTAAGACAAGATTTGGCTAGCTTGCCCAAACATTATTCATGCTCTGGATGACTCTGCTGTCTGTCCCAACCATCATCCATAATCTGGGTCCCTTTGAGAAAATACAAGCAAAGTTAGCAAAATACATTCTACAGCTCCCACTTAAGTGTAAGTAAATACATAACTTGTTTGATACAGTATTATATATTATAAAATATTATATGGCCTGAACTCACCAACACTATTAGAGATGAGCGGGTTCGGTTTCTCTGAATCCGAACCCGCCAGAACTTCATGTTTTTTTTCACGGGTCCGAGCGACTCGGATCTTCCCGCCTTGCTCGGTTAACCCGAGCGCGCCCGAACGTCATCATGACGCTGTCGGATTCTCGCGAGGCTCGGATTCTATCGCGAGACTCGGATTCTATATAAGGAGCCGCGCGTCGCCGCCATTTTCACACGTGCATTGAGATTGATAGGGAGAGGACGTGGCTGGCGTCCTCTCCGTTTAGAATAGATTAGAGAGACACTTGATTTACTAATTTTGGGGAGCATTAGGAGTACTCACTACTCAGTACAGTGCAGAGTTTTGCTGATAGTGACCAGTGACCACCAGTTTTATTTATAATCCGTTCTCTGCCTGAAAAAAGCGATACACAGCACACAGTGACTCAGTCACATACCATATCTGTGTGCACTGCTCAGGCTCAGGCCAGTGTGCTGCATCATCTATATATATAATATTATATATATCTGTCTGACTGCTCAGCTCACACAGCTTATAATTGTGGGGGAGACTGGGGAGCACTACTGCAGTGCCAGTTATAGGTTATAGCAGGAGCCAGGAGTACATAATATATTATATAGTGAGTGACCACCAGACACACAGTGCAGTTTATTTAATATATCCGTTCTCTGCCTGAAAAAAGCGATACACACAGTGACTCAGTCAGTCACATACCATATCTGTGTGCACTGCTCAGGCTCAGGCCAGTGTGCTGCATCATCTATATATATTATATATCTGTCTGACTGCTCAGCTCACACAGCTTATAATTGTGGGGGAGACTGGGGAGCACTACTGCAGTGCCAGTTATAGGTTATAGCAGGAGCCAGGAGTACATAATATTATATTAAAATTAAACAGTGCACACTTTTGCTGCAGGAGTGCCACTGCCAGTGTGACTAGTGACCAGTGACCTGACCACCAGTATATATAATATTAGTAGTATACTATCTCTTTATCAACCAGTCTATATTAGCAGCAGACACAGTACAGTGCGGTAGTTCACGGCTGTGGCTACCTCTGTGTCGGCACTCGGCAGCCCGTCCATAATTGTATATACCAGTGACCTAACCGTGGTTTTTTTTTCTTTCTTTATACATACATACTAGTTACGAGTATACTATCTCTTTATCAACCAGTCTATATATTAGCAGCAGACACAGTACAGTGCGGTAGTTCACGGCTGTGGCTACCTCTGTGTCGGCACTCGGCAGCCCGTCCATAATTGTATATACCACCTAACCGTGGTTTTTTTTTCTTCTTTATACATACATACTAGTTACTAGTAGAGATGAGCGCCTGAAATTTTTCGGGTTTTGTGTTTTGGTTTTGGGTTCGGTTCCGCGGCCGTGTTTTGGGTTCGAACGCGTTTTGGCAAAACCTCACCGAATTATTTTTGTCGGATTCGGGTGTGTTTTGGATTCGGGTGTTTTTTTCCAAAAACACTAAAAAACAGCTTAAATCATAGAATTTGGGGGTCATTTTGATCCCAAAGTATTATTAACCTCAAAAACCATAATTTACACTCATTTTCAGTCTATTCTGAATACCTCACACCTCACAATATTATTTTTAGTCCTAAAATTTGCACCGAGGTCGCTGTGTGAGTAAGATAAGCGACCCTAGTGGCCGACACAAACACCGGGCCCATCTAGGAGTGGCACTGCAGTGTCACGCAGGATGTCCCTTCCAAAAAACCCTCCCCAAACAGCACATGACGCAAAGAAAAAAAGAGGCGCAATGAGGTAGCTGTGTGAGTAAGATTAGCGACCCTAGTGGCCGACACAAACACCGGGCCCATCTAGGAGTGGCACTGCAGTGTCACGCAGGATGGCCCTTCCAAAAAACCCTCCCCAAACAGCACATGACGCAAAGAAAAAAAGAGGCGCAATGAGGTAGCTGTGTGAGTAAGATTAGCGACCCTAGTGGCCGACACAAACACCGGGCCCATCTAGGAGTGGCACTGCAGTGTCACGCAGGATGGCCCTTCCAAAAAACCCTCCCCAAACAGCACATGACGCAAAGAAAAAAAGAGGCGCAATGAGGTAGCTGACTGTGTGAGTAAGATTAGCGACCCTAGTGGCCGACACAAACACCGGGCCCATCTAGGAGTGGCACTGCAGTGTCACGCAGGATGTCCCTTCCAAAAAACCCTCCCCAAACAGCACATGACGCAAAGAAAAAAAGAGGCGCAATGAGGTAGCTGTGTGAGTAAGATTAGCGACCCTAGTGGCCGACACAAACACCGGGCACATCTAGGAGTGGCACTGCAGTGTCACGCAGGATGTCCCTTCCAAAAAACCCTCCCCAAACAGCACATGACGCAAAGAAAAAAAGAGGCGCAATGAGGTAGCTGTGTGAGTAAGATTAGCGACCCTAGTGGCCGACACAAACACCGGGCCCATCTAGGAGTGGCACTGCAGTGTCACGCAGGATGTCCCTTCCAAAAAACCCTCCCCAATCAGCACATGATGCAAAGAAAAAGAAAAGAAAAAAGAGGTGCAAGATGGAATTATCCTTGGGCCCTCCCACCCACCCTTATGTTGTATAAACAAAACAGGACATGCACACTTTAACCAACCCATCATTTCAGTGACAGGGTCTGCCACACGACTGTGACTGATATGACGGGTTGGTTTGGACCCCCCCCAAAAAAGAAGCAATTAATCTCTCCTTGCACAAACTGGCTCTACAGAGGCAAGATGTCCACCTCATCTTCACCCTCCGATATATCACCGTGTACATCCCCCTCCTCACAGATTATCAATTCGTCCCCACTGGAATCCACCATCTCAGCTCCCTGTGTACTTTGTGGAGGCAATTGCTGCTGGTCAATGTCTCCGCGGAGGAATTGATTATAATTCATTTTAATGAACATCATCTTCTCCACATTTTCTGGATGTAACCTCGTACGCCGATTGCTGACAAGGTGAGCGGCGGCACTAAACACTCTTTCGGAGTACACACTTGTGGGAGGGCAACTTAGGTAGAATAAAGCCAGTTTGTGCAAGGGCCTCCAAATTGCCTCTTTTTCCTGCCAGTATAAGTACGGACTGTGTGACGTGCCTACTTGGATGCGGTCACTCATATAATCCTCCACCATTCTATCAATGTTGAGAGAATCATATGCAGTGACAGTAGACGACATGTCCGTAATCGTTGTCAGGTCCTTCAGTCCGGACCAGATGTCAGCATCAGCAGTCGCTCCAGACTGCCCTGCATCACCGCCAGCGGGTGGGCTCGGAATTCTGAGCCTTTTTCTCGCACCCCCAGTTGCGGGAGAATGTGAAGGAGGAGATGTTGACAGGTCGCGTTCCGCTTGACTTGACAATTTTGTCACCAGCAGGTCTTTCAACCCCAGCAGACCTGTGTCTGCCGGAAACAGAGATCCAAGGTAGGCTTTAAATCTAGGATCGAGCACGGTGGCCAAAATGTAGTGCTCTGATTTCAACAGATTGACCACCCGTGAATCCTTGTTAAGCGAATTAAGGGCTGCATCCACAAGTCCCACATGCCTAGCGGAATCGCTCCCTTTTAGCTCCTTCTTCAATGCCTCCAGCTTCTTCTGCAAAAGCCTGATGAGGGGAATGACCTGACTCAGGCTGGCAGTGTCTGAACTGACTTCACGTGTGGCAAGTTCAAAGGGCATCAGAACCTTGCACAACGTTGAAATCATTCTCCACTGCACTTGAGACAGGTGCATTCCATCTCCTATATCGTGCTCAATTGTATAGGCTTGAATGGCCTTTTGCTGCTCCTCCAACCTCTGAAGCATATAGAGGGTTGAATTCCACCTCGTTACCACTTCTTGCTTCAGATGATGGCAGGGCAGGTTCAGTAGTTTTTGGTGGTGCTCCAGTCTTCTGTACGTGGTGCCTGTACGCCGAAAGTGTCCCGCAATTTTTCTGGCCACCGACAGCATCTCTTGCACGCCCCTGTCGTTTTTTAAAAAATTCTGCACCACCAAATTCAAGGTATGTGCAAAACATGGGACGTGCTGGAATTTGCCCATATTTAATGCACACACAATATTGCTGGCGTTGTCCGATGCCACAAATCCACAGGAGAGTCCAATTGGGGTAAGCCATTCCGCGATGATCTTCCTCAGTTGCCGTAAGAGGTTTTCAGCTGTGTGCGTATTCTGGAAAGCGGTGATACAAAGCGTAGCCTGCCTAGGAAAGAGTTGGCGTTTGCGAGATGCTGCTACTGGTGCCGCCGCTGCTGTTCTTGCGGCGGGAGTCCATACATCTACCCAGTGGGCTGTCACAGTCATATAGTCCTGACCCTGCCCTGCTCCACTTGTCCACATGTCCGTGGTTAAGTGGACATTGGGTACAACTGCATTTTTTAGGAGACTGGTGAGTCTTTTTCTGACGTCCGTGTACATTCTCGGTATCGCCTGCCTAGAGAAGTGGAACCTAGATGGTATTTGGTAACGGGGGCACACTGCCTCAATAAATTGTCTAGTTCCCTGTGAACTAACGGCGGATACCGGACGCACGTCTAACACCAACATAGTTGTCAAGGACTCAGTTATCCGCTTTGCAGTAGGATGACTGCTGTGATATTTCATCTTCCTCGCAAAGGACTGTTGAACAGTCAATTGCTTACTGGAAGTAGTACAAGTGGGCTTACGACTTCCCCTCTGGGATGACCATCGACTCCCAGCGGCAACAACAGCAGCGCCAGCAGCAGTAGGCGTTACACGCAAGGATGCATCGGAGGAATCCCAGGCAGGAGAGGACTCGTCAGACTTGCCAGTGACATGGCCTGCAGGACTATTGGCATTCCTGGGGAAGGAGGAAATTGACACTGAGGGAGTTGGTGGGGTGGTTTGCGTGAGCTTGGTTACAAGAGGAAGGGATTTACTGGTCAGTGGACTGCTTCCGCTGTCACCCAAAGTTTTTGAACTTGTCACTGACTTATTATGAATGCGCTGCAGGTGACGTATAAGGGAGGATGTTCCGAGGTGGTTAAAGTCCTTACCCCTACTTATTACAGCTTGACAAAGGGAACACACGGCTTGACACCTGTTGTCCGCATTTCTGGTGAAATACCTCCACACCGAAGAGCTGATTTTTTTGGTATTTTCACCTGGCATGTCAACGGCCATATTCCTCCCACGGACAACAGGTGTCTCCCCGGGTGCCTGACTTAAACAAACCACCTCACCATCAGAATCCTCCTGGTCAATTTCCTCCCCAGCGCCAGCAACACCCATATCCTCCTCATCCTGGTGTACTTCAACACTGACATCTTCAATCTGACTATCAGGAACTGGACTGCGGGTGCTCCTTCCAGCACTTGCAGGGGGCGTGCAAATGGTGGAAGGCGCATGCTCTTCACGTCCAGTGTTGGGAAGGTCAGGCATCGCAACCGACACAATTGGACTCTCCTTGTGGATTTGGGATTTCAAAGAACGCACAGTTCTTTGCGGTGCTTTTGCCAGCTTGAGTCTTTTCAGTTTTCTAGCGAGAGGCTGAGTGCTTCCATCCTCATGTGAAGCTGAACCACTAGCCATGAACATAGGCCAGGGCCTCAGCCGTTCCTTGCCACTCCGTGTGGTAAATGGCATATTGGCAAGTTTACGCTTCTCCTCCGACAATTTTATTTTAGGTTTTGGAGTCCTTTTTTTACTGATATTTGGTGTTTTGGTTTTGACATGCTCTGTACTATGCCATTGAGCATCGGCCTTGGCAGACGACGTTGCTGGCATTTCATCGTCTCGGCCATGACTAGTGGCAGCAGCTTCAGCACGAGGTGGAAGTGGATCTTGATCTTTCCCTAATTTTGGAACCTCAACATTTTTGTTCTCCATATTTTAATAGGCACAACTAAAAGGCACCTCAGGTAAACAATGGAGATGGATGGATTGGATACTAGTATACAATTATGGACGGGCTGCCGAGTGCCGACACAGAGGTAGCCACAGCCGTGAACTACCGCACTGTACTGTGTCTGCTGCTAATATATAGACTGGTTGATAAAGAGATAGTATACTCGTAACTAGTATGTATGTATAAAGAAAGAAAAAAAAACCACGGTTAGGTGGTATATACAATTATGGACGGGCTGCCGAGTGCCGACACAGAGGTAGCCACAGCCGTGAACTACCGCACTGTACTGTGTCTGCTGCTAATATATAGACTGGTTGATAAAGAGATAGTATACTCGTAACTAGTATGTATGTATAAAGAAAGAAAAAAAACCCACGGTTAGGTGGTATATACAATTATGGACGGGCTGCCGAGTGCCGACACAGAGGTAGCCACAGCCGTGAACTACCGCACTGTACTGTGTCTGCTGCTAATATATAGACTGGTTGATAAAGAGATAGTATACTCGTAACTAGTATGTATGTATAAAGAAAGAAAAAAAAACCACGGTTAGGTCACTGGTATATACAATTATGGACGGGCTGCCGAGTGCCGACACAGAGGTAGCCACAGCCGTGAACTACCGCACTGTACTGTGTCTGCTGCTAATATATAGACTGGTTGATAAAGAGATAGTATACTCGTAACTAGTATGTATGTATAAAGAAAGAAAAAAAAACCACGGTTAGGTCACTGGTATATACAATTATGGACGGGCTGCCGAGTGCCGACACAGAGGTAGCCACAGCCGTGAACTACCGCACTGTACTGTGTCTGCTGCTAATATATAGACTGGTTGATAAAGAGATAGTATACTCGTAACTAGTATGTATGTATAAAGAAAGAAAAAAAAACCACGGTTAGGTCACTGGTATATACAATTATGGACGGGCTGCCGAGTGCCGACACAGAGGTAGCCACAGCCGTGAACTACCGCACTGTACTGTGTCTGCTGCTAATATATAGACTGGTTGATAAAGAGATAGTATACTCGTAACTAGTATGTATGTATAAAGAAAGAAAAAAAAACCACGGTTAGGTCACTGGTATATACAATTATGGACGGGCTGCCGAGTGCCGACACAGAGGTAGCCACAGCCGTGAACTACCGCACTGTACTGTGTCTGCTGCTAATATATAGACTGGTTGATAAAGAGATAGTATACTCGTAACTAGTATGTATGTATAAAGAAAGAAAAAAAAACCACGGTTAGGTCACTGGTATATACAATTATGGACGGGCTGCCGAGTGCCGACACAGAGGTAGCCACAGCCGTGAACTACCGCACTGTACTGTGTCTGCTGCTAATATATAGACTGGTTGATAAAGAGATAGTATACTCGTAACTAGTATGTATGTATAAAGAAAGAAAAAAAAACCACGGTTAGGTCACTGGTATATACAATTATGGACGGGCTGCCGAGTGCCGACACAGAGGTAGCCACAGCCGTGAACTACCGCACTGTACTGTGTCTGCTGCTAATATATAGACTGGTTGATAAAGAGATAGTATACTCGTAACTAGTATGTATGTATAAAGAAAGAAAAAAAAACCACGGTTAGGTCACTGGTATATACAATTATGGACGGGCTGCCGAGTGCCGACACAGAGGTAGCCACAGCCGTGAACTACCGCACTGTACTGTGTCTGCTGCTAATATATAGACTGGTTGATAAAGAGATAGTATACTCGTAACTAGTATGTATGTATAAAGAAAGAAAAAAAAACCACGGTTAGGTCACTGGTATATACAATTATGGACGGGCTGCCGAGTGCCGACACAGAGGTAGCCACAGCCGTGAACTACCGCACTGTACTGTGTCTGCTGCTAATATATAGACTGGTTGATAAAGAGATAGTATACTCGTAACTAGTATGTATGTATAAAGAAAGAAAAAAAAACCACGGTTAGGTCACTGGTATATACAATTATGGACGGGCTGCCGAGTGCCGACACAGAGGTAGCCACAGCCGTGAACTACCGCACTGTACTGTGTCTGCTGCTAATATATAGACTGGTTGATAAAGAGATAGTATACTCGTAACTAGTATGTATGTATAAAGAAAGAAAAAAAAACCACGGTTAGGTGGTATATACAATTATGGACGGGCTGCTGAGTGCCGACACAGAGGTAGCCACAGCCGTGAACTACCGCACTGTACTGTGTCTGCTGCTAATATATAGACTGGTTGATAAAGAGATAGTATACTCGTAACTAGTATGTATGTATAAAGAAAGAAAAAAAAACCACGGTTAGGTCACTGGTATATACAATTATGGACGGGCTGCCGAGTGCCGACACAGAGGTAGCCACAGCCGTGAACTACCGCACTGTACTGTGTCTGCTGCTAATATATAGACTGGTTGATAAAGAGATAGTATACTCGTAACTAGTATGTATGTATAAAGAAAGAAAAAAAAACCACGGTTAGGTCACTGGTATATACAATTATGGACGGGCTGCTGAGTGCCGACACAGAGGTAGCCACAGCCGTGAACTACCGCACTGTACTGTGTCTGCTGCTAATATATAGACTGGTTGATAAAGAGATAGTATACTCGTAACTAGTATGTATGTATAAAGAAAGAAAAAAAAACCACGGTTAGGTCACTGGTATATACAATTATGGACGGGCTGCCGAGTGCCGACACAGAGGTAGCCACAGCCGTGAACTACCGCACTGTACTGTGTCTGCTGCTAATATAGACTGGTTGATAAAGAGATAGTATACTACTAATATTATATACTGGTGGTCAGGTCACTGGTCACTAGTCACACTGGCAGTGGCACTCCTGCAGCAAAAGTGTGCACTGTTTAATTTTAATATAATATTATGTACTCCTGGCTCCTGCTATAACCTATAACTGGCACTGCAGTAGTGCTCCCCAGTCTCCCCCACAATTATAAGCTGTGTGAGCTGAGCAGTCAGACAGATATATAATATATATAGATGATGCAGCACACTGGCCTGAGCCTGAGCAGTGCACACAGATATGGTATGTATGTGACTGAGTCACTGTGTGCTGTGTATCGCTTTTTTCAGGCAGAGAACGGATTATAAATAAAAGTGGTGGTCACTGGTCACTATCAGCAAAACTCTGCACTGTACACTACTGAGTACTCCTAATGCTCCCCAAAATTAGTAAATCAAGTGTCTAAACGGTGAGGACGCCAGCCACGTCCTCTCCCTATCAATCTCAATGCACGTGTGAAAATGGCGGCGACGCGCGGCTCCTTATATAGAATCCGAGTCTCGCGATAGAATCCGAGCCTCGCGAGAATCCGACAGCGTCATGATGACGTTCGGGCGCGCTCGGGTTAACCGAGCAAGGCGGGAAGATCCGAGTCGCTCGGACTCGTGAAAAAAAACATGAAGTTCTGGCGGGTTCGGATTCAGAGAAACCGAACCCGCTCATCTCTAGTTACGAGTATACTATCTCTTTATCAACCAGTCTATATATTAGCAGCAGACACAGTACAGTGCGGTAGTTCACGGCTGTGGCTACCTCTGTGTCGGCACTCGGCAGCCCGTCCATAATTGTATATACCACCTAACCGTGTTTTTTTTTTCTTTCTTTATACATACATACTAGTTACGAGTATACTATCTCTTTATCAACCAGTCTATATATTAGCAGCAGACACAGTACAGTGCGGTAGTTCACGGCTGTGGCTACCTCTGTGTCGGCACTCGGCAGCCCGTCCATAATTGTATATACCACCTAACCGTCGTTTTTTTTTCTTTCTTTATACATACATACTAGTTACGAGTATACTATCTCTTTATCAACCAGTCTATATATTAGCAGCAGACACAGTACAGTGCGGTAGTTCACGGCTGTGGCTACCTCTGTGTCGGCACTCGGCAGCCCGTCCATAATTGTATATACCACCTAACCGTGGTTTTTCTTTCTTTCTTTATACATACATACTAGTTACGAGTATACTATCTCTTTATCAACCAGTCTATATTAGCAGCAGACACAGTACAGTGCGGTAGTTCACGGCTGTGGCTACCTCTGTGTCGGCACTCGGCAGCCCGTCCATAATTGTATATACCACCTAACCGTGGTTTTTTTTTCTTTCTTTATACATACATACTAGTTACGAGTATACTATCTCTTTATCAACCAGTCTATATATTAGCAGCAGACACAGTACAGTGCGGTAGTTCACGGCTGTGGCTACCTCTGTGTCGGCACTCGGCAGCCCGTCCATAATTGTATATACCACCTAACCGTGGTTTTTTTTTCTTTCTTTATACATACATACTAGTTACGAGTATACTATCTCTTTATCAACCAGTCTATATTAGCAGCAGACACAGTACAGTGCGGTAGTTCACGGCTGTGGCTACCTCTGTGTCGGCACTCGGCAGCCCGTCCATAATTGTATATACCACCTAACCGTGGTTTTTTTTTCTTTCTTTATACATACATACTAGTTACGAGTATACTATCTCTTTATCAACCAGTCTATAAAGGCAGCAGACACAGTACAGTGCGGTAGTTCACGGCTGTGGCTACCTCTGTGTCGGCACTCGGCAGCCCGTCCATAATTGTATATACCACCTAACCGTGGTTTTTTTTTCTTTCTTTATACATACATACTAGTTACGAGTATACTATCTCTTTATCAACCAGTCTATATATTAGCAGCAGACACAGTACAGTGCGGTAGTTCACGGCTGTGGCTACCTCTGTGTCGGCACTCGGCAGCCCGTCCATAATTGTATATACCACCTAACCGTGGTTTTTTTTTCTTTCTTTATACATACATACTAGTTACGAGTATACTATCTCTTTATCAACCAGTCTATATATTAGCAGCAGACACAGTACAGTGCGGTAGTTCACGGCTGTGGCTACCTCTGTGTCGGCACTCGGCAGCCCGTCCATAATTGTATATACCACCTAACCGTGGTTTTTTTTTCTTTCTTTATACATACATACTAGTTACGAGTATACTATCTCTTTATCAACCAGTCTATATATTAGCAGCAGACACAGTACAGTGCGGTAGTTCACGGCTGTGGCTACCTCTGTGTCGGCACTCGGCAGCCCGTCCATAATTGTATACTAGTATCCAATCCATCCATCTCCATTGTTTACCTGAGGTGCCTTTTAGTTGTGCCTATTAAAATATGGAGAACAAAAATGTTGAGGTTCCAAAATTAGGGAAAGATCAAGATCCACTTCCACCTCGTGCTGAAGCTGCTGCCACTAGTCATGGCCGAGACGATGAAATGCCAGCAACGTCGTCTGCCAAGGCCGATGCCCAATGGCATAGTACAGAGCATGTCAAAACCAAAACACCAAATATCAGTAAAAAAAGGACTCCAAAACCTAAAATAAAATTGTCGGAGGAGAAGCGTAAACTTGGCAATATGCCATTTACCACACGGAGTGGCAAGGAACGGCTGAGGCCCTGGCCTATGTTCATGGCTAGTGGTTCAGCTTCACATGAGGATGGAAGCACTCAGCCTCTCGCTAGAAAACTGAAAAGACTCAAGCTGGCAAAAGCACCGCAAAGAACTGTGCGTTCTTTGAAATCCCAAATCCACAAGGAGAGTCCAATTGTGTCGGTTGCGATGCCTGACCTTCCCAACACTGGACGTGAAGAGCATGCGCCTTCCACCATTTGCACGCCCCCTGCAAGTGCTGGAAGGAGCACCCGCAGTCCAGTTCCTGATAGTCAGATTGAAGATGTCAGTGTTGAAGTACACCAGGATGAGGAGGATATGGGTGTTGCTGGCGCTGGGGAGGAAATTGACCAGGAGGATTCTGATGGTGAGGTGGTTTGTTTAAGTCAGGCACCCGGGGAGACACCTGTTGTCCGTGGGAGGAATATGGCCGTTGACATGCCAGGTGAAAATACCAAAAAAATCAGCTCTTCGGTGTGGAGGTATTTCACCAGAAATGCGGACAACAGGTGTCAAGCCGTGTGTTCCCTTTGTCAAGCTGTAATAAGTAGGGGTAAGGACGTTAACCACCTCGGAACATCCTCCCTTATACGTCACCTGCAGCGCATTCATAATAAGTCAGTGACAAGTTCAAAAACTTTGGGTGACAGCGGAAGCAGTCCACTGACCAGTAAATCCCTTCCTCTTGTAACCAAGCTCACGCAAACCACCCCACCAACTCCCTCAGTGTCAATTTCCTCCTTCCCCAGGAATGCCAATAGTCCTGCAGGCCATGTCACTGGCAATTCTGACGAGTCCTCTCCTGCCTGGGATTCCTCCGATGCATCCTTGCGTGTAACGCCTACTGCTGCTGGCGCTGCTGTTGTTGCCGCTGGGAGTCGATGGTCATCCCAGAGGGGAAGTCGTAAGCCCACTTGTACTACTTCCAGTAAGCAATTGACTGTTCAACAGTCCTTTGCGAGGAAGATGAAATATCACAGCAGTCATCCTACTGCAAAGCGGATAACTGAGTCCTTGACAACTATGTTGGTGTTAGACGTGCGTCCGGTATCCGCCGTTAGTTCACAGGGAACTAGACAATTTATTGAGGCAGTGTGCCCCCGTTACCAAATACCATCTAGGTTCCACTTCTCTAGGCAGGCGATACCGAGAATGTACACGGACGTCAGAAAAAGACTCACCAGTGTCCTAAAAAATGCAGTTGTACCCAATGTCCACTTAACCACGGACATGTGGACAATTGGAGCAGGGCAGGGTCAGGACTATATGACTGTGACAGCCCACTGGGTAGATGTATGGACTCCCGCCGCAAGAACAGCAGCGGCGGCACCAGTAGCAGCATCTCGCAAACGCCAACTCTTTCCTAGGCAGGCTACGCTTTGTATCACCGCTTTCCAGAATACGCACACAGCTGAAAACCTCTTACGGCAACTGAGGAAGATCATCGCGGAATGGCTTACCCCAATTGGACTCTCCTGTGGATTTGTGGCATCGGACAACGCCAGCAATATTGTGTGTGCATTAAATATGGGCAAATTCCAGCACGTCCCATGTTTTGCACATACCTTGAATTTGGTGGTGCAGAATTTTTAAAAAAACGACAGGGGCGTGCAAGAGATGCTGTCGGTGGCCAGAAAAATTGCGGGACACTTTCGGCGTACAGGCACCACGTACAGAAGACTGGAGCACCACCAAAAACTACTGAACCTGCCCTGCCATCATCTGAAGCAAGAAGTGGTAACGAGGTGGAATTCAACCCTCTATATGCTTCAGAGGTTGGAGGAGCAGCAAAAGGCCATTCAAGCCTATACAATTGAGCACGATATAGTAGGTGGAATGCACCTGTCTCAAGTGCAGTGGAGAATGATTTCAACGTTGTGCAAGGTTCTGATGCCCTTTGAACTTGCCACACGTGAAGTCAGTTCAGACACTGCCAGCCTGAGTCAGGTCATTCCCCTCATCAGGCTTTTGCAGAAGAAGCTGGAGGCATTGAAGAAGGAGCTAAAAGGGAGCGATTCCGCTAGGCATGTGGGACTTGTGGATGCAGCCCTTAATTCGCTTAACAAGGATTCACGGGTGGTCAATCTGTTGAAATCAGAGCACTACATTTTGGCCACCGTGCTCGATCCTAGATTTAAAGCCTACCTTGGATCTCTCTTTCCGGCAGACACAGGTCTGCTGGGGTTGAAAGACCTGCTGGTGACAAAATTGTCAAGTCAAGCGGAACGCGACCTGTCAACATCTCCTCCTTCACATTCTCCCGCAACTGGGGGTGCGAGGAAAAGGCTCAGAATTCCGAGCCCACCCGCTGGCGGTGATGCAGGGCAGTCTGGAGCGACTGCTGATGCTGACATCTGGTCCGGACTGAAGGACCTGACAACGATTACGGACATGTCGTCTACTGTCACTGCATATGATTCTCTCAACATTGATAGAATGGTGGAGGATTATATGAGTGACCGCATCCAAGTAGGCACGTCACACAGTCCGTACTTATACTGGCAGGAAAAAGAGGCAATTTGGAGGCCCTTGCACAAACTGGCTTTATTCTACCTAAGTTGCCCTCCCACAAGTGTGTACTCCGAAAGAGTGTTTAGTGCCGCCGCTCACCTTGTCAGCAATCGGCGTACGAGGTTACATCCAGAAAATGTGGAGAAGATGATGTTCATTAAAATGAATTATAATCAATTACTCCGCGGAGACATTGACCAGCAGCAATTGCCTCCACAAAGTACACAGGGAGCTGAGATGGTGGATTCCAGTGGGGACGAATTGATAATCTGTGAGGAGGGGGATGTACACTGTGATATATCGGAGGGTGAAGATGAGGTGGACATCTTGCCTCTGTAGAGCCAGTTTGTGCAAGGAGAGATTAATTGCTTCTTTTTTGGGGGGGGTCCAAACCAACCCGTCATATCAGTCACAGTCGTGTGGCAGACCCTGTCACTGAAATGATGGGTTGGTTAAAGTGTGCATGTCCTGTTTTGTTTATACAACATAAGGGTGGGTGGGAGGGCCCAAGGACAATTCCATCTTGCACCTCTTTTTTCTTTTCTTTTTCTTTGCATCATGTGCTGATTGGGGAGGGTTTTTTGGAAGGGACATCCTGCGTGACACTGCAGTGCCACTCCTAGATGGGCCCGGTGTTTGTGTCGGCCACTAGGGTCGCTAATCTTACTCACACAGTCAGCTACCTCATTGCGCCTCTTTTTTTCTTTGTGTCATGTGCTGTTTGGGGAGGGTTTTTTGGAAGGGACATCCTGCGTGACACTGCAGTGCCACTCCTAGATGGGCCCGGTGTTTGTGTCGGCCACTAGGGTCGCTAATCTTACTCACACAGCTACCTCATTGCGCCTCTTTTTTTCTTTGCGTCATGTGCTGTTTGGGGAGGGTTTTTTGGAAGGGACATCCTGCGTGACACTGCAGTGCCACTCCTAGATGGGCCCGGTGTTTGTGTCGGCCACTAGGGTCGCTAATCTTACTCACACAGCTACCTCATTGCGCCTCTTTTTTTCTTTGCGTCATGTGCTGTTTGGGGAGGGTTTTTTGGAAGGGCCATCCTGCGTGACACTGCAGTGCCACTCCTAGATGGGCCCGGTGTTTGTGTCGGCCACTAGGGTCGCTAATCTTACTCACACAGCTACCTCATTGCGCCTCTTTTTTTCTTTGCGTCATGTGCTGTTTGGGGAGGGTTTTTTGGAAGGGCCATCCTGCGTGACACTGCAGTGCCACTCCTAGATGGGCCCGGTGTTTGTGTCGGCCACTAGGGTCGCTAATCTTACTCACACAGCTACCTCATTGCGCCTCTTTTTTTCTTTGCGTCATGTGCTGTTTGGGGAGGGTTTTTTGGAAGGGACATCCTGCGTGACACTGCAGTGCCACTCCTAGATGGGCCCGGTGTTTGTGTCGGCCACTAGGGTCGCTAATCTTACTCACACAGCTACCTCATTGCGCCTCTTTTTTTCTTTGCGTCATGTGCTGTTTGGGGAGGGTTTTTTGGAAGGGACATCCTGCGTGACACTGCAGTGCCACTCCTAGATGGGCCCGGTGTTTGTGTCGGCCACTAGGGTCGCTAATCTTACTCACACAGCTACCTCATTGCGCCTCTTTTTTTCTTTGCGTCATGTGCTGTTTGGGGAGGGTTTTTTGGAAGGGCCATCCTGCGTGACACTGCAGTGCCACTCCTAGATGGGCCCGGTGTTTGTGTCGGCCACTAGGGTCGCTAATCTTACTCACACAGCTACCTCATTGCGCCTCTTTTTTTCTTTGCGTCATGTGCTGTTTGGGGAGGGTTTTTTGGAAGGGCCATCCTGCGTGACACTGCAGTGCCACTCCTAGATGGGCCCGGTGTTTGTGTCGGCCACTAGGGTCGCTAATCTTACTCACACAGCTACCTCATTGCGCCTCTTTTTTTCTTTGCGTCATGTGCTGTTTGGGGAGGGTTTTTTGGAAGGGACATCCTGCGTGACACTGCAGTGCCACTCCTAGATGGGCCCGGTGTTTGTGTCGGCCACTAGGGTCGCTTATCTTACTCACACAGCGACCTCGGTGCAAATTTTAGGACTAAAAATAATATTGTGAGGTGTGAGGTATTCAGAATAGACTGAAAATGAGTGTAAATTATGGTTTTTGAGGTTAATAATACTTTGGGATCAAAATGACCCCCAAATTCTATGATTTAAGCTGTTTTTTAGTGTTTTTTGAAAAAAACACCCGAATCCAAAACACACCCGAATCCGACAAAAAAAATTCGGTGAGGTTTTGCCAAAACGCGTTCGAACCCAAAACACGGCCGCGGAACCGAACCCAAAACCAAAACACAAAACCCGAAAAATTTCAGGCGCTCATCTCTAATACACTATGCCACAGCTAAAACTGTGGCTCCCGGTACATAATAATTATATACAGTATGACAAGAGATCTACTTCTAGCAATTCTCTGTACTACACATACAAAACACTGATCAAAACTATCGTAGTTTAAGCTTGGATACACCTTGTCTAGCAGTATAACACATGACAAGTGATCCTATAGAGGCATTCTGTCTAGTAAGTTCAGACCTCCATGTTTTTGCTCTCACACATGAGATTGACAAGCAAAAGTACTGTACACCCTAGACTGTGGTGTGAGCACAAAAGCCGCGTCACAACAATGCAAGCGATCAAATACCACCATGCGGTTAACCTGAGGAGAAAATACATTTTCAAGAAGTATCATGGGGAACTATGAAATAGATCTTATTTCTTCCTGTTTGAAAAGTATTCCTGAAAACAAGGGGTCATTCATTCCATAGGAGCCGCAATGCAAGGAGTGTTCAGCCGTGCATTACGTTTATGGTAAAAAGTATGTCCTGCCTTTATCTCCTTATGAGACACACAGCTTTGTTCTGATAGATTAACGCAGATTAATCACTATATTAACATACAGAAATGCAGATATGGATTATAAATGCAGAAATATGTATCTTCCTATTGTGGTAGAAATTATTAATTACAGATATTTTTGCACATCATTATTATAAAAGCGTTCAGCTGATTAGATGCACAATTGAGACTTATGAATAATGGGGGTAATTCAGATCTGATTGCTGCTGTGCGTTTTCGCACAGCTGGCAATCAGGTCCTAACAGTGCATGCGTATGCACCGCAATGTGCACGTGCATCGGACAAAACAACGGGCATTGCTGGTCAGCGACAGGATGGTGTGAAAAATCCAATCGCTTGGGCGTTCACAAGGTGATTGACAGGAAGAGGTCGTTTGTGGGTGGTAACTGACCATTTACTTGGAGTGTTCGGGAAAACACAGGCATTCCCAATCGTTTTCAGGGATGGTGTCTGACGTCAGCTCCGGCCACGATCAACCCGTTCTCATTGCACTGGAGGGGTAAGTCCTGGGTTGCAGCTCAGCATACATATGCGATCGCATATTTGCATGGCGAATTTATACTCCCCCTGGAGGAGGCAACTATCTGATTGCAGGACAGCATAACTAGCAGCCCAGCAATCAGATCTGAATTACCCCCATTGGTTTATGCATTGCAATGTATGCAGATGATATTATGTGAAGCAAAATGCATGGTTCTCAGAATATGGTTTCCACTGTAAAGTTGATCTGTTTTACAGTATGTTTATGTCTTATCTAATGATTAGCCACATTTCCAAATTGTTGCCTTACTCTCCTTTATTCCGAATGTGGATGCATGCAGAGCTGGATTAAAACTGCTTGGGGTCCAGGGCACTTACTGTAGGAACAGAGGGGGAGGGGGTCTATGGTCTAAGATTAATAGCAAAGTATCATCATGCCCAAGAGAGAGTTTTAAAATTAGACGTACAGTACTATTAAAGATGCACTAAGATACATTTTTTCATTAAAGGAATATTTAACATAAACCCAAATACAATAGTCCAAAAATCTATATATTTTTCATATTATATATGTATAAATTTATTACACGGCCAAAAGTATGTGGACAACACATCTAATGATTGCCAATTACCTTCCTGGTGTACATCCTTATGTCTGAATGTGCAAGATATCCACTTTGTGCATTTTTTGACACAACAATTCCGCATGGTGCATCTATAGATGCAGCCATTGGTTGCACTGTCTCAACTTGAACCAGCCTCATGCTAAGTGCAGAATCTCCATCAGAGTATAGCCTCCAATGAAGCGATCAAGCGTTTGAGTTTGCAACTAAGTATGTGAACAGCTACAATACTCCCATACCTGCCATGATCAGAGGCCTATCACAGTGCATATACTCTAGCTCGGCATATGCAGAGATATCTTATGGAGCGGCAATGGGCCAGTATGAGCCAGCTGGGGAAGGCATGACTTTTTGGAGCATTTGCATGGTAGGCAACGATTCTTTACGCGAAGGCCATAGGCCTTACCAAGGACCCCTCTCCAACCCCTTGACAACTGTGCATGCACAGACCAATGGACGCGCATGTGCAATAGAAAAAATTCTAACATGAGTGTAATAAATGTCACATAAGTCATATGTATCTCCATGTGTGAGGGTTATATGTGACTGTATACGAGTACACTTGATGGCAGTATTTGTTAGAAGACATGGATGTTGTGTCTTAGGGGCCCATTTATCAATACTCACATTCTTATTGCGATCTTGGTGCAATATTAGCACCCAAAATCGCAATTCAGTATGTGATAGTACAACCCAGATGTATCAAAGAGCACAGACAGGGAAAGGGGCTCCTAAAGATGCCCGTCCGTGCGATGTGTTCGATGTGAGGTGACTGCATCAACGGTCTCCTTACTCCTCTTACTGGACTTCTGCACATTTTATATCTGCTGACCACGCTTGTGCGGCAGCCATAGCTGGGAAGTTTTAGAGGAACCCTCTCCTGGGAATTTTTGCAAATAGTAGCCCATAGGCTACAGCAGCTAACGCTATCTTCAGATTATGGCCCTCATTCCGAGTTGTTCGCTCGCTAGCTGCTTTTAGCAGCATTGCAAACGCTAGGCCGCCGCCCTCTGGGAGTGTATCTTAGCATAGCAGAAGTGCGAACTAAAGATTTGCAGAATTGCTACTAAATAATTCTTTGCAGTTGCTGAGTAGCTCCAGACCTACTCCTAGATTGCGATCAGCTCAGTCCGTTTAGTTCCTGGTTTGACATCACAAACACGCCCTGCGTTCGGCCAGCCACTCCCCCATTTCTCCAGACACTCCCGCGTTTTTCCCTGACACGCCTACGTTTTTTAGCACACTCCCGGAAAACGCTCAGTTACCACCCAAAAACGCCCCTTTCCTGTCAATCATTTACAGATCAGCAGTGCGACTGAAAAGCGTCGCACGAACACCAGCAAATCTACTAAGTTTTGTGTTAAATAACTTAGCGCATGCGCTCTGTGTACCATGCGCATTTAGCAACAAATCGCAGCATAGCGAAAATCGGCAACGAGTGAACAACTCGGAATGACCACCTATGTTAGCTGCTGGGGCCAAAATCCATAATACTTAGCATTCCGGAGCTTACTATATCTGACAGCTTTGCATCTCCCATAAAAACATATGGGTGCTGCGACTGCTGTCAGGCTATCCCCTCCTTCATACATTGGGGTGATATGTACTATTTGTGGATAGGCCCCAAAAATTGATGTTTTCAGGGAATATGCCACAAATAATAATAATTGGCCCCTTAATGTGTGCTGAGCAAATTGATGTGTATGGAATGGTGCAGGCTCATGTTAGTGTCAAAGAGGGGGTATAATTATAATAAAAAAGAGATTGTAGGTTTTGAGATTGGTGTGTCAATGGATTAACTGGTCCAAATTCTTTGCACTGGTAAATGTGTGGCTTCATAGTATTTCATAGTGTATCTAGGGGACAACATTTTTTAACTTACATTATTGAGGTGTAGGGGATATTAGAATAACAGTGTACTTTCTACAGGTTTTATTGTCATGTGTGTATGGTTACCTGATCTAAATTGTATGGTGTGTACAGGAAACTGATCATATTTTGAAGATTGTGTCGGAATGTTATCATATTTGTATATTGTTGTTTGTTGTTTTTATTGTTGATATTAAGTGATGCTGATTTAAAATGATCAGTTAAAAAAATATGTTAGTGAGCCCCCTCCTAGGCTCAGTCAGCATTGTACTGAGTAACACTGTTACTTTTTCTAGCAATGTAATGCTGTCCATCTCCTTCCACATTGTCTGGCCGCCGCCGCCACCAGTTACATTGCGCTGCTGCGGCTCCCGAGTCCCTCTCCCTCCTCCTCCCCGTGGCTGCGTCCCTGCACTCTTCTGCTCTCCTCTTCGGCGGCTCTTAGCACACAGCGGCAGGCGGCATGTAATGAGTTAGTTTGACTCATTACATGCAGCTGGCTTTGGGCCCCTTGACAGCGGTGGGCCCCAGTGCAAGGCATCGCTTGCACTGGTGATAGTTCCGCCACTGGTGAAAGCCCATTAAAAAAAGCAGCAGAAACGGCATTTAATAGAAGTGCCTCTTTGCTTTCAGCCCATGTGAAAGCACGCCCCTGTCACTAAGACTAATGTGATTGGGCAGATTCGTGGGAGGGTGAGCAGCAAGGCATGTAACACCCCCCGTCGACCAGCGGGGAAGGAGGAGCCACAATCCACACCACACATGGGACCTCCTGTGCAATTACAGCCACATATTGTCCCTATGGTAAATCCGCCTTGGGCAGATAATTTGTCAGTTGCAGCAATTGAGTCAATCCTTGGTTAGACATAAAACTGCCCCAAATCACTCTCACGTCATGGGGTCATCTAAGCGCGCTCAGAGGATTCTTCTGATGAGGATGGGGAGTATACTGTCCCATCAGACACTGATACAGCTGCTTCTGATGAGGAATCTACTACTCAGGTTGATGTTCCTGACTTAGTGGTTGCTATTAAGCAGATCCTACAAATACTGTAGCTCGCTATCCTCTCCCTACAGAGTTGTGTAACAAGTGGGAAAATTCACCACCAGTGGATTCCCATGTCACCCGTCTAGTGGTGTCATCTACTCTGCCTGTCACCACTATCACCTCACTGAAGGAACCGACAGATAAGTGTGTGGAGGGATGCCTGAAGTCTATAAGTCTATTTACTCCCTTACAGGTTCTGTACATAGACCCACTATAGCAGCCTCTTGGGCTGTAAAAGGAATTGAAGCATGGGTTCAGGCATTAGAGGATGAGTTGCCTCAGGATATATCTGACATTGCCAGACAGTACCTGCCTCACATTACCACCGCCGCCTATTACATTTAGGAGGCATCCTCTGAAGCAGGTGTGTTGGTGGCCAAGGCATTGAATACGTCCATCCTGGCTCACCGTATTCTGTGGTTGTGGTCATGGAAGGGGGACCTGGTACTCCCTTTTAAGGGAGACATCCTGTTTGGGGAAGTCCTCAATAAAATTGTGGCTGTCTTGGCGGCTCCTAAGACTGCCTTTCTCCCTAACACTACTCCTTCTGCACAGAAGGCAAAAGGTACCACTTTTCGCTCCTTTCGGCCTGAAGGGAAAGCAAAAGGTCAGGCATACCCGAGACAATCTCGTGCTTCCAAAACCACAAAGCCCAAGGCTAAACAATCCTGGGCAGCCCGTCAGCCTGCTTCTAAACACGACAATCCTGGGACAGGCCTCCCCCTAGGAAATCCCAGGGTGGGAGGCCGACTTCTTTGGTTCACCCAGGTCTGGTTAAAAACCACTTCAGATGCATGGGTGTGAGAAGTTGTCTGTTACGGGTACGCAGTCTCTTTCAAGAGGCGTCCCACTCGGTAGTTCTGCACAACAGTTATCCCTTCGGATCCGTTAAAGGCACAAGCTCTACAAATGGTTGTGAGTTCCCTCCTGGAGACACGAGTGGTGGTGCTGGTACCTCTGTCCCAGAGAGGCACAGGATACTACTCAACCCTGTTTCTAGTACCGAAACCCAATGGGTCTTTCTGGCCTATACTCAACCTCAAATCACTGCACAAGTTTGTGAGAGTATCCAAGTTCCGTATGGAAACACTGCACTCAATTGTACTGGCCATGGAACCTGGAGATTATATGGTATCCCTGGATATACAAGATGCTTACCTGCATATACCTATTGCCGTATCGCATCCGCAATATCTGCAGTTTGCTATTGACAACCTTCACTATCAGTTCCAGGCTCTGCCGTTTGGACTGGCCACGGCCCCTCAGATCTTCACCAAGGTTATGGCCGTGATGTCGGCTCATCTCTGTTGCCAGGGAGTAAGGATCCTGGAATATCTGGACGACTATGCTGATCCTGGCAAATTCCCACAATGTCCTCCTCAGTCATCTGCAACTGACAGTAAACTTCCTACAAGCCCACGGATGGCTCATCAACTGGAAGAAGTCCTCGCTGGTATCTGCTCGGAGCATGGTGCACCTGAGGGCACAGCTGGACACACACACAGTCAACTGCTGTTTCTGTCTTCAGAGAAGGTCCTGAAGCTTTAGGACAGGATAAGATACTTCCTCTCTCGCCCAAGAGTGTTGATACACTCGGCGATGCAAGTACTAGGCCTGATGGTGTCGGCTTTCGACATGGTAGAGTACGCTCAATTTAATTCCCGCACTCTGCAGAGGTTAATCCTTTCCAAGTGGGATGGCCTACCTCATCGGATCAGATCTCACATGATCTCCTTGACTCCAGAAGTTCGTCTATCCCTGACCTTGTGGTTACAGGACCAGCAGTTAAGCAGAGGCTCTTCTGGATCCCCAACTGTGTCCTACTGACTACGGATGCCAGTCTGAGGGGCTTGGGCGCAGTGTTGGAGCAACACTCTTCCAGGGTTGGTGGACAAAGGAGGAATCACTCCTCCCGATAAACATTCTGGCATTGCGGGCAGTGTTCAATGCTTTGTCTCTCGCCCTGCCTCTGTTAAAAAAACAGGACTGTTCGAGTACGGTCAGACAACACCACCATGGTGGCATAAATAAACCATCAAGGAGGCACTCGTAGCCGCTTGGCAAGGGTGGTCTTCTGTTTCTCCCGACGACCAGCATACCGGCGCCGGAATCCCGACCGCCGGTATACCGACATCTTTTCTCCCTCTTGGGGGTCCACGACCCCCCTGGAGGGAGAATAGATAGTGTGGCGCGCGTAGCGCGCCTCTGCGCCCGCAGCGAGCCCGCAAGGGGCTCATTTGCACTCGCCCAGCTGTCGGTATGCCGGCGGTCGGGATTCCGGTGCCGGTATGCTGGCCGCCGGGAGCCCGGCCGCCAGCATACCCTACTACACCCGCTTGGCAATTATGGAAGTGTCAAAAATCCTTTGTGGGGTGGAACGCCATTTGCCAGCAATATCGGCAGTGTTCATTCTGGGAGTCCTCATCTGGGAACCGGATTTCCTCAGTCATCAGGACATGCATGCCAGGGAGTGGAGTCTTCATCAGGAAGTCTTTCAACTCCTAGTGGACAAATGGGGCCTACCAGAAGTAGACCTGATGACGTCTCGACACAATCACAAAGTTTCGGTCTTTGGATCAAGAACCAGGGATCCTAAAGCAGCGTTTGTGGATGCACTGGCAATTCCATGGAACTTTTGGCTGCCGTACATGTTGCTTCCAGTGTCACTCCTGCCCAGGGTACTACGGAAGTTCACACAACAAGGTGGAATACTACTTTTAGTCGCTCCAGCATGGCCCAGATGGCATTGTTTCTCAGACCTGCAGGCAGGGCCGGCCCAAGCCTAAATTTTTTGGTAAGTGAATATAGATTTTGCCCCCCCCCCCCATGGTTGATGGAAAATATAATACACACAAAAGCTTAAAGCGCATTAAGCGAAATATGGGTGAAATCAACTGCCTACCATAAAGTTTAAACTTAAAGGGCAAAACCATTAAATAAGTGTTTTCTAATTAATCTAACTTTTAAAAATTGGGGTCCTACCTGTCCTTTTCTGGGTCCCATTGGAATGACGGTTTTTATTAATCTTCTTAATTGTTCAAATATAAAAACAGAGACTTGATTTAGACACTACAAAAGTGTTGCGAGGGGGAGAAGGGGGGGGGGGTGACAGTGCTGCTGGGCTGTGTAGTATACAGAACACCCTGCACCGGAGCTGTAACTAGACATTTCGGTGCCCTTTGGCAGAGAGTAAATTGATGCTCCCCCTCCATATTCGAGTACAAGGACAGTGCGCACCAAAAATTTAGGGGCGTGGCTTCATGGGAAACGAGCATGGCCACATAATAGTACCAATTCACATTACACCACACAGGTAGAGCACGTTACACACACTGCACCAGGTAGAGCACGCTATACACATTGCACCAGGTAGAGCACGTTATACACATTGCACCAGGTAGAGCACGTTATACACATTGCACCAGGTAGAGCACACTATACACATTGCACCAGGTAGAGCACGTTATACACATTGCACCAGGTAGAGCACGTTATACACATTGCACCAGGTAGAGCACGTTACACACATTGCGCCAGGTAGAGCACGCTATACACAAATTGCACCAGGTAGAGCACGTTACACACATTGCACCAGGTAGAGCACGTTACACATATTGCGCCAGTTAGAACAGCCTATACACATTGCACCAGGTAGAGCACGTTAAACACATTGCACCAGGTAGAGCACGTTAAACACATTGCACCAGGTAGAGCACGTTAAACACATTGCGCCAGGTAGAGCACATTATACACAATGCACCAGGTAGAACACATTATACACATTGCACCAGGTAGAGCACGTTAAACACATTGCACCAGGTAGAGCACGTTAAACACATTGCGCCAGGTAGAGCACGTTACACACATTGCGCCAGGTAGAGCACGTTACACACATTGCACCAGGTAGAGCACGTTACACACATTGCGCCAGGTAGAGCACGTTACACACATTGCACCAGGTAGAGCACGTTACACACATTGCGCCAGGTAGAGCACGTTACACACATTGCGCCAGGTAGAGCACGTTACACACATTGCGCCAGGTAGAGCACGTTACACACATTGCGCCAGGTAGAGCACGTTACACACATTGCACCAGGTAGAGCACGTTACACACATTGCGCCAGGTAGAGCACGTTACACACATTGCGCCAGGTAGAGCACGTTAAACACATTGCACCAGGTAGAGCACGTTAAACACATTGCGCCAGGTAGAGCACGTTACACACATTGCGCCAGGTAGAGCACGTTACACACATTGCACCAGGTAGAGCACGTTACACACATTGCGCCAGGTAGAGCACGTTACACACATTGCACCAGGTAGAGCACGTTACACACATTGCGCCAGGTAGAGCACGTTACACACATTGCGCCAGGTAGAGCACGTTACACACATTGCGCCAGGTAGAGCACGTTACACACATTGCACCAGGTAGAGCACGTTACACACATTGCACCAGGTAGAGCACGTTATACACATTGCACCAGGTAGAGCACGTTACACACATTGCGCCAGGTAGAGCACGTTACAAACATTGCGCCAGGTAGAGCACGTTGCACACATTGCACCAGGTAGAGCACGTTATACACATTGCACCCGGTAGAGCGCGTTATACACATTGCACCTGGTAGAGCGCGTTGTACACATTGCACCCGGTAGAGCGCATTATACACAGTGCACCAGGCGACCATTTAGATACATTGTAGCCACCATCTCGGACCCCCAGTTGTCGTCCCCAGACACGGTGATCGCGGATGTCAGTGGAGGGGGTGTCTACAGTGATTGTCGGTGTCAGCGGGGGAGGGTGGTGTCCACAGTGATTGCGAAGGAAGGGGGTGCCCATAGTCATCGCATGTGTAAATGGAAGAGGTGATCGCGGGTGTCAGCGAGGGAAGGGGGTGCCCACAGTTATCTCGGGTGTCAGTGGGGGTGCCGAGGGGAGGATTGATGACTGACATGTAGTGCAGCAGCTCTGGTCCTCTTCCTGCTCTGGTGCTGCAGTGATGGCCACTGAGCCCAGTGTGACAGATATAGGAGCCCGCTCAAAACCCCCCACGCAGCACACATAAAGCAAACAGCTCTCCCCCCGCACAGCGCACAAAAGTCACCGGCGCTCACTCCCCCCTTCCCCGCAGCAGATAATTAGCACCAGCTCTCCCCTCTCCCCCCGCACACACACACAGTTACCGGCGCTCACTACCCCCTTCCCCGCAGCACATAATTAGCACCAGCTCTCCCCTTTCCCCCCGCACAGCGCACACGCACACACACAGTTACCGGCGCTCACTCAAAGCCGCAGCGTGCCAGACTGGCGGTCAATGAGAGCCGAGGGAGACACCGTCCGCAGGGAAGGCTATGATTCGCTGGAGACTACAGGAGGTGACTGGCTGGGGAAGCAGCCAGTCACATACTGTGTACAGCGGATTGGCTAGGGCACTGACAGCTCTAGTCTAGAATGAGCTGGCGGTATACAGCAGGCAGCATGGGCTGGGAGCGTGGTCTACGTTGCCGGCGCCCTCCACAGTGCGGCGCCTTACTCTTACGCGTAACCCGCGTAACGGGCGGGCCGGCCCTGCCTGCAGGGTCTGTCGATGGAGCATCCTCTTCTACTTCCTCAACGTCCAGAACTCCTCGTTCAAGGCCCTTGTGTCTAACCAGACCTGGCCAGACTGGCTTTGACGGCGTGGCTATTGAAGCATCACTCCTGATGGCCAAAGAATTCTCCGAGGCGGTTATCCAAACTACAGGGTCTAGAATTCTTACTACACCTGGTGTGCTGCTAAGAATTACGATGCATAACAATTCAGAACTTCCCGACTTCTGGCTTTTCTGCAACAAGGCCTGGACTTAGCCCTTCGTCTGGCCTCCCTCAAGGTTCATATATCTGTCTTTTCAGTGTGGTTTCAGAAAAAAATTGCGTCTATTCCTGACATTCATACTTTCACTCAGGGTGTTTTATGGATTCAGCCTCCCTATGTCCCTCCTGTGGCTCCATGGGATCTGTCTGTTGTCCTGAATGCCCTGCAAGAGTATCCATTTGAACCTCTTGAGTCAGTGGACCTTAAATAGCTCACAGTCAAGGTCCTGTTCCTACTGGCTATTGCTTCTGCTAGGAGGGTGTCAGATCTAGACGCTTTGTCCTGTCATCCACCCTTCCTGATATTTCACTGTGTCCGGGCAGTTCTTAGAACTCGCCCTGGTTATTTACCTAAGGTGGTGTCATCTTTTCACCTTAACCAAGAGATTGTGGTTCCGGCCTTCATCTCTTCTGGTTTGTCCTCCAAAGAGCGGTCTTTGGATGTGGTACAGGCTCTCTGTATATACGTGTAGAGGACTGCCACTATCAGGTCAGATTCCCTTTTTGTACTTTTTGGTTTTCACAAACATGGCTGGCCTGCGAATAAAGATTAGAATGGCGATTGCACAAGCTTATGCACAGTTTGGACCTCCAGCTCCTGCTGCTATTAACGCCCATTCTACTCGGTCTGTTGGACCCTCTTGTGTGGCCTGCCGTGGCGCGTCTGCAGAACACTTGTGCAAGGCGGCTACGTGGTCC